>NC_134040.1:35442953-36169620 GCF_965140245.1 Athene noctua
CTAACTGAATTTAATTTAGTTACTCTTAAAATATTGCTAATTTAGAGAGAGATTCTGATGTTTCAGGATGTTTGATGGAAGCACTCATTTCCAACTCTGAATCAGACTTTTGTTGTATTTTATGCATCATTCCAGACACTATCCCAGTATCACCTGTGAAACCCAAGTTTTTATAGTTTCTTTAAAACTTCGGGATCCTTACTGCTGTGTTCTGAACTATTCTTTTGCTGTGTAAGAAGAAAATTTCTAATGTGTTGAAGATGCCCTCTGCTGGGAAGCCAGGCAAACTAGGCTTACATGGAGTTTTACTTTCCCGGAATCCTCTTTTCATACTCTTGGCTTAACTCTCAATCTGATACTGGAACCTCAACCTTGCTGAAAAAAATGCTTTCTCCTTTTGGTTTTATTCTTTAAAATCTGTGACGAATGTAGTTAGTGTTACTGCCAATAGTTCAGATCACTTTGTTTTTTAGTTTCTAGTTTCTGTTGTGTTGGAAGAACCGAATTCTGTCTGCTTACATTCCTTTTGATTCCCTTCCGATTTCATACTTGCATAAAGTGTGTGAGAGGAACATCTGCAATTAGTAATTATTAATAAATAGTGGAAATGCTTTTGATTCCTACTGTTATCTGATGCTAGTATGTATTTTAATATATTTTTTTCTTTTTTTTTTTTTTAAATTTCCCTTCCCACAGTAGAGGCCACTAGGTTGACACAACAGAGCAGGTGGTACAACGTCTGGAACAATTCACAAAGTACTATGCATAATCTAGTAGATGATATGAAGTCTGGTTTGTTTTTTCCCCTCTGATAAAGCACAAGCCATTTTGTTATATCACTTCTAATTTTACAGTTTTGTTATTAAAAATCCAATATTCACCTAATTGGATCAGATGAAGCTATTGTTGTGGTATTTATTTATAATTATAGTTGAATTAAGGTTACATAAAATTGTATTTTCAGTTTTGTATTGTAGTTCATTGCCTTGCTGTTCTACAGTGTTTATGAATTTAACAAAAATGTGTGACTAACTTCATGCTCTTTTCAATATCTTTTCAGATTTTTCTATTATTTATTTTGGGGAGGATGGGTGTATTAGCATCCTAAAAAGCATCAATTCATAGGCCTTTGTTCTTCCCAGAATTCAGATCAGTCATTTGATGTAAAACAGGAAAAAAAAGAGCTAAATTACATGGTTTATTTTGTAGTCCTATAGTTGTACAAACCTTCTCAGAACCAGCAATGTCACTGTACGAGTAGCTGACAGAAACGTGATGTATGGTAGGAGACTTTTAGAGGCCTGTGTTTTGCATCTGAAATAATTTTGAAAATAATTAAATTTGAACACAAAAGGCAAGAGATTATTTGTTATAGGAGCTTGTGATATCCACAGGGGAGCAACACAGGGACGTTGAAGTTGCATCATGGGACAATGACTGAAATTACAAGCACACCAGAAAGTGCAGTTCTAACTTAATCTCTGAGATTGCAAGAGGTAAAACCAAACATGTCACTTATGTGGATGCAAAGTTTGAAAGGGGAAAACATATGTTCTATTGTGGAAATCTAGTTCAACATCTCATTTAACAAAAATTTGTCCTCTCCAGTGTAGTCTTTAAGTAGGAACAAATGCAGAGCATAGTTCATATAGCCATGCTTACACAAATATTAAAAACTGTTTAAAGAACCCAGAAAAAGGTTGTCTCAAGTAGGTTCCTGCAGCCATTTGATCCAAATACTAATGCACTGAAATGTTTCCCAAATAATTTCAGTTACAGACTTGAAACCCTGTTATCAGGCCCTTTTCAGTTATGGCACTCTTCACTCAGTGCATACTGGTGGCTTCACAAGAACTTGCCTAGTCCCAACCTGACTTTTTGTGGTTTTTGCTCTTCTGGTTTGGAACCAAGTAAGTGTATTTAGCACAGCATTTTTTATTTTGTTCTGTGGTGTCTCTCAAGAGGTTCTACATAGTTTCAAAGAAGGTAAGTGGGGACGGGTGGAAGAAGGGAGAAGGCAACTTACTTCTGAGGATTTTGGCTGGTTATCCAGGTTTGTGAAAGCCCTGTTTCAGCAGCAGAAGTAATTCTTTATATGATATCTAAAATTAAATTGCTGCAGAGCAGTTCGGCATAGGACGATACTTTAAATCAGTTTATTCAAGAGGATGCATAATGTGGTATTGCAGCTAATAAGTAATGTTTTACGCAGGTGTCACGTTGTGATGGGGAGTTGTGGATCTGTGAGCAGTCTGAGGGGTGAGGGGAGAGGGAAGTCTTGAATAGACTGAGAGTTGGCTTCGAGTGCTGTCATGGTCTTTACAAATCTCAATCATGTTCTTGAAAACACTGAACTGTAAGCTTTTTGGCCTTTAGAAGAACCCACTTTTTTTTCCTTTGTGAAGGTACCAGATTTTTTGAGAACATCTGTTTATCTGTTTTCTGTAGAACTTTGGTACCAGCTGTCTGTTGCTCACAAACACACCTAATTCAGACCTAGAAGTACTTTTCCAGCAGCAGTGTTCTCTTTTTGAAATGTAAAACATAAAGGTGTCTGCAAATTTGACAAAAACAAAATAAAGAAAAAAAAACCTTTCAAAACACACTTCCAAGCACAAAAGTAGGGAAACAAAGCACATAAGAAGAACTAGAAATAATAGAGGTTTCAAGGTTAAGTCTATCTCTGATGTTGTAATCTGAAAAACTGCACAGATTTTTCTTTGGGAGCAGGGGGGGCAGACTGGGTTTTATTTGGTTGCTTTCTTTTCTAAAAGGTGCCAGTGACTCTTGAAATAAAACCATGTGAGAAGCACCACTGTACACAGATGAAGATTGAGTTTCAGATCTCATTTCTGCTTGTCTTCTGATGAAATTATCTAGACTTTATAGCCATTTTTCTTACATCTTACCCTATCAGGAGCAGGGGAAATGCTGCCCAGTTAACTTTTTACTAACCTTTACTCAGTTTACAACATAATGTTGCTTACACTTCTGCTCCTTTTGTTTCCTGCTCTGATGAAGCATTCAGGAACATCTGTAGTAGTAAGCATGAGTAGATAATTGATAGATAATTGATTTCAGAAAATACATATTTATTTAGAACCTTGATTAGGAAAACTTTTTTTTTTTTTCATTCTAGCCCTACTTCTTAAGACAAATCAGATGTGACTTTGGTTAAGGTTTTTTCCACGAGTAATTGCCACATGCGTGTCATACTGATGACCTGTAAGAACGAAGAAAAATTGCTTGGGAAATTTGTGGGTAAAGGAAAGAAAGGAAAGTTCACATGTATTTCATGCCTCATTACAATAATCCTTACTCGTCTTCTACCATGTGTCCCTCTGGATCTGTGCCCACCTTCCTCTTACTATTTGCATAATTTCTTTCTTAATGATTTGCCATCATAGTTTCAAATCCACTGTTATTTCCTTTTGCTGTCCAGTTTGGCAACAAATTACATGTATTGTTTCTACATATTCTGTTGGAGAATAAACACATTTTAATATCTGCTCTACAGCAATGCTGTACTGGATGAAACTTACAGAAAACCTAAAATCTTTATCTGTACAAGGTAAATAAGAATTAAATGCATCTCCAAGTACATCTTTGCTGTTGAAGTTTATGTTTATGCAATGCTTGCACACACAAACCTGTATTTAAACTCTCTTAATTAAGACATGTTTCATGATCTTCACTGTAAAAAGAAATGTGTTTGCAGGTAAATGACTATTCAGATTCCTATGCTGTATCAGTGTCTCAGGTCAGTCTGAGATTTTTTAATTCCTTTTCCACTAAAATCATTGAAATATATTCAGTCAGTCTTTCACATCAGAGGTGTAAATGGATTTCTTGAAAGTTTTTCTGCTGATAGCAAACGGCAGTCACTTTACAACTTTGGCTCCATTGTGGGCAGCAGTCGAAAGCTTAACACTCCACCCAAACTTTGAAGATGCTAAAACTGTGTAATGACCTTGGATTCTCAAGGGCAGATGCTCAGCTTCTGCTTGGAAGTGCTAATCTACAATCTGTTTATCTCCATACACTATGTATTTGACAGCACTTGCCTGGGAAGCAAGGCAGGGAAAAGCGTAGTCAAATTTAGTTACTTTTTCCTCTCTGATGGTGTTAGTGTCCAATGGACTTAGAAAAGATAGTCTTTATTTCAGTTTTTAGTTTTCTTTGTGCTTTTCAGCCTGTCATAGTCTTAGAAAGCAACCACACTGCCAGTGTAAGAATGTGCTTGTCTTTGTGAAGTCTCTGCTAGTGCCTGAGCTGAACTGTGTAGACTAACTGTTTTCTGCCACCTTTTCTTTATTCTGAGTGAATCAGATTTTGGTTTTGCCTTCAAAAAACTAAATAATTGTCTGTATTTTCTATCAGTGGGCTTTAGACTCGATGTACTCTCTATATTATTCTTTAGTGGGTACGAATTAAGATACATAATGCTTATGGGCATATTGAGGAGCACTTTTCTAATGAAGGGGTACTGTGTTGAAGCAAGGCAGTGTATGCAGGGAAGGGTAATACCTTTTGTTAGACAGATACACCGTCATCATGTAAACCCTTCTTCACGTCTGGAACAGAAACCTGAAGAGAGAGCTTTTGCACATAAAAACTCACCAGTGTTTTCAGGTAACATATAAACGGGCTTCATGTGCCCAGAGTTTGTTCTTTACCAACTCCATCAGTCGGTCTAGGAACAGGTTCTCTCTCCTAACAAATCCTGTCTTGCTTGCACCTGTAAACTATCACAGTCACCACAGTACTACTGACTAAAAAAACCGCTTTGGTTTTAATGTAATCCCTGTGGTTTTTCAAACTGGCTCTCCTTATCACAATGAAACATTAACATCAAATTACTGTGATTCAGCATCTATTTTTTTTTTTTTTAAGATGAACTTGTCTGTTTTGGCAGGTAATTGTTTAGCTTCCCAGGGAATTGTGTCTGTGTTGCAAATGGGAAAATTCAACCTTGTAAATCCTTTCTGTGGTGAGGCAACGGGAAACTGGCTTCTCATTATTAAGATCACCAGGTTTAATAGCAAAATTTTGTACAGAATTGCTAGAATTGACCTTCTGAATGCTAGATTTTCAACAAGCTCAGTCAGGAATCTATTTATGATGTACACAAGGGTTTGCTTCCTCTCCGCTTACAGAATTATGAAGTGTTATTGTCACAGCGGTAGTGTTTCCTTTTGTGACATGTGCTTTGAATTAGCAGTGCCTGTTGCCCATTGTGTTAATATCACCAAGCTTCTAAAGCAAATATATACCAAGTCACAGATCCCATCCTAAAGAGGAAGGGCACTTTATTTATCAACAAGATAAAGGGGAAGGTTGTTTGGTTTGGTTTGGTTTTTTACCTTTGCTTTTTTTTTTTTTTGTAATATATAAAAGTGCTGTGAAATGTACTGAGGCATAAAGCGCATAAGAAATCACTAATGGTGCTGAATCAGTGAGTTTCTTCAGATTTAAATGAGAGTTGGCTGGCAGTGTGTGCTCTTCTCCCTACACTCAGTGCTTATTTGGAATACAGGATGCTTTTAGTGCATCACCTCCCACTCCATCCATGCTCCTCTTGTTATGCAAAGGTCTGAAGGTGGAGTCCTGCTGCAGTGGTGTTCTGCCATCCCAAAATTATGGGATACTTAGGGAATACTCAGGCACTTGGTAATGCGTGAGCTGTGCAGCGTAGTGGTTAATGGGGTAAAGGGAAGAAGGGCAAAGTCTCGCTCATGTGTGTTCTTAGTAGTACATAAAAGCTGAAGTTTGGTCATCCTGATGGAGTGACTCTTGCATATACATTATATAGATCTTACTGTCATTTCTGCATTCTAAGCATCATAGATACTACTGTGTGCAAGTGTCAGTTCAGCTCTTGGTGTCTTCTCCCTTCCTCAACTTCTGTTTCTTCCTCTACAGCTGGTATACTTGAACACCTATATTTCTTCATAACTGTTACCTGCATTTTGGTTTAGGCCTCCCTGTAAACAGTGAGTGACTCCCTGAAGCAATTCTTATTGCTTCTACTTCTCTTTCGAATGTTTTATGATCTATCTCAGCTGTGACATTTGCAAAAAGATAAATGATTATGGATAGCTGGGCTGTGGGGCAGTCAGATATGGCATATATTATTTATTTCAAAATATGTTTTTTAATTTTCGAGAGCCTTCAAGTTGCACAGCTTAACTGTTGCCTCCTCAATCCTTCCTGTCTGCTATCATTTGTGACATTTACTTGTGTTTTGTTTTAAGAGCATGATAGAACTCTCTGTGCCTAATGAGGTGTCTGGATCCATGACTTTTTGTGGACCCAGAAAGCAAATAGAAAACCAGTCATATAAAGTTTTTCTTCATATTAGCTTCCAAAAGATAGAAGTAAAGCTGTGTTACTTAAGGTTAAATGAAAAGCAGGGGACAACTGCTTTTTTGTTCAGTTGTTTTTCACTTGGAGCTAAAACCAAATATAAAATAAGCATCCTTGGAGATGGATGTGAGCAAGTTTTGGACTTTTGTCCTTTAAGCAATAAACTTTGTGAATAGCTGAAAGACTAGTTATTTTTGAGACATCTAGATGAAGAATAGTCTTGGTTTAGAGAGGTTCTGAGCAAGCTTTGAGAATTAGCATGCATTAAATGATAGAATCATTTTATTGAGCAATAATAAAATATTGAAGTCAGATGGAAGGATGATGGGGAATTGCTATTTGCAGCTATGAAACTGATGCATGTCATGTTAACTCCCAACCCAAACAACTCATTTTAAGTTTGCTCTCATGAAACTTAAAATCCTGTTTTGTCCAATCATCAGCTTTAAACCTGCTCCTTGTCAGTGAAGACAACAAATCTTTTTGCTTGCATCTGCCTGGGGGATGTGGAAAGCTGAGGTGGTCCTGTGTGATTAAATTAGATGAAAGACTTGCCTTCTACCAGTGAGACGTGAAGTCTAATCAAGTGAAATGAGTTTTGAGATCTCAGCTCATTTCCTTGGGGAATATCCGTTTACATTACACAGTCACGACACCTAATTCATCACGGTTGATGCGGCTTTTGCTCAGAAGAGGACCTGGGACTGGGTAGCATGGGACATGATCACAAGTCTCCCCCTAAGGAGGAGCAGTGTAGTGAAGTTAAGATAGAGCACAGTGAGGGGAGAGCTTTAATATGTTTTTTAAAATAAACATTCTATATTTCTGTATGTCAGATCTTATAGAATAGAGGGGCTTAGGTGCAAAATGGGGAAAGGTACTTTGTACTGAGTATAGTTTATAAAATGATCAGCGTACAGATGTTAAAGAACATACACAACGAAGAGCAAAGTTGAACTTCTTGTTCCTTAATTTTTATGATGTTGAATGATGTTTGTGTATTTCCATGCACTATAGTACAAGGAAGTAAAGACTATTCTGCTTCCCTGACTAACAAGCTTTTTTTTATTTGTTTCTTTCTTCCAGGGCATTGTTATAACTCCACTTCTGCTTCTGCTGTTTGTAAGTATCTCGATCTTAAGACGTCTTTTCACTGGGTAATCTTGCACCTATTAGACCTACATATTTAAGAGATAAATTTGGGTGATTAAACAACACTTTAATAACAAGGAAGATTTTTCTGGTCAGTATTTGGAATAAGCTGCCTCCCAGAAAGGTAATCACAGTGTATCACAATGAATGCAAACACTACCTTCACCTCATTCTAAGAAGACCAAGCCTTGTTGTTCTTGCAGAATTACAAAGCCATATGCTATTAGGCTGGGTAAAATACAGATGCTTGCCAAGTAAGATACTCACTCAGTTGGGAGATCTGTTGGAGAGCTTTCACATGCAGGAGATGGACAAGATTATTCAAAATGGATGACAGGCCAATTGGGAAGACACTCTTCAAATAAACAGAGCCTCGCTCTTGGGCAACTAAGCCCATGGGTATTTTTGTGGTAGAGGTTAGTGAGATAGCAGCAGCAGCAAGACAAATTACAGGAACTCCTGTGTATCACTGTGTGGCTGTTTCATTGCTGTTAGTTCAAGATTTCTTTTTCAATTGTCGGTCTTCAGTCAGGGCCTTGGTTCATGGTAGAAGAAAAGGGAGAAGACCAAGTTTTATCTTGATGTTTTATAAAGGTATGGGTATTAGACAGTGTACTGTGAAAAGGCCTTAACAGATGGGTAGTGGTGCTTTAGTAAGTCCCCTGTCAGGTAGGAGGTCTTGGTGCTTGAGGATTTGCTGGCATAAATGATATGGTATGGTACAAGTTACTGAAGACTGTGGCTTAATGAAGAGCAGGGAAATAGCCTGAAGCACTTCAAAGATTTTAGGAGAGGTATATGGTGTCTTTTATGATTATCTTACTAATTGCATTGTATGTAAGCCAGAACCCTGGAAAGGGGAGTGTGAAGTTAGCCCAAAACAATTTGTAAGTGACATGCAAGTTGGCACCCTATTTGTAGTAAGGATGCTTAAGCAGCACAGTGCTGTGTACAAATATAGCAGTGTATACTAGACAGGGATAAACAGTGCTGTGAGAGTGGCTGCAACATCAACTACTGCTTTCAGTAAAGCTGTGTGGGAAGAGTTTTGTTTTAGTACAACAAATTGTAATTCATCTGATGTAGCTATGTTTACACAAGAACTGCTTTGACCACATCATAGATATCAATACCCACCAGCAAAGCTTTCTTGATATACCTGGGACCAAAGACTTACTGTAGGTTGAAAAAGATAACTGTTCTAAGAAAAATGGGTGTTTTCTTATTCTTGCACTTGGAATCAATATATTGATTCCAGATGGTCTGTCTCACTGTTTTACTGTCCTATTCCATCCTGTATGGAATGTGTTTCTTCACAGGTATTCATCCAGAGACTTGTGCCTTTGTTTACAGGTGACTGAAACTTCAGCTCTTTTTAGCTCACTGGCAGCTTTCACCCTGCTATACCTCACTGAGTTTTGATGTTCTACATAGCCGAAAGGGACATTTTATGTAGAAATTTAAATGTTAAGGAATGATCTGCGTACCTTTTCAAGCAAGATAAAGATCTTTCCTTTGGTGACTTTATGGGCAGATAACAAGATACTCTGTCCCATAAATTGCAGTTTTCACTATTAGTTCTCAAAAGAGGTGGTAAAACTTTATGTGTGCAAGAACAGGTAGGCAAAGTGTATGTCTCTGTTCTTCCTGCCAGCCCTGGAGACACTTGTATGAGAAGTGTGTAAAATGCACATTAATTGTTGTGTGGTTTGTAACATGACCGGGAGCTGCTGTTCTTGAGTAAAATACTTGAGTAAAATGAGTTATTTTTTCATTGGAGTGATAAACTAGTCTGGGAATGGGGGGAGTTAACAAAAGCTGCATTTTTTTGTCACAAAGCCAAAAACTTGAGGACTTCTCTTGGGCTATATAAATATTTAAAACTCCTCGAGATCTTTGCTGAGGACTTGACACATGAAGAGCAGCTATTCTGGTCAGCCCAGCAGCACATCTTGCTGAGATGACGTCCACCTTCTCTGAAGGTTTAGTTTATCCAGTGTCAGATATTTAAGATAGCAAACACTGCTGCTGTACCCTGTCAGTCTGATTTGGACTGCTGAAACTTTTTTTTTTTTTCCTATGAACCTCTCTAATTTTCCTTTGGGTTTCCTTGATACATCTGGCCTGCTCAACATGTAGTGGATTGAGGCACACAGTTCACATGGTTCTGTTTGATTGTTTACAACCTCCTGCTTGATCATTGCATGTGGTACTGTGTAGCTACTGTGGAGTGAGAAATGCTGACTA
This sequence comes from Athene noctua, assembly GCF_965140245.1. Lineage (NCBI taxonomy): Eukaryota > Metazoa > Chordata > Aves > Strigiformes > Strigidae > Athene > Athene noctua. The sequence continues at coordinate 35,452,719 of NC_134040.1, forward strand.
GTAATTTCCTGGTTATCCTTTCTGGACCATTTCTTAGTGTAGTCATGCAACTTAGCCTTAGTGCTTAGTTAATAAAGGGGGGAATTTTTGAGTTTCAAGATAAATCTCTCAGTTAACTCAGTAGAATCTTCTGAATATCTTCCAGGGACCTTTGAAGTCAGTGCCTTCTGTGAATTTTAATTCCTGAATTTGGTACTCACAAGCACTAACTCTTCCACAGAGTCATACTCTGTATTAGTGATCCTATTTGTTAGTCTTCCTGCACTATAGTGCAGTGTAGTGCATAAAATACCCTTAGTGCTGCTAGAAATAAAATACGTTGTTGTCCATTATTTTTGTTATATAGCTTAACCTGTGGTAGTGGTTATAGTTTAAATTTTGCCCTGTGTGCACCAGAGAATAAAATGTTCTGAACTGCCTTTTCTGTTCATGATTGCCTAGTAAAGTAAATAGAAATTGTCTAAACAACATTGATAAAGGCATGTTGAAGCTTATAATAAATAATGCATTTAATGTAAATTATTTATTATCCTAAATGAATGGTGTTGAACATAAGACCACCAGTTACATTTTTGAAAAGTGTATTTCTACTGTGAAACTTTTGGTGTAAACCTTACTCAAAAAAAGTGTTCTAAGAGGTTCTGATTGAGTTAATGAAACCTTTAATACTGTGCATATAATTACCGGACTGTATCCCTGTGAGGATGCCTAGCTAGACTTTAAGAATAGCTGTCTTCATCACAGATACCTCTGATTAACATTTTACTTAATAAGAAGCTATTGAATCTGGCTTCCAAATGCATTAATCTGAAATATCATCATCCTGATGTTAACTCTTAAATGTTATAGATGGCAATGTCCTATGAACTATATATAATTGATTAGAGTTCATATATGTGGTGAGCAGGAGTGTTGAAGCAAAGTGCTGTAAGATACATCAGTTTCAAGTTAACACGGTGTCATGGTGTTCACATTTCTTTGCAACATTCGGCAGTGTTTCATTAATGATAATTAGGAGGCTGTGTACCAAAGCATTCAGAGAAGGATGCTGTATGTCTACTTCTTGTCAGGTCATACACTTAGCTGAAGCCAGAGGTAACAGATTAATGATGAAATTTGTTAAAGCAGAAAAATAAGTTTTATTTTCTCAGAGACATTTGGGGAAAAAAACAACACCACCAACTAGAAATTGAAGTGTAGACTAAATTTTGCTTTTGGAAATAACTATCTTGCTATCAATAAATAATGACTACGAATAGGTTAAGTAATGCCTGAGGAAGTTAGTCACTTGGGTAATGACTGTCCATCTTTACTTATCATATGAACTTGTTTTCTGTGTTCAGTTTAGTTATTTCCTTTAGTAATGCTAATAACATTTTATGATTTGTAATAATAATTTATGATTTAAATTCTTAAGTATGCTGCATTTGGGCAGATTTACATTACTAAAAGACAGTTAAACAAAAGGTGTCGTCATACTGTGGAGATAACAGTCCTGTGATCTCTTTAATAACCTCGAGATGTCAGCACCTTTTTATGATATCTTGTTTAAAAGACAGAATTTCAGGAGCACTGCACTCTGCAACAGTGGTAGCTGTATCATCTCACTTAAATGACCTTAGATTGTAACTTCAGTCATGAAAAACAGGAATATGTATGAATGCAGGTTTATTTTCATGGAGGGACTTCATATGCCTTTGTTTTGCACAGGATGGAGGCCACCCTGATGTCTCAGCAGGTCATGTCTCTTGCATTTGCCCTGGAAGCAGAGCGAGCATAGATGCTGTACTACCATGTAAGAGGGTGATGCAGAGTGACCTTTCTCATGTGAACGTAGCTCTGTTCCCTTCCAGCTGCACTGGCATAGAGTTGCCCTCTCCATCCTTAAAGTCAGTTGAGCACATGGGCTGACAGTTTTACTAAGCCACACAAGTTTATGATTTTGTTGATTGTATTTGGTATCAAAATACAAGAAGTCAGTCAGCTGCACACCTGTTGGAGCCAAATGTGATGCTATGGTTCTAATGGTACAGCATCCCAGCTCTGCTTGGTGTTACCCTTACTGCTGACACTGAGTGCCTGGCAGATGTGGTCTCTTCAGTTGTCAGAAGTGCAGCCGGTTAGCTGTCAAAGTACAAAAGTCAAGGTGTGTGAATCTGTGTATTTTTGTTGAAAGCCATCAAAGAAAATGTTAGAGATAAGTGAGTGTTTTACATTTTTACATACTTTACATTCTTCAGAAGCATGCATGCAAGCCAGTTAACGTGGAATGCTAAAGAGCCAATGCAAAATTCATGTGTATTTTTAAAAATACACTTGGCAAAAAACCTCCATGTAACTGTCACGCGTTGCTCCCTTGTTTGCTGTTTTACCAAAGATGGCTACCATGACATTTGTCTCAAAATGGAATCTTCCCAAGCCTGTATCAGCCTGCTCCTTTTCTTGGTTTATTCAGTGATGTTTTCTTTTCTAGTACCCTTTCAAATTTCTGAATTTTATAGTAGGTATTTTTATAGTGGCATTATAGTGGTGATGCCATAAGCACTAGAAAGTAGCACTACTGAAAGAATTCAGGAGTAAACATGTGAAGAAAATTCTGTGCAAATATCGCAGAGAAAGTGAAATAAAATGACTGGTAAATAAGGATGTGAATGAAACTAGAAGCTGACTGAAATACTGAAGTTAAAAGCTTTCCCCTATACTCACAATCCTTAAAACGTTGTTCTAAAAGTTGTTGATACTTTTCAAATTTTTGCCAAGTCTTCTCCAATCGCATGTATTTTAGATAAATCTGGAGCTGTCGTTACTTTTTTTTTTTTTTTTTTAAAACAGGATTTCTACAGAGTATGACTTGTTTTTCCTCTCAAGCACTTGGTAAATGAGAGTTGATACCAGTCAAATGAATCGTTAAATATGCAAATATTTTAGTAGCTGGAAGGCCTTGGAAGTTGATCAGGAAGTTGCAGCTAATGGATTTCACTAGTATGTGACAAAAGGCTGATTACAGTGGGAGGAGGCTAGGGGAAGCAGCATAGTGCATTAGCTGTTAACAGATCAACTCATTCATGTAGAAGATTTAAAGTGCATCATTATTTCTACCTGGTTATTTACCTCACGGTTTCCTTTCTCTTCAGTCATTGCAAAGACAAAATTCTCTGATCTGATCCAAACCCTTTACAATTAACCAGAATTTTTTGATGACTGCTGTAAAAGATTTGCTTAATCATTTTATTCCTTTTTCAAATTCACTTTGTATGGCTTTGTTATTTAAATTGGATACAAATAATAGAGAATAACAGGGGTCCTCCCTCTTCCTGACGCATACACAAAATATTGTAAATTTGTCTAGGTAGAAGACTCTAAAATATGTAATGTTTTTGTGGAGGACTTTCCTTTCTACTTTGTTTTGCTCTTAAAATTTTCATCTCTACAATGCTAGGAGAGCCTTGTAAGTACACATCCTGTTTCTACATAGCAGAAGCTAACCACACATCTTAATAGGATCATAGAACCAGGATACCTGGAGGATCCTGTCCCGACTCACCCAGTCTGCCTCTTTTCCATGCTGTGCAATTCACTGCAAAACTGAACACGATCCAACTTAAAAGTAAGGATTTTGTCTCTCCCTCCACCCTTGCAATACTAGAAACTTGTGTCTCTGAGCAGAAGCCTATTTTCCAGTAAGTATTTGTGACAGGTGTTTTACCCATTTGTCTTTGTTGCCAACGTTATCATACACCTGAATAGCACTTCTCTGAAATTTATCACCCTGGCTTGGACATACTCTACAATCCTATTCTCTTTCCCATTCTTCAGTCAGGTAGGCTAAACAAGCCATGAATTTCTAATCTTTAAAACATAAATACCAAAAAAATAAAAAACCCTTATTCTGATGTGTTTTGTGCACCTGTTCCAGCTTTAATTCTTTCTTCAGCCCAGGTAATAAGAATCGTGCCCAGCTGTACAGTGTTCTTCGCAGCAAAGGTTTATCCAGGCCTTGTGCAATCTCACAAGCATCCCCTACACTGACTGACTGATTTCTTCTGGTGTATCACAGCTGCCTTTTTCATGGATACATGATATTTGTGGTTCTTAATTATGCTGTATTTACCAATCTTTTTCTTTCTAGTTAGTCACCCCCTTGTTTGCAGCAGAATTTCTGGATACTAGTCCTTAGGTCTCAGCTCTCCAACGGTATTAGTCATCTAACTCCCATTTAGGTGCCTTTGGATTGTACACTTGATCTCATTTCTTTACATTAGCCCCCAAAATCATTGTACTGTGGTAAAGAGTAGTCCTGGTATATTGCAGATTAGGAATACCTATGGTTATTTTTACAGCTTTATAAGAGGCTTTAAAATCGACAGGTCTGTTTGGATTGGCTTGGTAATTAATGTGTCATAGGGGAACACCAAATGGGATTAGGCATCTGTGATCACTTTAACAAGGGAACCCCAAACTATACAGTCTCCTTGTCCAAGCCAGGGGGGAAAAAAAAAAAAAAAAAAGTCGACAGATTGTCAGCTTTTCTTTTTCCATACTTCTGATTATGAAACTTTAAAATTTTAATTTTTTTTTTTTTGAAACAAAACTGGAGGGATATGTAGACAGAGCTAGTTTTTTATGCTTGTGCCAGATCAATTCCCATGGCCACAGAAGCATAAAGAATATGCAAGAATTTGCAAAATATACCATAAAACCAGAACATCTCTGTGCTTTAACAAAACTAGAGTCATATGTCTGCCTTTAGTTTTTAAGAATAACAATGAAAGATATATTTGTTAAAATACATGACTGCCAAACTGTTGAACATGTTTCTGTCATACCTTTAGCCCCTTTCTCTGGGGCAAGATACAACTTGCAGTTTTTGATGGGCAGAATGAAAAGCTTTATTTTAAAATTTGAATGCATTCTATAGAAGCTCAGTTCTCAGCAACAGGCCTCCTTTTCCCTTTCCTGCTGCCCATTAGAGGTGGACAATTTCAGTACCAGTGACTCTTGGTAAGTCACTGGGAGCTGGCATTTTTTACACACCTCCTCTGCCTTACTTATTGAGATACCTAAACACTCAGCATGTGAATGCCTTTAAAGCAGTGGGTAGGAAGAACATCCCAGTGGCCTGCCAGCTCTGTTTAGACTGCTGTGGAATGTTAGTTACATAGGAATGACCATTTCATCTCTTTCGACCTTCTACCTGAAATCTAGAGCCAGGCACCGTGGAACTCGTAAGCACCCGTCAGTGCTGTTCCTTTGGAGCAGCATGGACACTTCCTACTTTGCAGAGAGCCTCAACATAATTTCAGTTACGGCCCATGGCAGTGTATTCACTGCAGAGCATTTCCATTTGCCGAGTACCTGGGTTACTGAGGGTGATATGCACGCTTTTCTGCTCTAACATAGCATACCGCAGTGAATGGGTCAGGATAAGGGTTCTGGAAAGAGCCAAAGCAAGGGAGGGCTTAGTTCAGCTGGTCACTCTTGTTTGTTGTCCTTCATTACTGAAGTGGACGCCATCCACATCTTTTCTAAAAGTGCATCACCTTCCATGTCCTGTCTGTAATGGAGCTGTCATCCACAACAACACAACATAAAGGGATTAGCACATGGGGTGGTCCAAACAGGCCTTCAAGGCAGCTGAATCTGGCCTGGACAAGAATAACCAGAAGCAGTGACAATACAGCACTGAACACAAAATTGAAAAAGATGGGTATCAGAGTAACATGACCTGAAGGTGAAAAAGAAAAGCTTAAATTAAACATCTGGCATGAGAGAGCAGGCAGTGACCCTCCCCCTCAGTGCTTCCTTGTTTTCACCCATGCTTCTCTTCCTTGTCTGCGTTCAAGAGACTGAAGCTGATGGTGCATGAAGAGCACAAAGTCATGACATGTTAATTGCAGACCACTGGAAGAGTAAGGCCCCAAAGGGCAGCTGCCTCCAAAGTGGACTCAATATGCGCAGCACAGGTGGCACGGAATTATAATTTGGTGTGGCTGGTGGGAGGTATGTTTCTTCTGAGTCAGTGGCAGTTGTAGATGTGGGAACACCTGCCGTGATACCTGCCTGGTTGGCCAGAAAGGTAAGACTGGAGCATCTGCCTTGTGGAGGCAGTCTAGGCTGGGAAGTGGAATTGTCTTGTGTTTATGCAAGGAAGGTTTCTTTTGGTTGGTGGGTTTTTGCTATTTGTTTTTACCACAAGTTAAATATAGCCTATCAAATAAGGATAAGCCATTGTTTCTACCACAAACTCATAAAGAAACCCAGTAAATAATTTGCCAGGAGTTTTTTAAAACAGGCAGTCTCTTGAGAAGAGAGGTCTAGAACTAAATTAGCAAGAATGTTGCAGTGTGCTGGTTTTGGCTGGAGTAAAGTTGTCTTCATGGTAGCTAGGATAGGGCTGTGTTTTGGATTTGTGCTGGAAACAGTGTTGATAACACAGGGGTGTTTTAGTTACTGCTGAGCAGCGCTGACACAGAGCCAAGGCCTTTTCTGCCTCTCACCCCACCACATCAGTGAGTAGCCAGGGCAGGGGCACAGGATTTGGGAAGGGGATGCAGTTGGGACAGCTGACCCCAACTGATCAATGGGATATTCCATCCCAGATGGCATCATGCTCAGCATACAAAGCTGTGGAAGAAGAAGGAAGGGGAGATGTTTGGGGTGATGGCATTTGTCTTCCCAAGTTACTGTTATGTGTGAGGGAGCCCTGCAGTCCTGGGGATGGCGGAGCACCTGCCTGCCCATGGGAGGTGGGGCATGAATTCCTTGCTTTGCTTTGCTTCCCTTCACAGCTTTTGCTTTACCTATTAAACTGTTTTTACCTCAACCCACAAGTTTTCTCACTTTTTACCATTGTGATTCCCTCCCCCGATCCCACCAGCAGGGAGTGAGCGAGCAGCTGTGTGGGGCTTAGTTGCCAGCTGGGGTTAAACCACAACGTGCAGATCAGGTTTGAAGTACTACACAGTGACAGAATTGTTTGGGAAGATTTGCCTGGAATTCTCTTTTGTTAGAGCCATATTCAGCAAACACTTGCAGAAGTGCAGTTCCTGCTCATCTTGAGCTATCCTCAGATCACTCTGATTATTTAAGTGAAAAGGGTCTTTCTGTAAGCAAGAATTTTCAAGGTCTTTCTTTTTTTGAATAGTGGGTCTAAATGCTGCTATCCAGAGTAGCACATAATGATCATTTTACAATATCAAACTTTTCCTTAAAAAATGTTCTAAAATAAGCATAGACAATACACTGACATGAAAATTTGTGATGTTTTCATTAAATGGTACATTTTATCTTCCATAAGAGATTCTAATCAGATTATTTTTATAGCTATACATCAGCAGTTTGAATCTATGATGTTTTTACACCATAGTTCTTATAGTACTTCTGTTAGTTTGCTCTGAAGAAAGGTTAATGTTTAGGCATAGAGATGATTGCAACAAGGAGGGCAGCCAAATATAATCAGACATTTTAGCATAATGCTAATATTGGTGCAACACAGATCATCTAGCTGTTTTTTTTTTTAAATTTTGTTTCATGACAGCAAATAGAGCACAAAACTTAGCTTGATCCAACTAAAACCTGAGCAAAAACATATTTATTTGTTCAGATAGAATATCTGCATTTTTAAATGTGTAGGAAGGTGTGATTAACATTATGTCAAGCTTTTTGTTTCCTGTGTTCCTCAGTTCTCACTTTTCTGTCAGAATGGATTTGATGAACATATCCAAGTTCAAAGGAAGTCTGGAACCCAAGCAATGACTGAGTGTCCATGAGACACTTAGGTTTGTGAGCTGGATGAGTTTGCATACTAGAGAGGTTGAGGCAGTCCTGGTCAAGTTATGCATCCGCTAGCTATGGATCTTTTAGTGTTTATGACTCCTCGTGTTTAGCTACTGTATGTCCAGAGTCTGGGTTAAAATGTTTTTTTTTTCTTCTGTGTGATTGAGAAGTTCCTCACTTCTCTTTTCTTCAGCCTTCATCTTACCTTCTGTGTCTTTCTCTGGGAATAGATTTAAGATTAATAGAAGAGTTTATACACATCTAACAGGTAGATTCTGATAAAACTAGTCCACTGAAGTTATGGTCATAATATGCAGAAGGGAAACAACTATTCTCAACTATACAACTGAAACAGGATCAAAAATAGTGTGGTCATAGGATCATGCAGGAGAGGAGTCATATTAGAAGCAGAAAAACATGACTTTTTTTTACAAGGAGGAGAGGGTTTTTTTCTCCTACAAACCAGATGTAGTTAAGAACTCGGTTCCTCTGGGCAAAAGTAGCGTTGCTGAATCATTTATTTATTTATTCATGTTGACATTTTAGACTGATATGTGGATTTCTGTTTTATTTAAAATGTAGTCAGGGTGAGATGGTTAATTGAAATGTCTGCCTTTAGTGGTCCAGATGACAGTGAGATGAGCCAGGATGGGTGAAGTTGACAAGGTGAAGAACCATACCCTGATACCCTGGTGTAGAAGATTGTTTATTTGAATAAAATAATTTTACTTTTCCTATGTAAATTGGTTTAGCATCCCAGCACAGTACCTGTAATTCACTTTCTAATTATGTAAAAAAACCAACCAAACAAAAAAATAACAAAAACCTCACATCAAAACCAAAGCATTTCCTGATATACTTAAGAATCTACAACAGCTTGAAGATACTACATTTAAAGTAGTATTTTAAAAAGCTGGTAAGACTATTGCTGTTTGAATGGCTGGCTTTTTCAGCAGTGTGATATTGTTGAACAGTTTTTCATTACTGACTTAGAAACTGATCACGCATCCACTGAGCATAAAACTTTAAAGTAGAGAAAGAAGTCCAATCAGTGTCTTTATAAAAATGCACAAGAGCCACTGCCAAAGTGTCATAGTTTTGTGAAGCTATGCAGAGGGTCCTGTCATGCGGACTGCTTGGTTAGATTCACTCCTCTGTGACCCAGGCAGATTTTAAAGTTTAAAAATCTTCACTTTCACTTGAAAAAGCTTCCTTGAATACACAGTAAGTAATGCTTTTAGCTCCTTGGCACGTAGCAAAAAATAAGTCCAAATACAGTTTGAAAAACTATGAACCTTTTAAAATTTCAGAAGCTCCTTACAAGAATTAAAACAACAAGGAGATCATGAGTGGTATGATGGAGTTTTCTGCTCCACTTTCTGCAGGGAATCATGCAGAGAGCCCCATGTCCTTTGGGAATGGAGTAGCTGTACTGCCTGTCTTCAGCTACTGACGTGGGTGATATGAATTTTCCCCTGCAAGCCTTTATTTCTCCCTCTCGACTCCATGGTAAGTTTAGGCTCCTTCATCTCAGTGCTCTCACTTGCACACTACTTGCAGACCAGAAGTCTGTGATGACATCATCTTCAGGTCCCCTCCAACCATCTTCTGTGCTCACATTGTTAAAATTGGAGGTGACTGGGGACAAGATGCTGTGATTTATTAAATGGCCAAACTGAGTCTTACCTGATCTCACCAGTTAAGGTAACGCATGGCAAATGGCCATATCCCATATGTTCTGCCCAAAGCTTTCTACCTAGAGTGTGTTCAGAAAAGGACATATGAAAGCAAGTGGTGGAGTATGTTTAAAGAAGGAATAATTTGGTCTGGTCCCGCTTTCTTAAACTCTAAACTTGCCAAGCAACACTCAAAGTCCCATGATTTCCTAGTGTCAGAATGTAATTCCATTTTGTGCTTTTTTCTAGTTCTGATGCCATTTGTGTGCACCAAAAGTTCAGCTTGCAAACAGGCAGCCCTGCAGGCATGTTCACCATTTTCCCAAGCAGTGCATGTACAAACAGCATTTACAAAAAGCAGCGCATACGAACATAAACCACTGCAAAAGTGGTATAATTGGTGTATACGCCTCAATTGTTTTCTGTAGGTAAAGATTGCAGTTGGACAATTCTGAGTAAAGTGAAATCCTTCAATATGTGAAGTTTCTGATTTTTCTGTTCTTTGAATTTCTGAAGAATCTGGTTTTATGCCAAACCCATTTTTAGGGCCATATGTTATTTTTTCTAGGCAGAGTTGTAGAAAGTGACTTAGATTGTATGATCACCTTGTCTATCATGCCTGTAGGTAGCTTTGAAAGGAAGATAAGTGTCAAAAGTATAATGTCATGTGAATGTAATTTATGAGAATGACGTATGTGAGAATGTTTTAGGGAATCAGCATTGTTTAGATGGAGCTGAAAAGATTCTAAATTCTGTCATGGTTTTGAGGATCTTTAAAGTGAAGTGCAAATTATAAAATAATGTGGATCTGTGAAATCCTCAATGTTATGTCATCCACCCTCATCATGAAGCAAACGGTTGTCTGTGGAAGCTCTGACAATATTTCAGCCTTCCTACTATATATTTCTTAATGTGTATTCTATTGCTGTTAAAGATATGTTAAATTACATCAGATGAAACTTTTCAATGATCTAGCATAAAACAAATCAGAATGTAAAAAATACTGCATATTTTCCTAAGCATTCTGAAATAGGTTGCAAAAATCCCATTGACTCTGTGTTCAGCTTTTCTACCTGCATCTTTTAAAATAATGTTTTTACCATTTACAGTCATAAATGAAGAGATCACCTATTTGAAGACTAATCCTGTCACAGTTTAGTTGTCTGAATGAAAGAATAGTTACATGCTTTCAGTAGATCACTTTTTTTAACATCATTGAAATAAAACATGTGAATGTCTTCACTATTTTATTATTTTTATTTATTTACTGAAATAACTACACTCTTTTGTTGCTTGGTATTTATATAAATGGTAAGGTTAGTTGAGCTAACTGTTTAGTTAGGAAGATTCACCTCCTGTCTTTTTCGACTATTATCCTACAAATGCTTGTATAATTTACTTGGTATATGTGTGTAGCAGGGTTTCAATTAAATGAATATTGATGGAACTGTTACCTTAGGTTATAAAGTAATCATCCAGAGATTGTTTAAGTTTTGTTCTTGTGGAATACCAAATGCTTTGTTGGGACTTAACAATTAAACATGTACACGTACTTTCAAGTTTTTATGTGTAAAATAAAATGTATACTAATGTGTGATACCTGCGTATGAAATTTGCAGATACTAAGAAAAAGTGCAATATTAATGGTATGTTTTTATTTTGTAGCTTGGATCATCCTCCTCTGTGCCTTTTACATCTATATTCTCACAGCTGTTTATGACTGTTGTAGTCCCCCTTATTATTGGACAGGTATGTCTTTTAAATATACATTCTTGTTTAAAAAAATAAGATAAAGAGAGCTATCTTAAAGACACACTGGCAACCTGATAAGCTGCCACATAGGAACAGCCTCGGGATAGTGGAGTCTAATATCAGAGAAAAGATGCTACAGTGCTCCCTGGAGCCACATTGATCTTTGTTGAGATTGAGCATCTGTCCCTCACTACCACAAACATACGCTACTGCATATCGAGAAGGGAGTTTGTGAACATAAAGTGGGAAAAATGGCAGCCCAGACTGTGAGAAATTCCAACCCCATACAAATGAGCTTTGAGAATACTATATAGTCCTTTTGTCACATGCCCTTTGCCTGGATGATGAAGGAAGTTTTGGCTGTGTAGTATCTACTACTAATTACAGGAATAAAAAATTCTCAACATTAAAAAACGTATGAGGACTAAGCAGTCAGAAGTTAAGAAATCATAAAATTAAGGCTGCTTGGGCCATTTTGCATATGCTTTACAATAAGGTATTTAATTGCACAACTGCAAACTACTCTTTCTGCATGACTCCTCTATCATGTGTTACACTGGATGGAGGGTATTCATGGAATGAGCAGCTGTTCAGTATTTCATTTTATACTCATTGTTCATATTGTAACTCAGGGCCTTCTTTTTCATGGCATATGATAGAAATCTTTGAATGTAAAGATACTAATTGCATTATAAGATTTTCTGTGACACTTGTCTCTGTAGTATGTACTTTTTAACAAATGTTAGGGGTTTTTTTCTTCCACATCATGGTGGGAAATTGCTATATTAAGACCAAAAGTTGTCAGAAGTGTCCATTATTCTTGGACACTGGAACACCCAAAGCCTATTTCTTACATACTTTTAAGTATTCATTGTTCTCAGGCATTCAGAATGCACAAAGGGAATATCAGTGGAATTTGCAGTTCATTCCCAAGGCTACCATGGCTGATTCTAGCATCCAGTTTAACTCTGGGTTCATCTATAATGTTACAAATTTTGCCAGACTAAAGCAGACTTTGAAATGGAAAGCATAGTTAAAATGTAAGCAAATGAAAGTGGAGTCCAGGAGCACCCTGGACAAGGTTACGAATATGTGTTATTACCTCGGCTATGTAGAACAGACAGTCAGTCTTGTATCAGGCTATAATTGCACATTTCAAAATTGGCATGTACTGCAACTTACTGTAGTCCTAGTGAAGTTTGTTTTTTATAGGATCAAAAAATGCCATTAAAGTCTAATAAGAAGATGAGCATAAGCGTGACAGTAGCCACCAGCATCAGTACCTACATAACCTGGCTGTAACCATACCATGTGGAAGATGGACATGTCCCTGAAGAGTATTGAATTACTCGTGCTTTGAGTTAAATGCCTAAGAATCTCCTTATTAATTAGGACCACAAAGGGTTGCTGATGAAGCTATCTGTGTATCACATTCTTATCTCATCTAAATTAAATTGTCTACACCAAAAGTGGGCAAGCAAACTTAAATGATCTAATCCTGAAAAGTCCAAAAACTGGAAGCTATTAGTTGGAAATTTCTAGGAAGCAAATAGCATGGCAGCAGATCTAGCAATAAAGTAACCTATAGTGATGGAGTATCAACAATTTGTACTGCAACGTAGTAAGTCCAATGATGGTAGATTGCTAGACAAAGTGATTGCAAAATTTCAAGAGGACTTTCATCTATATATATAATGGCATATTACTTTGGAAAGATATTACAAGAAATTGCTATGTGAGCTAACTGGTGGAGTTGGGGTTGTTTTGGCTGAACCAAATGATAAGGCTAAGTAACATGAATTGAGCATCTGAAATAAGTGCTCTGAATGATCATAAATTCAAAATCGGAATTGTGATGAGACTTAACTGAGAACAGATGTGATATAGGAGCTGTGATAAAGACTGAAAGAAAAAATAGAGAATCTTAAAGCTTGTGTAACTCAATCGCAAATTTATTTAAGAGCTTGGTTTTTATAAGTACACTTCAACAAGAAACAGGATGATTCTTCTTTAAAAATGTTTGAAGCAGTTTCTGGAAATGAATGTTCAACAGAAATAGCTTACATTCCTCTAAGCTAAAGACTTTGTTTCTGAAGTTATTGCACTTGGTTATATCTGTTCAGAGGATACAGAAGAGAGGAAATGCTAAGGATAACTATTGATCAAAAATGTCAAGGGCAATTTACATGGATTGTCTTAATTAGGTAGAACTGTACAAAGGTAAACCAACCTGTCCAGATAGGAATAAAAGCCATTTTTTAAGGTGGATATCAAAAAATAATGTGCAGTATTCAGGGAAAGACAATAAACAAGGAAAGGACTTGACACCAAGATAAAACAGTGAGGTCTGCTTGCCCTTCATCTGGAGGTGACATGGATCTGTTCCAATTAAATGGGAAGTTTTGTATTTAGTTCACAGACCACTACTCACTCGTCACTGAACTGTTGCACAACATGAGGCACAGCAACATAATATTGCTTTGCGAATCACAAGTTGCTCACTCTGGGATTCCAGATGCATTAAGAGATAATGGCCCACAATTCATGAATGACGGTTTCAGCAATTACTTCTAATTTATCATTTCATGCCCACAATGTCAATTCTGTAGCACACACAGTCATACCGTTCAGCAGAAAAGTCAGAGGAAGAATGCCTGGTAAGGTTACCCGGTAGCAGAGAGCTCGATTAGGAAAAAAAACGATCTTGAAACCTGCCTACCTGGAGGATTGCTTTTCTTCAGTCTTCGTAACTCAGCTGTGATCAACAGAGGCTTTATGCTCGATCCACATCACTGTAAAACAGAGAAAGGAAGCATTCTCGAAGGGCTTTATTTTCCTTTAAAAAAATCTCGCCTCTGGGAAAACCCTTGTTGCCTAAACGCTCATTTCCTGAGCAGGCTGCAGAGCTGGCTGTTCGAGAAGCCCCTGGGATATAAGCAAAGCAGATGAGAAGGTGCTTTTAGATTTGTTTTGTTTGGGGTTTTTTGTTTGCTTTATGGCAAAATGTATCGAGAGTTTTGGTTGCTTGGCTGACTTGTCAGAATTTTTAATGATAGCTGGGAGAAAGAAGTCACAATAGTGTAATTGATGCTTATTTTCTACTGTTTCTCAAACAATTTTTCGATGTGGCAAGACTGCTGTTGACAGGAGTCAAACATGCTTTTCTAGCTGCTGACAATGAAATGTGTAAGGGGCTGTAGGTATAAGCTCTGCTCAGGTGGTGGCTGCCATTTGTTAGGTAAAGAAAGAACTGTCTTTGAAAGGAGGAGGAGGATACTGTGTTAGCAGGCACTGTGTCCTACAGATAACAGTTACTGGTAGATTGTCTTCAATAAGGAGAATCGCTCTGTTCTTTGTCAGAGATGTGCAGGTTGTCTAAACCTAAAAAAAAAACCATTGTGGCCTGCATCCTTTGTGTCTACAGATGTGTTTTGCTAATTGACAGTATGATGTTACTCAAATCAGTATGGGTACTGTAATGTTGGCATTTGTATTTACAGAGAAACGAGTAAGACCTCTCTGACAAGAGGTCTTGAAAAGAGGCATAATCTATAGTATTTTATAAAGATCTAATGTTCTATAAGCCTTGAAGATCTGTAGTTTGTAAGAGCTTGTTATTTGTGCACCACTCTTGTATACCTCTAAGGGGAATTTGAGAATACTTGTTATACAATAAACATGGTAATAGATATTTCATGGAAAAGATTTTTGAATTTGCTCTGGCAGCTTGAAGTTCTGATTATTTTTTTTCCTGCATAGCAGAGTTCTGATGAAGCTTGCTGCTCCTGAGCTGTTGTGATTTTGCTAAAATAATTGTTTCCTTTTCTATAGCTGTTGGTAATACTTTTAGCCAGCAAAATGTAAGGTTTCGAGAAATGTCTAAGCATTTTCTTCATGACCAGTTGTGAGATTTGGCTGAAGACTGTTGTTTCTTTGCTTATTTTTTTCTTCTGAAGTGACAGATAACAGAACAGTGAAAACCACTGCAATATTTCCTTTCCTCTTTTTGCAGACTTTCTCCATTCTCTACACCTAAGTGCTTATGACAGACTTTTATTTTATGTTTTATATTAAAGAGCGATTTATGATTAAATGTTAATGAAATAGAATTTTCACTGTGCTTTCATTATATTCTACCAGTTTGAACATTTTTCAAAGCAGCACACCAAAACCCACTGTTTTCTATGAATAAATAATAAAAAGCTTGTCTGTACATTATCATTCATGCATTCTCTAGTTGCCCCATTGGTAATTTGTCTGCCAGCGTAAAGTGGGCACTTCACATTAAACAGACCTTAACTAAAACTAAAATTAATGTTATGATTCTAAGTAGTTCTTCTTCCCAAATCTATAAAATGAAGCCAGTTTTACATAAATCCTTGCTGTATCGAGTCACACAAAAAAAATCTTGATGTCCTACAAGTAAATGATTTTAAACGCCTTCTGCATCGTTGCCCAAAATGTTCCAGAGGAACCCTATCAGCATCTGGGAGGTGTGCTTATAAACACAGCTCTAAAAGGGTGCTATGTTGCAATACAAGTTGTCAGTGAAATTGAAACTAAAGCTTAGCAATGTATTTATTTTTAAAGAATAAGAAATAGAAAGGTAGGTGGCAGTTGCTGGGGAGTAGTAGAAGGTACTGTTCACCTAAGCCTAATGTTTGTTTATAGTTGGTGGGTGGGAGAAACAATAGTTGAAGAAACTGTTATGAACAGGGAACAGTGTTCAATCCTTTCATTCCTGTAACTTAAATCCACACTAAAGTAGCCCTGCTTTTCTCTTCAAAGTCCAGGGAAGCTGCAGGGAGGAGGAGTGGTACCCTGGGAGATGAATGCTTCTAGAAGCTTGTTGCAGAAAACTGAGATGGCAGATAAACAGCCTTCAGACAACAGTTCGCTCCCTTCTGACGCTTCACTCCAACAGGGAACACAACCTAGTCTCCACAGAAATACAAAATATGAAGAAAGCATGTACTGCTGCTACAGGCTCCCTTTACATTTTTGCCATGTTGCACCTGTTTGTAAGGTTTTAAAGCAGCATTCATAAATTACCCCAAAATGTGAAAGTTAATTTTGAAAATGGCCTCGTTTGGGTTTTATAAAGCTTGCTTTGAAAGGTGTATATGTGTCAGGAGCTATGTCTTGGGTGTAAACTGACTGACATAATGGAGTAAGATAGCTTTTAGGGGAGTTTGGCAAGCTGTGGAAAGAAAACAAGACACTTGTAAGAAAGATTTTTTCCCAGATTGCAAAAATGGAATTTTTTCTTCCATCCCATCCTCAGAAAAGAAATCTTAGATTACACACTCCATAGAATCAGGATAGATTTGACATTCCTGATGTCCTAGAAGGAATAGAAAGGTAGGTGAACCAGTACAATGTTTGGGACTTCATAGCAGTATACAGGTGAGCATGTGTGCCTTCACACAGGTATGGTCCCTATAAAATTATCAGGGCAGGGTCTGATTGAAGTGATATGAGCTCTGCTTTGGAAGTGGGTCTGTGCATTTGAACTGTGATGCAGATATATGCAGATATTACCTTGGATATATGGAGGGTGGCTATGCTATAGAAACCTGTGAAGCACATTCCTTCTTATTTATGTCATTTCTACAAGGCATAATCCTCCCAGTGTCTGACTCTTTCCACTGGTTTTCACAGTCACTATCATCTTAGTTCACTCTTTTCCCCCAATTCTTCCCTCTTCATGTCTTCCAAGCTTTACTGAAGTAGTTCCCAATATTCCATGCAGTCTTCTTTCTTGGTTTGCCATCACTGCTTGAGAAGAGATATTGAGAAGTATCAAGGCAAATATCTAGCCTGACTGAAAGCTTTTCAAAAGAAAGTTTTGTATTCATTGCAAAAGGTCTGTTACTATAAGTAGTAATAATTTTAGTTAAGAAAGAGTTAGGAATCTTACCTTAAAAGATAAGTAGATAAGGTGACTGCTGCATTTAGTTATAGTGATAATCCAGCATAGTTTCAGCTTCTTTCCTTGCGTGTTTCAACATAAGGAAAAAGTGACTTGTGTTTCTTTGTTGAAATGGTAAAGCCCCAGGTGTTTTTTCCAGCTATTTAGACATACATACCAATACATAATAAACAAGAGGAGCAGAAATGCAGTTAAAACATTGTGTATTCTGTTAAGGATTAAATCAGTCCCAAAGAGTTTATAGAACCAGGAAAAACCTACTTTGAGTGAAGATGTAAATACCAAGAGATATTCTTATGTGTGTCATGGAAACAGAAAAGGTGACTTCATAACCATTCCACCGGTTGTTTTTTCATTTCATGGGTTTTTTTAAAAAAAATAAATCAAGTTGAAGATCTAGATAATTTTCAAAAGATGTACTATATTACAAATGTCAGAAACCATTCCATATACATGGCAGGCAGGAAGCTCCTTGCCCTACAATTAATAATGAGCATTAATGAGATACATTGTTTATTACATTTTTTTATCTTGTATGTCCAGCACTTCAGCTGGACTGTTTCCACCTGCCTGCTCTATTTTACTGACCAGTTTCTCTGGGTATATGGCATGACTGTTATGAAGGTACCATTAGATAAGTCAATTGTTTTTCTGGAGTGTGTTTTCTGCTATTTTGGTGTATGATCTTACAACAGATGAGCATTATTTACTTGCTTTCCTGGAATAGCAGATCATGTTTCTTTGTACAGGGGATGTTAAATGAATTAAGCATATGAGCAGTTAGCCCATTTGCTTAGGGAGGCTGATGTTGAGACCAAGAGGTTATGGCAGGATATGGAGCAGTCTGAAGGAAAAATACTCTGGATGTAACCATTCTGGTAGAAGAACTGCATTGAAAAGGCAACACTACTGTTAATTCATGTGTAATTACATTCCTTCATTGTTAAAAATTAAATCCTGGGCAAGAGGAAAGTTTGAGCCTGGAACTGTGTTTTGAAGCAAATTTGAGCTGATGCCTTTCCAAAAACCTTTGGAGATTGCCAGAATGTAGTCACCAGGAAGTAGTTGCTTGATGGACATGTTCATGTTCTTTTATCGTGTAACTTTTTGGCATCTTTCATCATGCAGGTTATTTATAATCACCTATTACAAAGTTTTGCTTCTTTTTCTCTCTTCTCTCCACTAAACCACCGTTTTAGGGAAGGATTCACCATGCACTGTTCTTCCATGTGCAACCTCCAGGTCAGCCATCAGTAATTCCCTGCTCTTTGAGGCCGGCATTTAAATCTGCACAAAAATCTTTACAGTTCATTGTACTTAATGTGATCACTATCATAGGACCAAAAGCCCCAAAGCCCTCCTTGCACAAGTAATTCTGCAGGAGTGTCAGCAGGGATACGGGTTGCAAGGTCTTTGTACCTTGAGATTTGTACCTTAAAAATTGGGCATATGTTCTCTGCAACATGTAGCATCCTGCAGCATTTCCCTCTGTAAAGTACATTTTAAAGTGCTTTTATGTTTCACATGATTATTCTTCCAACATCTCTGCCTCTCTCTCCCTACACCACCCCCAAGATGGTATTCTTAATGCATTTTTTTGTGTGAGGAATTCCCTTTCACTAGGAACTGTGGAATTATTGCATTTGTAGAGTACTCCCCTTTTTGCTTTTTTCCATCAGTGTGCCAGTCTGATGCATCAATTCTGGATGTCTGTTCGTATTTCTACCCCAGTTCATCTTTTCACAGGAGTATCAGTTCAGATGTTTTTTCAACTGCTTTTTTCTCTGATGCTTGTCCCTCCCTTGTCCCCTTTTGTGCTGGTATGTAGTTCAAAATACTGGACTCTGTTTAAGAAGTGACACACGGGTGTGGTGCCTGAGTCTGGCATCCTTCGTACAGGTCGTAACATGCTAAAAATGATTCTGTTAGCTTTTGCTGTGTGTGCAGACAAATGAAGCTTAATATCTCTGTCCAGGCTCCGAATTACCTATGAGATTCTTTATTTAATCATTTCAATCTGTGTTGCTTGTGGCTTTTCAACCTCTATTAGATGCTCTGTCAGAGAGTGCCAGCACCACAGAACAACAAGGTTCGTTGGCTGGCTGGCTCTGTACTTTATTGTGTGTTGTCTTTATTGTATTTGTGGGATTTATTTAACTTTATTATTTCACTATTATTATTTCACTACAAATCTTCACAATTTTTTAAAGTTCTATTTAAGCCTGAAAAGTTAGAGAATTGGGTTAAGAATTAAAAGGCTTTCAAAGCATCCTTGTCCTGAAACAACTCGGCAGGGCATGAATAAGTAACAAATGGATTGTTTTTCAGTCAAAATGAATCAGCTGATAAGAGCTTCCCTGTGAAAAATCTAGTTGAGATTTACAGATAACCTGTAGGGTTATATTTCTTCCCTCTTAAATTATACAAGAATCTAGATTACCTTGAATCAATGATCATAGGCTGAAGCAACCTTTGAAATTACAGATCTTCTTGAACCTTGAGAGAAGATCAAAGCATATGGGATTCTGTGTTAGAGAGCATGTATTTTGTTTGTGGTTTTACAGTATACATTTAGCATGACACTGGGTTGATTAGAAGATTTCCTGAAGCCACTATTTAGTTCTTCAGGGTCCGACTATGTAATTTTAAAAAAAACTACAGTGTGCTGCAGGAAGCCGTACTGGTATTTATGTTTGTTGATTCACAATAATTCCAGACTAGATAGAGGTAGATATTTAAAGAAGATATCAGCCGATTGAAAATTTTGAGGAAATATGGCTTGCAGTTTCATTTTTAAAATGTTTTTTTCTTTCTATGTCAGTCCGTGATAAATATATGTATAAAGTTGTTATTGTCATGTATGTTATAATTATACCTTGTACAGACACAAGGCTATATTGTTTATAATAAATACCTCCAGTATAAGCTGTCCTGTGGCATAATTAACTATCACTTTTCTCTTTCAACATCTTGTTACTTTCAGTAGAAATCTTCTGGAAGGACCATAAATAAATAGGTGGTTTTAAGTAGCTTTTCTTTTTTCCTGGTGTGACCTTAATTCAGGGGATAATAGGATTTTTTTAAAACTTCCTTAGAAAACACTCACTGTAGAGATGAAAAACTTTGTGTTTTGCTTCTAATAATTACAAAATTCCAAATCTGCTCAGATTAGACTAATCTGGTTTTCCCATTTGATGCCTTTCACACTGTGCACTGAAGGTCTTCACTCAGATTTCTCGCTTCTCTTTTGTCAGTGCTGTGGCTTATTCCTACCCAGTGGCTTATAAGGTGGATGAAGGAGCTCCATTGTATGTTTTTTCAGAAGTTTGGCCATATATTCTGAGTTGTGTTCCCTCTTTCACGTCTGACAAGTGTGAAATTTTAAATTTGAGTGTTTTCACTGGGGTGTCGAGCATTCCTTTCCATGGTTTCCTGTAAATCTATTATTGTTCATCAGTGGGAAGCTTAGAAGTGCTGGGAGGTAAGTGCTGGTCTTCAGCCTGCTTAGCTCTGCGTGAAGCCCACGTGCCAAATTTTTAGGATTGCCCTGCCACGCAGCCGATGAAATTTGTTTGCTGTGGTGGGTGGGATAGCTGCTTCTAGGACTTCCCTATTGAGAGATTTGCAAACAAACTGGGACGGCAGTGAGGAAAACAGACAGCTGTGGGGTCAATCCCATAGTTTTGGCAGTTAGTGTGTGAAAAGGTCCTATGGTAGCATTGGCAATGCTGCTTTGATATCAATCTTGAACACCTCTAAAATATTCTGTATTATTAAACCCTTAGTGGTGATGTTTATGAATGGTACCACTATGGGAAGGTAATGAGACACCTTTAGAGCCCTCTGGTAGAAATGTTTCAGGATCTCTTGCTATTATTTCTGAAAGAGCATGGTAACAGAGCATCGAGAGGTCTCAGGAGAAATTAGGCAAGATAATGTGATTGCTGAAAAATTAACACAAGTTGCAGCTGTGTGATAAAAGCTTTAAAAAGTTTTTTCAAACTATATAAAGAAAAAAACCTAAAATCAACTCCCTAGGCAGGACTGAAATAGATGCATTTTATCTGCTGAGGCTTAGTCCTGTAGTATTTGGCATAATGTGAAAGTTGAAGTTACTTTAAAATTTATCGTTGTTTCTACAAATTCTTGAAAAACAACTTCAGATTTTGTTTTCTGAAAGTGCAAAAGTTCCGCTAAGTACAGCAGGTTTCCTTGTTTTCATGTGTTAATTCTGGTATTCTAAAAGCGTGCAAATGGCATTTGTCTTTGGATTTACAAAAACTCTAGATATTCAGAGTTTGAATTATTTAAACTCCCACAACACATGCACTTTTGCTTTTCAAGCTTGAGTTATAATTTAATTAAAAACTTCTGGTGCATCGCTAGCTATTTAAATATTAAAATGTTCCATGGATCACTTTCGATTATCTACCGTCATGAAATTCCTGAAGATGTCAGATTTTTAAGATTCCCAAAGTTGCACTTGGAATTGTCTGTTGATGCAAAGGGGACTGTGATAATTACATACATCCATTAGTATCAGCAGAGGAGATAAACTTTGGGGAGGCTTAATGGGCATGTCTCAGTGACAGCTAGCAAAGAACATTTGGCATGATTAAGGATGGATTTGAATGTACTTGAAAATATACTCTCATTATGGACACCCAGTGGAAGTTGCACTACAAATGTTAAATTCCCCAGAAGAAGAGTTGTGTGGCAGGGAAGCTTTGAAATCCACTGTGGCCGTCATCCAAATTACTCTCTTCTCTTTGTGTCTTTCCGCTGTCAGATTCACTTTGTGATGCCCAACTTGGCTCCCTGCATCTTTGAAAAGAGGCAACCTGTTGGTTTCTGTGTTTCAGATTGTCCGAAGATACATCAAGGACTGGCTTGAAAGGAAGAAGCCTCCATTTGGCGCTATCAGCAGCTGTGTGCTCCTGATGATCATTTACACAACGTTCTGTGATACTTTCGCCAATCCAAATATTGACCTTGATAAATTTAGCTTGATTATAATAGTGTTCATAAGTAAGTTCAGCCTTAAAGCATCTCTTGTATCTGTGTTTTGGGTGTGCAATGAGCTGTATGTACTGAAAAGGGTGCGGCTGCGGGATACTGGCATGGGGCTAGAATTCGTAGTTTTAATCCATCTGGTAAATCAGATTACCAGACTTCTTAGGGGCTGGATGCTTTTAGGGGTTTGAGTGAGCATTTAGAGAGGGATGAACCCTGCTATTTAGGAGTGCCTGAGATTGCTCAGTGGCCCTTCCTTTCTAAAGGGGCATGGTATTACTTTCCAACCGTTTACAACCATTCTGGCTTGGCTTCTTTGTTATTAAGCAACCATAGATGCACAGATATTGTATTCCAAACAAAAAGGAAAGATCTGGGTTTCAGCTGCACACCAGAAGCACTGTTACGACTTTTAAATAGTTCTTCCTTACTGTATTATAAACCTGGAGACTAGCTGGGAGTTTGAATGTTGATATATTTCTGTGGATGAACACATTTCTTCCAGACTTTGTTTTAGAAGCACTCTAGTCATTCAGCCATAAATAACACACACATGAGAACAGACTGCTGGTATCCTTGCCATCAGTTAAAAACACACTTGCAGATCACTGCCTCCCAGGGAAAGGCAGGGGTATACAGGCACTGTCTCCTCTCCCAGTAGGGAATTCTGTCTTGCTTCAGACTGTCCAGAGCCAGGAGTTTCAATTTGCTTGGGGGAGAGGTAACTACAGTATACTACAGTATAAATCACATCTCATACACTCTGAAGCTGTTAGATTTCAAGAAATCAATACATCACCTACCTTGAAGTATGTGTATGTGCACATGTTTCTGTCTAATAAAAATAATGTATCTTCTATAAATCCAACCTCCACTAAAGTCAGTAGGAAATTTGCCCCTGCCCTTTGTGAGTCAGTTCTTATTCTATCCTAACTGTGGCAGTTTTTTGGATTATGAAACACTGTATGTGTGTAAAATTATAAAAGCTACTGTATAAATACTTTTTTCTGAAAGCAAAGAAAAAGGAAGCCATGGTAAGGAGCTTTTTATCAAAATGGAGGAAATACTTGTTCGCATAGGCACCTGAGAAGGACCACATCCCACATGCACTTAAGTCAGTGCAGAGTTGTCAGCAAAAGAGAGGGATATGGAAATTTTCAACTCTGACTTAACAGAGAAACTCAGAATGAAGTAATTTTATGTTACTGTGCTGGCTGCTACTTTTTTAGTTTAAAAGGCACGTTCTTCCTTGAACACTTGATACAGACTGGTTGCTTCCATTGCCTTTCTTGTTCTTTCTTTTATTTCTCTGCGAGACAACTCTGCATTTGTGCCATGTGTAATTATGTGTACCACTTGCAGTGCAATACACTGACAATCATTTTATATACATTTTCATGGCCAGTGTGCATAACTGGAGTTTATTAGTATGAATATTAACATAATCATTGAAACCACTTGGAACATATTCTACATTCATTATTTTCTTAAATATTTATATTAAAAAAAACCACAAAGGAAGGTGTGGAGATGGATATGCACACTGTATTACAAAGTTTCTGTACCGCCACTGGATATGTTGGCTGGATGTGTGCATTGTGTTATACCAGGATGTCAAATTAGCACGAGGAGTTTGAAATGAAATTGCATTTATTATTCTGATGATTAATGTTTTTATGTTAATATTCTAGCCACAGCAAAATATGCACAAGGGATAATTGGTAGCAACCCATGCTTATCGCTTTACAGAATTATATTTTTTTTCTGTGCATATTAAATTAATGTACTTACTTGCAGAAAAATTGTAATTCAGGAACAATGGATTGCTTCCTTAGTTCATGAAGGAAGAATTAAGTGCATGCTGAGGTGACATTTATACTTCCTAGGAAATGTATGTAAGAGAATGGAAAATGTCACTGGTAATAGCTAATATCCCTGCCATGTTTCCCAGTTGTAAACTGAGTCAAAATCAAATGTATTGTCTTGATTTGCACTACCCTATGGGACACATTAGCCTTACTGCATTTACAAGTTTTGCAAGGAAAAGGGAGAGGACCCACCTCAGATTCTGCTGCAAGTAAAAGCCCTATAACCCACAAACACCCAGAGAAGGTCTGTGCAGGTCACAGGGTTTCTTCTCCAGCTCTGAGGGGAGTTCCTGTGGTCCAGCACAATACTCGATCTCTGTAGCTCTAGCAGCTACTCACGGCACAGTGGGGAAGCTGCCCACTTCTCCCCACATCTCCGCAAACCAAGGGTGGGCTCTGTGCACGCCACAACCCCTGCGGGTGTCGGGTGAGCTGGCAGAGAGGAGAGCTCCGCTCAGGATGCTCAAAAACCATCCGCACTTACAAAGCTGAGTGAGCCTGAATGAAAGCTGCTCTGTCTGATTGTACTGGGTCTGGCTGATCTGGAATTGGTTTTCCCCTGTAGCAGCCCCCATGGTGCTGTGGTTTATGCTGGGAGCTGGCAGGGTGTTGGTAGCCCCTGGTGTCGTGGCTACTGCTGAGCGGTGCTTACACAGCACCAAGGCTCTTTCCCACATTTTCCCCCCAGTGGGACGGGGTGGGCAAGGTCTTGGGAGGGGACACAGCCAGGACAGCTGACCCCAACTGCCCAAAGGGACATTCCAGACCATGTAATGTCTGCTCAGTATAAAGCTGGGAGAAAGGAGGAAGGGGGTGGGGTCACCCTTGGTCCTCCGAGGCAACCACTCCACGTATGGGAGCCCTGATCCTGAGAAGGCCCGACAGCGCCTGCTCATGGGAAGTAGAGAATGAATCTGTTTTCTTTTTTTTGCTTCCACACACAGACCTTTGCTTCGCTTTGCTTATATTAAAACTGCTTTTGTTTTACCCACAAGGGTTGGTCTGTCTTATTTTCTTTCCCCTCTTTGCCCTGTTGAGAAAACAAGCGGAAAGGGGGGGAAGTGAGAGAGCGACTTGGTGGGTACCTGGCATTTAGCCAAGGTCAAATCACCACACTGATGTATGCTGCCCCATTCAGGAATTAAAACATCCATGGTGAACTTCTCTTAATAATAATTTATTGGGAGAGTAATATACCCAGTGTGTGAGAATATTTATTGTGATCATGCTTACACATTGTACCTTCTCCTGTTAAATAGAAAAGGGCTAAATTTAAATACTTGGCAACCAAAGCATGTCTGAGAGATTTTATGTTTTGAACCCAATAAGCAAAACTAGTACAAATAGATGTGCAGCATGCAGTAGTGAACTTTCTTGTCATTCATCGTGTCAAGAAATACTTGATTCAGAAGAGTTACCTTGGAAAGAACTTGTGTAGCCACAGTACCAGCTCTAGCTTTCTTGAATGTAATGATATGTATTGTTCTTCCAAACAGTCTTTAAAGGTTGTCTGTCATTGGATTTCGCTGGATAGACTTGGTCCAGCCTAGCTTCTGATCTGTTGTGTGGGGGCAAAAGGCATGTAGGCAGCAATTGAAGAGATTTAAGTGATCTTTACCTCTGTGATTTAAATCCAATTTTACCTTCTTTCTCTTCCAGTATTTTCTGTTCAGATGAGCTTCATGTTTTTGACTTTCCTCTTCTCTACAAGGTAATTGAATGTGCTGAATCAGAAACTTTGGATATTTGTTTTGTGTGATATCTTTGGTTTGGGTGATACAGTTTATGCAAATGTGTAAGGGCAGGTTTCTGAATAGGGGTGACCTCATTTTGGTGTTTCATATTGTTCTTACTGCATTTTCTCTGTTAGAGTTTCATAGGCTAAGAGAGCAGGACCTGAATTCTGTTCTTTCTTGTGTGTTAATTACAGAGTTGTTAAATCTCAATCAATCACTGCTATACCTCAGCCACTGAAAAAAATGGATTTGCACAGATGTTACTGAAGGTATAATTTGCCCTGCAGACATGCTGATGACATATGAGAGAGAGAACTCAGTTTGACTTTTTACATCTCAAGATACATTTGCTGGGCTGGCAATTCACTCTTCTCTGTATATGTCAAATTTGTTACGTTTATATGGCGATTCTTAAAAGACAATTGTTCTGAACTAATGTTTGGTAGAGCTGTTTTTTTTCTTTTTAAATATCAACCAGGAAGAACAGTTGTAAATTCACCTCTCAGAAAATAGTACCATGAGAATGGTATTAGCCCATGGATTAGTGCATCACTTCACCTGGTCAGAGTATCCACTATTGTCCTCTTCCTTAGGCTTACAGGAGTATTTTCCTTAGCAACACCGTTGAATGGGAAGTGCCATGATACAGCAGACTTCACACTATATATATATATGCTTTATATAAATTTTACAATATCTGTAAGGGAGAATCACAAAGAAGGGTGCAACGTCTTAGAGCTACTTACGCTTTTTTGGTGCCACAAGAAAACTTCCTGTGGCAAGATCATGCCCTGACCTTAGAAGACATTTTAAAATAACTTTTGAACTGCTAGACCTAACCAGGGGGAAAGGTATGTCCCAACTGTCAAATTTAAAATGCTGTAAGTAGTAACCAACTTGGACAGTATGGTAAATATTTAGAATCTCCTAAAATGATTCCTAATTTAGACCAAAGGATGATCCATTGGCCATTCATATGTCTCTATATGTTATTTTTCCACCCTTTCTGGCCTTAAGTCCCAGTGTGTAAACACTTAGATGCAGTTTCTCTCTGAAGTGGAAGATAACTACATATTCTAAGCAGTGTTTATAGTGTAGACTCAATATACTACCTAAATCAAGCATTTTGTTAACATTGCATACTAGGAAAATAAATTGTAGGTCATTCTCTTTTTTTACAAAGGCAAGCTGACCACTGCCGTGATATAACATGTTTGCAAAAATAACCTCAGCTGGAATAAAGTTGTGTCCCACATACCATGTGTTCAGAATTCCTTTCCTTCACATGGGAGTGTATTCATTAGAGAGCTTGCCACAACTGAGAAACAATTATTTAAAAAAAAAAAAAAAAAAAAAATCAAACGCTACTGTTCATTTGTGGGTAGAATTATTTCTGTCACTAGACCTGATCAAAGTGATGTGAATGTGCATATGGATCCTCAGAGTAATATATTTGATTGATGATGTTTTAAGAAGGTTTTTGCTATCAGAGGTTATTAAAACTCTTTCTTTTCTAGGAATAACTCTAGTTTCACACCAGCAGACACAGTGGCTATCATTTTCTGTTCCACACACAAATCCCTTACCCTAGGTAAGTCAGAAGATAAGCTTTTGAGCAAAGCATTCATACTGTGCTGTGTTGAAAAAAAATGTTGTTGATTGCTGGCTTTTCTGCTTAAATGTTTTGGTTTTAGTGTGACAAGTAATGCTACCAGTATGATACTAATAGTAGGATAATATTATTGCGCAAATAAAATATTTATTACAGGACAGAAAACAGAGTCTTCTCAGATGAGAATTTAGTCATTATAGAGTAAGACCACTTTATTTATGGAAAGCTGCATTTTTCTTTCTGTTCTTATTCTGTTCTGTTGCCTAATCTGATATTGATAAAATTTCAGGTTTGTTACTGAAAAGATTGTAAAGTAGATCTGCCCAGGCCCACAGTGAAATCTTACACCTAAAAGCTGGGATGTACAAGTGAAAATCAAAGCACATAGTGTATTCAGAAACCACAAATAGACAATACTGTCTTTTGCTTAACATGAGCTACATGTATGTTTTTAAGTCTGCAGATACTTTGGATAGTTTAATTATTAGAATTCATTTATCAAAACATCATTGAGATATTTGTCACTTATGACCCCTTAGTGATAATAAGATGTTCTGATGGAAATTCACAAAATACTGCTAAATCAGTTATGCTTACAGCCGCTTGCTACTGCTTCATTCATTATGTTCAGCCAGTGAAACAACTAGTACTTTAATGTTTTCTGTTTTTCAAAATATGAAAACGTGTTAGATAAAGCATATGTGACTGAATAGATGACTTTTCAAGACTGTATCTGTCAAAGAGAAACACAGCTAGTGTCAATAACAAAGGTAAGAACTCCGCCTGAAACAGGGGGAGAACAAGTCAGGACTTAGGCAAGATGTTTTCCAAGTCAGTTTGATATAGCGAAACTCATCTCAGGGTTCTTTGCTTCAGCCAGGCCTGTGCTGCAGAACAGTTAGCAAGTGCCCTTGAAAGTCTGTGGGAAGTGAAGGAGTTCCTGGAAGACAAGAAAAAGGCAAACATAATGCCTCTTTTTCACAGTGGAAACAAGGAGGGGACGAGGAATTATAGATCAGTGAGTTTACCTTCATTTTGTAGAAAACTACAGAAACAAACAAATAAATAAATAATTTTAACAGTGTAGGAAGAAACAAGGAAATGAGTAACAGCCCTGTAGATTTGTCAAATGTATATCATACCAAACTAATCTAATTTCCTTTCACACAAGGTCTTGTGGGTTGCAGAGAAGTAGCAGAAGTTGTATGGCTTGAGAGCCTTATGGCTTTTGACATTTGCATGATGTTTTGGGCTTCACAAATCAAAAATGATGAGGCCCAACTGGAAAGAGATCGGAGGAGAGTGCCATGAATGATCATAGATCTCAAAAATGTGACCCCGGAGGAAGGTTAAAACAATTGGGATTGTTGAGAGAAGACAGCTGAAATACAGTAGTGATCTTCAAATGCATAAAAGGTTGATGCAAGGAAGGAAAAAAGTAAATCTTTCATAGCGGACTTTGAAAAGGGAAGGACTTTGTTACAATGATGATGATTTAAGCTAACAATCGGAGAAACTTGCCCAATATAAAACATTTTAGCTTTAGAATATGTTGCCTATTGATGTCCCGAATCTCCTGTCATTGTAGACAAGCCTCAGACAGGCTAGAGTTGGTCCTGCCTTGGAGCAGAACATAGAATAAATGACATTAGGTCTTTTTCAGCCAAATGTTCTATGAAACTGAAGCTTCAACTAGTAAATGAGCTTGTGTTTTAGGAGGATAGTTACACTTGTATTTATGACACACGTAAGTCATAACACACTACTGTACTTACTATTTGGAGGTGCACATAAACTCAGGCCACAACTGTGATACTACAGAAGAGAAGCTGATTGTATTTAACAGCACAAATGTGTAAGTCTTCCCTTCCCTCCCCAGTGAAAACAGTTTTATATATGCTCTGTTGAATCTTCTGCAGCTTGCCAGGGCACTAAGAAAATAAGCACAAGCCTTTTTCTAATAATTAAGCCCTAGAGGGCCTTGCCATCACCCAGAATAAAAGGAGGACTCTTCATTTCTTTTACCCATTTTATCAAGCATTCTCATGCAGCCTGTCTTGACCTGCACCCTATTACACAGCTGTGTCGGTTCACTTTTCTTCTGCTAATACACTCTCCTTTTTATATTTCAGTTTCTCCTTTAGAAGAACCTAGTCTGAGGTTCCTAGCTTACTTGACTTTTTGGCTCATGTTTTCCCAATTCCATGTTACTGCTCTCATTAGCACAGGATAATACGTCAGGCCTCGAATTTTGCAGCTTGCTTTGCCCAAGCACACCAATAAAAATACTTTGGCCACCTCAACTTCAAGGACTCCTAGAGCTTCTCCTCAGCCCTACATACTTTTACTCTGCAAATACAGATGTCTGATGGATAAATATGCAAGTTGAGATGAAACAGGCAGATGGTGGAACGCAGTATTGCGGTAGTGCTTCTTGGCTACAGGCTGTTCCATTTGTCAGCTTCAGGACAGACTGCCTTCATCGTTGAAGAGCCAGTGTCTCATGGCAAGCAAGTTCACCTCCTAGGAGGCTAGTCACAAGGTGTAATTCATTCTTAGGCTTTGCACTTTGACGCTCCCTTTTCTTACTGCTCAGAGCCGGTGTTGAGATCGCTGGGTGGTTGGGACCTGTGCTTCCCTTGCTGTATTCCATCTCTGGGGCTCAGCTTTGCTAAGGTTTCTTTTCGAGGCTCCCAGGCTTGTCTTGGATGGGGCCAGCATCAGCATGTCCTGAACTGAGCACCAGCCCTGATGGGGAAATGCTCTTTTTGGCAGTTCCCGGGAACCTGTTTTTGGTAAGCCTGGGGGCCCTGCTGCTCTTGTGTGCCCCCCATAGAGTGTGTGCACTGTGCAGGCATGCCTGCTGTGTATCAGTTTCAAGCTGGCTGGTTTTGAGACCACTGGTATTTTACTCTGTTCAGTATTAGTACCAGGTCCAGATAAGATGGAGCTGCATAAACATTTCTATGTAAATAGGGAGGATTGAGTTTTATAAAGCTGTAGTGTGATGAGGCATACCCCTGAGCTGACGATGTAAACAGGAATGTTAACCAGAGCAGCTAGCATTTATTTCCTCCCTGAAGGTGGAAGCAGAGTAGATCTAATTTGTTTTCAAGGATCAGCCATTTCTGAATGACAGTTAAATCTATCCACAGCGCAGTCTTGTCCACCCTGACCTTAGCAGAAACAGGACCAGACGTCAGCATTTTGACCCTTACTCTTTTGTTGTTCTGTCACATTTCTACTTGTCCAGAGGTGTTTACTATAAACCATGCAAGGAGAAACCTTCTGTTCTCTTGTAGCAGAGAGAGTTTTTCCCTCTCCCTCTGTCATTACAATGCCTGAAAGCACAAACAGCTCAGGGTCTGGTTTCCCATGCGTTGTGGAGTTCTGCTTTGTTTGTCTTCAAGATTTCAGTGGTAGTGTATAAATGACCCCCCAACACTTGTTCTTTCGCTTTGAAACTGATTTCTCTCAGCTTGGCAGGTGAAACTCCAAATAGGTATGTCTGGCCCATTCCCTGGGGAGCTTAAAATGGCACCGACTAAAGTGGGAGAAGAGCTGACAGCTTTAAAGCTTTAGAAGTGGTAATAGGAGAGGCATGAGAAGACTTTTATAAGTCACTTTCTCCCACACCATATTATGAAACCAACTAATTCCCATGCAGTGCATGCTCATGAGGCCAACTGCCACTTCCACTGTTGAATCCATGAATAAGTGCTTGCTCTGCACAGAGATGAGTGCTGTTCCCATATGCTGGGTTTTATTTTGTAGACAGAACAGTTGACACACTTTTTGTCTCAAAGATCAGAGTGCAGGGCATGTTTGTGTAAGGACAAATTACACAGGGTAGGTGCCTTTGTGTTTCTTAGTTAGGAACACAAACTGGTATTTCTGTATAGAGGTGGGTGCTTTGGCAGTTTTTTTAATACAGTGCATCACATTTGTAGAAAAACTAATGTTTATTTGTATGTCATTTAATGAGTGAAACAGGATATAAACTTACAAGGAGCAAAGATAAATATAGTATTCACAGTGCCCTCTGGCATATTCACCCACACTTTGTTCTCTTTCTCTCCTTCCCCCTGCTCACATATATGCACAGTACATGTGAGCACACACATATGCGGACATTTGATGCATGGCTTTTATTAGTGCGTTTGCCATTGATTGATTAGTACTTAGTATTAGTACTTCTTCTATTGATTGATTGCAGATGAAGTGACTATTTGACCTTTAATTATGAGCCTTGCTATTGAAAATGACATTGAGCTATGGCTTCACATAATCCATCTGGAAAGCCCGACATGATGCCATTCCCTGGAGTTCATTCAGCGAGAAGAGAAGAGGCCTCAAGGAAGTGCAATCAGTGTGTCTCATCTAAAAAAATACTGCAGTTGTTGCTTGCACTTACACAAAAGTTGCAGCCAAGTGCAAAATATTATTTTATTTTTTGCAGAGAGTGAATTGCTAGCTAGAAGTTACAACTCCAAAAGTAAAATGCAGGATTGTCAAAAAATATTTTAATTCTTTGTATTTACTAGGTAAAATTATTTTATCAGCAAAAAATGGGAGTACTGCTACCTGTTTTGGCTACCACAAGTGCAAATGTTAGTGCTGTAGGTATGATGAGCAGCAGATTGGTAAAAAAAGCCCAAAACAACAAAAATAACCCCACCTTAATAAAATCGAGGTATTGTTTATGATACAGAGTGCATTTTTCCTCATTTGGATTTATTACTGTAGCAGTTCTTTCACTATGGAATTCTTAAAGTAATGGAATCAAAGTTTCTAGTCTACAAAATACTTTCAGGAAAGAATAGAGTTCATTTTGCAAATAAAAGCCAAAGTTAACTTTCTTTTGTATTGTTTTAATTTCATTCAAATTTATTTTTTAAATACTGGGCTTCTTACTGCATGAGTACAGAACTGATAGTCTGTATCTGAACAATTCTTAAAAGCCTGCTGTAGTAGATTCACAGAAAATTCAGTTGTGTGTGAGCGGATCATCTCAGCTACGGATTAATCAGCCCGTGCCTTCTCCCGAGTTCCCCAGCTGCACAGTGTGACAGAGTGCATCATGCTCATATATAGCTCCAATCTGCTCACACCTATCTATAGTTTGCTCATGTTTTCTACATATACTCCTTACAAGAGTTTTCAGAGATAAATAATATATTTGCACAGCCTAAACCACTGCTGTTTCATATTAGCTGGGTTTTTGCTTCATCTGTTTTTTCTGATGCACAAACTTTGTGAAATGCAGTGCTAATCAAGCACAGTCTTCCTATTGTGTGGTGATAATCACCTTTCTCCTTTATATAGAAAAATACCAAAATGTTCTAACTTGTGTTAAGATAAAATGTAGATAATTTTGATTTTAAAAAGGAGGCGTCTCTTAATAATTCTGTAATAGAAGGTAAGATGGTAAAATCAGGAGCGTTGCCCTGAGTGAGTATTCAGGCTATACTCTGCAGCGGTTTTGAAATGTGGTGGGTTTTTTCTGCTCCGGGCAGAGAATTGTCCTCTAAGGCAATTATTCATCAAGGTACTAACTGTGACTAGCGATAGATGTGTGAATAATTCCTCTGACTTTTACATAAAGATCTAGAAAATAATCCTGGTTAATTGCTCTCTGAAAGTCTTCAAGTGTAAGACTTTTGATACTGTCTCTTTTACTTTCAGAATTTTCGTATGAGTGTTGAATGGGAGACATTACTGCTGGTATCATGTCATAATTCTTGGTGTTATTAGTGCTTGAATTTGCGTATTTTCTTGCCTGTTTCAGAGTTTTAGTCTCATTTCTTCCCCATGTGTCTGATAGAATGATGTAAGTAACAAATGATCTGGCTACTCCTCTGCCTAGAATTGGTAGGTGCTGACCCTTGGGGTAGAAGGGAAGCTGATGGGAAAAATATGCTTGAAAGAACGTGTGTCTTGTGGAGGCTGTGTCTGGGACAATATGTACCACTCACTGCTGCCAGAGAGTTAGAAACTCTCTTATATTCCTGCTTCTGAAATCCCAGGGGGCTTAGTGGTTGCTGGAACCTTTAATGAGTTTTGACATGGTGATTCTTTGGGCCAAAATGAAGTTTTTCTCATCTCTTCAGTCTTCACCCAGCATTTGCTTGAAAGAAGCAGCAAGTGATTGGCTGGGCTTTTTCTTTTTCCTCTGCTCTGTGATTTCCCTTCCTTTTGTCCTCTCTGTCTCTGGAAAATATGAACTGAGGGATTCATATTATGTGAGCTGATAGCAAGGAGAGCAGAAGCACCTGGATCTACTGCACTTTTCTCATGTTAGCATCTTTTCTTGTAGCCAAACTTGAGGGGGCAGACGCATCGCCTTTCATAGCTTGACAGTCTTCTACAGCCAACGTTTGGTTCTTACCAAACAACATTATCAGTCAGGTTATTACCATGTGATTCGCATGTCTTCTTTCCCAGTAGACCCCAGAGAATGCCTGGGAAATGCTGCCATTTCCTGTACAGCTGCCATAACAGAATATTAGCAAAACCAAATATAGACTGATGATTTCTGTAACTGGAAATAGTATGAATGTTTCCTTTTGGCACAGACAAACCTACCCAAGGTGAGATGCCATTTTGTGTCTGTATAAACATTTCTATAATACTGAGGCCACCGCTCACGTGAAGGGTCTATCTCCACAAGAAGTCAAACTGACAGTTTTGTGTAGCCTGTGGTCACTGAGATAGTCTGTGCCAGAGCATCTCTTTTATTTTCCCTTGCTACTCATATATGTAGCTGGGCAAGCACCCCATATGTCTCCTTCAGACCAGAGCATCCCTAGGGGCTCTGCTTTCAGGAAGGAAACATGCCAATCTGAAATCAGGAAATGATTCGGTGAGTTATAGTGACTTTGGACACAGAGTAGCTGATTCTCCCTTGTTTTTTTAATCACAAGATTCACAATATAGCATGTCTAATCTATTGCAGTTTACTCAGTTTTGACCTCTTTGTGATTCCAAAATACTAGAGCAAATTAGGGAATCTCCTTTCCTTTCTGACCTGGAACATTTCTTTGATTAGACCTAGAATGTGGCAGGAAATTCTGTACCAGCTCCCAGGGCTTCCTTTTCATCTGTATACTCTGCTAGTAGTAGGTTTTTTATTAATATTTAGAAAGTTTGCCTCCAGCACTACTAAAATGTGCATCAGAGGACAACAGTTGTTTACTGTGTTTGAACTGAAGAATCTCACCCAGGAGATCTCATTCACTTGAAGTTTACATCTCTCAATCTCGACTTGCAGAAAGAGATCGATGAATAACAATTGTCATTTCAGAGTTGCAGCTCTCCAATTATTTATTTGGTTGTGTGTCTTCCCAGATGTACACATAATTGGATCAGACACTAAAAACCAGATCACAGGTTTTTAATGACAGCAAGCTCATACCTCTCTATAATAATAAAAAAAAAATAAATAAACACATATACCCATCTGTAAAATGATGATGACACAAGAGCCCTCCCTCCCCACCAAAACCAGTTAGGGTTAATTTATCTACTTTAAGAAACATCATTATATTCAGCAGACAGCTGACAGGTTACCCTTGGGAAGATCCTCGTTTGGACATGACTCAAGTTGGGGTTTTTTTTACCTCAAGCTGGCAGAGGCTACAAGTGTCACCCACACTAAAGCTGGTGAGTATTGAAGATGATGTTGAGTCTCCCTGAGAGAGTTGCATCTACATTTGCTCTCTCAGTGCACCTTCTGGCAGCCAGGCTGAGCTGCTGACTCCAGACACTTCTAAAACGGTGGGTGCAAAGAAGTGAAAAATCAACAGCAGCAGCAAATTTTAGAAATCTCCTATTACAGAATAGTTTTGGGAATCCAGAAGAGGGATCCTCCTCTAAAAGCTGCCATGACCACTACAAGCACGTAGCCCTAGTCCATTCTTTTAGAATAAGAAATAGTATCCTAGTATTTCCAGGTAGTGAGCTGTTTTCTCAAAATACCTTCCCAAATGACTGGGGCACTGAAGCTTTTCTGACCTCATATCTTCTTTTCTCTGCCATAGAAATCAGATGAAGAGGGAATTAAAGGAAAAATTATGCTAGTATTCCTAACAAATGTTTTTTTCTTTATTGTTTCATTGTTTTACCATTTATAATGAATTTGTGTATCATGTTTTCCTTTACATCAAGGTTTCAGGAGAAAAAAAGATTTTAAAAAATCTAATTAAAAGATAGTATGATACAGCTTGGAGAATTATCCTTTCCTGCTCATGTTTACCAATATAGTGAGAACAACTATAAAACATGTTTGTAAATGTCTTTTTTTAATAATATGGGTAAATAAGATCCACATAATCAGAACTTTAATGCTGAGAAATCTTAGCCTCAGTTATGTGTGGAAAGGGCAGTAATATTCAAGGAAATAATCAAAATCATTAAATCTCAGCTTCGTGTTTTTAGGACATCTGTCAATCTCTTTGTCCAGAATTTATAATGTCTTTTTTAATAATATGTGTAAATAAGATCCACGCAATGAAAATTTTAAATGCTGAGAAAGCCTCAGTTATGTGTGGAAAGGGCAGTAATGTTCAAAGAAATAATCAAATCTCAGTTTCATGTTCTTAGGACAGCTGACAATCTCTTTGTGCAGAATTCCTTTTGTTGGTAGGTCTAACCAATTAAACTTTCAAAAAGTGTTGTCTACAAGAATTCTAGAGAAGGGAAGGAAGTGTTTAAATTCCGTGCTTGCCTAAATAAGATTATTTAATATCTAAACTTCATAGCTTAGATATTGCTAGTGAATTACAAGGAAGAATTTACCCTGCACCTTCAGCATGTTACATTTATGAAGAGTGAACTGATAACCAAGCAATAAAAAAAGCACTGAAGTGTGAGGATCCGCTTACATCATTGCTATGCCTGCCTTGTGGTGTCAAATTAAGGATAAGTCACATTTAAAATATGACTTACGGTGGTTCAACTCATTCTTGAATTCCCTGTTAACTAATTACTACTACCATATTGTCAGACAGGTGGAGGTGTTTTGGTGTCTAAGGCACTGGTCTTCAGTTGTTGGTGTTAAATGTTTCATTGTTAGCAGCTGGTAAGATTGCCTGTGTTGTTCATGAAACATCACTTCCGATCTGAATGCACCCGTTGAAAACCCAGAAGTAGACAAACTGTACTTTCTTTCTTTTCCTCACAGCTTCTACATTTTTATTTACTTAAAACTTTGATAGTATCAAGATGTGCTGTTTCCTAGTAACTGTACTTGCATTGCACTTAAATTACTGATTTCTGTGATGAGTATAGTGAGTCAGTTACCTGAAGAACAAGAATTAGTAAAAGCATTCAAAGCATATTGGGTTTTCTTCTTTTTTATGCTTGTTAGAGTTATGGCAAGAGCAATATCTTATTTCTCATTCATTTCTCTTCCTTCTTCTCCATCTTTACTTAAATATTAGACCAGTCCAGTCTCTTACAACAGAGTGTGGGTCTCAGCAAAATTCTTGTGTCCTACCATAACTATATGGCCAATATGTGACCACACAGCTCTGATTCAGCACAGAGCCTTCCCAATAGCTCTAGTTCTCAGGTAAGTAATTTAATCTGAAGTGAGGGCTTATTGAATATTCTGGTAAATCATTGTTCTTCCCCAAGAAGAGGGACAACAGTAAAAATGTCTTTGAAGATTTTAGAGTCCATGCAGACCTCCATAGCCCTCCATTTTGCAGTTTTCCGCTCCAGACTCCCTTAACATCCCACCAATCCCTTGTAAAACCTCCCCCTCAGATGTTTGTTTTCACCACTCTGTGAGGCTGGTTTTTGCTTTCCGTTACAGTTATCACTGACCTGAAATGTGAAAATATACTGAAAACATTGTCTTTTTTCCTTGAAAATATTTTAAGCACAAGTCTTCATACAGCATTTATGTGGGCAAAAAGGCAAGGGGAATGTAGTCTCAACCACTGCAAACATTGCAGATCCTTCCCAATCAGAGACTGAGTGTCATGTCACCTGGAGGCATTTATGGTTGTGCTGATGAATGATCTCTTTATGCCTACTGGCAAAAGTCAAATTTCCATGGTAACAGTAGTCTTTGTCACTGAAGTGTGATTAAACCAAAAGCACCACACACCTTTGTACCATTGTAAACCATTGTCTAACCACTGCAGATGGAATCTTACCGTGACACTTATTTCCTTCTGGACAAGAGAGTAGCAAAGCTTGTCTATTACTTCTCTCAGCATTGATTCCTTTGCAGAGTGCAAAATGACTGTAAGGTCTAGGATCTCTTGGTTAGGGCTAAGAGCAAAAGAAATCTCAAAGTTAAAACTGGAGTGGAGCTGGAAAAAAACTACCAAATTTTCCTCTGAGGAATTTTTTACCTGGGGAAGAGCTTGGCTGCCTGTTTTAGGCTCAGCTTCATATAATCTGTTCTTCCTCCAATGTAATGTGATTTTGTATTACTTTGAAAGGTGCTTTCTTCAGCTGAAATGGGAATACTCAATAGCAGGTGAATATTTGTATTGATATGGGTTGTCAGATATCATTCAGCTACTCCCATACCTGAAAAAAACTGGACCTGAGGGAAGAGCATTTAGCTTGAGTTCAGTGCATGCTTTGGAGAGGGCATGGAGGTAGGAAAAAGAATCCTTAACCAGTTAATTTGTCAAAAGTATCTTCTCCTATTGTGATCTCTGTATGTCATAACAGAGTCTGAAAAAGGGCAAGAAACATCTCCTATCCCTGGCTAGCCTTCACCGAGGATAGGCATAGTATATAGACTTCTGTTTCCTCAAAACTAACCATAGCAATGTGATTTGCCTGAGAAGAAACAGGGACACCCTTAAGAAAGTCTTCAAACAAGAGATTAGCAGCATGTTGCCATTCTGGTAGCTATCTGCATAAACAGCCTTCTCCTAATCCTCTAAACTGGATTTTGCCTAGATCTCACCACCCCTTCTCACAATGCAGTCACTGGGCTGCGTGCAATACTATTCTGAAACTTGGCGGTAAAATTTCAGGTACTCATTTGGCACTGTCTTCGCAGGGATAAGCTCAGAAACACCCTGCTCTGGCACCTTAGGAGGGGTTTAATGCGATACATGCCCCTTCTTACACGCCTTTTCTCAGTTGAAAAAAAAAAAAGAAATAGTTATTTGACCTACTAATGTTTCCTTCACATCAACCCCTGAGAGGATCCTTCAGAAAGAGAGTATCATGAAGAGTGTCGGAAAAGCTACCATCATATACCTGATTCATTTTGTATATTGCACTTGAAGATTATGCCAATTGAGAGTTCTGAAATGTATAGAGGAGTAGCTGGGAGAACTGAAAATCCAGAGGCTAAGGCTTTTCTTCAAAGTATCTCCACTGCCTCTGTGTGAGGTTGTTTGGCATTCTGATTCCTGAATGCCTGGTGGTTCCATAGCCCTAGTGATGACCTCTTTGTTTTGCCCCAAACCTCTTTTCCTAAGAAGAAATGCTGCAGTGTTTTGTGATTTGGGATGTGTTTCAGTAATGTAAGCAATAAAGTTTTAGGATAAATTGTTATGATGACATTGAAGGGGAAAAACCTATACAGTAAAGTATGTAAGTAGAGCATCTAGCAATAATTCTGCTTTGGGTGTGAGAGATAATGGCCTATGTTTCGGTGGTAATAAAAATGTTCTATTAAGTTTCCTGAACCTACTGCAATGTGATAGAAAACAGCAAATGATGAAACAGTGCTTTAAGGGGAGCATACAATTCAGTGAGCATAAAATAAACATACTAAAATAGAAAAAAACCCCTGATTTTCAGTACTTATTGTTTTATCACTTCCATCGTGGGTATAGGATAAAAGAAAACTCTTACTTGCTTGTTAGAAGAAGAAAGCTCCTACTTGAAGTTCTTACTTGGCAGATGTCAGTTGAAAGCTCTGCTATGGAATATGCTGCAATGTCAAACTCTGTTGGGTAATTTTAGACAAATGTGTCATGTGTGACATGGAAATATGGCATGCTGTACATTAGTGATTTCCCAAGTGTTTGGATCAGGTAGTAATGTGCTGAGAAAGTGCTCTTTATCTCTCTACACAGTGTACTTGTATAGCAGTGGGGAAAGGCTTTTGGTAGAAATTACTTTAGTCAGAAAAAGAATCCATTTACAATATGTGCCTTCTAACATCTTTCAGACAATGCATTGTATTAAAGAGGCATTTTTTGATTAATGTTTTATAAACATTTTTCAGCATGACAGCTTAAAGTCCCTGTAAAATTGTAAATGCGTGCATAGTGCTCACTTCCATAAAGTCAAATGCCATCTCATAAAGTCTAGTTGGATCCTGTCAGTGACAGTGACACAGAATCAGTACCTTGGAGCATTAAAATTAATTTGCTTCATTTATATTACTGCAGTGATAGCTAGATGAAAAGAGTCCTATATTTAAATTCTCTTAAAAATACCTTCAGATGTTTTAGGATTTTTTATTATTATTATTTTACAGTTAACTAAATGTAGTGAAGTGCAGCATAATATTTTTATGGACCTTTTAAGAAGGTGACTACCAAATGTGAAAGTGGCAAAGGGGAAAGGGGAGGATGTGGGAGGTTGTACTGGGTGCAAACCTGGAGGAAGGATAAATAGCTTTCAGTTTTGCAGGCTACTAGAGAAACACTGGCCTTTGACCAGGGCTGATAAACCCCAGCCTTGGAGCCACACTGGAATACCCCAGAGCAGTGGAGAGCAAACGGGGCTTTCCTACACCAGCCTGTGAGAGCAGTCCTCTCACTCTTCCTTGTCGTTGTTGAAGGTGACAAATAAACAGCTTTTCTCTTGCTAGCTCTTCCTCAGATTTGCAAAGGCCTTACGTGAAATGGGCTAAGTGAGGATGCAAAAAGGAAGAAAAAAATGAAATGTACTCTGTATCACAGGCTTAACTCATCTCAGTTTCAGTGGGGACTGGTTTTAGTGCCCACATTGGAGCTTAGTAATTTTAGTGGAAGTACACAAAATTTACCTTGCTGC
Source organism: Athene noctua (assembly GCF_965140245.1). Taxonomy (NCBI): domain Eukaryota; kingdom Metazoa; phylum Chordata; class Aves; order Strigiformes; family Strigidae; genus Athene; species Athene noctua. The sequence goes on from NC_134040.1 coordinate 35,493,071, forward strand.
AAGTGAGCAGAATCAAAGGTCTTAGGAAGCAAAACCAAGCAGGCTAGAAGCATCATGGGGGTGAAGAAAAGGAGGAAGAAGGAGGAAGGGAAAAAATACAAACAGAAAAAGAAAAATAACCTCTGAATACCTAAGCAAAAAAGCAAGGAGGAAGATGGGAACACGGGGGAGCACTGGTAGGAGAAATGTAACCAAAGGAGAAAAGGGCAATTCAGGGTAGAAAGCTTGGGAATAGCAGTGATCCTTGTTTGTAAGGGGTATCTGTGGGATGATGTCAGAGCTTCCTCCCTTCTGCTACAGCCCTCTAGTCCTGGACAGTTGAGGTGCTGTTTTCTCACCCAGCTGGGTACCACGTTCCCTTTTTCTTTGGAGGAGGATGGGATGGACCCCTGATTTGCACCTATCACAGTGTCTGGTCAACTCTGATCCAGGAGTTGGACACACATACATGCAGTAAGACTGTTTGAAAGATTTTTGGCAACTCGACAGTTTGTTACACCCCTACTTTGAGCAAAGCTGCCCAAGTTGGCACCAAACCACAGAGGAGCACTTTGTCATTCAGTTTTCATGAGTGAGGGTCTTTGGCAAAGGACTTGAACCGAGCTGCTGGAAGCCTGTAATTTCATAAACCACAGCAAAGTGAATGGGTGTTTGTGGCATGGAGCCTTCAGACCATGACAGCAGTCTTAAAACCTAACGAAAAGATTGTCCATAAACTGATAATGCCAGTGTGCCTCCTTCAGTGTCAATCAAGGTGAAGACACATAGAAGTCAGTCCAATTACCCTGAAATGCAGAAAAGCATGATTAATGGATCCATGAAGACAAAACAGAAAATCCTTACAAGCATTATTCTTCATGCGTGTGAAGCCTTAATGCTCCCTCCAGATGGCAAATAAATACCCTAGTAATATTGGGGGGTGGGGAGGGGGAGAAGCTGCAGTGTCCTTTGAGGAAACTTAAGACTAAGGTAGTGGTCTGAGTTTTAATATCTGTGATTTGATCCTGTGCAAAATTTTATTTATCTTAGACTTAGTGTAGCTATCAATACTCCATTAGCACCAGAAGCTATATGCTATAACAGATGAGGAAAAGAGGAGCGGACAGCCCAAAATAAAGATAACCATAATCATTTTGCTTACCACCTTCATCCCTTGCTATCTATCTGAAAGACTTAAACTCATCTCACTCACTGTATTAGTTTTGTTATAACTGCACCTGTTCATGTCACTACCGTTTCAGTCAGTGCTTGTGTTACAGCTTCTCTTAGCACTAGTTCATAATCTCATTTTGAAAATGCATTACAGGCTAAGATTCAGCATACAGCAGAAGCCCAGGCACTTTAACATCACTTTTCTTTCCTTTGGCTAGGATTTGGTTTTCATTTTCTTTGGGTTTTTTTTCCCCCCAAGTGTTTTATATGTATATATTGAAAATACAAGGGGGTTTGTTGGTTTGTTGTTTTTCTTTCTAAGAGAGGTAAAAGTAGCTATTAAAATATGTTTTTCCTAATTAGGAATTTGCATGGGGTTTATGATATTTGGAAAACATTAAGCAGTCACACTGATGCTTGCAGTTACTATGTATTGCTACCGAAAAAGTTTAGACGACATTTAAAAAAATAAATAAAACCCCATATGTTTTGTTTAGCTTTGTGGTAGGTAATATTGCTGACAAAAGCATTTGTGACTATAGTCTATGGATCTCTGTCATGAAGTATTTCTGAGAGAGTTGCATACTGGCAAAGTTGGAATTCTAAAAATCAGAAAGTGCAGAAAAAGGCAACAGGACCTTTCCTTTCCATTGAAGTAATGCTTACCTGCAAAAATGAGTATTATTTCTTCTTTTCACCAGTTAGTTTTTCCCAGTAAATAACAGGAACTTTAATTGCACATCAGTCACTTACAGGAAGCTGTTGTGACATGTATTTAAACAAGCTGTGAATTAAGAACCTCTTTCCACTCAGTGATCTAATTATATTGTCTCACTAATTATAGCATTTTGTATTTATATTTGACAACTTTAATTTTCTTTTCCTAGTTTACTGAAATAGCTTTCCTCTAGAGAATTTACCTTTTAGGCTGGAATTTCTCATCTTTTCTTTCAGAAAAGGTGCAGTAATTTAAAGCATGTCTCAGTCACTTTGGATCCATTCTGTTCACGTGTCTGCTGTTAGTTTTCTGTGTGATCTTAGGCTAGTCATTTTAGTGTTCTCTGATTCTCTGTAGGAGTCCTGTTCAGCTTACTAAAGTGTTTTGGATCTATGGATGAAATTGCACTACCGAAACACCAGGTACCCTCTTATGAACATAAATATAGCCTGTTCATAGTGTGGGACTCTAGTTTATTCTTCTGTGTTTAGAGAACAGAGAAGGGCCTGCAAGGATTGACACTTGGAAACAGGCAATAAAATATCTGTTTACAAAACCAGTATGATAGGCATTTGAAGTAAATTACACTCCTTAATACAATGTAAATGCCCATTTAATTTCTAACCAAATACTACCTATTCCCAAACCCCAGAAATTAGAATTAACAATAAGCAGGTCTATTGTGATAGGTCCGTGATGTTGTTTTGAAGGTAATTATAATATTGAAATTAAGCATGCAAGCTTTTATTTATTTGATTTAATCTTTCCCTGGAAATATGCACATAAGTAAAGGCTACTAGTATGAGGATGATATTGTTAGAGGTGTAATGTGATGAAGCTAATCAACATAATTACAAGAAATGGTGCTGTGGAAACATCGTGAAGATTTCAGGAAGCCTAGACATGGGTCAGCAATAGTGGGGCACTGGTGGAGCAGTAATACTCAACAAATAAGCTCTTTCCTCACATAGGAAGGAGTCAGCTTTTATTAAGGAAAACCTGAAAGGTTGAGAACAGCAATTTATCCAAGACATAAAGAAAAGTTTATGCAGACATGGCAACTTGGTCTGACCTGAAACATCTACTGATGGGGGAATGGAAGGCATGTGATGCAAAGCTGAGCTTTTTCTCTTTGCTAAGATAGGAGACACACAGATGAGCTCTGTGTAGTCTGCTTCACTGCAAGGTTGATGCTGGCAGAAGACCCCTAGAATGACACTCAAGATGAGAGAAAATAATCTGTGTTCTCAGTGGGCTCCTGAGGAATTACAGCTGCTTTTGTAGGCAGCTGTGCAAATGTCTGGTCAGGCAAGATGGGGATGGTTGCAAGTTTTGCCCACCCCTACGCTTTGTGGAGTATGGTAGCAAAGTTCCAAGATTTAAATGGGTAATTTTGATCAATAACATGTTCAAAGTAAACATAAGGGGTGTCATTACTGCAAAACTAAATCAAATTTAATTTTACATGTCACATTATCGAATTTGAGTGCGAGTTCAAGCTCTTGGGGAAAAATGGGCCATCTCTAGTTCTTAACACTCACTTCCAGCATTTAGCAACTTCTGTACGCCAGCTGCTCCCTGAACTCTTCATAGGCACGACCACTTCATATTGCTCACTCAGTTCACTGAACCTTTTCTCTCTCATGCTGCATCTCTTCTGAACGCACAGGCTGAGCAGAGAGTTTTGTTCTCATGAGCGCTCACCTGCAGAGTCCTTGACTCTCTACCATGACTGCGTGAACCAGTGCAAGCAGGAAAGGCTGTCATTTGGGTACTCACCAACTGGCAGGGAGTATGCCAAGAAAACGCAACCCTCCTCCAGCACTGAATGGGCTGAAGAAGGGTTACAAGCAGGAGTCAGGCAAGCTGGATGGAGGACAATCATGAAAACACGGAACAGAGCACAGTGAGAGGATGCAGTAAATGAGCAGCACAGAGCTATGCTCAGCAACCGAACAGTCGTGCTATAGCAGAATGTATTTTATATGAAGTCTTCAGCAGGAGTTTGACAACTATTACCATAATTAGAAAAGATCTTTTATGGCATTCCCCTACTCCTTCCTTTCTGCCACAGAACTTTCTCTGCTGTGTATTTTTTTGTTCATGTCCTTGCTGGTTTATTTGGGTTGATTTTTTTTTTTTATATAAAACTTCTGAGTCTTCATTTTGTTCCTTTTGGTTTTCTTTTTTTCTTTTTTTTCTTTTTTTTTTTTTTTTTTGTGAAATGTCAATGCAACATAAAATGCTTTGTTTTTATCTGGAGTTCAGAGTCTGAGGTGACAGTCTGTCTCCTGGTTTTCTGCCTGCAGGGATTCCAATGCTGAAGATAGTATTTGCAGGTTATGAGCACCTGTCCTTAATTTCTGTCCCCTTACTCATCTATCATCCTGCTCAGATTCTTCTTGGCAGTCTATTGGTACCAACAATAAAATCTTGGATGGTTTCTAGGCAAAAGGTAAGAATTGCTGGTTTTGATTTATAATGAATGGGAAGTGTGCTATGAGGAAAAAAATACCTAAACACATGTCTTAAACTCCTCAGGTTCCTTCTTGGAGATCCCATGGTAGGGGTTTTTCTGTTTCTTTACTTCCTTTATGACAGCAATAGTCACAGTAGTATCAAGTTTAAAATGCTGAACTTTATCCCCCTTGGCTCTGGAAAGGTTCAGATCTTTAAGTTACACCTCTACGGTTAGTTCAAATTATGAATTCATTCAAATTATGAATTCGGATTATGCCCAATAAGAATGGCTCCATCTTTAAATGGCTCCATCTTTAGCTAATAATCACAGCTTTGGATCTCCTTTATGGAGAAGTGGCAAAGATCTGTCCACTGGCATGGGAGCTGGGGAAATCAGGTAAAATGAGAGCACCTCCTGAACTGAATTGATGAAAACTTTTAAATTTTTTCTGCTTGGGTCACCCTCTACATTAGCAAGAAGTCTACACGAGTCTGGTGCATCACATTTCATGCCAAATTATGGCATGGGATAGCTTGTAGGATTATAGACTGTAACCTTGACATCAGTGGTTCAAATTATGCTTATTTCAGTATGAAGTGAACCTATTGACATCTTACAGCCATTCTGTGATCTGTATGAAGTAATTGCAATGTTTTTAGTCAGGTACTCGGAACAGTAGTAACCACCTCGCAGAAAACTAGTCCGTGTAACTGATTTTAATGCTGTGCTTAATGTTCTGAGATAATACGGATCAAGAAGATGTGGCAACTGAAGCAGTCTTTGACAGCTATTTTAAGTGAAGGTTTACACCTACTGTGGGAAGCCCAGTGCCACCAGTGCCCTGCATTCTCTGCTCATCAGTGGAGAAGGTTTTTTTGATAACTTCCGTGTTTCCAATTTTCAGCAAAACCCAACAGGCTGCCATTTTAGTAGCTCCACTCCACTGAAATCACCTTGCTATCTTAAATGCTAAAATTCCTCAAATCAGTGATTTGCATGCGGTTCCACTTTTGGCTAGGTGAATTGTAAAAATCGGGAATCAGACCTTAAGATAAACTTACTCTAGCATCCAGAAATTAAAATCTGAGAGTCATATGTCATTTATCCATCAGTCTGAAAGTCATAGGTTTTTTAAATCAGAAATTATCAGGAGACACTGCTGGTTATATAAGGAAAATGCCGTGCTATTCCTGCAGAAAGATAGCCTAAAGTTGACACTACCAGTGACAGAATGATCCCTGCAGTGCTGGCTCCCCTTCAGTGTCTAACTGCTCTCTGCTGCCAAAACCAGGGGTGGAGCTGGAGCTCCTCCAGATCTCCCTAATCCTCAGGGGTGGTAATGGCCTTGAGGGTCTGCTGTCAGTCACTGCAAGTTAATACAGCCTTTAAACAGGGCATCAGAAAAGTCAACCACTGCTGAAGAGATTTACACTTCACCAGCACTAGTTTCTTATTCATTAAGCGTCACATAAACCTCCTGTGTTAATCAGACTGTAATGCTACTGCAGAACCACTTTGGGGGATTGTTGTTCTGTTGCAGCAGTTTCTTCAGTTGGTCTTCTGTATTATTCACAAATGTTATTTTAATTACTCTTTGAAAAAAAATCAATGAGGTTGGGTCTCGTACAGTTGCAATAAGTATAATAGAAGTGAATGTTGTGACTTGATAATGGTCTCCCGCTTTGAAAATAAACATGTCATCATCACCCTTGATGTTTTTTTTCTATAAACACCTTGGCTTCATTTTGGCATCTCTCTTGCAGGGGGAGGCGGTTACCCAGTCACAGCACTCAACTGCAGTGACATTCTTACTTAATTATGATAGTACATGTGATCTGGTTGTATGAAATTGAATTTAAATATTTAGAGGTTCATCTACACTAAGGTATTTCTAGTTTGTAAATATGGAAGCAGAATCTGCCAAACTACAAAGTTAAAAAACTGTTTCCCCAAAATGTGGAATGATGCCTCTCTCCAAAGTCTGCTGCTGAATAATAGCCAAAAGACTCATCTCAAATGGGTAGATTTAACAATAGTTAAATGCTGGTATTTCTGAAAGCTGGTGTTTCTGAGGGGAATATAGCCTATTTATTTTTAAAGGTTTGGATTTTTTTAAGGCTTTACATTTGTAGCTGGAGTGTTTTTCAAGCAGTGCTTACAAGCTTTAAATGTACAATATTAAAGGTTAATATCTACAATAAGAAGACCCATCAGACATCTCTCAGACTTATTTAGTCAAGCCTCCGGAAACGATAAGTCTCTCACTCACCAGGCAAATGCTGATCTGTCAGGGCACTACACCCAAAAGGCTAAGGAAAACAGAGGTTCCACATTTCAGGAATTTGCAATTTTCATTCATTTCCCTCTCACTCAGGCCAATTCATTCTGCACAAGAAAGCACTGAGCTTTATTGTTGCAGGATGCACCAACAAGAGGCATCCTTCACAGTGACCACGTTGCTATACAGAAGCTGCTGAAAACCTAACAGCTTTTAAGCCTGTCACATTTGCCTCCTCTAAGTTAGAGAGGCTGCTTCCTGCCAGACTAGAAGCGTGATCACCTATCGTTCGAGTTGGACTTCTGTCACATGCTAAATAGATAGTTCAGTGACCACAGTTGGCCAACCCCGTGGGGAACACAGAGCTGGGCCCTGCCATCAACCGAAGGCGTGTGGTTTCTCTCCTCCTCAGCAAGAGTAGACTAGAGCTACAAAAATCATCTCAGAAAGGGAGGTATAAACATCAGAGGGGTGTGACATCCACCACTGCAGCAGTGACTATACTCTCAGCAGGCTTCGAGCCACATCGAAGGAGGCCAGGTAGCACAGAGGGGTTGGCAGAAATTTTCTTCACAGTCTTCCCCTAAGTGGGTCACAAGCTCTTATATCTGTGCCACAGGTGGTTTGAGTGGGGTCCAAATAGTTGATTTCTAAAAGACATCCGAGAGCCACCTCCGCTTCCTTCACTAACGCTGCCTTGGGGTTCCTCTGTTAAGGCTATCTGTACATGAGGAGGTATGATGGACTATTAGAGACAAAAACGTCGTCACAAACCCCAGAGTCGCCTGTCAGCTGCGTGCTGACTTCTCACTTAACCTCCCAGAAATACACACAGCATTTTGTTGCCCCCAGTAAATATAAATCTTGTCTTATGCTGTTGGTTCTTTTAAGAATATGAAAAAGTGACTGTTTTGTTTACTGTTCACAGGCTCTGAAGTTAACCAGGCAGCCCAAAACACCTGTGAAGGTATAAATATGGAGATGGCCTGTGTCACAGTGAATGTATATATGTACTATACTGTACACACAGACAATTGAGACAACTGGGTATTTGTGAATGTTGCTTCAGTGCATATTTTATTTTTTTATATATATATATATATTAAAAAGATACCTGTTAAGTGCCTTACAGATACATTTTTGGCAAAAGCATTGTTTCCAGAAGCCACTTTGTTGGTTACTGCAAGAGGTTGTACAGTATTTTGGAGTCCTTTAGTTTTTATTTTTCTAACTGAGTGAATGGTCATGTCTAACAGCTGTTTATTCCTTTGCCCCTGCTTTGAAGTCAGGGTGCACCAGCTGTAAGTCTCTATTTTAAAGTAGCCAAAATGACCAGAAGCCTATCCCACTGCTGGCTTACCCTGGGGAAGAGCTTTCTGAAGGTTCTTTTTTTCCAAGATTGACTTGAATTTCTGTGTGACTCTGTTACACTCCCTAGTCATATGACTGTGACATGCCTTTTTCTTCTGAGTTTGTGTATACTCAGCATGGGGCCATCCATTGGATAGAAGCTGAGAAGCATGAATTATTTGCATTTGTTGACACAGTTGTCTAGACATTCCTTCAAAGTTAATGGTTTCTCAAAAAAATTCTTTCAATTCCATTGTATGATATTGTGCCATTGTATATCTTAAATGCCTCATAAGCTTCTTCAAAGAAATGGTCTGGTGCTTGGGTTATGAGTGAAGTATTTGTGTTTGCAGCTAGGAGATCTTTTATAATTTACCCCTGAAGAACACAAATTTTTGTTTTCCTTTTTTCTTTTCCTTCCCCCGGTTGAATGCACAGAGATCTGTGGTGACAGAATTTAGGATGCTAATATTGAAACAGAGCCTTTATTGTAGTAAGCCAAGCTATGTTTTCTATATTGCTGCATTGGTAATGAATAATACCTTGTGAAGACAAGAAAGTTGACAATTATTTTTTTTCCAATTAAAAGGTTATAGTAAGAGAAACACCCTCAGCTAATTTGACAATCAGTCACAACTTTTTAAAAAATAAAATGTTACTCTTTTTAATAAGCTTACATTAAAAAAGAATACAAAATACTAAGACGAGTGTTGAAGAGAAAGGAACACAGGCATGTATTTAAACATAGAGCTAGCACTGCATCTTGTCCGGGAGATTACGATTTCAGAAGTGTACTCTACTCCAGACTCTGTACCCATCTGCAAAAGCTGTGCTGGCAGTTGTACAGTAAAACGTTAAACAGAATGAAAGAAATAGGTCAAACTGGGATCAATATAAATGCAGAAGTTTCATGTGTGCCATGGTTAACATTGCATTGGTGCAACTGAGTGCAGATGCCTTGGAGCAGATCTTTAGCAGATGTAAATTATTATAGCTCTGATAAGGCTGTAGCCATTTACACAAGATAAAGATCTTGCGTATGACAATAGGCATGTTAAATTCATATCCTTTTAAAAGCCTTAGTGAAAATATTGTGTTTGGTTTACCTAGCCTGTTATTCCTGTGAACAACAGGAAAGTAGTTTGGTACCAATCGTGGGTACTTTACCTGATGGTCAGTCAGTGCAAGAGTGCTCTGTTTGAGAAACTCCTGGGAGCTGGCAGCATCACCTTGTTCAGAATTGTTATCACCATTAAAACTACCATGTAACAAAAAGGTACGTGAAGTGGCAATGTGCTGAATTCTTTCATTCCCGGGAGGGGCCTGAGCAGGCAGGAGTGCTGGGGACACTGTCCACCACCCGTGTCCCCCGGGGCTGTGCTCTGCAAAGGGCAGTGAGTGGTGAGCTCACAGTTTTGATCAGCACCTCCTCAGGTAGCATGGTCAGATCCACCAGCAGGTCAACCTGCGAGGTAACTGGAGAATAGCACGCATGTTCTTGGACCAAATTCAAGGTTCTCCTTCCTTAAGCGTGCTCACTGGTAACTGGCTCCATGTGGGAAAATATTCCTTTGCCTGGGCTTAAAAACCCTTCCTGCAGCTGAAAGTTCAGACTCAGGACAGTTTCTTTTTGTTCTGTTTCCATAAACCTGAACTTCCAGAGTATGTAAAGACTTAATCCCAATCCCACTGAATTTAATAAATCTTTGTGTTGGTTTTGAATGGCAAAGCAACAGGCCCAGAAAGAGGGCTCGTTTTTTAAAAATACATAGGAAGAATTCAGGCATACAGTAACTTACTATGGTTGTGCCAATGCCAGATAGTCAGAACACTGCAAGTACCCTTACTGAGCTACCTCTACGTACTGAACCTCTGCTTTTCAGTACATCCAACGACTTGCTTAGATTTCACTGAACACATCCTTTTTCCTTTGTTAAATTTTTTCTACATTTACTAATATTTCAAACTGTTTTAAGATGGAGTTTTGTTAGAACCTTTACAAAGTCCTTGTTGATTGCTTGGGGCAGCCTAAATATTGTGCATGAGTGTTGGAGGTGTTGGTCTAAAGGGAATATGAAGCAAAACTGAAATACATATGTTAAATCCATACTTAATGAAGCTTAATTATGCATATCAATTCTGTTATGTTTAAAGACTGTTAAGATGTTTGTTTTATGACTTGTTATTATGCCTGTATGTCTTTAATAAACAGAATGGTTTTGAATTTAATTTTAATAGGAAAACAAGACAAAATTAACTTATCCTCTAGGTTATCCTCTGTTACCTATGTTTTGTTCTTTCATGGATAAGCTTTTAAACTGTTTGCTTGTTCTTCAAAAAGAAAAGATCTGTGGTCTATACGGAAATATTTTATGAACTAAACTTGGGGAAAGAAGTCCTCAGAATATTACAAATTAGCATCAACTGAAAATTAATTTATTGAACTCTACCAGTTTTTCAGTAGAGGCTTAGAACAGTTCCGAATCTTTTCAACTTCTTATCTTTAAATTTAACTGAGAGATATCTGGTACTGAGCATCATCAGGTAGAACTGATGGCAAATGAGAACTCTGCCCATGTGAAAACATAAGGGTTGTAATGTTCATCAACACTTCCTATCTTCTGCATATCTATAATCCCATCTAATGATAGCAGAGGAAAAAAATGCACAGACAATAAAAGAGCACTTCAGATTCAGAGGTCACAGGGAATCTTAGCACTTTGTGGTGTTAGTTGAAGATTTTATTTCCTGTTTTGTACACTAAATTGAGAAGCTTTTGATGACTGCAGTAATAGGTCCAAGATAAATAATTTTTTATGTAGTTAAAATCAAAATTGTGTTGTGTTTTTTCTTACAGATCCTTTAGTTAATGTGAATAGGTTATATGACAGAAAAGGCAATCTCAGCAGAAGCTGCACAGTTGTGCTTGTTCACAGAGCAAAAGGAGAGTAATCCAGCAGTTTGGCTTTACAGAAGTAGTCCCCTAACGTTATTCTGGCAGTCAGGAAAAGAGGAGCTGTTAGTTTTATTTGTGTGCGGTTTTCTGTGGAAATACCTTGACAGCAGGAGGTTAGAAGGCAAGATGAAATATTGTCTATCTGCAAGCACATTTATTTTTGTGCAAGTGCATATGTGCATAAGAGATGAGCAGTTATGTATGTAGCTATCACTAGAAAGGACCAAGTCTCTGGTATACATTTTTTTCAAGACTGCATATGGAGAAAGAGCTACTTTTTTGATGTTATTCTGACATTAAAAATGGAATTTCAGACACTGAATTGTGTTTTGTATTGAATCATAATCTCATACAGAACCTTTACAGCAGACAATCGCAGCACTGTATTTGTAAACTGTAGACTATTTTGCACTTAAATAGATGTTGATGCATTTGGGAATTACAACACAGTAAAGGGCTAAATCATAGTTTCTCCATTTTGTTATAATCCAAATGCATTTATATTACTATTATTATAAAGTGCCAGAAACACACACAGTCCCTCGCAAACGCGTTAAATAGACTAAATTCTGCCCTTGGTTACACTTGCACGTCTCCAGTGAAAGGGCTGTTAAGCTTCAGAGGGTCTCCCTAGGGAAGCCGTTTGAAAAGCCCTGCCATTGTTCTAACAAAGCTCAGTGATAATGTAGCACATGAGGAGCGTAAATGAAGAGTATTTTACTTTAGATTTGATGGCCTGCCCTTTCCAGCATGTAACAAACGGAATCTCTTTTGTCCCTGTTTCCACGGGTAGCCCCATCTCCCAGACCAAAACTACAGCATCGTATCAGAACAGTGTCAGAAGAGGGAGGTTGTCTCCTCTTTGCCGTTTTCTTGCGTAAACCACGTTATCACTTGTTGATCATTAGACTGCTGCTTCTTTCAGGAGGCATTCTGAATTAAAGTCTTCGACATTTATGTGTACGGTTCCTGTAAAATTCTCCTTCAACAGAGGTGGTAAGTAATCTTCCAGAGAGCATGGACAAGGACTGTCCAGTGGCTTTAGATGTGCAGGACTAGAGGAAGCAATGCCAGGAAATGCAGGTGAGAGGCATCGCTGCAGGCAGGTCTGCTTCATGCCGGCATCTAGAGCTGTCGTAGAGGTCACAAAAGCAACCTCTGAATTGTTCTCTTGCCAGAAAGGTGGAGAGTGAGATCTTCAGTTAGAAATGAAATTAAATTTGTTAGTGATTAAAAGGACAAGAGAGATGTGTTGGAAGCAGTTGGTGCCAATGAGGCCTCTCAGCTGCTCCCCTAAGCAAATTTCAGTCTCGGTGGAATTCAGCTTTTCAGTCCATCAAATTGCAGTAATCAAGTCTGGAGCTGATGGGAGCGTGAGTCACCACAATTTACTCATCAGCGGAGACCAAGTTTTCAGAATATTTTTAGATGCATTTCTGCAGAGATTTCTGCCAGCTAGTGACCTACAGAGTGACAAGAAAATGATCAGTAGCTGCTGTTGAATCAGGCTCTGCTCCCTCCCACCTACCCTACTGGCTGCAGTTCTGGGCAGGGAGGGCAGGTAGATCGAAGGCCTTTGACATTCTTACATAGGGAAGAGCTGCACTGAGTTGATCCCAACACCCAGATTTGTTAAATAATAAAATAACCTGTTAATTCTTAGCCTCTCTGGTACGTTCAAGTCATCTCTGACTCTGTGTTGCTAAGACAGACCAGAAGCAGGTGTGAGATTAGAAATTGGTTGTGATCCCTGCTCAGAGAGACAGCCGATACGCAGCAGCTGCGGCACACAGAAGAGGCCATGCATCTCCCAAGAATCCCGTGCTGGTGTGTATTGTCCACTCTTTACCTGTGTTCAAACTTGCCACCTGGCACGGCCATTTTTTTCCCAGTTAAGAAGGAAAAAAAGCCTGTTTGGATGTCATCCTCTGTGGGTGGGCTTATCTAGTATAACTGTAATAAAACCAAAAGCTTGAAGATGTTCACATGCTGATGTTAGTTTATCTCTGTAAGAGAAAACTTATTATTTATGGTCAGTTTTCCGATGAAACAGTTCCAGATTCTAAGGGAAATCAGCTTTTTTGAAAGGGGAGAAAATGGGCTGCCCCAAAGGAAAGACTATTTCATTGACAGGATTAAAAAAATGATAGAGGTCATGTGAGAACTGGCCTTTTGCCAGAAGAATTGCAGGAAATAAAATTTGAGAGTCCCGTGCCAATAATTGGGTATGAAATTCTATTGACAGAAGCTTTTGCAATTCTGTGCTCTGTTTCTTAGCGTTGTGACTGCAGTCCTTCCCTATCAGTGTCCTTTGTCTGCTGCACAGCCTATAACCAAGATGTTAAAAATTTCTATCTTATTTCCTGGTGCCTTCCCTATGTAGTTTTGCTACTTCTTGTCAACAAGTGTTTGATGAAATAAGTGATAAAATGTCAGAGAGCATCTCTTAGAGACCCCATCCCGTAGCAGCGTGACAGGATAAAGGCGACCAAGAAACCAGAGCAGCTTTCCGCGATGCAGCTTGCTTGGGGGAGCTGAAGTCAGTTTTTGTGCTGACACTGAAGAACTTTACCCGTAAAAATTACAGTTCTCATGTTCCTCATTAGGACTCACAGCTCCCCTGGATGGGAACGCCCATGTGCACGTGGGCCTGCAGCTCACCCCTGTACCCATTATAGTTGCTGTTGGTCCTTTGGGCAATCCCATAGTACTGTGTGATATGTTTTGTCAAGTTCTTCAGCAAATTCTCACTTGTTCTGTTTCATAATATTGCTTTAAATGATGAGAAATTTTGGGAGAACCTCACTATTTTTCTTTATGGCAAAATTTTTTTTTTTCAGTGAAATATTTTGGATCACTCTCTCTGAAAAAATACCTGTGATTTCCAAACAGTGGCTCGGGACTAAAAAAGATGTGTGTATATCTGCATGGCTCACGCTTTCGTTCTGCCCCTTCCCCAAAACACACACGTGTAGTCTTTCAGGTACCTCACTGCATGTTGCCTAAAGCCAGCCCCCTTTAGAAAACTGCTGCAACATCTGGTTAGGTCCAATTCCCTGATAAATAAAATATATCCCAGAGGCATAATAGCATACTAAAAATAAGAGCATGACACAATTTCAGCCAGCTAATATGCTAACTCTATTTGATGTAGCTCACGGAGTGTTAACACGGGAAGCCTGTATCTTTTCAGCTCGGCTGTCTGTGAGCATCAGGCAGAGATCTCTCCCCAAGCTGGAGCCAAATCTGGCAGCGTTGTGAGCAGCAGCGTGGGAGCAGCACTTCCCCAGGGCCCTGGGGGTTTTGCCACCCGGTGCTTGCAAACTTCCCCTCTTTCTGGCCCCTCCAACATAAAAACAGGGCCGAGTTGTGATATGTGAGATTTTTGTGTGAGTCAGGGGAACAGAATAAAAGCACTGCAGGCTGTGGAGCCTGACTTTTATCATGTTGCTGATTAAGTAACACGTATTTGTGATGCATAACACTAACGTGTAACCTCTCTGATGATAAAGGGCATAAAGAGTGGTATATAGCTATACTACTGCATACCAATATTCCCAAATAATCTCATTTAAAGTATCTATCAGGACATTGTTTAAGCAAGAAAACTCAAATCTTGCCAGTACCAGTTTTTTGGAAGACTTTTAGGTCGCTTTTTTTTTTTTTTAAGGTGCATATTACATGTAGAAAAACTGTTCTCCATGTGTAACAGGATGGATATTAAACCATTATCTTCTATGTTCTATAATATTCTACGTGCATTTAAACGTATTTTGCTTGTCAAGATCTTTACTTCTAACTCTGCTAATTCATCCCATTTGAATTTTTAGCTTTGGTATATACAAAAATAATGTGCCCATGTATTGCAAAAGCAGCAGTTTCCTATGTTTAAAAAAATAAATTCAGTGAGAAATTTCGGTATTTTTCAGTACTTGTGAAAATAAAACTTGAGTTTGTTAAGATGGCACAGTGGTATTCTTTGAATAGCTGCTGCTTGGACTGTGCTTGAAATTTTTTTTCAGAAGCCCCAATTTAGGAGTTTATTGTCTTGGCAACAGAATGTTTGTTCTGAACAATCCCAGAAGCACAATACGTTAGCAGAAGGAAAAGAGTATTTATAGCCAATAATTCAGCTGTTATAAATGATGACTGTAAAGAAAGAGAAAAGGGTTTCTTTTTAAAACTTGCTGCCAGATTCTGGTTTCAAGATGCTGAGTAAGGTAAGTAGTGTTCTTTTGATTAACAGTCAAGCCTTGAGTGGTTTTCATTTAAAGAAGACTTTATTAAGCTTTTTTCTCAAATTCATCTTTTTTGTTCTGTTTGGAACAGACTTACATCTGAAGAAAACTCGCAATGACTTGTTAACCTACATTAAATTCCCACTGACAAACAGATAAAAATTATTATTAATTTGCTTGGCCAAATAAATCACGCAGATCACCAAGTGTGCTGTTCATCTTTTCTGCGTATTATTGCTTTAAAAATGTGATAGTTGTCCTCTGAAAATCAAAACTCAAATCAGGCCTTTGACTTGAAAAATTTGGACCGATGGTTGTGTTGGGCACTTTTTTTTTTTCAGTTCAGAAAATTACACAAGAGCTGTTGAGCCAGGATCCTTCGCCTCGAGGGATCTGTGAGTTGGTTCCCTCAAGTCGCTGTGTCACTGCACCCTTGGCTTTATCGGGGATTTGGCAACTGGGCCGCAGCTGGGGACTGGAGGTAACTGGTGCCTATGGAGGAACCGCTCCACTCTTCCCTGCCCCAGGTGATGGGCTGCAGCCAGGCTGGCCGCCGGCTGCCAACAGAATTCAGCTTCTGCACGTTGCTTCTGTCCTTCTGTGTGTGTGTGTCTGTCTGTCCGAGTGTGTCTGTCAGCATGTCTGTCTGGGTGTGTGTGTCTGTCTGGGTGTCTGTCTGTCTGTCTGTCCAAGTGTGTCTGTCAGCATGTCTGTCTGTCCAGGTGTGTCTGTCTGTCCGGGTGTGTGTCTGTCTGTCTATCCAAGTGTGTCTGTCAGTGTGTGTGTCTGTCCGGGTGTCCGTCCGGGTGTGTGTGTGTGTCTCTGTCAGCAGGTCTGTCTGTCCGGGTGTCTGTCAGTGTGTGTGTCTGTCCATGTGTGTGTGTGTGTGTGTGTGTCTGTCAGCAGGTCTGTCTGTCCGGGTGTCTGTCTTTCTGTCCTTCCGTGTGTGTGTGTGTGTATGTCAGCAGGTCTGTCTGTCCGGGTGTCTGTCTGTCTGTCCATCCGTGTGTGTGTGTGTGTCAGCAGGTCTGTCAGTCCGGGTGTGTGTGCCCTAGCCCCGGCGGTTCCCGGGCAGGCGGGGTGCCCGGTGCCGGCTCCCCCCCGCTCCGGCCCCGCTGACGCCCGGAGGCGGAGCCGTGCCCGGCGGGGCAGCCGCCTCGCGCGCCCCGTGAGAAGATGGCGGCGCCCGGGCGCAGCGCGCGGCGGGGAGGAAGCTGCCGGGCCTGGGCCCCGGCGGTAGGGGGCGGGCGGCGGGGCCGCGCTCCGCCGCCATCGCCGGGGCAAGCCTGCCCCCTGCCGGCGGCGCGGGGACGCGCTCGGCCCGGCAGGATGGCGCCTCTCGCGGGGAAGGCGACGGGCAGGCACCGGCGGCCGAGGCCGCGCTCTCCCCGCCGAGGCGTCGCCCGCTTGCGGCTGCGTCCCCGACCCTTCTCACCAGGCTGTTGCTGCGGTGAGAGGTCGCGGTTCACGCGTCTGCCCGCGGTGTTGGCGCTGCCTTAGGCACTGGGAATTCCTGGGGGCGCGTTGCTTGGCTGGGTTAATTTTTTTTCCACTTTCGCGTAATAAAGAGCAGCAAGTCCCATCTCCTGCCTTTCCCTCCGTACCAGCAGCCGAACGTTCTCAGTACCTGTCCATTGCTTCCTAATGTACATCAGCGCACGCTGATATACAGCCAGTCTGATCTTTGACTCGCCTTTGAAATAGTGACACATTTTCTCAACAACAAATTAGACTTTGACATTAGAAGGTGCCCATCTGTAATGGATATTGCAATCTGAAGATTCAAAGAGACTATCGGTGATCTTTGTCCTCAGCCGAGTAAGCTGGAGTCTCTCTTCCCTCCTACATGTTATTTGATTGTGGTACATAACCTTGGGATGTACTAATAATCATTAGTCAGAGCTGATATATCCTTTATGGGCCTGCCCCGCTCAGGAAGGGAGACATTCTCTAGAACAGCAGTAAATCAGCAAAACACGCACTTAAATATACAGTAAAATGTGGTCTGAGACACGATCCTTCATACATCATGTAACAAAATGCTTTATTGAGAGTTGCACACGTGCTAATGAGGAAAGAGGGCTGCTGCGAGGAGACCTGCAAAAGAGAAACGATTTGGTGGAAGTGGGGTGGGGGAGGCGGGAGAGATCCTCAGCAGCTTGTGGTCCAAGGGCAGTCGTGACTCCCCAGGTCCTTCTCTGCCCTCTTGTAGGTGATGTGGTGCCTCAGAGGAGCTGGCAGGAGGGATGGGATGGGGAGGAAGGGAAGGGAGCCCTGCAGAGCTGTCCAGATGTGATGGCTGGCAGACTGGGCCTTGAGACCGTGGCTGGGGCAGCGGAGCGGGTCCGGCTTGCCAGGAGGAGCAAGGGGGCTTGTTCTGCTGTCCACCAGCCTGGCAGGCCGGGTCACTGCTTTGTCACTGGTTTTTGCTAGTAAAAAGCTGTCTTTTTGCAGCTGAATGTTCCAGGAATCATTAGAGCATCTCCTCATCTTTTTTACGGGCATTTCTCATTGTTATTTAAATCTAAGTGAATAAATACTACAGGCTTCTGCAGCTCTGCCAGGTTGCTGGCTAAAGCAGGGGCAGACCCTCAGGGGTGAGGGAGGTGATGAATCCTCACCCCTCAAAAAGGCACCCAGGCATTATCTCTCTGTCCTCAGTTTGCTGGAGGATGTGCTGAATGTTTTACTCTCTGGGTTCCTGGCCTTGCTGCTTTGCCTCCTGTGGTTTGTGTGATCTTAAGCAGCTGCAGAAACCGTGCCAAAAGAGCTGGCCAAGCCACCCACCCAGATCTCAGTAATGCCTGGGACCTCTTCCCGCACTGTTCTGGGGAGAGCACCACTGCCTCTGCTGAGAGCCTGAGCTTGCCCGTCCCTGCTGACCATGAGAGCTGGGCCCACAGGGCCTTGTGCCTTCTCCTGTGACTATTGTCACCCATTCTGGAGCTGACCAAATCAGTACCTGTCTGGCTTTTTTGCTTACTAGTGACATGGAGCACATGGTACGAGGTGCAGCTGAGGGAACTGGGGGTGTTTAGTCTGAGGGAGGCTGAGGGGAGACCTCATCGCCCTCTACAGCTCCCTGAAAGGAGGGTGAAGAGAGCTGGGGATGAGTCTCTTGAACCAAGTAACAAGCCATAGGACAAGAGGGAATGGCCTCAGGTTGTGCCAGGAAAGATTTAGACTGGATATTAGGAAGTATTTCTTTACAGAACAGGTTGTGAGGCATTGGAATGGGCTGCCCAGGGCAGGGGGGGGGAGTCCCCATCCCTGGAGGGGTTTAAGAGTTGGGTTGACATAGTGCTTAGGGATCTGTAGTTGAGAAATGTCAGTGTTAGGTTAATGGTTGGACTGCATGATCTTCAAGGTCTTTTCCAACCTGGATGATTCTGTGATTCCATAATTCAACCAATGCATGAAACGTCCATGATGAGTTAACCAAGCTTTGGGCCAATGGCATCGCCTCACCACATTACGTTTAGTGCCACTGATGTATTAATATCAGAGGGCTACCATCCTCTGCTAACTGCAGCTGGGGTTAATAGAGCAGATACAGCATTGCATGAGACAACATCTCCAAAGCAGAGGGGGAACAGATTTATGGAAGGGCTTGATGATGGACAAAACCAAACCGATTTCAGATACGATGGGAAAGTGGCAAGAATCAGTGATGGTGTTATACACTCAGCATGCTGGACTGATGGTTATGGGGCAGTGGTTTATATTTTTGTGGAGCAGAGGGAAAGCAGGAATCACAGTGACACGAGATGGGAAAATGAGTATGCAAGTAAAGGCATGATGAACAGGCACACTTGTATGCAAGTTAGTTATTTCTAAATTTATTTTTTTTTGGTTAGGATAGCTCGAGCATCTTAATGGCATCAGAGGATTTAAGTCATGGGGTTTACTGCCAAAACTTCATTTGATGCCTGTTTAACTGTTGGGGAGATAGACTCAGGATAGGTGTGCATCAGAGCTCAATGTGAGCTGCTTTCCACACCTTTGGTCAGTAATTGTGACCAAACTGTAAGTGTCTAGACTTTTACTTTACTAGACTTGTACTGTAGACTTCCTAGTAGGTAGTGCTTAAGCTCAACTTATTGAACATAAAAAGCCCTGTCCCTTTGCTGAGGGATGGCAGCCCAGGCGTGGGCCACTGACGGTTGCAGACTGACCCGTGCTGGAGGAACTGAGATCCCATGATTCCAGCAGAACCTCTGTGGCCAACACAGCCTTGCACCTGGAGAGGGAAACATGGCAAGTCTCACTTGTCCCTCCAGTAAATATTAGAATGGTTGGTGCCTTTCTTTTCCTAATTCTGTCATTTTTTTCTCCTAAATCTGTTTGAAACATGACCACAGATGAATTTCCATACAAAGTGAGTAACTTAAGATTGGGGCTTTTAATAAATTAATCAGTGCCCATGTTTTTACCAGCCTTAATAAGAGGTAAAACCTCCATCCCTCTTGTCATGGCAACTACAATAAACGAAACATCATTCAGAAGTCAAGAAAAAAAACACAAGCACTTTAGGTCTCAGCCAAGTCCGCAAAGTAGGAAAACTCATTACTAATTCAAAGGATCTGTGTCTCTCAGAGCTCACCATTACTGGTTTTACTAATAATAATATTGGAACTGCATAAATTTAACAGAAGGCAGAGTCTGGCAGAAGGGAGAGTGGTGTTGAAGTGCTGCTATCCTCATCAGACACCTCCATGAGGCCTTCACTTGTCAGCCTGGCAAGAAGCGGTGCTGGGTCGTGGAAAAAGAGCTGGGGAGGGGAAGGTTATAGGTTTATAGCTATAGAATCTGGCCACATTAAACCTAGAGAGATAGTGGAAGGGGCCATAGGTATTTGTAATTTATTCATAAACAGCTATGCCATCATAAGACACTTTTTAAAATAATATGTGATAGTTCTTTAAATATTTAAGATTTTGTTGACCTATTTTCTCAGTTAATTAGGATTTTTTTGGCTGCATTAACAATGACTTAAATGCAGTCTGCCTCAGTCACTACACAGTTCAGTTACACTGGGTTACAGAAATGTGTTTTCTTTCTAAGGCACGTGACACAGGAGAGGAATTCCATTGTAGGTGTCTAGACTTACAAACCAGGACTTAAAAACCTGTAGACCTCCTAGTAGGTATCGCTTAAGCTCAATTTACTGAACATAGAATCATTCACCTAGCATCCTTTTGAGCCTAAAATAAATGTCCTTTCAATTACAGCAGTGAAAGGGAGTGGAAGTGGAAGGGAGCGGCCATGGTGCGGCCACCCTTCTCATCAAAGGGCAGTGGTTAAGACCATCAAGCTCATCTCTGCAAGCTGCATTTGTGAGTACACTTCTTTTCTTACCAGAAAGGTAAGAAGGTACACTTCTTTCTAGGCTTGCTAGGCCTAGAAGTTAACTGGACAGAAACTGGGCCATGTGTGTAGTGCAAAGCATTACATCACTAATCACAGTACAATGGTCAGAAACTAGCTCTTTCTGAATGCTAAGAGAAGGCACTGTTAGCAAAAGATGCGCCATGTTCATCACACTGCAGGGGCTTGGATAGGTGAACGCATCTACGTCCCTCTTGTCTCCTCTGAAGTCAATGGCAAGGTGAGGGAGGACGTGAGAGCAGATCTTTGACTGACTGTCAAGCATGAAGATGGCCAGCTAGTTGGAGGTGGCCACAGGGCCTTCCTGACAGAGGGGGAAGTTGTCACCAGGGAGGATGTGTGAGCCATCAGGGTCCTGTCATTACTGGCTTAGCTCAAGGGGGTTGCTGTGGGCTGTGAAATAAGCTGCAGCACTAAAATTTAAGTCTGTCCCCCATTACACAGCTTGGGGACCATCTAAGCCCCTCCACCTTGGAAAAGGACACCAGAAGAGATGACTCCTGCTCTCTGAAGGGCTCTAAAACGTACATCTTAAGAATATCATTATCAGACCTATTTCTGGCTCTTTCAAAGTGCAGTAAAATAAACCTTTATCCTTTCTGTCATCACCTCTCCTTCTTAGAAGGTGTCAAGGACCTTCATGTTTTCCAAGGGCTGTTTTAGTGGCCTCCTGCAGAAAACCACATGGAGAGAAGTTTGCACAACCTCAGAGCACGAGGATGCTCTTAACTTTCCACACAGCCTTTGCTGGGGATCTCCAAAGTGACCTAGGAAGGGTACTTCTCAGTGCATGTTTCTGCAGAGTGTTACTGAGCTGACTTGAAGTAAAAGACTAAGTAAATGGTGGCTGTCGGGCTTCAACAAGATTCCTCATCAGGTGCAAATGGACAGGAAAGGTTTTCTTCCATTTGCACCTGATGAGGAGGAATGTTTCTCCCCGAAAGCTGTGTCCGCCACCCTGTGTTTTGTTCCCATAGATCAATTCAGCGTTCTTTGAATCAATGTTCTCCACTAATGAATTAATTCCTTTTTATTTTCAGATTGAAACTTAAAATCTACTGGCAAATATTTTGTCAACTGAGAGATACCAAGTGTACAGAATCAAACCTGTAGCTCATAAATGAAAATTGTTGGGTTTATACTAGGGATTTCTAGTTCCTAGAAAGAAATATAAAACTAGAAACTTTTGCTGAGATTAAACAGGAAACAACACTACAGTGCAGAGGAAGAATTTCTATTTTTGGCTACACCCTTAAGGCAACAGAGGAAGCGTATGTCATGGCTGCAGTGACAGCTAATGAGCAGATATACAATATGAATTGCGGTGAGTGTAACACACTGAACGATCTATCAACTTCTATTTTCTTAGCAGCTGTAGCTTAGATAATTTTGACTAACAGCTCTGTCTGAACTGGCTGCTTTGAGTTTGTTTGCCTAAATGGCGGCATGTAAGGGAACTCCACTACAGCTTGCTATGACCTGTGCTGTGCAGTCTGGTCCGTCCTCTCCTACACCGGCCACTGTAGCACTGCTGATGATTGTCTTCTTCCCGCTGCTTGAGGGGCTGACCCAGTTGTACTCGGCTTGCACCAGGACGAAGCTGTTCTCCCGGATCTTTCGGAAGCACATCACCTCCCCGTTTTCTCTGACAGCAATGACGTCGGGGTCGGGCTCGCTGAAGGAGACCTCTGTCCGCTTGTGGCAGTGCTGGGCGCAGACACAGCGCACGGCAGCTGCCAGCGCCAGGCCCAGGGCGGCGGTGCAGACCAGGAGGATCCCGAGTTGGGCTGCCAGGAGTCGGGTCCCTCTGCCAGGGTCTTCCCCTTTCCCAGGAACAGCGGATTTGGGAGCTGGTCTGGTCACCCATGGTGGGGTGTTCCCACCCACTGCTGCCTCCTCGCCCCTGGCGCCCTCCTCCTCCGGCTGCGGTCCCGGCTTTCTTTCTGCCATTTGCCTTGAAGCCAGTGACAAATTGCCGGCAGCGTTGGTGTCGCCAAACCAGGCGATTGTTGCAGCAGTGTCCCCCAGGTGAGCGTGTCCGTGCAGGGCAGAAGGAGACGCTGTCGCATGCTGGGAGGCCTTCAAGACGGCCCCGCTCTCGGTACTGGCCTTCAAAAGCAAAAACAGGATGAGATGTGCAGTGAGGGAAGAGAATGGGGCTGATTAGGTTCTCACTACCTGTGTCGTGGTAGAGCTCTGTATTTCTGTCATCCAGGTGTCACCCTGGCCTTGGAATAACCCTGCTCCATCCCCAGATTACTCAGTAGCTTTTAGAAAATGAAGCATTCAGCCCTGTTCCATCCATACTGGGATTGCCATGGGAGGGACAAGACATTGGGAGCTAGTCCCCGTGGGGCAAGGCAGAGCAGGCTGGAGGGGGAGAGGTGAAGGGCACAAGCGGAGAGGAAGGTCACTGCTTTGCCTAAGGAAAGGTCTACAACTCCCATTGTGGTGGCGGTGGCATTTTTCCCAGGCATCGTTATCACAGTTCCCACCTTGAGTGATGCCAGGGTCATGCTGAAAGGACAGGTGTGATCTTCCTGGCCAAGCTTCGTGTTTAGGGTCACACTGGTCCCACTGGGATTCAGCATTGCCCTGCTGAGGCTGTGGATCGAACCATGGAGTGGAGGTACCCAGGAGGCTTGGGATGGCTTCTGACATCAGCGGTTTTGGGGCAGTATGTACAACTTGTGAACTCTCCCCAAAGCCCATCTTGCTTTCTCAGTCTACACAGCCAGTTTGAAACTGGTTGCTACTCAGCATTGCTTAACCACCCACTTTAGTGGGAATGACTGTTGAGTGCCGCTGTTCCTCAGGGCTCTGCCTGCTGCCACACACTGTATTTTACCCGTCCCAAAATGATAGCCACTCCATGCCAGTTCTGCAGCCCAGGCTTTGCTGCAGAAGTCATCCAAGGCTAACTGTGAAACAATCATACAATTTAGGAGGCCCCCAATGAATTTTTCCATTCCCACTGTGCACCTGGATCCCCATCCAAAACCTGAAAAATGTACTGGAGTTCTTTCTTTGGCTCCACTGAGATTTGTACCTGGCCCTCAAGTAGCTGGCTCTTCTCCAGTGTGTCCAGCCCAGCAGGCTTTTTCACACATCCATTAATTACACCAAAGAAACTCTCACCCTCTACCATCCTTAGCGATTTATAAAGCTTGCTGGGAAGGCCATGTGACAGGAGCACAAAGCTGAGCTAAGAGCCCTGGCAAGCTGTGAAGCAAAGTAGGGGAGGGTCAGAGCATCCTTTGTGGAGGAGACAGTTTCTGAAGGTGCTAGTAAGATACAGTAGTAAATAAAAGAATTTCAGTGGCTGAACTGCAAACTGTAAAGTAGCTGGCTGACAAAGTTAGGATTGCATGTGTTTGGATCACTTACCCTCAAAATGCAAAGGTCATACTGTAGGGATATACTGCAGTATTTGGGACTTCGAGATAGAAAATGGAATTGCCTTGCCCTATCTCACCTCATTTCTCCTTTCTTTTTGTACTTTTGTTCTCCTTTCTTTCCTAATTTCTCAACATTTTTATTTCGTTATGCTTTTCTGGTCTTGCCCTGTGCAATAACTCCTCCTTTCCTTTGGTTACCATCTTCTGCCATTTCTCCTCTTCTCTCCATGGCTACACCAGATGCTCATGTTACACGACTCGACTCATTCTCTATCCTCTGCTCCTTCCTGAATATTTCTGCCTTATTCTCTGCCATACGGCCCCTTCCTCTTTTATTTTCTGTGAGATTACTCCTCTTACTCCTGTGGCATCCTGAAACCAAGATCTAGTTCTTTATTTTCCTTGTATTTTCATTCTCTTCATCCCCTGCGTATGGGGCTTGCCCTGCTAACTCTGTACCCCATGCTTCTAAGCTGTCCCTGCTTTCCATCTTCTCCACTAATTCCCACCTGACCATTCTCCTCTCTCCTTGCAGCCCTGGTATTCTCCAGTTTCTCTCCCTCCTCTTGCTGTCCTTTTCTTTTTCTACCTAATTCCTTGCATGCCCTTTCTAGCTCCCACATCTCTTTCCATCTGTACAGCCACCCCTCTCCCCTGAGGCTGTGGTCCTTTCACACCTTTCTGGGCTTCCTCTCCTGAGGTCACCCCTTCCCAAAAGGCGCTCCCACCTGCTTATCCCGTCTGCCAGCTCCTTGTCTTCCAGCTGTCTCTGGTGGGTGCACCCCATGCCTGTGGCTAACCCCACCATCACCACCACCATCACCTCTGCCTTTCTGGTCCATCCTCCCAGGCTGACCCTGCCCTCAGGAAGCACACAGCTTCCTTGGCCGTCCCCAGGAAAGATGAAGTCTTCGACCTCTGGTGAATGCCATGGCTGGTACCTATCCAGCACCTCTGCAGAGGAAGATCTCAGCCTTCCATGGGAATAAAACTTGTGTTTCCAGCCAAGGCACATCGAGCAGCCTGTAGCCGTGTAGTCATATGGAAAAGTTGTTTTGGTTTGTTTTTACAGCAGGGTTCATAAAAACCCAGGCAGCGAGCTCAAAAGGAAAACAAAAAAGAGGTATAAAACCCAATTGACAGTTAAAGTAAAAAACCCTAAAATTCTTTTAACAGTCTCAAATGTAGTTTTAGTCACTTATGAGACTTATGTGGGCTGCTTGGTGCTGTGATGTAGTAGAGCAGTTTTATCCTCATCTTGTCTTAGACCTTTTTGTCATCCTCCCCGTCCCTGTTGCTTACCTGCCGGTCTTCTTTACACACCAAACACAAGTGTGGGGTGGCAGCGCTGGCAATGCTTTCAGCTCTAAGATACAGAGAGAGGAAAGGCAGGGTTAGTAAGTGAGGCATGTCGCTGCCGCTCACGCGGGAGTCCCTGGCTCTGCTCCACTGGAGAAGCATCCTGCTCCCTAGAGCAGCCTCGGGATGCACGCAGTCACCACAGGGCTGTACAGAGCTGTATTTTTAATAAAATATCATTTATTCCTATCCCCATCATTTTCACCCACAATATGAAATGTTGCATGAAAGCTCATGTGGCCCAAACCCTCTAAGACTTCTGAGCAGATATCCTCAAGCCCAGATTTCATAATTGCTTTGAATTCTTTCCTCCTTTTCCCTGCGGACAGAGAAATACGCCTGCTGTGTTCACCTTTTCACTGCATATTTGCACGTGCTTTTAAAAAAATATTCTAGCAGTCAATAGTTTTTAAATCACATTTTTCAGTCATCTGGCCAGTCCTCTGCTAGGCTGAGCAGCTCAAGGTCAGGTTTTTAAGTGTTTCGGATTTTCTCCCTGTCACTGTCTGTCACATACAATCTCCAAAGGATTATTTCTCAAAATTTCCTGAAGCAAACACCCTCTTGCCTGCCCCCCCCAGCCACAGATACCTTCCTACACAGACCCTCACTCATCTGCTGGAAAACCAGTGCTATTTTCCATCCCCAGAAGGGCTGGAGAAATAACTCTTCCCACCGCCTAGTTTACCCCTTGGAGGTGCTGTAGCTGGAGGTGTCGTCTCGGGAGAGGAAACCTTGCAAGGGGTCTGCCGTGCTGGGTTCTTGGGTGGGGAGGGATGTCTCCAGCCCCTGGCCTCTGGGCTCACTGCTCCCGCCGGACACAGCCTGCGAAGGCCAAGCCAGCTGCTTCAGCTCAGCCATGAGACGGGCGTGGGACCCGACACCAAAACCTGTCTCTGGTGCCGGCGTTGCTGCGATGTCGGTGGGGCTGGCTGGTGGTATGGGGGGTTGCAGGGGGGAGCCGGTGGCAGCCACGGGTGAGGTGGGACCTTGTCCAGCAGGGAGACAAAACAAGAAGCAGGGAGAGAGGAGCAGAAGTCTACTGCCTTTGGTTTGTTTATTTCAAATCCCTCTTGGTGTGAATGCTTGCCAGGAAGGATCGTAATAGTGACTTTTTTTTTATTTTCATGCCA
This sequence comes from Athene noctua, assembly GCF_965140245.1. Taxonomy (NCBI): domain Eukaryota; kingdom Metazoa; phylum Chordata; class Aves; order Strigiformes; family Strigidae; genus Athene; species Athene noctua. The sequence goes on from NC_134040.1 coordinate 35,519,502, forward strand.
CTTAATTTGAAGTGGGAACCCAGATGGAAAGTAAAGCAGCAAAGCCCACTGCCTAAATTATGGTCAAGTAAGATAATTAAAACTCAGTCTTGGTGCCATGCCAAAAATGCTGAGACACCCACCTGATTTGGGTATAAGAAAATTCTTGGAGCCTTTTGCAGACCAAAGGCCACATAAATACAACTAAACACATATGTGAAGGGCAATAGTCACATTTAGAAACAAACGTCTTCCTTTATTTAGACAGCATTGCTAACTGCACTTGATTGTCTTCAGGAGCTAAGGTTTTAGGTCAAGTACTCTGCATTTTAAGGTTTGCATTGAAATCGTAACATCTGGCAACCCTGTTTATCCTTCTGGTACCCTCCTTGAAGCTGGCTCCATCACCTTGAATGCTGACCCATGCCCTCACTTCAAGGAGTTGGCCACAGCCATTGCTGGTCTCCCCGACGGCCACAGGAGTTAAATGAATCCCTCCAGCTTGTTTGGGTCACTTGTGTTCAACGCTTGCCCGGAATAAGCGGTAAAACTACTCTGTGGGAAGCGGTCAGTAAGAAACCCCTACCTTTGCTTGCCATACCTGTGCGGTGTGGGTCAGCTGGTCCCTGCGAGGGCATGGGAGTTACAGGGTCAAGCTTCTTGCTGCTGCCAGCAAGTGTTTTGTTTTTCCCTTGCTGAGCCACAATAGCAGATTCGATCTTTGCCCAGTAAACAAAGTATGACTGGACTATGGAGATGCTGTTAAAACATAATTAGGGAAGAATTTACTGGCTTTACAGAATTAACAAAACACCCGACTGTTTAGCTAATCACAAGGATCTGAAGACAGAAGCAACGGAAAAGTATTTTAAAGGATTAGACCATCACACATTTTGTGTTACAAATACAAGATACCGGGTCCCAATATGGGGTGAAGAGTCACCACTCATAATTAAGATCAGCCAAAAAAAGTGTGGGAACTTAAATTAAAAAAAAAAAAAAGCTATTATATTTGCTGTGTTGATAGACGTTCATTTGGAAAACTTGGACTAGCTCTGCTTATAATCTTCCGTAGGCAGGGAAACATCAATGGTATTTACTAATTAAAACAAGTCAATGTAACTTGTACAAAGAGCAGAATAGGTATGAAAAAAGAAAAAAGTCTGTCTTCTCAGCCGTCTGATATTTGAGCCTGCCTAACCCTCTGCTTTTTGGCAGGTGCCAAAACTGCATTGGCCAACCTTTAACTGTTCACCCGGAGAATCTTATTTAAGCTGGAGATTTTAGGACAATTTCAGTTCAGATTGCTCAGCTGCTTCTGAGAATTAGCTAAGGGGAAACCAACCCGGGTCTGCCTGTGCCAGATGACCCTTATGAGGCATTTTTAAGCCTAACAAGGAGTTTTTCTGGGTGCCTTGGTAGGGAAAAAAGGGAGAAGCTATCAGAAATCAGTTTGGAGGGTCAAAATCCAGAGGATGAAGGAAGCTTCAAAACAGGTAGCTAGGAATATGTGTCGGGTTTGGGTTGGGTTTATTCAGTTGCTTGAGTTTTATGTTTGATTAATAGTATTTCCCAATCTAAAACAATGGGCAAAAATTCAAAATGCCAAGCAGCAATATTTCTGTTTCAATGAATTTGTGTTGAATCACAATGAGATGCACAAACCACGGCGCTCACCAGAACGCTTATGTTTTGGGAAGCAGCCAAGGATCTGGCCAAGCAGCTTCTAAGTGGTTTTGTAAAGTCAAAACTTGACAATATAATCTCTTCCAAAATGAAAAGTCACTGTGCTTCCTCTAAGACATCCAGTTAGAAGACGTTTAATTTCATTCCAAATCAGAACCAAAGTACTCGGACAGTTTGGGACATTGGTGCAGAGATGTCAAGTGTTGACCCAGTGCTCACTTTCTTCTTCCTACCGTGAATAATTCTGTTTACATTTAACTGTTTTTAAAACCACTCATTTTTAATTTATTTTTTTTTTTTAAGTAGTGATATACAAGATTATTCTGTAGGCAGGGAAGTCCTGTGGACTACGTTATTTAAAAAGACAGGCAACATGATTACAGTTCTCTCTTTATGCCTTAATATTTCTATTTCCTAAGCGCTTAGGCTGTCATCTTTCAATGTATTTATTCTGAGAAAATAGTGACCATGTAAATAAAAAGCAGCACTACCCAGCAGATATAAATGGTGATTTATATACCAGCTGGGATACTGTTGCTGCGTTTGATTAAGTATTTAGCTATATGGGGTTCGAGATATATAAACCACTGTGCTGGACAAATACAATGGAAAAATAAAGCCAGGCCTTTAACTGAGAAGACACAAATTTTGGTTAGGAACCAACATGTTCTTACAAAAATTTGATGTCTCCAATGGGTTGGTCTGGTGCTTTCCATACAAAGGACAGGTTTCTCTTCAGTGACTTGTCTGAGTGGGTGACGGTGTCGCCATCTTCAAAACAAGTCAGCAGCTTGGAACCAGGAGGGATGAAGACAAATGTGCCAGCAATTTCATTGTTAGACACTTTGCGAGCTTGAAGCAAAAAGCCCATAAAATCCCGGGTGCTCCTCACTGTCACTGCAAGACAAAACACGGGACATGAAGGGATTTGCCTCATAGTTACAGGGTCAGGTGTTTGCAATGGAGTTTCTAGTGTGAGCACTGAAACCAAAAGAAAATTCTGTGCAACAACAACAAAAATATCTTACTGTGTTTGTCTTCCCTTGGTCTGTCTTGGACAGACATGCTGGATGCAGGAGGCCAGACTTTAACTTTGCATGTGTAATTGCACACAAAACTTGCTTGAGTCTTTTTTACCCCCCTGCCCTTGATTATAAGCCACTAACCACATTGCGTTAGGCAGCATGCAGCCATTTTTAAGGAAGGTTTGGGTATCACCCTATATATATGCATAAGCTTGTACGCTGCCCTCGGAGAGGTTTTATTTTGCATGGGTATGAGCAGGCAAGCAGCCAGGCTGGGGAGTGCTGCCTCTCAGCTCTATCTGCATCTGCCTCAGGAGCAACGGTGATGGGGACGGGGCATGCTGCCCACTTGTCCGAAGAGTCAGGCGAGTTGCCCAGACCCCTTCGTGCAGTGCAGAGGAGCAGGGAAGGCGACTTCACCCTCTGGAGGTGCCTCTCATGCGCCATCGCAGGTAACGAGGTCCGGTATGGTTGAGGCACAGCTGAGATAAATGAATCCCACCCAAAGCATCCAAACTTACCAGCTGCAAACAGTTGGTCTGCAATGTGGTGAAAACCTGAAGCCAGCCATTATTTAAGAAACCTTAGGCCAAGTGCTGCAAACACAATCCTGTAAATACATTCACTTCCTCAGGACAAGGGAGGTGGCATAGCTCACTCGGAGCAGTTATCCTTCTTCCCAGCCCTCACAAAGATTAACGCCATCTCTTGAGATCAGTTATCCTGTATTTTTCAAATGCAGAAGGGAGAAGCTGTTCCTTACCTGGAACCCTGTCACCTGGTGAGTAGAAGGACATGTTGCTGTGGACAGTAATGTAGTTGTTGCTGGGGCTGTGCAGCTGCACTCTCAGGTGCCTGGGCATCATGTCGGCGCAGGCGGAGAGGCTCGCGCCGTGCGAGAAAGCAGCTGCATAGGAGACCAGGCACAGGGTTGTGTACGCCCAGCCCACAACAGTGATGTGGGCTCCTCGGCAGTCCTCCATCCTACGGTGGAAAGCAACAAGCAGGTTTATTTCCAGGCAGCGGCTTCAGCAGCCTGTGAGCCCGTCTGGCGCCTTTGAATGAGCTGAGCTCCAGAGCTGCCCTTCCCGAAGCCGTTAAACGGAGGAGAATAAATGATCTCTGTGGCACATGGAGCTGCCTAGGTAATCTGCAGCATTTCACATTTTGAAGTAAACTGTTGAGGCTGGGAGGGGAGAGGCCCCACAAGAGGATGCATTTCTTATGAAGTTGCCCATGGAGAGGGTGTTCGGGGAAGATTTGCTCTAAAAAGTGACATTTACAAGGAGAAAAAGGCTCTGTACAACCACATTCAGCACACTACACCACTCCCAGCCCAAATGTACAACCTGATCAATGGGGGAAACATCTACCCTTAGACCTGCAGAGGTGTTGCAGGCCCTGTCCCAGTGGGTGGGGAGCCGTGTCCCGCAGGGACAGCACGCCCCTCGCTCTGGCCTGCGGGAGTGCCTTTTAGCAGCCCACGTGTCATGTCTGGGGGGTGCTGGGCTGTTTGTGACCACCAGACCCATCCCTGGCTGCTCAGCAGCATTTCGGCTTGTCCTTCTTGGTCAGGGGTTGCTGTTGCTGACAGAATGGCAGCAATGCTGTCTTTGAAGTCAGCATTGGAAGCCTCAGATAAATGGGCAGCTGTTTTGGCTAATACCAAGATTTCTCCTTATTCTACAGTTTTTAATCCAAGCAAGTACTTGTTCTTGACACGGTTGACGTTTAATATTGGGTATGCCGTGTCTTTAGTACCTCTCGGGCTGGCAGAAAACACATTTCCAGATTAGCTGGAGTACTGTGTTATTCTGATTTTTCAGAATGAAAGTGAAGCTGGAGAACAAGTGTGCAGTATTTGTTGTAATGGGTATTATAAGGCAGGTAGGCCTGCTTTTAACATAGCACTTTCTAACATCTTTTCAACATGCAGCTTTTCCTGGCTTAGCTTTCATTACGTTTAGTCAATAAGCAGATATAAATAAATCAAAGGAAACCAGAGGCTGAGGTCTAGCTTACACCTCCATCTCTAGCACTTCTGAAACTTGCCAGCTGACTGACAAACCACCACTGCACGCAAAGCAGGTCGTGCCCAGCCTGAAGCAGGGAGCAGACGGATGCAGTTAAGGTTTCACGGCCGACCGTCGTGCCGCTCCAACCACTTTACACGCCAGAAGATGCTTGTGGGAGTCACGGCAGCCTTCGCTAAATATCCCAGGGCTGCAGGACCAGCGGCGGGGTGCCTCCTCCGCGGGGAGTCGGCCTCCCCTTGAGGCACACCTCAACCTCCCTTGCTGGATCCGATTTCTCGCAGGAGCTGACGCAAGGACTCCTGAGCAGCAGCTCTTTCCCTGGGGTGTTTCCCAGGCTGTGCCGCTGTTTCCCATTCAGCCCCCGGGCTCCCGCCTGTGCCCTCCGCGCTGGGGCGCGGGGCGCATGTGGGGCCGCGCTCCCCAGGGTCGCCCGGGCTGGGGCTGCCGGTGCCGCCGTCGCTTACCTCGGGACACGGAGGCTGCCGGGCTCGCTGCCGCCACTGCCCTCCCGGCCTGCCGCACACCCATCCTTTCAGCGACCTTCTTCTCTTTTTCCTCTAATGGGAAGCGCAGCAGCTGTTACTGCTAATACCCACCACCTACGGCAGCTCTGTGCCAGTGCCCAAATCCTGCCTTAATCATATTAGTTTTCCTCTTCACATCCCACCCATTTTTTTTATTTTTTTAAATTTTTTTAATCTCCAAGCTTCTACAATGAAAACAAAGGCAACTAGCAGGGGCGGGGGGCAGCAGCAAGCCGTGGGGTTTTTGTGGGACACCCCGGGGCTCCTTTGCAGAGGTGCAGGAGGATCAGACTGTTGCTTGTCCCATCACCCTCCCCACACTCCCCCCCTCCTTCCATGCTGAAACTTTACAAAGCAAAGCCACATCAGCTCCCTCTAGTCCCTGACCCCCGAGCAGTGTGCCCTTGTCTCTCACACTTCCGTGGCAGTTATTTTGGCAGCAAAAGCAGAATTTTGCTAGAAAGGCTGGGAAGGTGCATCCCACACACCAGCCCTGCCAGGAGGAGCCATTAACACCCCACAAGCCCACCAGAGCCAGCATGGGGGACTAAATATGCGTGGCTGTCCCCCAGCACAGGAGCTGCATTTAAGTCCAGGTTGTCACCCCTGCTCCTTGATGGAGCTACGCTACATCCATGCCAGGAGCCAATCCTCTCCCTGGGCTTCCCAGCTCCTCCTTGGATCTGCCTCGTCGCTGCAGACTGCTCTGGTGATTGGAACTCTCAGACAACCCTGGCCACTGTCACCAGGCTCATTCTGCTGCCTGCCACCGGCTCCTTGCTCGCAACAGATGGAAATTTGGGTCCAATTTCTTGCCAACATTAGAGCTGCCATCGGGATGCTGAACAAACTGCTGGCAGCTTGTAGCCCCAAGTAGGGCTAGAGGAATGGAGCAACAACCCCACTGACTGGCTGGCTTTTCTTCCGGGGATGGCCCTGTGGTGCAGGAAAGCTATTAAAGATGGAGGGGCAAAAGAGCACTTGGTGCCCTTTAGTCCTTCTCCTCCTCAGATAAATGTGTGTCTGATGGCTGAATGAGTTCATGCTGGTGCTTAGGCCACTCTACTTGCCGGACACCACAAAGCTGTGTCCTGTCCCATGACTAAAGGAGATACACCAACACGTAGGTGACACTGCCGCATCCTGTTTCTGCAGATCCATTTGATCTTGCTTGGAGTCTGACCCCAAGTGCTGTTTCCATCAGACTGCCCTGCTTTACAGTCTGTCCTTCAGAAGTGAAACAAGGTTCTGGGTAGGCACTGAGGTACTACTGCTGACATCTAACTCATTTGAAAGCATGGGAACTGGTGGTACTAGGCTCTCAGTAGCCTGGTCTCCTCTGCATTTGGAAGAGGCCTTATAGTCACTGAATTTCAAGATACAATGCAAGTCTTCTAGTTTTCTTTCCTTTTGTTAGTGGCAGCAGAGAGTAGTTGAGAGAAAGGGTGGAAAAGTTTGCATTATTGCTGCTGTTCTAGTTTGTAATTTCCCGTACTATATATACAAAAGAAAGTACCTGTATGCTATATTAATGACTAATCCTTTCCTGAAACCAGCTGGTCTCTTAAGGCTTTTCCTTACTAACTTATTCCTAAGCTAAAACTATCCCTTGCTTATAATTCCAGAGTAATAAAGCAGCAGCTCCAGACCTCTGACAAACTTCAGGGGAAACACCAAAGACGTCACAGCCCTTCTGGCACAGTGGCCAGGTCTGAAAACAGGATTCCAGGTAGGTATAGATAGGTCTTTGCATCATGGCACAGTGTTATAGCATTGCACGGTCCTTGTCAGCTGCTGTCACACATTGGGTGGACACACATTTTCCTTATGCCAGCTCCAGTGAGGATCATTTCTCCATTGGCTGAAAAAAGGGGAAAAGCAGCAGAGTGCAGATCCCTAAACAGTGGTGTCAGGTGCTCCCTGGAGCTCGGTGCAAAGCTATGGGGAGAAGGGCTTCAAAAAAATGATACCTGGACCCAGCCCATCTGTAAGAGCATGGGACGCACCGCAGGGCTGAGCTGGCTCTGCTCGCTCCCAAAGCTGGCGGCAATCTCTGGGAGGGCAGGGCGCGCTGCTGAGGCGGGTGCTGCGAGCAGGTTTAGCAGCACCAGTCAGCAGAGCTGCACGGTGCTGCCTGGACACAGCGTTAACTGCTGGGCTGATCAGAAATACAGCCTTGCACCCAGTTCATCCTACCTGCCTGTGCTCAAGCAGGGGAACTCAGTGGCTTCAAAACCGAACTCAAACCAAATGTCACAACCATCTCCTCTTTAGAGATGGAAAAAGCCTGTCACAGTCATTACCATGACACAAGCGCCTACCAGCAGCCTCCAACTGCACATTCAAATGCCAAGTGACAGGCAGATGTTTCCAGTAAGAAATACAACCCTCTCCGTAGCCTCTGGTTGCATCACCCACGAGGACAGCATTGCCTCAGCCTTCTCTGGCCAGAGCTTTGACCTGATGGAGTCACTTAAGCTCAGCCAGGCTCTGATTATCACCCTGATGATGGGGCCCAGGCAGACATGAGAAGACCACGTGGCACTGCTGTCACCAAAGGGACGTTTGCCTTTTTCCTGTCATAAATTTATTTGTTAGTAGGAAGCTGGCAAGGAGAACACCCTGCCTATTGTTTTCTCAGCAGCATTTCTGTAGTGGATTTGTGGAATTAAAAAATGCCACAGTTGGGATTTTAAAACAGCACTAGGGAAAACTGCATGCTCTGTAATAGCTTGATAATTAAGATAGACTATAAACCATAGAACTTGAAATTTCATCGACATAGTGCACAGAAAGATTGTAAAAACCAAAAATATACCAGGCCCTTTGATGCAGTGACTTTCTGCTTCTTGCAGATTGGTTCTACATCTTCACATGGTTGGGGCACAAGAGGTGCAGCGGACGTGGAGCAGGTGCAGTGGAGATCAGTATGTAATCAGGGCATGGATGTAAGCAACCCAGAGCTGACACTCTGAAGCAAGTTGGTTGCTTCATTGACAGGGTGAGAAATGCTTTGCTACTGCAGGACTATAAGGGTTATAACGAATTAGAAGTCCTTCCCACTCAGCTATCAGTAACTTGAGTCCTGTGAACAACATTGGGGTGGGGTTAGAGAAGAGCAGGCAGGTTGATCAAGTAGAAAGTTTGAAGGTGGCAACAGTTAGTTGAGTCCAGATCACAAGGAACCGATCATTAAATCAACAAAGCTGGCAGCACCATCCTATTTAAGAATATTTCAGGTCAGCTTTAAAACAAGAAGAGCAGTGTTGCAGCGGCCAACTGCAAGAAGAGGGGCTAAAAACCCACAGCAGAAGAGCAGTAAAGACACACAGTAGTCCACAGGGAGAATGGAGAATGATACGTACAAACTGGCATCTCAGGGTTGACTGTGCATGCCTGTGGCTCTGTGCTTGGGGAGACCAGGGGAAAGAGGGTGTCTCACTGATGCCTAGTTAGGCAGAAGCACGGCAGAAGTACTGGCAGGTCCTTCCATTTCTATTCAGTTGACTATTCTTGTGATTCCTTTCACACTTACTGAAGTGCAACAGTGGATTCAAATGTTGCTGCTGGGAATGAACTGACACATATACATGTGCAACATAGAATGTGAGCCTCCCTCCCTTACAAATTCAGACTGAAAAAACCCCAAACAACTTCGCTTGGTAAATACTGCAAGCTGGGCAGCTGTTCTGCACTAGAGGAGGGGGTTGAGGAGAGGGAGAAATGGTACAGGGCTCTTTCCGGATCTCGGTAAAAAAGGCGCAGCAACAAACAGCTTAATCACTCCTTTATTCAGACAAAATAAGATGAGGAATACAGACAGCAAGCAAATTGTACATCCCTTCTGATGCTGGGCACCCCACATCCACACAACCTTGGCCAGAGCCCAGATGGATTCTCCCATGGTGTGCTGCGCAGAGCAGGTGCAACCCTGTCCCTGGAAAGCAGCTCTCCCTTTTCATTACTTGAGCTATTTTACTATTTCCTTACAAGAAAACAACCCTCTTTCTGAAGGATGTTCTCATGAGAACTTGTTGTTCCTTTGTTAGATAAAGGCAAGGCCAGGCAGGTAGTGCAGTCACAGCACCAAGTGGGAGCTGCCCGTGAGCTCTGATGTTACGATGAGCTGGTGGCACTGCTTTGGCAATATCAGTCAAACATTTGAAGGTCGTTGACTGCAACCACTTTCATGCTTTCTTGACTACCATGAACTCAGGCAAAACCTGCAGCTGTGGGGCAGAGCTGGTTTTTGGAGCTGGGTAAGAGCCTTAGGACTTAAAGGTTAAGTCGTACCCAAGAGGGCTCTGGGTAGCTGTTCTGTCATTGTAACATTAGGAGAAAGATAGAAAGAATGAAATAAATAATGTTCAGAGTGGTTTGGATTAGATTCCCTTTGAACTGGGAACCAGATGTCAACTGTGAAACAGCGTGGTCATCAGTGCACACCTTTAAAGCAAAACTGTTCTGGCATGCTCTGCTCCCTTTATAAAGGGGAACTCCAGGGCCCTGCAGGCTTTAGTAGTAACCTGGCTTCTGGCTGCCTCAGCCTGCAGCAAGTACTTACCTCCTTCCTCCAGATTTGCTTTCTCTAATTTCTGCAGGATATGCTGCACTGCAGCTCCCAGACAGGCTTCTAAGGAGATGTGGCTTAGTTTGGCTTTTCAAGTGCAACAAACTTACACATTCTGTGCGGGGGATGTAGCAAATCCAGAGTTACTGCTCTTTCTAGGGTGTGTCTGTGAATTGAAGGCATGAAAGGGAGTGGGGGTGAGGTAGGGGCCTTGGTTTCATGAAGTCATCTCATTGCATAGAAGTACAAACTATGTACGTGAATGCAGCTTTAGTCTTTGAAATTTGATTCATTTTTGTTTGTCAGTTTTGGATTACTTCATTTTGGGTGAATTCGAAGGCAAGGGATGGTCAAACACTTGTAAGTTGTTCAAGGAATGTTTCATTGTCAGTCCTGATTTAGATGAGCTTAATCCACAAGTAAAACCATTTTATATATACATGTACTGGGGCAAGAGCATTACAATATGGTAAATGAGGTAACATGAAGGACATGAGCATTAGTATCTAATACAGTCTTTTGTCTGTGAAGATATATTGTAAGGGTGTGTTTGTATCTCCCAATGGGATAAAGAGCTTATAAATTAGGTTGATTATTTTTTAAGCATCAAGAGTTTGTGAAATACACCATTCTACTTTGATGTTTACATACATGCATAATGGGATGCCTCACCTTAAAACTTGAAACTATGGATAGCATTCCATGTGCTGTTCTGAAAGCTGTTTGGCCAGTGCCAGATTTACTTGCAACTGGCATGTTGTCCTACAGAATGTGGTTAACTTAAAACAAAATCTAAAAGATAAGTAAAAAAAACCCCAGGATGAATAATTTATCCAACTCAGAACAGACAACATCCAAACACTGGACTTCCTAATTGAAGTTGAGTTTAATATTCACTTGATTTAAACATAGGGGTTGAAAATTGAATTAAGGAGCAAAAATCTTGTAAAATGTACATAAAGGTCAGTGATCATGGGAATTAAATGTTTAATTTCTTTAGCTACCTTTGAAATTTGACTGAATTACAACAGCTCATCTTTAATGCAAATTTCCCTATCTACATCACATAGTAAATAGTGACTTCATGATTTAGAATACATTAAAAAACATGCAGCATATAAACTACATATAATATTTTCTAAGCTCAGAGTTTAGAATGTGATTAGACCATCTGAAGTAGCAGATCACAACTGAAAAATGATCTGTAACTAGACTCATAGAAACAGAACTGCAGTTAAAAAGCACTGAAAACTCTTGAGAGTAAATCAAAGTCTGTGCAAAATGTGTTGCTATAGGTAGGTAGGTGGAGGGAGAAAGGTGAAGGAAGAGGGAAAAAAACCTAACCCCACATTAAAATTTAAAAAAAACAACAAACCCAGACAATCTCCAGGAATGAAAGCACACAATAACCCACCAGCTGCATATAGATGACAAAGGAGAAACTGCATGCTCCACTTGGAGGTACAGCTTTTTTTTAAAAGAAGTCACTTACAGAAGAGCAAGTCGGTGATTTGTACTTACATCTTAGGCCCTTCTCACCCCTTATCATAAAATGATAAAATATTGAAGCATATTATAAAGTAGCATCTCTACTTCTGTGTTCTGTAGTGGCTTATGAAGTGTTTAATGTGGAAAGGTTAACTGCTGATGGCAAAATAATTTAGTATTCTTTGTTCTTAAAAAAAATTGAAAATTTGCAACCCTCATTCTCTCCCTCGGATAACTGAAATGTTACTATTCCCTGCTTGCACTAGAGCCACTGGTACTTGGGAAGAATGGGCCAATGTTACGTTTCACACAATTGTCTTGCGTTTATCCATCCACAACTCTAAGTATTTTTGTTCCTGAAGGCACTAAAAACTGCCCAAAGAATAAAGCAGGGCTTCAGAAAACTAATTTTAAAAATTTGCTAAATAACCTCACCATGAGGTACATTACCCTAACTTGTAACTTTGTACACGCCGAGTATCTGGATGTTAAATGCAGTAACACTCGGATGAAGAGATAACTGAACGCTCAGTTGTTTGTTTTGTTTTTTTTTCCCTTGGCTGACTACATGTAAAAGGAGAAAAGATTTTATAAATTGGTGTAAGTATCCATGTAAGCTGAGCTGATTTACTCGCTGGGCTTTGATTATCTGGGAGCATTGTTGCAAAATATTAAACAAGTTCTGACTCCAATGCCTGCACAGAGGTTCCCCCTCCCTTAAAGTATATGCCATACTATAAGCTTAATGTATTTGTTCTTGTTTCTGGCTAACATGTAAAGAAAGAGGACATATAGATGGTACGAGGTTGAGGGGGCAGTGGATGGGAGAAAGAGTGAACTGTCTGAAGAGGATATGTATGGCATGTGTAAGAAAGCTTTAGATTCCCTCTCTGTTTTCAGAAGTAGATTCAGATACTAGTTACAACTGCTTTTTATTGAAGAAGTCCATTGTGTTTGGTAGAGATGCAGGAAAAAAGGGTAACTGCAACTGGGGTAGGGTGGGGGTACAGAGGCAGGAGATGCAGCAGCTACTGGCTGCATTGGCACACCAACAGAGCTTTTCACCTGTGGCTGACTTCCCCAGCTGGCACACAGCTTTCTTCTTGCCCTCAGGGCTTTTCTTCCATTTGATTCAATTCCTTCCCCACCCCTGGTTGTTGAGGTGTCACTGTTACAGCCCATGATTCAATCCACAATTCAAAATTTTTTTGACAGCTGAACTTTTTACCCTATGACTAGTACTAGATTGGCATATAAAGCTGACCCTGTGTTTCCCAAAAGGGACAGGTTACTGTCACCAAAACATTAGCATTTTCCTTCCCAGCATCAGTTAAACTATTGTTTTGCCATCAATACAAGGGTGTGATTTGCAATTACTCCATGCCTGCTTACTTTCCAATCAGTACTTCTGTAACTTTTCACATAATTAAGCAAGCTGTTGCTTTGAATTAGTCTTGCAGCAGTACTACATGCTTCTCTTATTTATTTTTTTCTGAACAGTGGAACAAAGCAATGCATGGAAACAACACACATTCAGGAAGTTTACACTTATTTATTTGAAAAAAAAAAACCATTAACACATTTGTGTATTTCACCTGTGGATTACTAAATACAAATCAAATAGGGCTCATCACTTCGAAGAGGTTCACAAGTACAAAACAGCCTCTTCCTGGCATCTTCACATCCTCCTCTTCTGTGTGCTTATGTACAGTACTGTGAAAAGGAGAAAGCAGCACGCATGAGCGGGCCCTGGTAAATAACGTGCAGGAGCCTGTTTATTTAAAACATCTTATTTCCAGGGCTTGTAAAGCAACGTTGTAATGAATCCCATTCAGCATGAACAAAGTTAGGAAACGTTTAAGTTCAGGTTTTAAGAAATGCGGTCAAATTTACACACTAGGTATTAGTTCAGTTCAGTATTTATAGTGTTCATAGCCAAACTACACTCCAGCAGGCTGAACAGAGGGAGAATGAAGCCAGCTACCCCGTAGCATTACTGAGGGAAGCATGAGAGTTTCTAAGCAGCAGAGTTACAGGTGTCAGATGCTAGCACTAATATCTTTCAACAAAAGCTGGAAATCACAAGCACATAAGGCAAAGGTAACAATTACCTATGAAGCAGCAGACACCTTCCACCTGCTTGCCTGGTGATAACTCAGAACAGATCCATGCACAACATGAAACTGCATCATGCTCCTAAACCTGGGATGTTTGAAGTTCTCTGCTCAGCCTGTTCTTCAGCCTCCTGCCTCTCATCCATTTGTTTCGACTTTTAGAATAGATTCTTATTTCCATAATTGATTCTCCAGCTGCGATGTCACTGCACTCCTTAGCATAATAATCCAAATACGTTGCAAAAAGCATCTGGCCTCACTCAAGGATTACTTCTCCTCCCAAAACACTCTTTCACACTGGTGCCACGTTCTCTTTGACTCTTTCTGTTCTTGTTTCTTTTTATGCCCTCCCTCTTTCCTGCTCGCCATCTGCCTCTCAAGGAACTTGGTCAAACTCTGCTTTATTTACCTTCTCCACAAAGTCTCTTCACATCTGACTTGTGAACCTTTTTTCTATTTTTAGCTATTCTTCTCCCTGGCACGTCCTGCTATTACAGCCTAACTGGTACCACAGTGTCATTTCAGGAGCCTGGGATTGTCCTTGAAGTGCATTAAAATCTACCTACTGCACTGGGATATTCAAAGGCTCAATAGTAAACTACAAGCGGTTTTCTTGACTCGTGGTAAAATCTTTACTCAAAAAGATGAAAATAGCCTCCAGTACTAAAAAACAGCATTCATTCAAGTCTGCACTATTACATCACAAGAAAATATTAGTGTCATCAATATTTGTACTGTATCATTAATTTACGTGGTAGTTTGCCTAGCAAAATACAGAAACTTCTAAGGAGCAGAGGCCATCTGAGCAGGCAGTAAGGGCAAAAGAGTAAACGTGTCAAATGACAGGAAATAAACTCTAAGGAAGGCTAGAAAAGAGCATGCTCCTCAGAATGAACTTCAAGTTCAGAGGTCACAGGAATGCAGAAAAACACAGACACTGAGAAGTGAAACTGTAAAAAGCAAACATGTTAAGGTTTCCAAGAAAGCCTAAAACTAATATTCTTACAGGCAGCTTGCTTACATCTCATCCACTCCTTAAATTCAGAAGTAAATATCAAAACACAATCTTCTAATGAGCGTAAGATAAGGAGGAGAAGTTACCATTATTTCCTCGGATAAATGCGTCCCCGTACTTGTTCTTTAACTGTCCATTTACATATTCTTCTGTCTGTTCCAGAGCTATATTCATATACCCATCCAGGCAAGCCAGGACACCTGAAGACAGTGAGAGTTTAAAAGTGAATCAGCTTAAACTTATTTTAAAATGAACAACACCACATTGTGTTTGACTAGCACTGAAAAAACCTGTATCTTCATAACAAACTAAAAGCCCAGGCTTGGCCAGATGAGTCAGTAGATCAGAGTCTTCTTCAAAGAATTAAGCTGGGAGTGAGGAATCCCTGGCACTTTAGTGGCAATTTTCAGTTGATGTAAAAGTTGGGGGGAAAAAGAAATCATTAAGTCATGACTTTCAAAAGATTGACAATTTCTACTTTGAAAGTTTAAGTTGTCTCTTCTCACTTGTGCTTTAAAGCCACACACCTGAAAAGAACCTGTGGCATTAAGTGTAACTGGATAACCTAAGGGCAAGGCTATGAAAATATAGTTTTCATCAAAACTTGTGAAGGATATAGCTGAAAAACAGCTCTTTTAATACAGGAGGACACCATACACACTTTTTCATATTTATCTTCATGCTTACAGATCTAGAAGAACATTGGCTGCAATTGGCTCTTTTGATGTAAACAAAATTCTACATAATTTTCAACAGACAAAGGGTTTTCAAATGACACTGAAATCTTCCCACAAAACCAAAATCACACTGTTTATTCAATACGACTCAAGAAAAAAATCTCTGCCACTTGTAATATTAGATGTGCTTTTGATCAGGGAAAGATGCATTTGTGTAACATTCATTTTAGCCCAGTGTTGATGCTCTTGCTTCTCATAGCCCCAGCTGAAGACTGTGCCTTGTTCACACAGTAGTTCCTGTGTGCTGGAGGCACAACGGCATTTTTTCATTCAGAATCACTCCTCGGCATCTACAGCCACCCTTAAGATCAGAACCATGGCCATCTCAGACTGTTTATGTAAGGAACTGAATGTGGGGATTAACAGGTGTAAAGAATTGCACAGAGAATGCAATCTGATTTGTTAGTCAGGCACATAAAACAACTTGTAAAAAGCTGTATTAATTATCTCCATCTTGCATGTGTGTTTTCCTGACTTCATCCTTTCACACACAGAAAATATTACTAAAATAAATTGAAAAACACCTAATTTATCTACCTGGCATTAAAACTTGAAATACAGTGTACTGGCAGTACTTGGGGAGAGAAAACTCCAGTCTGAGAAAGCTCCTCTAGGACACGTTCTCATTGAAGTGTTACTGTAATATCTTCCATTAAATAATTAGGAATTCAAGTTGTCCTGCCAACTTGTAATGGTTGAGGATGATTATTTTCCTTTGTTTTTCTCCCCTGTTTCCACACAAATAGGAAGAACTGACTACTCACAAAGTGTTACTAAATGCAGTAAAAATTCCAAACAAAAGTCAGGACTCTTTTTCACTCCAGTAATTCTGAGTGCTCCATATAACAATAGAAAACAAACAATGTTTGTTTAGAATTAAAATTTGACTGTGTGGATTTTCTTAAGCTACCATAAACGCAGTATTTTCAAACTCTCTTGTTCCTGGAGTGCATTCATAGTCGTTTCATTCTCTTCCTCCTTTTCTCTGTGTTTACTCTCAGGCTGCTAGTGGCATTAAATATTGTCACTGCCCATCCTGGCTAATATTTGATCTGTTTGATCTATACGTAGAGATGTTTTAATGTATATACCCCTCTCTACACACAGAAATCATACATATTAATTTATCACTGATACTTTCCCACGGCTTCTTCCCTTAGATGTGCGCAGCACTTGGCAGTGCATCAAGACATTTCACAGTTACACTTGTATTAGGCCACGTTTGTGTGTACGGTGGCTCGGAGCGTGGAAGTACAGACACAAAATTAGCAACACAGCCTAGAGGGGAAATCTAGACAGGTCTGCAACAAAAGCCTGAGATGCTGGCTTTTTTCATGTTTGGCTTTTACAAATGGCGTCAAATTTCTGCAGAAAATGAACTGAGTGCATATTTTTCAAAGGAGAACAGTACACAGGTTTTTAACTGCAGGATCACATCAAGTGTGAAGGAAGGAGAGCAGAGGGAAATAAGGAAGGGAGGGGGAAAAATCCAGTAACAAATAAGGGTGTTCAAAGGAACTATGGTTCAATTCCAGGTAGGTCTGACTGTAAGCATGTTAAACTAGCTTTGAGGGGAAAGTTGAGTAGTTTATCTGCAGTTACAAATGGATCTTACCGAGCAGAAGGTACCAATGTTCTCAAAGAAAAGAGTGCATCTCAAAACCACATCTGGTTTGGCCCACCTTGTGTGTACCTTTAGGTATATGAGGACTTGCTTTAATTGACTTTAATGAGCTGTTGCTACATTCTCCTGCAAGCAAGAATTTACAGGGGCCAAAGACCAATGAGGAGCAGTGAAGTTTTTAAGCCACCAACCCCACCTGAAGTGCTCACAAAATATTTCTCAAAGAAATGACAGTTTGTAAATTCTGTCAGCTGAGACACTAAAGAGGAACAGGAAGGGACAAAGCGGTACTTCTTGCTCTGTCAGTGAGCAAGAACAATTTAAAAATGTCACAATACAGATTCCTTGTCACAGCACAAACAAATCTCTCAAAAGTGCTAAGCTGAGCCAATGGAATTAAACCTATCTGAAGCAGTGATCTGGAGCAGAACCATAATGTTTAAGTCATTCCAGATAAAATGTCTAAATTGGGCACACTAGGAGATATATGATAGTTTTAATTAAGTTCAGATACTGCTAAAAAAATTGGACAGGCTGAGAGTTTTATCCTAACGGGAGTAGGACCAGGACATTTTACTGAACAGATAAATTTAATTTACTGGTTAAAAACCCCCGTAATCCTACATGCAGTGCATGAAGGCATACAGATAGGCTGAAGAGTTCTGGAATAAAACTGCTGGACTGTGTTAAAATGAACTGGGCATGTAGCAGCAAAAGCCAGACTAGGCTTTCTCCTGTACCTCTGTGAGTCTTGATTCAAAAGTGTCTAGGCATTTGTTTAGCCAAGAATGTAAATAACTCTTTCATCCCTCGTATAAGAGTAGGCTTATGACTGATAGCACAGTTCACTGTTTGAAGCTTTTCTGGACCAAGGTCTATACTAGGAGTTGAAGAACAGGAAGATGAAGAACAGGGTAGTTCTGACAAGGGCTGCTATCAGAGTACTGAAAAGGGGACTGCCTGGCCATTTCAGGAATTGTAATTCCAGCTAATCTTTACATATATCAGTTTAGAAACTCAGATTCATCCAGAGACTCCAGTCTAACCATCTGTGACTACAGACACTAGTGACTGAGATAAGTAATTTTAATCTCTTAAATCCACCATTAACCTCCTTTTCATCAGTTTCTCCAGAGATGAATTTCTATTTTTAATGTCACCATTCTAAGATCTACATTTACATACTCCAAGATTCTGAATCACACTGTTTTGCTTTTCAAAAGCAATGCATCTGTTCCAGCCTCCCCAAACAATTACTTTACTCAGTGTGAGAGACAGATGGAGAACTTACCTCGATAATCAACACCAGAATTTAATTTTACGACAACTGGCCTTCCAATGATTTGTTTTAGGAAGTCACTAGGGGTTTGCTTCCGCAGACTCATCTTGATCTTCTTTGGTAAGCTAGGAAAAGAAGTGAGAAAAAACATCTGGATAAGCAACACCCTCACATATGGTCTTTAAACAGTCAGTATAGACAAGCAGTCCCCTAACTCTTAATACTTCCAGTAGGAGAAAATATTGAAGGAAATAAAAGCAAAACCTGAAGGGTAGAAGCAAAGAGACAGAGCTCCCAGAGCCATAGCGTTCAACTTTCCCTTTGGCATTTTTGTAACTTCTGAAAAATAAGAATCCTTGTTTGCCAAACTGTGCATTTTGTAAACTTCCAACAGAGGCAAAGGCCTCATCATCTCTGTAATACCTTTTGCTAAAGTTGCTTTACTAAAATTAGAGAGCTAAGCCATAGCAAGTGGTTGATACCTTTAGCGGATGGAGGGAGAAGCCAGTACCTGCTCTATACACAGAAGTCTGTGCTGGAACAGCAAGAGGATTTTTGATCTTGGCTCACAAATATGAGCAAAGAACAAATTTGAAAGGATGCCTTCAAGTGAATCAGTTCATTTAGACTAAGTTTAGAATTAAAGCTTGTGATTAAGTTGTAGAGACCTGAAAAGATGCTGCAATTCAGAAACTCACAGTGCAGCAGACACTGCACGTACCGGTTTGGTATGAGACCCTCCCTCAGTCAGTACCGCCTAACTTCTTCTTTAACGTCCCTTTGTCTAAGTAATATCCTGCATTTTACATCCCTGGTAGAACACAGCGCTAACGCTGACACCCAGCACAGTGTCAACTTTTTGCTGCTTGCTTTCTGCGGCAACCCGCAATACCGCACTCCAGCCGGGCGCGGACGGCCGCTGGTTTCCCTATCCACACACACCGCGGGGCACTTTAGAGCCGAAGCTTTCCTGAAAAACAAGCACGTTTTGGGCCGCCGGGGCTGCCCCCCCGCACCCCCATCGCCCCAAGGTAAACGCGATCCGGTTTCACGTGCCGCCGCGAAAGCTGCGTGTTCAAAACCTGCTAAAACGGCGCGAAACGGGTTTTGATAAACGCCCCTGACAGAAACCCCAGACGCAGTGTGAAGCTTTACTGACGATGCTTAAAAAAAGAAAAAAAAAGGGGGGGGGGGCAACAAACCAAAAACCCCCAGAAGCAACAGCTGCCGCACGCGGCGGGGGGTTACCCGCGCCACACAGGAGCCCCCCGCCCACATAACCGGACAGCCGCCGCTCCCCGGCCGGCGGCCCAGGCCCGCCCCGCACTCACCGCCGCCTCCTCCGCCCCTTCCCAGGGCCCGCCGCCCGCCGCGCTCGCGCCCAATCAGCGCCGCCCCGCTACGGCGCGGCGGCAGGGACAAACCGCGCCGGGCGCGAGAGCGCGCGGGGCGGGGCCTGAGGCGGGGCCTGGGGCGGGCCGCTCCCCCGCCACCGCTTCCTCCTCCTCCTCCTCCTCCTCCTCCTCCTCCTCCTCCTCCTCCTCCTCCTCCTCTTCGTCCGGCTCCCCCTGCGCGGCCCTGCCCGCCCACTGCCCCCACAGTGCCCCCACACTGCCCACTGCCCCCACACTGCCGGCCCTCCGCCCTCGGCCGGGCCCGCACGGTGAGGCCGGCTGGCGGCGTGTGCGGACCGCGGCCCCACAGCTCGCGGGTCGCGTCTCCCCACCGAGTGCGTGGGTTGGGTGGGTGCCGCCGTCCCCGAGCCTGCGCTCGGTCTGTGGGGGCTGGTTTAGCACTCTGGCGACGCAAAAGCACAGTTGGCTTCTCATCTAACTCCCCAAAAGCCTCCAGGCTGTGCTGCCAGGGCTTCACCCGTGGCACCCGCAGGCTCTTCCATAGCCAAACGCCCGATTTCTTCACGGAAATGTGTATTTTTGTGGCTTGCTTACACTTACATCCACAATAATGTCACATCGATTTCTTACGGAACAATTATACGATCCAGTATGTAATTATATTCTACTCTAACGTGATCCTGTTAATCCCAAATTGATCTTGTTTTACGTGGGCTTTACCAGAGAAGTGAGTGAGTGCCTCACAGGCTGTGGTGTAGCTGGGCTGGGAAGTGTTGCTCGGTTTGTTTCACGGGTGAGTTAGCGAACATAGAATCAAAGAGATTTTTTTCAAATGTCACCTGGAAAGAACACGGCACAACAGGAAGATAAACTTTTGTCTTCTCATCTTTTCACCCACCTTTTCCCCTTTTCCCCAGCTACCCCCTGATGTCTGGAAACTTTTTTTTTTTTTTTTAAGGTATTTTGTACTGTGACAGGAGTTAATCAGCTGTGAAAGCTTCTGGACTGGATTTTTTCTTCCAGTATTGATTTAGTATCTTGTTGAAGCTCTTTAATTCTTGGGATATGAAGAAAATGTGCTGTGGCTTTTCAGAATACAGATTTGTATTCTCCCTTCTTTAAAGAATTATCTTCTCTTTTTGAACATGTAGCCAGTAACTTATTTTTTCCCCCAAGCTTAGGCTAAAAGGCTTTACGAGTCGAGGTTTGCAAACCTGACCAAGTTCACCTGACTGTCCCAGAGTTCAAGAACAGGAACGGCCAGGAAAGTTGGGCAACATTGTGCCCATGTTTCCAGGCAACCATCATGTTAATCAGGAGCATCCAACTGTGCTTGATTATACCTAGTACTTGAAGCAGAAAAGGAACATAAAATAGATACTCCAGGGAGCAGGCTTGCAAAGTTTTATTTGGCCGCCTGGCTTCAGTGCGTAATATTTTGATCAGGGAATATTCTGGTTTTCATTGTTACCGAACTGTGATGAAGACTGGGCAAGTAGATTTTTCATGCTTGGACTAGTAAATATTCATGACAATTTTGCAAGTCCAGCTAGGGATATTTTATGATTTAGGACCTTCCCTCTTTGTTTTATTTCTTACAAGTTTGTCTTTGTAGCTTGCATTTCTTTTTTTTGCTAGCCATCGGAACCTGATGAGCTATTTTGCCTTCTGATCAACAGTCTGCTTTCTAGATAGCTTAGGCGTATATTTAGTTACAGTTCCTATGTGTGTAGATATTTTGGTTGTTTGATGTCAGTCAACAAAATTCTTCTACTTTCCTGCTTCATATCCTATTAACCTCACAAACACATCTATTTTGAATCATGGGCATTGAGATTGGCAAATTTTGTATCCTTGGCTCCCATCTTTCATGGTTTGAGACCAAGTCATGTATCCAAATCTTAGGTAATTTTCCTTGGTTTGCCATAGGTCTCAAAGCAGGTAAATTAACCTTCATGAGGGAAGGCATATGTTGTTGAGCACTTTAATGTAGTGTGATTCACACCTGGGAAGACAATTCCCACCTTGTATGTTCAGGAAGATTATGTCATCACATCTGTTAGTAGACAACCTAAAGAATGTGTTATTTCCTGAGTGAAAAAACCCCAGTGACCTCAAGAAGGTGGTCTTCAAAGGATTGAAGTAATTCACATTCAGCGGACTCCTTAAATATTTCAAATCTTCGAGAGTGAAAATGAAATTAAGGCATCATTGGCTAATGATTCTCTTCTGCTTGTTTGTTTATCATCTAAATGAAAAAGGATTTTGATCTAAAATGTCACATACCTTGCTATCAGTAGATTCTTTTAAATACTGCATTGCTTTATCCTTTTGCAATGTACTACAACAGAGCTTTTTCAGATGCATAACTCATGGAAATCAGCAAGATGCTGCCCTTGCATTTTAATCAAGATGAACTTGAAAGGTGAACATTGTAAGTGGTAGAAATTATTTATAATTTGGTAATAAAAGTTTATGTCTAACACTCCAAATTTCATACATCTGCTATGTGCTGGCCTTGAGATATAGAACAATCGCCATTGCCTTTACATTTGGCCTTAGATGAAAGGTCATAAATTACAATGATAGAGTTCGTAGTCGTTCCCAGCTCACAAAATTTCTGTGTTAACATCTTCACCTCAAACATAAATGGTTACAAAGTTACAAAGAAAAGAGTTGTGTTGGCCTTTGTCAATTGAACTTAATGATGGAAGTCAGTGGATAGTGTACTATTGCTAACTCTTCAACATAAAGCATTGCAGAATCCTTGTTCAGAGGACCTAATTAAAACTTTACAGTTAACTTTAAAAATGAAATGGGATTTGACAGTCTCTCTTTCTCTTTCTTTAATGCAATAAAAACCACTTTAAAGTTAGGAAGGTTTTTCTCTCCCAGCTACTTGAAATAAAAGCATTTCCATAGAGCGAGGTGGCTATATAACACAGAATGTGTTGAAAGGAGTGTCCAATTTTTCTATTTCTTTTCTTTTTCTATTTTCTATTTCTTGTGAAGTGCACACCATTTATGTAAGTTAAATGCAGAAGAACAACAATCTAGATGATAAAAGATTGTCTGTGGCAGATTTTGAATTCAGCCTAAATAATCCCCAGCTACAACCAGTAGATGAAATAAAGAAGACATGTTAAAAAAAGAGTCCTCACCTGAAAATTGTATCAAAGAGGACAAACCCATTCTGGCCACAATCACAGCCTACCCCATGATTTTAGCAATCAACTTTGGTGCCTTCTAGATTAAAAAGAGGAAAAAAAGGTTTGAAAATTCTGCAATAAAATAAGAGGCCAAGAACGAGTTCCAAATACAGGAAAACTTTTCTTCTTCAGAGCCTCTGAGAGTATGGGGGCAGAAGGAGATGTCAGCCTCCACGAAATTGTGTTGAGATGGAGAAGCTCTGCAATGCAAGATTAGCACTGTTATTGCAGGGTTTCCTCAGGGCCCTGAAGTAAACATGATACTACATTTCTGGAGTTTGAGAGGTGGAGGGTGAGATTCTGCTCCCACGAAACCAGTGGAAGTTTTGCTAATTACTTCTCTGTACTAAGGATGCCTCTATAAATTATAGAAAATACACCTGAAATTTAAAAAAAAAAAATCCATCTCAATGAGCTGGTACCAAAAATATAACTGTTAGACTGATAGTTGTCACAGCTTGGTTTTAGAAACTTCTCAGCAATGGATCCCAGCTGCTGAAGAACCAGTTAGCCCACTGGCCTCATCCAAAACTCCTCCAGTTGATGCAGGATAAGACTCTTAGGCTGCAGATCCTATCCATCCACTTCGGATCGAGAAATCACCATACATGCTTTTTCCACAGCTATCCCACAGGATTCCTAAGGGAGAACCTCAGGACAAGAGGCTTTTGCAACCCAAGTGGCATGTCTGCTTTTCAGTCCTGAAACACCTCTTGTGCCAGAAGAGTGGAGACTAGCTCCCCCCTCATTGCTGTGGACCTCCAGGCTGTTGTGTGAGAGCAAGCTAGTGGGTGTGATTTGCTGAGGGCTCTGTGTCTTGCTTTGCAGTGTCAAGGCTGTGCTGTGTTCGGAGAATAGATCGGTGCCAGATTTGCACTTTGGCACAGGATGCTGAAGCTGACCTCGCGACTCTCTTGGAATTGGCATAACCTCCGTGCTCTCTGTCCCTTTCTTTTTCCTTCTGGAGCTGTGTTCTTTCGCTATGATTTGTGCTTCTTAAGTCTTCGTCTGGTGCCGTGAGGGTGAGGAATAGGACATTAAGGAATTGAAGGGTGCAGGAAGAAGCAGTAGAAAGGAAGTATTAGGACCTCCCTCCTTTTCCTCCTCAGCAAACTTCCTGGTAAACAGGGAGCTGTCAGCAGGTCTTCAGGGAGCTGGGGAGAATAATGTGAGAACTCAGCCCGAGGCTTTCTTTCTGTCTCCTAGACTTTCAGGTCTGTAGAAAAGAGAGGGAAGATCCCCAGATGCTTTCAGAGTTCACTTAACTCCCTCCGAGTTCCTGAGAGTGCTCTCCTTGGCTCCCCCAAGGGACAAGCTTTTTCATGAGCCTTGAGGGGTTTGACACCCCCTTTGCATGCATTTGGATAGGAGAGTTCAAGCCTTTCAGCATTTGAATGATAGTCCATCTGTGCCTATGCAGTAAAAGATCAAGGGTTTTCTCTGCTTAAATGCAGGCTTAGTTATCCAACATTATTTTCCATGCTATGCTAAGATCATCAGAACTGCTGATTCTGAGCCATGTTCTCAATTAAAAAGTTAATGCATTTTTAAATTGGACCTTAATCAAAAAATTCTGGGTTTGTGCTACAGATTTTAGATAGAGGAGCCTAATAAAATTCTGTCTTCTTAAAGTTCTTACATTGTGCTCACCACCCTGGGATGTTCATGTCCTCCTATATGGATTAAGTGACATGATAACCTTTTGTCACATGTTTCTCTCTCCTACTTTCTGTCCTGTTAAAATATATTTTGACAGGTCATGTGAAATTTGTGCTTTCTATTGAATAAAGGCTGGAAGCGCTACTTGATTCTATTCTGCAACACTTACCTAGAGTCTATCCAAAATATGATGGAATCAGACGCAGCCTTTGTGTTTAGACTTTCTAAAATATTTACATCAAAGAAACACACATTGCCTATTTTTTCCAGTGTGGAATATCAATTCCAGATGACATTTCAATGCAAACTCTTCCATAGCTAGTTCAATGATGCTAATTCAGTACTTCAGGTTGAAAACTCTGGTGTCATGTTTAAGCACAGACACGGGATGAAGCGGTTACTTTAAATTGACCTGCTGGTCTAAAGAATCTGCAAGGTGAGTTCTCAGCTCCACAGAAATGCTTCTGATGCAGACCTGGGGATATGAAGTAAACATGAGGCAACTCTAATTTGTAGTGTGGTAAAAACAATCCATACCATGTTCTGAAATTCAGTAAAGAAGGAAGATTAAAAAGTGTTCAGCCAGCTTTCTATCCCACTTCAGGATCCAGCTGATGCTCTAGGGAAGAAGTATCCTGGACTCACAGGACAATTAAGTCTCTTTCTGGGAACTTACTGGATCTGCCATCACCTGACTTCTTCCGGCCTCTCAACCCAATTTTTCCATGTATCTGACCCTCCACAAGTATTTCATATATGGAGAAAATTTGTGTTTGCCTCTCCTCAGAAAGATCCCAAGAGGCTTTCAATGGATTTTGGCAATCAGGGGATTAGGGATCAAGCCTAAAATAAATTGAGTGGGGTTTTTTGCCTTCCACACACTTCAGTCTTCCAGAAGTTGTAAGACATGAGCCTGAACCCAGCAGTACTACTTCACTGTATGGAGCAGCTAGCACAGTTTAAGTAATAGTTGTAATAATAGCAAATTGAGTTGTATTGACACAGGCCACAACACTATATAAAAAAGAAGTGTAGATAACTCCGTGAAATTCAAAGCATTTTCTGACACATACCGAGAAAAAATACTGGAAAATGAAGATATGAAAAAGGAGATCAAGGTTTCAAGCTCTGCACTTGCAAACCTTTGTTTTTGTTGCTATTGTATATTTGTACAGTATGCAGAACCTCCTTAGACATTACTGAAATGCAAATAAAGAGATAATGATCAAATGTTAGGGAGAAAATAAGTATACAGAGATGATTTGGTTTCTCTACGTGAGGACCACCTTCCTGTATATTAGTCACATGTGGCACATGTGGAGTCTACCAGGTCAGTGTTTGCTGATACATGTTACTGTTGTGAGGATACTGGAAATAGGCAAAAGTGATGGTGTTTCTCGTAACTCAAAATACCTGGGTTCTCATATGCCTCTGCCAGAGGCTTCCGGGGTGACCTTGGGTGAATCACATCCTCAGTGGCTCAGTTCCCACATTCAATTAACAGAAATTTGATTAGATAGAAGAAGCTATTTTTATTAGTATAAATGATTTTTGAAGTGGAGGAAAAATAGGGAAGATATATGTAGAAAAATCTCAAATATTCGTAGTTTCAGTAATTTTAAACATAAATATTTAATCTCCTGTTAATCCAGGAAGTGAAACAATTAAGTATTTCAAAGGAGATTGTGGTATAATGACTCTGTTGTTTCTGTGCCTTTACTAACTGGAGAGCTCAATTTCTTTAGAAATGAAGTGTGATTTAATGTCAATGTTAGGTCACTCCTAGAGCATTTGTGAGCTGGTATTTTCCAGTGGCCTCGATTCTTGGCCATTGACTACAAAATCATTATTTCTGAGTTTAAGGGAACAAAATGGAATATGATTATTTTGTAATGTAACAACAAAGGTAAAATCAAAAGGGAGGCCTAGAAACTGTATATATGCAGGATAAACAGCTTTGTTGGAAATAG
This sequence comes from Athene noctua, assembly GCF_965140245.1. Taxonomy (NCBI): domain Eukaryota; kingdom Metazoa; phylum Chordata; class Aves; order Strigiformes; family Strigidae; genus Athene; species Athene noctua. The sequence goes on from NC_134040.1 coordinate 35,545,772, forward strand.
AACAAAAGCATGAAGTTTCATATTAAGTAAAAAGTTCTTTTTTAACCGAGTACATTATACAGCTCTCTTGTCTTTCTAACTTTATTTTAATTTCAGTGGACACACTAGCGAAAATAAAGATGCTACCTATAAATATAGATGTGTCAATATAGTATGACTGCCTGTGACCCAATCCCTAGGGCCTGCAGTTGAGTATAACCTCAAACATGACATTCAGATCTGATTCCCTGGTGCTCACACATGCAAGAAAATATTCTTATATACTTTAGTCTTGACTGCTTTTACAAGAAAAAATATATTACTGAAAAAATTATGTAGAACAATGTTGAAAGTTACGTACTAACTCTTCCAAATATGCAATAACAGGTATGAAAATATTATCTTCTATGAGAGGGGAATGATGCAGGGCAATGACTCACTGTTCCGTGGTCTGTTTTTCGGCTTTCAGGCAAAACTGCCATCTGTGCTATCAGTGCAGCTCCACTAGTCCTAGGAATTGCAGGAGCTTTAGGGCAAAAACAACACCCATGTTTCATCACTCACCTAATCCTACCCAGAAAATTTAGAGGGAAGTAGCATAAAGTGCCTGTAGCTATCCAGACCACCTGTCATTAAAAACTGCACCCTTGCTACTGCCGGTGGACCTGCATGGATGTTGAAACAATGGAGAATGCTAAGAAAACACTCAGCATAGACAAGACTTGTGACCGTGAAACTGAAAAGGTTCAAAAGGCTTTTCTGAGGAGAAAGGACATGATACAAGAACCTGATCAGTAGTCCTTGCAGGCTTTTGTGACTAGGAAGGTGTTGGCAACATTGCTGTAAAATGGGTCATAAATCCTTATGACTTGGATCATTAAAGAACTACAGCTCTCATTACTTCACTCTGCTCTGCTCTACATAAACAGAGGACTTCATTCTACAAAGAAGGGGAAGAAAATCCCCTTTGCATTCATGAGAAACCAGAAGGCGAAGCAGCAAGCTGAGTTCGTACCATGCATCGCTCTTCTTTGGTTTTTGGTTCCATTGCACTTCCAGCTCCATGGAGTGACACATGCTCTAGTTTCCTCCAGAATCCTCTGGGCTCACCTCATCAAACCATATCCCAACCCTGTTGTCTCCTCAGCTACTACGTTTTTCCTATACATTCACCTTCCTCATCCAAATAATTTTGTTTGGTTTTTTTTTTGTTGCGTTTTGGGTTGGGGTTTTTTTCCCCATGGTTTTTACCTGGGCGCTTGTCTACTTGGAGCTGACACTACCAATTGATTTCACATAATACACGCAGCACAGCATAAATATAATTCTGTCTCTGGATGTAGGGTTCAGACATTAAAATCAATGCCTTGGAGGTGAAAGGCTTCATTGTCCATAAATAACTCTTGAGCCACTCATTTCAGCTCCTCAGACAGACTATCAACAATGGAATATGTAATTTGGAAATTTGAAAACACACATGCTATGCTCACATGCTGAAGTTTCCTCAGCTAGATGGAATTATAATGGAAATGGGGAATAGCAGTGAATCAGTATTTTTGCACAAAATGGATAAGGAGATTTATTTTTTTTAATAATAAATATATCTGATCATTTTAGCCCATTAATGAATAATGAATAATAAATGAATAATCACATGCTGTGTGAACAATTCAGGGGTACACCAACAAAGAATGCAAATTTTCAGTTTGAAATAAGCAAATCAAGAATTGGACAGGCTAGTCTAGAGATATAGGGTCTGTTCTCACTTCTGCTGCTGAGCTGCTCTCAAATGATGACAGGTCATCTCATCTGTCCATGCCTCAGTTTCCTTTCTGTAAAACAAGAAGAATGATGTATCTAATGTGCTTTTAGATCAATGGATGAAAAGCTTTATGTAATAGCAAGGTATTATTAATATCCTAATAATACCATGAGATAAAATTATTAATAATTGTTGGTATTTTTCTTTGCTGTTTAGGAGGTAATTTTCTACTGCCTATGTTTTCTAAAGTCATATGCGTAACAGCTGAATGTTGTCTCTTTCAGAACATACAAGTCTTTTTGTATCTATATGTTATGAAGATGAAAAACAGGTTAAATTCTGGTATGTGACTTCTCTCAAGGCTGGAGGGCCAAAGTCAAAGGGAAAATCTAATGATTTACTGCATAGCAAGTGCAAAATCTATGCATTAATAAATTCTGCAGGACTGTGTATTCATGCTTTACTCATACTAGGTTTTAAGCCTGATTTTTTTTAGGAATTGAAATAAAAAGGATTGTTTTCAAAAATTACCCCACATTGAATAGTGCATGTTTAAGAAATCGTGTATTTATTTTTAAAGTAACCTCATTACTACGAGACTACTTTTTCCTTTTGACAGTAAAGCAGGGTGCTTATCTTCCATATTTTCATAATGAAAGCTCCCAAGCACAGGATACTGTGGCAGATTTACAGCCTGCGAGCAGCAGAACTGACAGGCATTTTAATATGAAAGGAGATATGATGTCTTTAATGTACAGTGATGTCACTTCTAACAAGGTAGAAGCCTGCTTTTTGCACTGCAATCACCATAAGAAGTGAAACCTGTCTGCTTCAGGAGTGGCCTTTTAACCCAGGAAAAGGTCACAAATAATAGAAAAAAGACTGGACTCTGCTTACTCAGGTGGAAGGGCACACTGACGTTGGAAGAGCAAGGCTATTGTGGATGTGCATTATCTCCAGGAAGTTGAAGCTAGAAATAGTCTAGCTAGAGCTAACCTTGAGAACAGAAAAGGAAAGGATAATGAAAATCCTCAAGGGAGTGTTAAACTGAAAGCTAGATTGCCTGTTGACCACCTTTTTTCCTTTTATCCAGCATTGATTGGATCTAATAACTTGAAAGTGATATTGACAGCAATATATAGTCTACCATTAGCTGGACACACGATTATTTCACTGAGAGAAAGGACAGCAGCCCAGTACCAAAACCTGGGTCTTTCATTCTACATTAGACCAATGAATTTACTACTTTGTCTAGGAAATATTTGCCTGTGATGTTAAGGGCTGGTTTAAAATGTGCATTTCTTAAGTCCCTTCTTGAATGTTCTTCCAGTTCCTGACTGAAAGATGTAATTCTGAAGCTGCACCATTCTTAAACCTTGTACACAAGAAAACGCCATAAAATGGCAAGAAATCTCAAGGTTCAAAAGGCATCTTTTGTTAGCATTAGGCTGGTGACTTTGATTAAAACCAGGAAATTATATATATCTATGTATCCGTGTCTATATCTATCTAGATATATATCTCCTCAAGCAATTCACTTTCTCTAAACAAAATTCAAGAAAATCAACATTGAATATTATGTCTTATTATGTCTTTTGGTATTTTGGTATCTTGAAGGAACGTACTAAGGAATGAAAACAGCAACATAAGAAAGAAATTCTGATGTTTTCTATTGTCTTTACAGAAATCTTAATTTTAAAAGAAAATGCTTTTCAGCAGTATCTGGACCATCATGTTCTCCTACCTAGGGTGCCGGGGCACTGAAACAGTAATATTCAGGTAAGGTAGAACAAGGAGGAGATCACGGTGTTGGCCAGTGTCTATAGTGCTATCCCCAAAAGGCAGCGTTGATGTCAATACAACTGCATATCTGTGTGTCCTGCAAAACCAGAAATGATGCCTGACCTCATGAAAATATCTGTAATATTCCACAGCTAGTCCTGTATTGTTCTGAACTTAATTTTTATAAATGAGTATGCTCTTAGAGGTGATGTGATTTGTTTTAATTTACTTTGAAACAGCTGTCTCTCTTCATCCCTCTTCAACATGGAGGGAAAATAAACTGCAAATTCAAATTTACATATAGAAATAATCAACTTGCATTTCAGTAGAAATTGTCAGAAATACTGGCAGTATCAGTGAATTCTTCTCCCCATTTTGAGCCTGTTCTTCTGACAGCAACGAACATTTCAAAGATAAGCCCTGTGTATGCTTGGAGATATGGTAATATTCTAATATATTACCCAAAAAGTGAAAATACTGGGAAATAAGGCATGATGTGATACTGCTGTAGATCCATAGACCCCTGAAAAAAAAAAAAACAAAAAACAAAAAACCCCAAAACATATGCCATTAATGTAAGTTAATGGTTTGAAAGGTCCTGTAATAGTTTTTAAAGATCCTGTGTCGGGAGACAAAAGCAGCTTGACAGACACAAGTTGTGAACTGCTTCACTTTCCATGCTACGTTATATCTGTCAATGTATTGGTTATGGAGCTCTGCCGAGGCCAGTCTCAAAAGGCAGACTGTCACATTTCTCAAAAGATAAAACATCCCTAAGGGTACAAAGAATTCAGGGACACAAGCTGATAGACAGGAGCAGCACTGCAACTCTAACATTTTATGGCTAGGTTCGGTAAGTGAGTCCTTAAACGGATAATTGAATTGATGAAAGGCTTACAGGTGCCCCGATTAAGCTTGTTCTTTCTCCATATGTAAGACTCAGGGTAGTTTAAGTAAAAATTGAGGAAGAGATACAGCAGAGAGACATTCATAAGCACTTTGAAAATTGGTCTCACACAAAAAGCTTGCCATTTCTTATGTCATATGTGCCATTTGTCCACAAAAAAAATCCTGCTGCCCAAGAAGTGTCATTTGCAACAGCCTCTTTTTTTCTAACTAAGGATTTGTAAATATTTTTAGAACATTTCTCACTACTTGACTCATGCCCCTTATGATCTCTGGTATTTTTCTCATTTGTGATTGTGTAGTATCCCTGTGGTGTATGGTCACCTGGGAAAGTACTATTAGGGAAGAAATTAAGGTATTTTAGCTATTTTTAATAACACTTGGAAGGTAGAAATGTGGAAGAAGAGACACATCAAAGCAACATTTTTCAATCTACTGCATTACATCAACCAATCTCATTGTTCGTGCTTTCCATGCGGTATCCCTCTATTGTATTTTTGTTTATAACTGAATTTTAAACTATCTGGGGAATGTATTTTCCTGCTGCGTGTGTTTGTACAGTGCCAAGTGGAAGAGAGTGATGCCCGTGACTTGGTGCTATGATAATGCAATTTTATAATAAATGTATAAAACAGAATGTATAACTCAAATTCCTGCTTTGAAAATCCTTGGTTTTAAACCTGTATCTGATTAGCAACTTGTTTTGTTGTCATTAGCGTCTTTTTTAGAAAACTTGGAAGATAGTTATGTTCTTCACGTATTCAGCAGTCATACAATGCCTTTCAGAGATGAAGATTGTACCCTCAGATGGGTTAGAAATCTCTGTGCGTTTAATAAAATTTAGATAGTGTAGGGGAAGAACACTTCCTGTAGGGCTGAATTTTATTTGCCTGTGAATGTAAGTACTTGTTCATTGATAGGTGGTGCATGAAGTTCAACTCATCTGTTTGCTCTGGCCACGATTCAGGCAAACGTTTATTCTCAGCGAGCACATACTGTATTGAAAATTGTCATGTACTCTGTTCAGGCAGTCTGAAACGAACAAACCGGTTTGGACCCTATGCACCTCTGGAATAAAGCCTGTATTTGAGCTGAATTTTTGATGTTTGAGTCTCATAAAAGTAACTTAATATGGCTTGCAAGTTGTTGAAGACCTTGTTTGCATGTGTACACTCTCTCCCTAAATATATATATATATATATATATATGTTGGGCATTCTGATAGATTTTTTGGAGAAAACCAGATTTCATTCACAGTTTATTTTTATTTATATGTAAGTTTAATGCAATTACATATTCACAGTAGCATCATGGTATAAGGTTCATGAAATAATATATCATGTGCTTAAATATTATTTTTTCTTCTTTAAATAAGTCTGAGTTATAACTACGATGTTTTTTCTTCCGCCCAAACTGCTTTTGGATTCCTTTCACGCATGCGTCATCATTCACCATTCTGTTTAAATAACCAGATTGGTGAGAATGTTTGACTTTTTAAAGCACCTTCTCTTTATGGAGAATTAAAGGTCATAGCTGGGAAACTGGCCATCCGAGCTTAGTCATTTCTATGTATTTTGTTAATTTTTCCTGGTTAATGGTCCTTTCAAATTCAGATTTCACGGTTACTTTAGACTCGCATCAAATGCTCCTCAGAAATAGCAGCTCACAGTGGGAAAAGATAACCTATTTCCTTCAAGCACCGTAGCTCTATCTGTGAACTATTGGCATCATATGAAGATTGATTAAAGTTCTGCAGACACCTGATGCAAAAAAAAAAAAAAAAAAAAAAGATTGCTCTCCTTGCCTGTTTCAAGGGATAGCTATCTCAAATTATAGTCGCTTGTCTGAGGTCTGAAACGAGCTTAGTCTGTTTATCAATTAGGGTGCCAGTGTTTAGAACAACATTCAGAGGATAATGGTAATGAGGGACCACAGTCTTGGCTCCAGGGGAACATATTAGTATTAACCTCAATGCTAGGTCATGCACTATCCCTTTTAATGAGGGATGTTAGGGCTTCCCAGACAGGTGCATTTTGAGCTGAAGAGTAGCATAACCTTTTCTACCTTATTGTGTCAGGTGGCATATTTAAACCACAGTGGACCAAAATAGGCTTGCTCAGCACTACAGATAATTTAATTCCTTGGCCATATTTCCTCTTTATCTCCTGTTGACATGCTCCAGACTGTAACACAACAATAGAAACCATGTTCAGATAAATATAAACCTTACAAAGGTGTACAGTAGGCTTTGTGCCCTTCCCCTTGATCACCTCTGTGAACTGCTGCATAGGGTGCTGTTGGCGAAGAGGTCATGGATGAACCTGGATACCGAGTGCTTTGGGGTCCGCCTGTCTGTGTCTGAGACTGCCTTCAAAAGCCTCGGCAACCTTGCCCTACCTAATGTGCAAGCCCAAAGGCTTTTGTGAGGGCTGTTGGTTGTGAATGGGGATATATGAGTTTGACCTAGTCCTTTTCTGCATGGCGTGCTTTTGCCAGTCTGTGCTTCCTTGGAGTTTCTGTTTTTAAATATTATATGCATGTCTCCAGAAAATCACCTATTTAAGCTTCTAATGAAAAGTTTCCTGGGAACCACCACCTTGTTATCTGTTCCACAATGGGCTCACTCATAAAATAAGCTTGAAATATACCCTACTTCTCTTCAGGTTTTGGAGGATGAAAGCACTTGATTCTGTTAGCCATCAGTCAGGGACAGAATAGCTCAGAGATCTGAAAGTGCTGAATCCAAGTATCATTATTTATGGTTGGGAGGCAGCATGATTCAGTGAAATATGCTGCTTTCCCCAAGAGTTACATAAGAATTACCACTTTGATGCTGCTTTGTAATCGTGGATAAGCTACCTAAACATTTTGTGACTCAGCTTTCCCTTTTATAAAAAGGGCATAATGGGACTTACCCTAAGAAAATATACTGTCATTGTAAAGTGCTTGGAGGAAGCGACAGGGCCTCTTTGCTACGCTAACAATAGCAGTGATCTTTGAGGCAGGACAGCAGAGAGATGCAGGCATATGAGCATTGCCTGCTCTGCCAGGAATGCAGAAGCAAGCTGGCCTGTTGAGCAGCAGCCAAGGCTACAAAAGCTTGGTGGTGCCAGAGAGCCCTTGTAGCTGCTGGGCTCTCCAGGCTACTGGCTTCTGCTGCCTCTGCGGTACTGGAAGGCCCACCAGATGTTGTGACCTGACACTAAGGAAAGGAAAGTCCTCTCCTAAGAGCTAAGATCATTAGTGGGTATCTAAAGGGGGATGCTTGTTGCAACACTGATTTGTGCAGTCTTTTAATTACATTAAAATAGGTGTAGCCAGCTACATGTCTGCTGTAGAGTAAGCTTTTATAAGGCCAGACTAATGAATGAGCCCCTCTTCACCCTCTGAAATCATTTGAGTCCCTCCCTTGTGTATAGATTGAAATTACAGCAGCAGCCACAGCACGTGTGGCAGTATCTAGAGAACAGTCCAGCGCAGACACATCAGTCAATGTGCCACAGATCATACTAACAAAAGTGGAGTAGTAGAGTGCCAGTGCTAAAATGTTGCCCTGGTTTTATATTTGTGCATTCTTCCAGACCTAATGTAATTGAAGTGATACCCTCTGTAGTTAAATATTATTAATAACGATGTGTTTTATTCAATTAAAGATGTTCTGGAAGCATCAGTCATCTTTTTGCAACTGGAACAATGGAACCTTTCATTTGGGAAGGGCTGCAGTAACTCTGCGTGGAGCTTGAAAGCCAGATGAGAGATCTTAAAAGTTTTGATTAGTGGAGGGAAGTCCACAGCAAGAAAAACATGCTGATGCTCTAAGCTTCCTCATTCTGACCCTCCCATTCTCTTGTGCCAGTTAGGGACAGGCCTACAGTGGTGTTACTATTAAAGTGGGGAGGATAAGCAATAGCTCTTTAGACATGGTTTATTCCTGACAGCTGATGATTGATTTTAGATGTTTGAATAAATGTGCCTACCTTTTTTTATGGTGATAGAATTGTTTCTGGTGCATAAAAGTGTTGCATTACATCACAACATTTCTAGAGAGTGCAGCAGCAGATATATTTTAGGTGCCCTGCTTGCTCATTCAGATCCCAGAAAAGAACGTGCCTTTGAACTGCTTGAGAGACAGTGTGATTGGCATCAAGTATAAGCACACCTCCTGTTAAAGCTGTGGCACTGCGGTCAGTGAGAAACCAGTGCTGATCAATGCCACCTAAACATAGCTGTCAATAATAAAAGAAATCCATGACAGAAAAGAATTGTTGTCTTGTACCACAAAGCACCTCTTGTTAGCAGCAGTGTGTGTTCCTGAGTGGACAACTCATGGGCTGAGGAATAGGATGGCATCTGTTCTTAGGACGATAGAATGCAATCGTTTGTCAAAACTTGTGGGCTGTGTATTTGGTTATTTTACAATAGCAGTGTCAAGTGTTCTGCTTTTTATGATTATGTTGTGTAACACTAAGAAAAAGTACATAGCTGACAGCTAAATTTAAGTTCTGCTATCTACACCCTTTACTGTGATCCACAAAGTGTTCCTCTTGCCCCAAATCAATACTAGATTTGCATATTTATCTATGTATTCACCATAAAACTACTCTCTAGCTATGCAGAATTACACATAACCGCTTTTTCCTTCCTCTGCATCTATGCAATGCTACATGGGGTGCAATGTCAGCAGGGCTGTATGAACAGGAATCAGGAATGTCACATACCTACTCTTACTTCTGCTTCTGTAATTCCTATGAGCCTGATCCAAACCCACTTGAAGTTTTTGGAAAGGCTTCCATTTATTTCAGTGATCTTTGTATGAAGTCCCAAGAGACATTTGCCAATTTTTCAGGGGACAATTGTCAAATTACTGGTGTCCCACTTTGGTCACTTGGGGAGTGAGCCTTAAAATGGTGGTCTCCAAACTTTTCGGATCGTGCACCCCTATCAGGGAAAAAATTTTGTGTGTGCACCCCCAGTATATGTATAATCATTTATTTATAAATTATATACATGTACTACTGTACTAATATATTATGTACATTTTAAAATGTCCACAAAATAGAAATCAAAAAAAGATGAGCCAAAGATTAAATAGATTTTTTTTAAAATTTATTAATGGCACACACAAAAAATTTCTTTCCTCATTCCAATGGGTTGTCTTGTGTGCACCCCACTTTGGAGACTGCTGTCTTAGAAGGTCCTTTCGTTGGTAGTGGCAACTTTACATCATATACCACTCAGAAGTAGTTTGTGTCCAACTCCTTGTATGTGCATCACAGTTTGGGAACCACTCATTTATGCCATTAACAAGTCTGAACACTTTACAAGCTTGTCAGTGTCATAACCCTTCTCTGTTTTTCCATCTGTAAAATGGAGTAAAAAAGGAAAGTTAACAAGGTTACACACCCTGCAAGAGTTTTTTGAGAAGGCAACTGTAAGAGTGCTACTACTATAAGTCTTACAGGATGCTAAGCATTGTAACATGTATGTTCCCTGAACAAACAATATCCTGGGCAAACTGTGGAGATAAATAAATGAGCCTGATATTACCCTTTTACATTATAAGAATGGTCTCATAATTTTCAAAATTTAGGATACAATGCCAGAATCAAGCTTCTTCCCCAAACTGAATGATTCAGCAGAGAGTTGTAATAAAAAGAGGGTGTCTGTTAGATTACACTTTAACTAGAGGTGAGACAATTTTTGAACTCATCTGTGAAATGCAGCTGTAGTCAGCCCTGGTTTAAATTCAGCTTGGCCTAGATAATCTGCTTCAGCTTTTGCTTTTTTTTTTTTTTTTTTTAAATGACCGTTATTTATGGATGTGAACTTTTTTTTCCTCTGTCTGGATATGTGTAAATATTTTGAAGCTTCTGTTCACTGATTCACATTAAGTTTGAACCCTTCTTACTGAGAATGAAAACATGGGCCAAGTTACATCAGGTTGTGTCCTCCTGTGCTCCTGACTACTTGAGCTGGTTCCAGTAGAATGCTCTTCTCCAAGAGAACTTCTATGCTCTTGACCCTCTTTGCACAAACATTTCCTATGCCTCCTCAGAGCATATTATTAACTATAACAAGACTACATATGTTAATTTTTCAATAAGCAAACCCCAATTTAAATTAATTTACATGACTATTAATATTTCTGAATACCTGAAAGAAGATCACAATTATTTTATGAAAGGAGGAATAACCAAAGGTACAAAAATATTCAACATTCACAAAAGCCACTCATCTAAATGTCACTCTGAACTTTTGAAACCTTCTTCATAGTTGTCTTTCCCTTCTCTGTTTTATGACCTCAGTACAGGAAACATGTCTATTTAATGTCTACATTAAAATGTTGTACGTCTACACTGAAATATTTAGCTACTATTAGCCACTGTAAAACAAATGATCACTAACTTCCTCCGATCTTGCCATCATATTAAAATTATCATCCAGTTTCTCCAGAGAAACATTGTTTTAGCTGAACATTCTAATGCAATGTTTCAAAGTGGATTTCTTCTTTATTTTTAATATATACCACTTGTTACATGCAGACTAAGTAAGATAGGGAAAAGGAGACACAGTTCTGAGGTGTCAGCACCTTGTTAACATTTCCATAACCAGCTTGCTCACAAGGGAAAAGGGTTTAAGATAATATAGCACATCACAGAATATAAAGTCCCAACACTGCACAATAAGAAGTCTAGTATGTCAGTCACTGATTTAATATGAAATGTTTCAAAATGAAACCTTAGTGTAAGAAGCCCGTCACAACAAAGGGTTGGAAGCCATTTAAAATATGTTTACAGGAGAAGAGCCACCATCAGCTCAAACATTAGTTCACCACTCTCCAGTGAGGAGCACAACAGAAATTAACTCAGTAATACCTTGTCTTCTGCTATCACAGGAACTCAGTCACCGTCCTGGGCTCCATCCACCAAGATCAATGCAATGAGTAATCCATACAGTAGCAGCTCATTGAAAGGTAAGATATTAAACTGCAGCTGGTTTATCCATGACTGGAACAAACTTTACCGAGAAGCTTGGCTCCAAAAATTGCTAAAGCAAGAGTGAAAGAAAAGTTCTGCATGGGTAAAATTAATGAAAGCAATGAACTGAGCGCTGTGTGTTCTGGAAGAAGGCAATGAGTGGTCTGCAAATTCTAGAAGACCAAGGAATCCTCATCTAGAATATTCTGTTTCATGTAAGTATGTGTGTGTGTATTATATACATGAAATATATGTATATTCATGCATGTATTTATATAAAAAGCACAGCATTTACATATTCATCAGTAACACCCAGTTAGTGCTGGCTTATAGGTGACAAGAAGAGAGCTGGTGACTTGTTGCTAGCTACATCATATTTGTCCCTTTGTCAGCCTGGACTATAGATAGCAGCAGTTTGTTGTCATTGCTGTCAGGGTGAAATCCTGGGGTTTCAACCCCAAGCCCCAAATTAAGGTTGACATATGGGTGATTCCCACAGCCCTTCACAAAGGGAGGGTGAGTTTGCCTTCAGGCTTCCCTCCAGGGTGTGGCCAGCCTTGCAGGGAGAGCCATTGGGTAAAGGAGCCCCAGGTGTCTTGCTTTAAGTAAACAAAGGTCAGGTGTCCCACTGAGGGGATAAAAGCTGGGACCACTTGCAGGTGGAGTGGAGTGTGTGCTGGGTGTGCTTTGTGGAGTTTCCTGTTGAGGCAGGATCTCCTGCCTCCCTGGGACTGGGCTCCTGTAAATGTGGGCTCTGTAGAGATTCATTATGTGGCTTCCTTGGTCTTATGTATTTGGCTTGTTGGCTCGGTTGTCTCCCAGCCCTTCTATGGGAAACTGTATTTCACCATTTATTCCACCCATTGTTGGTTGTGTGGTGTCGTTGTTGGGGTCAGTAGGATTGATGTCCATTATGTATAACCTGACTGACTTGTTTGTACCCCCAGTGCTCACCCATGTGCTCACCCTTTTGTATCAAATATTGGTTATTGGTTCATCTTTATGCTGGCTGTGTCCTTTATGCTAGGCCTAATAATTGGCAAAACACAGGGTCAGTGGATTTTATGGGCAACTTACTGTTCATTACATGCATATTTGGAACTATTACTATGCAATACCAATTTTAATTTTAAAAGCTGCCTGTAACTTTAGTAATATATGTAACATTTACACATAAATAACCTTTTCATCTGAATCTAGGTCATCTCGCTGCCTCTGTCATGAAAATACCTAATACCTGATGATGTCAGATTGAGGAAACTGATCTTAGCCACCTTGAATTGTTGGGTTTGAAGGCACAGGTTGTCACGCCTTTTTGTGTGCTACAATCTAACACAAAGGAAGTTCCTCTGGCAAGATGATTATATTTATCCATCTTGCAAGCAGTTGTCCAGCCTGTGGATTTCAGCTCTTACTCTGCAGAACTGTTTTGCAGCCAATATACACCTGCAGGATGCATAGGCAAAGAGCTGGTGAAGACTTGCTAGATTCCTGAGCCTGAAACCACACATTTTAAGTATTTCAGACCCACTGAAGTAACTGAGACTATTTGCATGGTTTAATTCAAGTGTTTTCAGGTTTGGGACTGTGCTGGTTAGCATCAAGTTTAATAGAACAAAAGCAATAAATTAGCTTGATCTCAGAGCTTTCAAATATTGAGCTGTGTATTGTGGTTTGGACAAAAACGTTTGAATCAGCTTGCAATAACACATGGGAGAGTTCATGCAACTGCAGTCAGAATGAGGAAAAATAGCCTACATTGACAACTGTTTAGTAAAAAGAAAAACACCTGAAGCTTATTCCAGTTCATCATAACCAGATGTGATCTGTAGTGTACCATAGTTTCCATTCTTACAAAAAAAAAAAAAGTGGGCTAGATAAAACTCTATTGCTGTACTTGTTTTCAGTACCAAAAATATGTCCTTGGTTAGATAGCCTCAGTCACAAACAGTTACATGTATTTTCTTGCTTCTTGCTCGTAGAAACAGTGCTGTCTGTGTTAGGACCAAATTGGAACAGGAATGTAGACAAATGTAATAATAGTGGAAATGAAATATTTTCTCATTATTTTTTCTTTTTATCCAGTAAGTAATAGGGTTAAGAACATCAAAATTCTTCATTAATTTACATATAGTACTTTTTCCTAAAATTTTTTTAGTAGTGATTTTTTTTTCTTCTTTTCTTAGTCAAAGTGGTTTGAAGTGGTCTTGGCTTCTCCAGAAGCTTTCATAAATCCTGCTAAACAAGAGACATACCTTTGCTGTTTAAAACTTGGTTAGGATGAGAATGTTAGTTCCAACTATGCAGTTTGAGTTTTTGTCATCTGTAGTTTCTGTTGATGCCACAAGAGAAGGGGGGGGAAAAAAATCCCCAAGTTTCTGACAATTTACAGGCAACTTCAAAGTTCCATTGCTATTTAGAGGACATTTGGATTAAGACAAGAATCTTTGTCCTGGACTTTCAGAGGCATTTGAAGTGCGCCCTGATGTACAAAAGTAGAAATGGAAATACTTTCATAAGAAATTACTGCTTCTGAAATAAGAATGCTTTGTATAAGTTTATTGGAATTTGGTGGATTATTTCTGTGACTGTTTTAGATTGTCTGCACTTGGGAATTTTCCACTATTACCCGTCTACATAGCACTACCAGAGCCTCAACTGTAGGCAAGCTGTTTGTGCCTTTACCAACAGAACAACCTTTTTCAGAGCAAATTTGGATAACACATAATATGAATGACAGCATCTGCTGGTACCTCAGGAGTACCGTAGCCTGAGCTAAGCTGGCAGACAAAGCTGTAAGTACCTCTCTTCCTCAGGCGTTGCTTTTGTGACAGTAGCCACTATGAGAAACCTTGTCGTATGGGAAGACAGTGTTAATGTACTCTAAAACTACATGTCCTTCATGTGAATAGAAACACTTGTACAGAAGCTGTATGAAAATATAAGGACTCCTGGCCAACTAATTAAGAGAGAACAGGAGAGCATGGCCAGGCCTGTGCCTGTCCTGCTGCCCATCTGCAGCTTCCCATCTTCTCCTGCCCTACTTCTCTGGTGGATCAGAACTTGCGTTTACCCAAAATACCACCAGAACAAAGCTTGGACAGGAAAATCATGTGAGATGGATGTTCTTGGCTATCTGGGTTTACTCTCTGGTTGCATTTTGTGATGAAGAAAAGAATTTAGTGGTTGTATTTCTATCTGACCGAACAGGAAGGGTGTTTGCCACACCACCAAGTTACATACAAATAGAGTGATGCACCTGGGACAACAGAGAACCCATCTCGACTTCCCATACAAAATAATTGTTTCTGAGCAGCCTATTGTCACTTGGGAGCAGGATCTTAGGGCTATAGCACATCATTAATGAAAATATCAGCTCAATGCTGAGTAGCAAATCACAAAAAAAAGCAAAAGCAAATTACACATGAGGGTTATTAGAAAAGGAAGTGTCATGGGTGAGGCTGATGTAATGCAAGTGGGGAATGCAAAATTTCTGAATGCAAGCTTGATACCACAGCGTGGTTCTTGTTACCCTTACTAGTAGCTCAGAAGCACATGCTTTGTGACTTCCCAAGGCAGCATGTTGATCAGGCATCTGCCACTGCGGGCAGCCAGCCTGGGGCCTGTCAGCGTTGGCTGCTCATGGCGTGCTGGTTTTCTTCCCCACCCGAGGCTTATGCTGGCTTCCTGGCTGCTGGCCCTCACCTGGCCAGTGGTTAGCTGGTGGCTGCCTCAGTCGATAACGTGTCAGTGCCTCCTCCTGCCAGAGAAGATACCCAGAAACCAGCAGTGCCAGTGAAGGGTATAAGCACCAGCCATTAAGACATTTTGGCCTGGAAGAGGGATGGCAGAGAGGGGGTATATTAGCTGTCTACAAAATCATGACTGGCATGAGAAGAGTGAGTAAGGGTTGGTTGATCCTTGTTTCAATACAAGAGCTAGTATCAAAGGAAGAGAACACATGGCAGGTCAAAACAAAGAAGTTGTGTCAATTCTCCATGTGATACCTAGGCAAGCTTTGTGGCACTGCTTGGCACAGATGTGGTGGGTAATGAAAGCTCAGAGGAGAGAGCACATGGTTGTTAAGGAGGCAGAAAGTACCCTTGGCTCACAGGAAGGATGAATCGTAAATTGTCAGAGGCCAGAGCAGTCTCTGGCAGCATGCACACTGTAGCAAGGACCAGTTAGCTCTGTTATTAGTCTGCTTTCGAAGTATCTGCTTTTGGCCACTGCTGGGGACATGGCACTGGGCAAGGTGGCCCTTGGTCTGACCTAGTAGAGCTGGCTGGAGTTCTTACATACTAACCATTTACCTCTGATGTGCTGCTACTTCTGGAGTGGAGCTTTGCAGATGTACGGTCACCTAGAACTCAGCCTGGTGGTCATACCTGGGTGCGCGGAAGCTTTGGCTGTTGATACTAGAGGATACAGCTAAATGAATGTCATCAGTAGTACTGCTGGTTGACAACTTTAGCACGTTTTATGATATTTGATGTTTCCAAAGTCACCAGTTCTTGGAGTTATGGGAGAATGCAGAAATATCCATTTCCTTGCAGAGGTGCAGGTTGCACAAGCTCTTGGGTTTGTAAGCTGTCTGAGAGGTCAAATCCAGTCAAATGCTTGTGTGGCTTATCTTGTATTAAATATTGCAGTAGTCATCTTATCTATCTGAGAAAGGTGAAGGGTTCAGTGACCCCAAGACTTGAATCTGTGGTGCCAGGGAGTCAGGGAATTTTTTCAAACTTGCTGTACTATGCTTATCCTCTTAGAGTCAGACTTTCTTTAAAAGGTGGTGGTAAAGATTGCTATACAGTTTAAAAAAAAAAAAATCACTCCGATTGTATTAATTTGTAAGCCTTGCTTATGCTCTGATCCTACAAATCACCAAACATCTCAAGTAAAAGGGATTTTAACTTCTGTTGGCTTCAGTGGGAATTCTTGTACTATATGCTCAGTTAGAAATCAGAAGAAGAGAGGGAGCTTGTACAGGGTTCAGAAATGTTTTTGGAGTCCGCTCATGGCAACACTCACAACCTTATCACAAGGTCATGATTTTTAAGGGCTTCCACAACTCTCAGCTCCCATAGCTGTGGTAATGCAAGGATATTTGCTATCATTATACAAACAAACAAATGTCTAACCTTTGTGACTGAGAAAAATGTAAAAACATTGAATCCATTTATCTCAACACCAGCAGCCAAGCCAGACGACTGAAATATCACAGGGCTCCGAAGTACAGTAATTCTTAAAACAAGCGCATGGTATTTTTAATGTGTTTAGGGTTAGCAATCTTGGGATTTTCAGACTTCTTTCCTCTTTTCCCGTTGTGCTTCCTAGTTTAAGTTTTGGACAACAAAAGTCCTACATCTTTTTGCCCATGGGAATAGGATAATCTAAACAATTCTGAGAAGTCTGCTTGTCTTGATATAGTTCTTAGTGGGTAGGCTGCTGGATCACTACTGGCCCTCTTAGAGGTGATACTAATGCCTGCTGTGGAGGGGCTTTCATCAGTTGAGCAAGCCTTGCTATGTGTTATAATATGTTGATGTTTTCTCTGCTGCTTCTGATACATTCAAAATCATTTCACAGGCTGTTCCCACAAACAGTGGGATCAGGTTAATGTAAGAAGCAGCACTTTCCCTGTGAGCCCTGAGCTACTATCTCACCCAGGCTCTTCATATGCTTAACTGATGAGATGTATTTTTATTCAAAGCTCTTGGCTATTCTTTTTGGACAGAAGCACTCTAATTCTTTAAAACTTTTCCAAGCAGCTCTTCTAAATAACACTGATACACAAAAAATGCTTTTCTGATTGTCTGCCTGGATTATGTAATCTCATATCTGAACAGTGTAATTTATTATCAATATCTGAAGTGGATTGCTGCAGCTTCCTCAGTATATTAATAGCTGTATCCATTATTTTCTAAAGAAGAATCTCCTGGGCCTTTCTTGTGATATAAGCATTACTGCTAACTGGGTAGCTGGCTGGAAAGGATGATATTGTCCCCTGCTATTATAAATCTAGTGAGCTCACCTTTAAATGTCTGTCTTTATTCTCCCCTTTGGGCATTGTTCCAGTCACTTTTTGGCCTTTTTATTTTAAAGAAAAATCCTGTCCATATGGTCAAAGGAGGAAGTATACTTGTCCTCAGATTCAATTAATGTGGGCTTGTTCTATGTATTTTGGAACCAGACTGCCATTGTGCAGGAGAGAAAAAAAGAGATCCATCTTCAATGGAAAACTAAATTAGTAGCCCACATGCATCAAACAAGAATAAAAGCCCACACTAGAGGATACAGTAGATCTAAATATGCATGCCCTGATTCACGTAGATGGCCAAACTCTCAAACAGAAACATAATTTGACCTATGAAGTAATTAATGCCATGATTATGGGGAGGGAAGACACCACGGTTCAGGCTGCAGCCAGACTGCTTTCCATTAATAGAAAGCTCTGTTATCCCCTCCCCCCAACACACATACTTATCTCAGTTTTTAAAATTACGTTGGCTACAAAATTTCTCTGTCTGCACTGAAGGCATAGCAGATTGTTTCTGCAAAATTTCAATAAAGTGAGTGTAAGTTTTTCAAGTTATCCGATCCTATTTTTTTTCCTCCATTATTTGAAAAGGGTATTTAGGCAGTTTTACTGAAAAGGGTAGCTCACTACTTCTTCAGTCTTGCCATATAAATCCCTTTTACCAGATTTTTGAGGAAGATAGATTGGCTTCAATTAAAAGGTATTTATTGTTTTTATTCCAGTCTCCCACACACCAATATCAATTGATGTTTTTCTGCTGGATTTAGGAGGAATAGGAATACCAGCACATGTTGCTTAGCTGAAATCTAGAAAAATCATGAGCATTTTTTTTCACACAACCTGTAATCAAACTGTGGTTCTTATTGCTACAGGATTTTGTGAATCTCACTTTTTTGTATGTATTGAAAATGTAATCAAACAACTTCATGAGAGAAAAACCTATCAGGGATTTTCAAATACACAGATAGTAACTCTACTTAAAAAAAAAAAAAATAAAAAATCCTTGAGTCATAGATCACTAAAAACGATAGGACTATACTGGGTCTGTATGTTTGCCCCTTCTTACTCACTTCCTTAGGCATCTGCTATTGGCTTCTGCTGGAGGAAAGGTGGCATGGACCTTTGATTTGGTCAATATGGCCAGACCTAGTTATGTCAACAAAAAAATCACTTTGACTTAACAGAAAAAACATTCTGATCTAGTGGAAGGTGTCCCTGCCTGTGTCAGGGGGAGTTGGAACTAGATGATCTTTAAGGTATCTTCCAATGCAAACCATTCTATAATTTTATGATTTTAAAACTGTGGCAACAACTTTTTAATCAATCACACTAGAAATTCAGTCTTTCTGTTTAGTTTGATACACAGAAGAGTTCTGATATGTTCTTCATATTCTGTAATCTCCTTTGACCACCACTCTCTGCGATCATCAATGGAGCTAAATCCAGCTGGTGGCTGGGCAAAAGTGGTGTTCCTCAGAGCTCGGTGTTGGGACCATTTCTGTTCAACATCTTTATTGATGATCTTGATAAGGACTTAGAGTGTATCATCAGTAAGTTCGCAGATGATACCAAGTTAAGCAGGACTGTCAATCTGCATGAAGATAGGGAGGCTCTACAGAGAGACTTGGATAGATTGGATCGGTGGCCAACATCAATGGGATGAGCTTCAACAAGGCCAAGTGCCAGGTCTTGCACTTGGGCCACAACAACCCCCTGCATGGCTACAGGCTCGGGGAGGTGTGGCTGGAGCTGTCTGGAAGAAAAGGATCTGGGGGTTCTAATTTACAAGCAGCTGAACATGAGCCAGCAGTGTGCCCGGGTGGCCAAGAAAGCCAACGGCATCCTGGCTTGTATTAGAAATGGTGTGACCAGCAGGAGTAGGGAGGTGACAGTCCCCCTGTGCTCTGCACTGGTGAGGCCACACCTGGAGTGTTGTGTCCAGTTTTGGGCACCTCAATACGAGAGAGATCTCGAGGTGCTGGAGCAAGTGCAGAGGAGGCCAGCGAGGCTGGGGAAGGGCCTGGAGAATAAATCCTCTGAGGAGCCATTGAAGGAGCTGGGGCTGTTCAGTGTGAGGAGGAGAAGGCTGAGGGGAGACCTCGTCACTCTCTACAGCTCCCTGAAAGGACATTGTAGAGAGGTTGGTGCTGGTCTCTTCTCACAGGGGATTACTGACAGAACAAGGGGGAATGGCTTTAAACTGCAACAGGGGAGATTCAGACTGGACATTAGGAAAAAAATTATCACAGAAAGAGAGATTAGACAGTGGAATAGGCTGCCCAGGGAGGTGATACAGTCACCATCCCTGGATGTGTTTAAGGGTTGTTTGGATGAGCTGCTGGGGGATGTGGTGTAGGGGAGAACTTTGTAGAATTGGGCTGATGGTTGGACTCGATGATTCCAAGGGTCTTTTCCAACCTGAATGATTCTGTGATTCTGTGACAATGACAAGGAAAAGGAACATGGTCATATTTTCAGCTTCTAGGGTAAAATATTGACAAATAAACTGTGATCTGAAACTTTTGCATTATTTGAGGGAATACTTTGTCAGATTAAGAGCCTGAAGATTTCTGGTTTACTTTTTTCCTAAGCACTTCCTATTTCTTTGTATTCCTGAAAATTATACTACTACAGACTGAAATGTAAGACATCCATAAAGGGCAAGGGTAGAGATTTTTTAAGAAACTGTGGTTATTTTTATGAGTAGGTGTCTCTTCATTTGTGTGAATATGATGAAAAAAAGATAGGTTTTTTTTACTGAGCTCTGTTGATCTCTTCTTCTAAAAAAAAAGTTTTAAAAATACCTTTGAAAATTTAAAGAGAACTCTAGGATATAATCGATGGCCATTCTCTTCCAAAATGTTCCTGAGGTACAGGGCCAGGCCCAGAACTCATGTCTCAGTTTTGCTACTGAAATTCTCCTTCCTCCGTAGGCCTTATGAGGACTGCGTTCTTACCATTTCCAAAGGTCAGACCCATTCCATTATCCCTGTTTTCCAGTGAGGTAACTGAGCGGCTTGCCAAGGGTCACTAGAGAAGCCTGCTGCAGTGCCAGGAACAGAAAACTGGTATCATAGGTTACGCCTACATCCTTGACAGAACCTCATTTGTAAACGGTCCCTATCTCTCCACTTAGGACAGCTATAAAATCAAGCTAATAACGTTCATACTTAGTTTTGGAAGGAGCTTTGAGAGTTAGAAATAAATGCTTGCTCTGCAAATGTGAAGATTTATTTTTCACATGGAATAATTGCAACTGAGTAAAAATGGGAAGACAGTCAAAAAAATTTAGATCACAAATGACTGTCAGTGGCACTTGTTTTCCTTAATATTTTAGATGCTTTTGTATATCCTCTAGGGAGGCTAATCTACATCCAAGAAAAAGCTTTGGCATTACGTTACCTAACTTTTTGATGCCTGGCCCCTGATGTGCAGTTCAAAACCCTGATGTGCAGTTAGGCATGCTATTTCTGGCTGTATGAATACTGAATACCTTTAGCCGACAGGAAAGCAATGAAGTTGCATCAGAACACTGAGCTTGAGGCAAGGGTCCTCTGCTAGGTGGAAATTAATTTTTCAAAGGAGCAAAGTCTCTACTCTTACACAAATTTCACTGGGACCTCAAGATACTTCTTGTTTCAGGCAGATACTTCTTCATTTAGGGGAGATTTATCCCAAGTACCTCAGATACAAGAGAGCTGAGATCCTTTGCAAAACCACATTTTATAATAAAATCTGTATAATAAATACTGGCTCTGACCTTAAATTAAATAAGGAGAATTTATGGCTAGAGTTTAAGACTACTTTCCTTGAAGACATCCAAAGCATAAACCGGGCATCTTCAAGCCCTGACAGGTCAGAGATGAATGAGGAGAAGGTTGGCTGTCAGCCAGCGAAGCTGACCACAGAAAGAGAGAAGTATGATGTGCTATACCTTGGCCAGCCTGTGCTGTCCTGACTTCAGGCTGTTCTACAAAAGACATGTAAGGGCAAAGCTGCGATTGGAAGAAGCTGAGGCAGTGAAACTCAATAGCCTGGGACCACCCCTGCTTTAAGTACCAGCCTCTGAGAATGAACAAACTCAGCTAGATGCAAAATCCATCTGTAGTTAAAATCCATGATCTTTCCAAAGTTTTAAAGCCCAGTATAGTAGTGAGGTCCAAGAGGCTCTGAGCATGTAATGTTTGAATACAGAGGTCCAGTCTCAGTACCCTGGGAGCAAAGCACCGGCTTACGGAATGGTTAATCCATCTTCCCTCTCTGTCTCTGCTGCCTATAGTTCCTGCTCATTTGAACTGTCATATCCTCTCTCCATTATGTAATAGCCTAGAGGTCACACATGTTCCTCTGCTTTGAATAATACATCTCTATGAAGCCTTAGTATCTCTGTTTGAAAATTTATTTCTTTCATTTTAATATTTTATCAATTTTGTCCTAAATGGATGACCTTAACTGGTTGCATTTCATTTCATTTCTTCTCTGCTTAAATATTTTAAAGGTTCCAGAGTACAAACATCATTCATGCAGTGTGTAACAAAAATGCTCAGCTTGAGCTTTAGATTATTTAATTGTAATTGTCAAGCTATTATTAAAATTGATTATTTTTTTCTTTTTGCAATTTCTTCTCCCCAGTCCTTCTCTCCTTTCTAACTTCATTTGTTACATCCTAATAGCTGGTATTTAGCTACACATTCCAGCGCTTATAGAAGAGCTATGCAATGTGTTAGTACCATTACTTGTAAACAACAGACAGTCAAGAGCCAAAATCATGATGCAGTAGGGATAGGCATTGCATTCAGAAAATACCTCAGTAAAATAACTGATCCAGTACTGCATATGGTATTTGGTGTTAGGTATGAGTAGAGCCTTTTGCCCTTTATTTGAAGAAAAAAGAACCAAAGTTGTATTTTATGAGCTGGTACCACCTTGGTGCTGTGGTCAATCTGGACTTTGTTAAGCTGGAAAAAGTTTGTATTTGAATGGTAGATCATCACAGCATATACATGTACAACAGGAGGTAAAAGGAGTTAACAAATACCTGGCAGTCTTAGCTGTGAAGTGGGTTGTGCTGTTAGAGGTGTCATTTTGGGCTGATAAGGTTCTTTGTAAGAGTAGCAGTCTCCTACCCCTTCTCAAGCTTTTTTAGGTAATTAAATTCTATCTTCATGAATTTCAGTATCGGTTGACTATGACATTTGCGCCTCCTGTCCTGAGCAGCTTTGTGTCACTACATGCAGCTTCACTCTGACAGTTCCTGAGTTCCTGGTCTTACTGACCCTTCTGATGTATAAAATGCTTTGGGTTATTTAGAAATGAAAGGCGATAAAAGCTAGCAAGCACAATTTAATTTCATGATTGTTATTCTGTGTTTATACTGTGAGGAAGCAGAACTAACTTACGTGCACTTCACACTATGGCATTTTTATTAAAAATAGGAATAACAACACTCTGAAGGAATCCGACTCATCTCCTTGAGTGCTATTAAAAAAACTGTAGGTGTTCTGTGTTTGCAAAATATAAAAATCAGCATACAATCAATTTTTTTATATTGAAAGGATTTGATTATTTGGGATGGGTCTGTATTTATGCTGATCATTACTTTCCTCATTTTCTTTTTTCTTTTGTTCAGCACTAGCCTTGCATGACTGTAGCTATATCAGCAGTGTTAGTAAGATGTGGATTCATGTTTCATTTCTGACATCTTTGTGTCACAACCTGTGTTCTGGTTTGGCTATGCAGTATTTCACACCAGAAAGCCACATTAAATCCATTTCTTTCCCACTACATCCCTAACTACTGTGTTGAGGAAAGCATGAAAGAAATGGCACCACCTCTCTGCACTGGCTGTAGGGTTTTGTTTTACCTTGTGTCATGTCACCACAACAGATGTCATTCAGGTCACTAAAATCCTGCATCTTTGTGCCTCCATGTGAAGAAATGGGGACATCTTGTTTTCAAGTGTGAGTCTTGGGCTGTGCACAGAGTTGAAAATGAGTTGAAATGAGTGAATGCCTCTTGTTTGCTGCTGGGATGGAGCTCCTTAGACATCAGCCGTTTAGTCCTGTAAGATGTTTTTATGTTTTCCCCCAAACCATAGAACAGTTGTGCTAAAACTGGAGTAAATGCTTTGAGTAGTTGTTTAAAAGACACTTGAAACACTTCTTACATATTTTTTGCCCTGTAGAAATAGCTCTCCTGGTTTCTGGAAAAGTGACTGAAGGTAACCAGTGTGGCTTCTGTAACTACAGGGATTTTCTTATTCAGGTGGTGTGGTAGATGAGGCTATCTTGCCTCAACAGAGAGTATGTTAATATAATCCTTCAGAAAGTTTTTGCAAACACACCCTCCACATCCCTAATTATATAATTAAAAAGCATAAACATTGAAAATCCTTCTAAATACATATTTAAATCCTAAAGGATATCCTTAGACTGGAGTATTACACTAGATAGAAAGCTCAGAAATTAATTGTTACTGGAGCCTGATACGTTACAATTATGAACACGTCCTCTTTATTAACTAAATGTTATTAATGGTATTGTGAGTAGTGGGCTTTGTACTTAAATAGTGTTAATATACTTTTAAATCGTATTTCTGGCTAGTAGACAAGCCAGACAAAACATGGAGTTGGGGGGAGAAAGAGTAGGGTGTACAAGGAAAGACCAGGAACTGGGGCACAGAGACAAAATATCCTGAAACAGTTCAGTCTGACTCCAGTGTCTGCTGTTCAGTAGTAGCCAGGCACTGATTAAAAAAAAAAAACAAAAACAAAAACCAAAACCACAAACAACCCACCACACCAAAAAAACCCCAACAAAAAACCCCAAACCTGTAAAGGAACCATGGTATTTTTCCAGAAATAGTTTTCCCTGGGAAATATGTAACTTTGGCTGAAGTGAAAATGCACTGCTACTCTTTACCTCAACAAAGTAAACACGATCATGAATAGCAGTATTTTCATGTGACTACAGCAGCTCTTTTAACTCTCTGGATAAAGACCTGAATTTTAGGAGCTAAAGGTTATGAATTCAAATCCCAGTTTCCACTTGCAGATGTGTGTGTACATCTGGCTGGAAACAATGCTGTCTGTATGTATACAGCCATGGATCATTGCAGCAGCACAAGTCAATTAGCCTCTGTGACACGCCATTGTCCTGTGAAATAATTTTATGAATACTTCAGGGGCTGTTGTCAGAAGGACAGTGCTGAGAACTACAGGACACAAAGGATAAGGCTAGCAAAATAACCACCTTTGCCATAGGTTTCCAAACACTTCTGTGTTTACAGACACCTGAACGTCTCTATGTTTCTTTGGTCTCTCTTGGGAAATACAAAGGATAACAATTAACCTTTACTTATTACAAACCACAAGGAGCAATAGGAGAGTCTCTAAGGTGGCATGCTTCATTTGAGCTTTCTGCTGGTGTCTGCAATGACAGACATGTGGTGGAAGTCAAGATAGGCAGAGCTGGGCATGCTAATTACAATGTATTTTTATAGACCCCCTTTTGCTTTTAAAGGCAGTGATGCACAGTAGTCTTCAGCATTGACCTGTGATGTAGGAATCAGATCATAAAAGATAAATCTCCAATCATTCTTCAGTAGTTCCATTTCACTGGAAGATATTCTGTTAAACAACAAAAGACAAGGTGGTTGTTCTCTTTGAACACCAAAATGTTGGGTTTTTTTTTACATTTCCTATTTCCATCCCACCCAGAAAATATAAATGAATATCTCTTAAGAAATACTGAAATTTTGTAACATGTTTTTGTTTGTTTTAAATTTGCCAGCTGCAAATTAAACAGACCTCTTGTCTGGTTTTTGTTTGGTTTGGGGTTTTTAGCCTTGCCTTTTTTGGAAGGGAAAAGGTGTACATGAGGAAAACTTTTCATTTTCTTTTTAATATGACCTGAAATTTGAAAAAAATAACAGGTTATTATTTTCTAGTTTTAAAATTTGTGGTTTGAGTTTCTCTCTAATGGAAGCATGAAAGATTTTTTTTTTTTTTTAATCTCATTGCTCTGTGTTTTGTTTGTTTAGATTTTTAGCTTTTTCCCCCACTGGAGAAGTATGAAAAGGCTGCTTTTCTGAATAAAACCAAGTGTAAGTAAAAGGAAGTATCACTTTTTTCTTCAATTATCCCTCTTGCCTAATTTTGAAATGGAAAAGAAAGTTTTCGTTTTGCAGAAAGTTTACAGAAAACTATAGTGATTTTTCTTCCACTCCATCCACTGTGCTTTCCTTCCCTTTTCAATGTTTTTCATTGACTCTATATATGACATTGTACATTGTCAGGAGGTGAAATTAATGTAGAGATTAAGTGTTAGACATGTGGGAGGCTTCACGGGGGGCAACAGAGGAGAGTAGAAATAGAAGAAAAGAAAATTATTGAGGAAAAGAGCTAAAGATATAATTGGTTTGTTACTGTTTGACATGTCTTGAAAAGAAATTGAGATAAAAAATATAGGATAAAATTAAACTAAAATTTATGAAAAAATAATAAAAAATAATAAAAAATAATAAAAAATAATAATAAATAATAATAAATAAAAAAAATAATCAAGAAAATAGTGGTTTTTATAAATAGACACCCCCTAGTGTAAAAACTATGCCTTTTTCTGCAGGAGGCTATTGGGCACTGGCTAGCCCCATGCCAGTCGTGCTCAGTTCCCCTAAACGGGAAGTCAGACATCAGACTGAGTTGAAGGTGGAGAGTCCAACTTTTGAATTAATACACTTCATGGCTGCTTGTACAGGAATCCTGTCAGCTACCCCCTTCAGCCTCATGGCTTTTCAGACCACCTCTGAGTGCCAAGCTCTGGGCTAGCAGCTC
This sequence comes from Athene noctua, assembly GCF_965140245.1. NCBI lineage: Eukaryota > Metazoa > Chordata > Aves > Strigiformes > Strigidae > Athene > Athene noctua. The sequence continues at coordinate 35,572,051 of NC_134040.1, forward strand.
TTGCTGTCTGCCACCGCGGCTGTGGTTCTGTCCTGCCAGGCCTGCTTGCTCCTCTCCTCCCAGGGCTTGAGGCATCTCCAGCTTCGACGCTCCGCCCTGGCTATTGCTAACCGCCTTCACTGCAGATTCCTTGACTAGCTTCATTTCTTGACATTGCTGAAGCAGGCGGTAACGCTAATCCTGGCCCACATTTCCAGCACCTTGAGATTCATCACTTTTCACAGGAAATTATTACTGCCACCCATTCAGCTTTTAAAATTTTACTTAAGCTAAGACGAACTAAAGGTATTGTATACTGCACACACACCACCATCTAACCATGAATTGAAAACAAGACTTGTCATTAAAAGCCTACTATTGCACAGGTTTTGATAATGAATTATATACAGAGACAAGCAAGGTAATTATTCTATTTGACAGTCCTGTGCAAGCCTCATTTGCAAGGTTTAGTTCAGTTGTGGGCACCAGGTTTGAAAATTACCTCAGTATGTTGGAAAGAGTTCAGTTGACAGCAGCAAAAATACCAAAAAGTTGAAAAATGAGGCCTATGAAGAGAGGTTAAGAAATTTTGGCATGCTCTGGCTAGGAAAAACAAAGCTGAAGTGAGACGTAATAATTTTAAAAATAACTAAAAAGGGATGGTATAAGGAAAAGTGCCAGTCTTACCGGCTCAGTCTTACTAGTGAAGAAGAATAGGACAAGTTCAGTCTAAACTGTAGATCTAGGTGAAATGTAGCTGGTATGTTAAGGCTAGTTCCATCCGAGGGTTGTGCCAGAGAAGACCAGGCAGAAGGTTGGGTGTTGGGGTAAGGACTTTGTGGTGGCAGACAGTCATCTTCTGTCTTTCAATTCAAGTTGGCAAAAGAGGGCACCAGGAGTTCAGCTTGGGGGGCAGAAGGAGAACAACACTCATGCCATGGGGGTTTTGGGCTGGTACCCCAAAGCTGTCCCTAGCCAGGAAAATCTAATTACCTGGTTTTCCTTCCTGTGAATCCACAGGAGACTGAGGCAGTTTTTACCAGACCTGGCAGGTACAGTCTGACTCTGGCCCCACTTTATTTCTGTAGAACTAGAAAGGGTTGTCAAGGGAGTGCAGAAATAGCTGTCTTAGGTATAGTTGATGTGAGATTTGGTATCTCTCTAGTAAGAAGAATTTAGGAGTAATGAAATCAACTGTGTTCCTTGCAGAAGAATGAAAGTAACCTACTAACAATCCTGTGTCACAGTATCGATTCTGTTCTTAGATTTTCAGTGCTTTGAAACTGCTATGGTCTGTTGGTTCATTAAGTTACATTTACAGGTTGTCCCTAAACACTGGCTTTTACATAGTCTGCATTTTAACACTCTTTGAGTGCGTATCAATATGTTCTGTCCTCTGTGCAAACCGCAGTCAAAGAAATCCCATTTCTGCAATGGCTAATGAGGTACCAGAGCAGTAAAATATACAGAAGAAGGAATTACAGAGTGTCAGGAAGCTTGACCAAAGAAATGTCACCTTCAGAGAAGCAGCAACTGAGAAATGACCTTTCACTTTATTACAGTGTGCCAAATTTGGCTGGATTTAGACAAGAACCTACAATTACTGAATATTCAAAAGTGTATACTCTTATTCATGAGGAATTTGAATAGAGTTGGGGGGCTTATGTCATAGAAGCATATATTATGAAAGATGTGTTTGACATGCTGACAAGTACCATGACTGAAATTACAGTTGAATTATGCAATTAGATTTTATTAACTATACATATTATTAAGGATTTTTCATTACAGAGGAAAGGATGTCAGGGTCCTGGTGATTGTACTGACCTCTTGTGCCACTGGGAAAGATGTAGAGAGGCTTCCAAAAGAGCAATATAGTTCCTATTTAATCTTTAAATAAGAAAAAAAGGTCGAGGAACCATTGCTGTTATTTTATTTCTCTCAAGTCTTCACCAAGGAGGCATCCCATTTTAATGTGCATTGCCTTAAATTTATACATTAGTTAAATATAAATCACTGAAGGATTACATACTTTAGAATGAACTTTGCACTGTATTTATAGCGGAACTTACAAAGTGTAGTATGTGCATATATATGAATCCTCAAAATTACGTAACTAATGTCTGGAGGTTTCTCATTTTAATTCACTTCATTTCTGATACAAAAATAAAAAAGAGAAAAGAAAGCCCTCTAACAGATTACTTAAGATCTCTGTAAAGATGTCATATCCATACAGATACTCACTTATCATGCCAAAGGAAGAAAAAAAAGGTGGCAATTTATATTTATAATGTAGTTTTATTTTAAAAATAAATAATTAAAGATAAGTAAATGAAAGTGAGCATGCAGAAAACAGTTGGTTCAAGACAGGTGGAGAAAAAAAAAAACCAACCAACAAACAAGGTTGCAAGCACTGGTGTAATAATAGGGTTTTCCTCTTTCCATCTTGAAGTCTGATAGATATGCTGCGATTTTGGCAAGAAGCCTAATTGTTCCTTAAAATTTTTACTTCCAAACTGGGAGTGACCTTTTCAGAGCAGGCACAGCCCAGTTCTTCAGACGGCTGACTGCTCAACAACAACCATACCAGAGCTGGTCCTTTATCAGCAGCTTGGTCTGGCTCATTTCAGTAGGTAGAGCTGTACAGCCTTAGTCTTACACAGCTTACACCTCTGCAACACGCAGAAAGCTATGTTAAAGAATATCCAGTTAGAGTCTGGAATTAAGCCTTCAGGATTTAGGAAGTGCCAGTACCAATGCTGCAATACAACCTTACGTCAGTCCCTTGGGCATGTATGCTTTATGATAATCTTCAATTATACGGTTGTTATTTTTTGCAGTGGGATGCAGCAAAGGAACACTGATATTGCAGTGGAAATCAGTGGAAACTCAAGTTCAGCTCTGGGCAGTGGTCAGCAGTAGACCAAAGTGCACACAGGCAAGTTTAACAAACTTCAGCCCCTGCTTGTCTCACTCTCTGTAAATTGTCTCTGTCCCAATCTTGTCTCTTTTCCATTCGTGGCCTCCTTTCCTGTTCTTTTTGCTTACCATTAACTTCTGAGGCTTGTCATCCTAATCCCAATCTCTTTATCAAGCCAGACCTAGTTTGTCTTCTGGGTCTCCTTTCAGAGTCTTCCCCTGACATCCACTCACTTGCTTTTCATACCCAGGCATATTTCTCCCAGTCCATTCCCCATTTATCGATGGATATAGTTTTTGTTATGTGTTTTAATTAGTTTTCTCTACTGCATGGATTCCTACAAGTCAGTGATGTGACCAGGACCCTCTTTTATGTTCTGGTGTCCAGCAAGCTGAGAGTGGCCATTATAAAGTATGTCCATTTGGGCTGCCATAAGTGTTAGGGCTGCACTGTGGTCATATACTCCATAGTATGAGTTCTCTGGTCAACCCTCAAATTTCAAGCATGCAATGAGGTTGGAATTTTCTGATGTTTTAGGCGTTTAAGTTCTAACAGTTCTCCCTTGCAAATAATGATTTTCTGTTCCAGAGCCTAAGGATATATAGAATATTTCAAAACAAAAGTCTCAAACGTAATTTGCAATATTTTTTTGCAAGTCTCATTCTCAGAAAGAGCTGAACAAGGTAGCTGTCTGACATGGAAAATTTCAGCTCAATCGCTTAACATTTGGTCAAGTTATAAGAAACCTAATATAAAATAATAGAGCAGAAAACAAGGAAAAGATGTCATTCTGTATTTGGTCTTGAATATATGCAACACTTAATTCAAGAAAAAATAGTGGGATAGCTGCAGCCACAATATAATCAACCTTAAAATTATAGTGGGAGAGAGAAAGCTAAATAAATTCAATACACAGATTTTCAGTTTAAGGTCAGGGAACTATATAAACATGAGGCACATTCTCAAAAAAAACCCCCCACCTTATAGGGAGCAGTCTGAAAAGCAAGAAGCCTAAAAGAAGCCTAAAAGCAGCCTAAAGGCTGTTAAAAGTTACTGTGTTAGAAGCCTCGGTAAAAACTGTGCCACAATTCAAAAAGAAAACAAAAGAGTCCAAAAATCCCCTGCATGGCTCAATGTGAAAATGATGTAGTCCATCAAAAGAAAAAGAAAGGCTTTTAAGAAATGGAAAGCTTGCTCAAATAAGAACAGGAGAGCTCATAAAAATGGCCCATAACCCCCCTAAGAAATTAAGAAAGCTAAAAAGAATTTGAGGAGAGCCTTGCAAAGAATGCTGAAGCTGATGGTAGATAATTCTGTAAATACACCAAAAGCAGGAAGCCAGCTGAGCAGTAGCGGAACCACTCAATGGCCAATGAGTAGAAGGGCTGCAGCAGGTGAAGGAAGCTCAGTGAACTCTCCGAGTTGTTTTTTACAGCAGAAGCTGTCAAATTCCCCGTTCTGATGCATTCTTTGTAGCAGGTAAGTCAGAAAAAAAAGATCAATTAGAAGTCGATACACAGGATGTATTGGTCCAAATAAACAAGTCTGATGTCAATAAGTCACCAGGACTGGATAACATCCACCCAGGAATCCTGAAGGAACTGCAGTATGAAACTGCAGAACTGCTGGCTGTGCTGCGCCATGTAATAACAGAGCCACCGTGCTGGAGGGCAGGTTTGTGGTCATCTACAAAGTTGCAACTTCCATCTACCAAAGGGGTGCTGGGTGGGATCTTGAGAACTACAGACCAGTGAGCCTTACTGTCATTCCCAGCATAATGGTAGATTAATCTCTAATAATAATGATAAGGAATAAGATCAGTGAGCACATGGATAGATTTGGCTTGTTGAGAAGGAGTCAGATTGGCTTCTGTAATGGGAAATCCTGCCTCACTAAGCTGAAGTTCTTTGATGGTGACAGTAAGAGTATGGGTAAAGGGGATCCATCTGACAATATTTAGATATTCATAATGCATTTGCCAAGGTTCCAAAGAATAAAATAGAATTGAAAAGAATAGTTCCATAGTTCCAGTTGGAAAGGGACCTGGATCATCTGATCCAGCTGCCCAAGGTTACTGAAGAAAGTAAATTGCAGTAAGACTGGAGGAAAGGTCCTTGTATGGGCTGAAAACTTGACAAAGGATGGGAAGGAAAGAGTAAGGCTTAGTGGGCATTTCTCAGGATGGAGAAGAGTCAGCAGTAAGGTCCCCCAGGAATTGGTCCTGGGACCAGTTTCATCCAGTATTTTCATCAAAATACTGAAGAAGGGAATGTACAGTGAAATCTTTGGGTTTGCAGGTGATATTAATGGATTTTGCATCACAGGTTTTAGTGTAGAAAAATGTGATCTAATGAAAAATAATCTAATCCCTACCTACATGAATCTGAACTTAGAACTGAGGTGCTAAGCTCCTGAATTCAGGAAAAAAAAATTTTGAGTTGTTACTGTCACTTCTCTGAAATCATGAGCTTGAGGTGCGGTGCCAGCAAAGAAAACCACAGCAAAAAACCTAAACAAAACCAAACTCCCAACCACCAAGGAAAGTACTGAGTACAAAAGAGAGATGATATTTTGTCACCATACAAAGCTGTGATGCACCCACGTATGTGCAGTTCTGGTTTCCACATCTCAAGAAGCGGGCAGTGGAGTTAAGATGCAGAGAAGGTCAGTTAAAATGCTTGTGATGATGGAGCAACAGCCTTGTGAGGAGAAACTAAAAAAGCTGATATTCTTCAGTTTGGAGAGGTTTGGGGTTCAGTGGGGTAAGGGAAGATGTGATAAAGGTTCACAGAATCACAGGTGTGATGTATGAGCTAAATTTTACCAGTATCAGAAAGCCCATAAAGGAATTAGACAACTGCATGGACAGGATGTGCATGAAAGGATACTAGAATGCCTACATGGGAAGGTAACCTCTAAAATCTTTACAACAGTGGATGTTGAAGCAGTACAAGGGCAATGTATTTCCAATAGTTGCCAAATTCATATGCTCTCCTTAAATAGCTTTTCCTCTTGTTATACCCACTGGCTGCTTCTCCACTGTGGGCCAGGCATTAGCCAAACACCCCCCAAAACTTGCCAGGGAGAAGGATCTAAGGGAAAAGTAAATAAAGGAGAAAAAAACCCAAGCAGTTTGAGGATGTGTGAGAGACTGAAATGTCTTATGACTGTCTCAAATCTTGCTTGTGTCTGTGCAAACCTCCAAGAGAAGCTGCCGCGGCCTGTGAACTGGTCTGGGGGATGCTGCCCAGAGAAGCGGGAGTGTACTGAAGGATGCACACACACACACCCCCCACTTCCTTGCGGTTGCATTGTCAGACTCCTCAGACAAGACTCAAAGGGGCAGACGTGTACTGAGCTGGCCCCCTCCTGTACCTGTTTGTGGCTCTATTGTGTAGCCCAGACCACATGCATGCAGGATAATGAACTGACAAGAGGCAAATGTTCCTGTCCTGAAGCCAGATGCAACAATACCTGTGGGATCAGAGAAAAAAACCCTAAAGGTGGGCAGATATGCTGATTAGTAGATATGATGAACTTAAAAAGGCAGCAGAAAATTTTGTTCAGTGTGCATCCACCATCGAAGCCAGATCTGTGTGCACCCACCACCAAAGAACTGAAGACTGAGGACCAAGGGGATGCCGCTGGATCCATGGTGGTGACTGTTCTTGCAGCCCTATCCCGCATCCTTACTTTATTTCTGTCTTTTCCTTCCATTCTATCCTATCACTACATATCTTCACCTTTTTAATAATAAAAACCTGTTTTGGGTATATGGCATTTTACCTCGTTTGTGTCTTAATCTTGCTCTTGGGATCATATTGAAACCTCCTCCGATGCTGGATCGGGACAGGATGCAACAACAACTCATGGTGCAACAGCTAAAAAAGGAAGGTGTATGAGAGTCAGAGTATCAATCACATATGGATACGGAAGTGGAAGGAAACATGGAGAAAAGCACCCAGGTGTGTCTACTACTCCCTGTAGAGTGCCAGGGATGAAAAATGGAAACAGTTGCCAGAACACCCCTCCTCCCCGTTCTTTTTCCTGCTGTCAAAGACACAATACCAGGCTGGATGGGTCATTGGTGTTACCCAAGAGGGTGTTTCTTATGTTTGAATGCTCTTTTATTGGAGGCATTCTTGGCCATCCTGGAATTCAAGGAAAAGAGTTGTGACAGGTTCTACAGAGGGTTACTGCATAGTTTGTTTCTGTGTTAAAAAAGCTTTAAAGCACAGTCTCAGTTTCCAACAGAGAGGAGAGTATAGGGTATTGGATAGAAGACAAGTAATACATGGATGAAACTGCTAAAGGAAATATTTAGGATGGATATAGGAATGTGAAGCTGTATCTTACATAAATCGGTGCTTTTTAATACTTTTCTGATTTCCAGTGTAGGTGTATGGCAAATTTAATCTACTTAGACTACGTTTGCTTCTTTGAATTCAGTTTTGCAGATCCCTTATTTCTCTCTTGAGTTCTGCAAACCACAGGTTGATAACCACTACAGAAAAGATATCATCTTGGAACTTACCTGTTTCTAGATTCTTTCTGCAAAGTAAGAGCAAATCTGCATGATGACTGACCAGTAGTAACATTTGTTAGATTTTGCTGTAGTAATATTTCTTTTATAGAGCTGAGTAATTTTACAATGCATAGATGACTTTGGGACTTAAGTTTTTAGGCAGATGCTCCTCTATTTAGAAAACCAGAGGGAAGGCTCCAAATATTACACATGATCTCCCCCCGTGGTACATCTGTTCAGCTCAGACTTGCAAGCACTGAGTTGTCATCATCTGCGAAAGTGGGTCACAAACAAAACCAAGATCCTACATGTTGAGGCTTACGTGTTAGGAAGTAGTTTTGTATTTTTTGTTTCTTCAGGACCTAATAAGGATAACTGTGCTTATCTTTTGTGATTCCCAGGTGCTACTGTACTGAAATAATGAATGCATCTGTTTCCCTTTCTGATACCAATCAAATGCCACACTGTGAAACAGATCTTCATTTACAATAAATCAACATAGGTCTATTAAAGACAATTTCATCTAAAGAGAGTGAGAATTTGGTGCTGTATTTTGTATGTGAGAAATAAATGAACTTCATTTAAAACAACAAAAAACCCCAAACAGAAAAAAACAACCCTATATCTTTTGCTATCTATCAGCTATGCAAATATTTTTGAGAAAATAACAGAAGGTTGCTGGAGAGCATTTGGTGAAGAATTAAATAATAGACTCTATTATCTAATATCTATTAGATATTAGACTCTAAAGCTAAATTATATGAAGATGTGCCACATATTAATTATTTTACATCACCCACTTTCCCAACTAGAGCATGTAGGCCCAACTGTGACAGCACTAACATATAGTCCCATCACGTATCAGCTCTATTAAGAGAGAAAGAGAGATCCAGCTAGGCGATTTTTTATCTTAATTCCACTGACTTATCACTTTATAATTTTGAATTTAAAACCTTTTAAGAGAAACAATACCACACTTCTAGAATAAAGTTTTCCAAAACTTCATGATCCTGATTCCCGTCTGCCTCACCCCTTCTGTAGCAAAACTTTGTGGTGTTAATCTGGTAAGACATTATACCTTCTTTGTATAAGTGTTAGTGTCACCACCAAGGGAAGATGGTAAAATCAGGTCCAGTGAGCCCAGTTGCTTCTATTATACATCAAAAATCACATGTGTGTCTGTCTGTGCGTGTGCATATATATGCCTAGAACTGATACAGTAAAACATTTGGACACTGAAGTCAACAGTGTACATTGGGGAGGTAATTCTGCCCCATTTTCTTCTATCCTCATCACTCCAACTCTTCTCTTAGGTTTTGTTTCCTTTCTTTACATCACTTTTATTTTCATTCTTTATGCTTATTTTTGTCTTTCTTTCTGCATAGCTACCATGCTCTTACCAGTTAATATACCAGTTGTTCAGAGTTATTTTGAAAATAGCCAATATACTCATTATTACATCTAGAATCCACTTCATTTAGGACCCAGCTTGATCGCCACTGAATCTGAACACTCCTTTGCCTTGCGAGAGCTATAAGAGAATACGGCACAATGCTGTGTGACTAAAGGTATTGCAACCTGCATCTTTGTCTTGTAACAATTATTTTAAAGATTTCAGATTAATTCATTTATCTTTGAATTGTAATTTGTATGAAAAGTTTATGGACTGAAACACAAAGAATGGCTGCTTCAGAGGACTAATTGTTCATAGCCCTCACCTTTGTTTCATACATCAGCATGCACCTTTTGTAATTAATATGTGAAATTCCTTTGAAATAACATAGTCCAGGGAGTATATCCCTGAACTGCCTGCCTAGATACACATCCTGGTAAGTGAAATAACCTGGGACTTCTGGAATCCTGAGAAATTTTTTGTACATACTATTGACTGGATCGCTACTGTTTAGCTTCCCAAAACCTTTTTCAAAGTACATATTCTTTTATTTGACTCACCTCAAAAAGCACCTTGGCTTTACATAAGCTTGAATGTAATTCATTGGCTGCAGGAGGTCTTGAGGCAGGCTCATACACAGAGGCTGGAAGAGAACTGGCCCATCTGTGGCTCTCTTAACTGTTTAAGTACAACTCCTGTGCTGGTTGGCATGGGGGCTGTGGCATAATCGCTCCTCTCAGAAGCAGTGGGTCAGCCAGATGAGTGGATTTCCCTGGCCTCTGCCTGTTTGCCTAGATGAGCCCATTCCTCAGGTGAACTCTGCAAGGCCGCGTCATCACCAGCCTCCCCGAACTGTTCTTCATTGCTCCAGAACAGGCTAGACAACTTGAGGCTTTCAACACAGTGAGGCGTTTGATGAGGCGTTTGGAAGGCTGAGGAGATCAAATATTATGGGAAAAGATTGTGAAATAGTCTGATAGGTTATGTTTTTAAATTATATCTTTTTCACAACCACAGTAAATTTTTTCCAAGCCATATGATCCTCAAATTACCAGTACAAATGGGAATACAATTAATAGTGGTGCCATAGCTTTATAGGGAGCATCACATTTTTGTGCCAGGAAGGCATACCTTTTATTCTATTAAACTGAGCAAAAGTCTTCTCCTGGGCCTCGTCTTCTCTCTATGGTGTCATCTTTTCAGGAATACTTCATCATCAGAGTGCTTTGTCCCAGTGATGTATTACACTAATACATCTGTTGCCTTAATGATATATTAGTGTAATACCTTATCAGAGTGATGCATACCAATGATCTATTACTCAAAAGGTGGTGCCATTCAGGAACGAAAGAATTCCTGGACATTTTCAGTATAATTATACAGATAAAAGCCAACATATATTACACTGGAAGCTGTTTTCATGGAACCAAGAACACCAGTATTATAGTAGCATGTTCAGTGCCATTTTCTAGTGCCATTGCACTAGATTTGTAATGCTGAAGTTGTTACATCTCTTTTAAACCTTTTAAATATACTAAGAGCAACTACCATTAACCTTGGGTCACTGTGAAGCAGACTGTATCCAGTTACATTATTTTTACTATATAGTAGTACAGTACTTACTTACCCGTAACCATATGAAACCAAGTAACATTAACCTCCAAATAGTCTGAAGAACATATCATATCTCATTATAATAATCTGGGCTTCATCCTTTGCTTGACTTTTATTATTGTCCACTCTCAAACATTTTCGATTACATGACAGTTGAACTTCAGCCTGTCATTAACTTTAGGCCTTTTTAATCCCAACCTTCATTATCTTTACCATTACACTTTTTTCATTACTTTAGGCAATGAAAAACAGATGGTCAGTCTGATTTATATTGTTTTGCATAGTATGTTAATTAAACATTTCAAAACACCATCCAGAGATTGTGGCAAAAAACAAGCTCTACCTTCTTTTTTAATCTTTCACTGTAAAGAAGGGTAAAAGATGTAAACCAACAATATAAAAACTCAAAGCTTTTTCTGCTCTGCCTTAAGTTCCTCACTAATTGGGTCCAAGCTCAAGAGAAAGAGAATCAGAACCACATTTTGGCTTACGGTAATTTAACTGAGGTATAAAGTATTGATTAGCTTATTTACATTTCCTCTAAATGTGCTTTACACCAAAGTGTGAAGAATGTTGCTTAGTAGAACACTAAGTCCTCCAATTTGTTTCAGTTCATCAGAGCAGGGAAAGGTATGTAGGACCCTCTAGAATTTTTGCCAAATAATCCAACACAAAACAAGCAGTAACAGAAATGAGGGAGAAAAGGACAGGCAAAGTATTTATAATATGTAAATACTGGATTTTTTTTTTCCTCTTTCTCTTCTGTTATCTTTAGCTTCATTGCTAGTGACAGGTATTATTTTAATTTGCAGAGAGGGTTGCTAAAGCAACTTTCAGGAGTGCATTTAATCAGGTGGTAAACTGAATTCACAGAAACTGTAAATGGGGATACAGGGCGATGGATGAAGAACATCCTACTCTTTACATTCCTACTCCTCCAAGGTCGCTCAGCTGACCTGTGACCTTCCAGTTTGGAAACTGCTGAAGCAGATCTTTCTCCTGCCCCATGGGGGGCTGAAGGCAGCAAAAGCTGTCTTTGTAAGAGTCTGATGCAAGAAGTAAACTGCTCTTATCGGCAGAGCAAAACTGAGTAGAATAGCTTGTGTAAGTGCTATGGAACGGCTGGAGCAGAAGGTGGCGTAACAGGTTACAGCAGAGGATGAGGTCTGCGGCTGTGCAAATGAGGCAGAAAGATACAGATCAGTGCAGAATTTCTGGGGCAGCAAGTGGCACTAGCACTGCTGGGGGCCTTTCTGTCAGAATGCTCAGGCTCATCCCAGCCAAACTAAGCCTTGGCTTGTAAAGTGTCAGGGTCTGAGAGGAGCTTGCTATAGCTGAGTGTCGCAGTCATCATCCTGTGAAACACTTTGGTGTTTGGTTTTTTTCTCTTTTTATACTACAATCTCATTTATAATGGGAATTCGCAGGTGAGGCTGTGCTACCCGATCTCTGCTGGAGGTGGAAGCAGCCTGCTGGTACAGCAATGCAGGAAGGGTGGCTGCAGCGAGAAGAGGGCTCTTCAGCCAGAAACAGTGAGAGATTTATTCCAATTAAGAAACCTGCAATTTACCTAATTGCATCTTGGGGGTGCAGAGAGGTAAAGGCATCCTCTTTATCTGGCCTGAGAGACCCTAAAGCTCAGTAGGCCTGACCTCCAGGACCAGGCTAGAAATCAATATCTTACCTAAAAGTATAATTGCTCAAGACACTGTACTAGGATATTTTCAACCTTTCCTGCTCTTCTTATCTGAGGAAATTGGCTGTTTCACTGAGTATTTACTCGGTTTCATCAGTCCCGAAAATCTACTGGATCTGGCAGCTGAAGTTTCTGTAATGTTGGCCTTCTGGTTGTGGTGCGTCTAGTACGTTCCCTGTAGGAGTCTGATCTGTGACAGAAGCCTTTCAAAGCATCGTTAGCAAACACAGCAACTATTAATGCTGATAAACTGCAGGTGAACAAATAGACCTTTGCGGAACTTGCCTTGTGTGCTGAGCAACTGGAAAGGACAGATTTGGTATGGGGAGACTAGCAGGTGGGCTTCTGATACTGTTGCTCTTCTTGTGTACGTACTTACAGAGTTTATGCTGTAACATACACATTAACAGCTCATGATATGTAATACATTTACGGTCACAACAGTGCAGTAAGGTGTGTGTGTGTGTTAGTCTTTTCTTAAGTGATGGGGATCTGCATGGAGAAAGAATAGAGTGAAATGCTTAATAGTGTACAACAGCCTAGGGGACTGCAGGCAAAGTGTGTGGTCTTACCCGGCATGGCTTTAATGGCCATTCAGTCATAGGCAGTGCTTGTTTTCTGCTTTAGAGGTGCCGTTTGTGGGGTCTTTGGGAACCCATCTGAATGATGAGTGACTCTGGGTTTTTGTTTTTCTGAGTTAATATTAGCAACATCTGTTGTCCAATCTTGTTCACTGTGTGCTACACAAATGCTTTTGCTAGTATGGTGCAGAAAAGGAGGAATGATAGACAAAGTGGGTGGCAATTGCTTACATTTGCTCAAGCTGTACTGCCACTGAATGTCAAACCATGCCGTGTTACTAGGCTGTGTCAGGATATGTGTGATGGTTTAGGACACAGCAGTCCTGTTAGTTAAATGGCATTCCTTTTAGTTAAATGAATGCTAATTGATTTTTAAGTTAGAGTTTCCCTTTAAGCTAGGTTTAGGTACCTACAAACTTGATGTTTCGGGCTGAACCAGCCTTTCAGTTTCCTCTGTAGCCCATAGAGAGAGAGCAAGGCTTCTCTAGAGAAATTCATCCTACCTTCCACAGGATGGGGAACAATTGCCAACTTGTACTGCTTAACTCTCTTTTGACAATAGGTAACCTAGAAATTTAGGTTACCTTAAATCTCTCTATCATAGTGAAGACTAGAAGAATTTGCATTTTCTATCTACTGCCTAAAACTCCCCAAGGCTGGTATATTCCATTAATTTCAAAAAGCTTTGAAACAAAACCTGACACTACTGCATGTCTGAAACTCTGTCAATGACAAAGTCGCTAGATTAACTGGAATTGGTTTGAGAGGGGAGAACTGCAAGGTGACACACAACCTCTGACAACTTACCTTTGTTCCTCTGGTACAGGCTGCTACCTACACAGCATATCCCCAGCAAAAGCTGAGTATATCACCCTATGTTCTGTGTTTCTTAAAATAGAAAAAAAAAAGGCCCCAAACCAATAAGATTTCAAATCTGAACTGGGAAATGGTAAGGCAGAAAATGAAATCAACAGAACAGAAGGAGGAGGAAGGGGTGCCAGGGCATCAGAAATGGGTCAGCAAGAACTTAATCTGGATCAGGAGCAACTAGATGTATTTGCCTGACTGTATCTTAACACCTGGACTACAAAATGCAGTGGCTAAGGTGAAGGTATATGATTAATTCTGCTGACTCTGTTATGAGAAAATTGACTTCTAGCAAAGGGATCAAAGAGCAGTTGGGGGCAGTAAAATGGCTCAAACCTTGGAACAATTTCCTTTGGTGTATGAGTGCTAGAGAGCTTCTAGGAGCAAAACCCCAGCTATGAGCAGATCAGTGAGGATTTTGTCATTGATTGAATTGGGATCAGGGTTTCACTGTAATTACTAATTATGGCAAATGTGCAACAGTTGTGCTGCTGCTTAGAACCAAACTGTTTACTTCTGGTTTGTTTTGGGGTTTTTTTTGTCAATGATAGAAGCTGGTTCCTTCCCTCTCCCAGCTTTTTAGAATAGGAAGCATTGCTCATAAATCCCTGTGCTACTTGCTTTTAAATAGTGTGACTTACAAAGTAGGATTTGGCTGATTAGGATGGATGCATGGAAGGACCATTCAAGCAAATGAAGGGTGAGTTCTTTCCTCTTCAGACCCTGAGGCACTGCTTGCTGACCTAAGTGCATTAAATAACTGCATAAAATATTTGTGGATATGTACTTGGGTACAGTAGAAAAACCTGTTTGGGTTTGTTTTGGGTTTTTTTTTAAATAAAGGAACTTGTATCAGAAAAGGATCTTTCTGTAAAATGCTGATATTCTGTCAGTGGTAATACAGGCATTCTCATCTCACATTGACATGTAGCCATTTCTGTTTATAGATACTTCTTGGGGAGATTTTTTGCAGAATAGCTCTCTTCTGTTTCCAGCCTAGCTGGTCTCCAGAGAGCTGTGACAGTCAGTAAAATATATATGTGCCTAGAAAACAAGTTCATAGAACTGATGGCTTCATCAGGACAATTGAAAATTGAAAAGAAACTGTTAAAATTTGAGGTCATGCCTATTAAAAAGTCTGAGGAAATGCTCTTTTTCATTTGGAAAAAATACTGTTTAGGAAAAGTGTGCAGGGGACTGTTGATTTATTAGAAGTCAGTTTTCTCTAGCAGTGTTGATTTAGCTGACCAGATGCATAATCCAAACCAAGTTATATATGTACTGGCTAGTGGGCCCATCCTCTAAAGCAGAAAAATAATATACTTGGTAGGATTTCAACACTGGGATGTGATTCACCTTTTTTCCTAACACCCACTCTTGAGGAAAAAAAAAAAAAAAAAGGCAAAGAAATGCTGAGATGTTCCACAATAGGAAAGGAAAACCAATACTTTGATCAGCTGTATCTGTAAGTCTCAGTCACTGGATAAGCAGCCCGACTGCCACCTGAGTCTGTTGGAAGGACAGCTGGATGCATTGGCTTCTGGCCTGCCTGGTTTCCTTCAGAAGGCAACTCTGATTCATGGAGAGGCAGAGACTGGTGACCAGGAGATCTTTCCTGCAGAGAAGATGCAGTTTAAGACAGACTAACAGGAAGGTAGCTGAAGACTAACAGTACAATCTTGTTATTTTAGCTCCTTATCTTTACAGGATGTTTCCATCAAGCACCCAGGAAAGCTTATTGCTATTTATCTTCTACAGAAATAGACTGAACTATTGAAAGTGGTGGTGGGAAAGATATGAGTTGCTCCACACTTCTATCTGCTCAGAGCGTGTTCAGGGGCTAGTGTTCAACAGTTGTTCCCAAAAACCCAAAATAAAAGCCTCCTTTCACCCCCAACCTAAATCTTACTAATATCTAAAACTGCAATTAGGGGAAAAAAAGCCTCAGCCGCTATTTAGCTCTGGGAGCACAGTGACTGTAGTTTAGCCAGGTCTGAATCAAGAAGATATCCACCAGCCTCCATTGATGGAGGCAGTGGTGACTGGGCTACTCAGGAAAGACATCGGTTGATACTGTTTTCTTCAGATTAAATGAGTGGATGACAAGGGAAGAAACTAAAAGAAAAGTTGATGACATGCAGTCTTTCATACTCTAGACTGCTGGTTAGTGAACTCCAGGATACAGGTGAGCTAAGTTCAGTTTCTTTCTTGAAAGTACTGTTTCCAGCCCATTACTTACACTTTATAAATTGTGCCTATATTACCTGATATTTGGTTATGTAGTATGGGGAAATTTGTTGAGGAAAATGCTTAAACATCTAGTAAAAGTAAAATCCATTTTCTGCTAGCCCTTGGCAGCTTCTTAGTGTGTGGCCACAGATCTGGTTCTGAGGCACCTACAGTCATGAGCTATGTAGGGACCTCAGTAGCCTAACACGATTCTGCCCTAGAGGTGAGACTACAAAGACCCATTTTTTTAAAGTAATTTTTCTGTATTTTTGCATTGTGTGATGCTTTTTATCACAATTAAGCATGAATGCATCAGTTATGCTATCGCTATGACCATATTAATAAAATCAAATTAACAAACAGAAAGTGCAGGCCTGAGGAAATCACTCCCTGTTTTCAGTGATCAAAGTAGCAATTTTCTAGATCGTTAGTAAATGGACCATCATCGCAATGGAGTAAATTTATTATAAAAAAGATAATAAAAATGGTAGAACTAGAAAAGGTTAGTAGTGACAACTGAAAACTTGGCTGCTGAATCCAGGATGAGTTGGCACATTTGGAGTGACTCCTTTATTTCCAGTACATCCTCCAATTCAGAACTTTAAAAACCCACTGGTTTAGGATTCTACTGACTATTGCAGGCTATTGAGTTACAGTGGCATAATGAGGTATCTGACTGCATGGTTTTCTCATCTCTGCCACATTTGAAGTGAAACAAAGGTATTTTAGTCTAACACATTATACTTGCCTTTGTAACAGTCTAAGAGGGTGCGCAAGAGCAGTAAAGGAAGCTCAGCTGATGAGCGGCAACTTATTAAACCACAGTTATTTACTATGTAGGATTATCTATATCCTAATTTTTGTGTTTAATTCTTTCTCTGATGCCGCTATGGAGTATGTGCGTTTTAGCAGCAGTTGCTCTCTGTGCTTTCCTGGAGGGTAGTAACATCCATGAATACCTTGTGAAAAAGGGTCTGGGATAGAAATTGCAATACCAGAAAACTTTTTTGGCAGTTGAATGGTTAACAGTGTTACCATTTACACATTTGGTTTGAGATTAATGGGTGAAATTCATAACCCCTCTAGAGTCTCATTCGCATCTTCTTGTTAATTCACAACTTCTGTGTTAATAACGAGCAGATCTGCAACTAAACTCCCATGAAAATGGCCCAAGCAAAAGCTATTGCTCAAGTCCTGTGGTCCTGTGGCAGATTCTATATGATACCGGACTGGGGAAGCTTGTGAGGTGTTAAAGGACAGACTTTGATTCACCGAGAATCTAGTAGAGTATGTGGGGAGACTTTCTACTGTGTCGTTTTCTTTAAAACACTGCTACTCGTGTTGTAGTTTTAATTAAGCAAAAGTTGGCTGCTAAACAGAGCATATTTGAGCACATGGTGAGGCACAAATTGAACCACACAAATAAACTACCAACCAGCTTGGGTTATTTTTAAGATGGCATTGATGAATTCTTCTAAGCTGTTTTTTTTTTTTTCCCTAATTCTTGTGTTAATATACTCAAAAGCTGACATTATTACAGTTTCTGCAACATGGTAGCTAAAGGCCTGTCTGAAATTTTGCTTCAATTATCTAATTTTTTGTGATTCAGCATATTTAACTTCAAGGAACAGAAATAGTAATGCAACACTGTTGCATGTGTTTCCAGGGGACCTGTTGTTTTTTTTTTTCTAATGGTACTTTTTTTAACACAAAGGAACCTAAACATTTCCTTTAAATGGAGCATGGTTCCACCAAAACAATCTTTGGAATCACTCTGAGAATTGGAGATAAAAACAGAAGCAAGGAAAACTAAAGTTAGGGCTGGAATCGCCCCAACAGTCTCCAATACCACAACATAACGGGGCATATCCTGAACTCACTTTTAAAAACGCTGCCTATTGTGCATGCTAATGAGCCAATGGGCACATTGCTCCATGACCTCCCAGGGTGGCATAGCTATGCTGTGCCAGAAGGGCTCCCCTCAAGCCTCGGAAGAGCCAGAAGAGCCCTTGGGATGAGTCAGCGCTGCTACAGGTGTGCTGTCTCTTCTCACCTGATTGCCAGGTTCCTTCTGTTCAAATGCATCAAAAAGGTGTGGTGTGTTCCAAAAGGTAGCCATGTCTCAGGCTGATTGTGAATGATGAGCTTGACCTTGCTCAGTAAGATGTAAAAATCACTTAAATTTGTGCAGGATTTTTATTTCTGCACCCAGAAATAAGTCATTATCTTCAGTATTCTTAACCTTATCACTAGGAAACAAGTATTGGCCTGTAACTAAATCTTTCTGCATTTGTGACTTCATCATCCTCTGTATATTGACACAGCCTTTTCCCTCAGCAGATTTTCTCCCTTTTGTGAAAAGGATTTTGAATACAGGAGTTGCCTGTCTTAAAGGACAGGTGAACAAGGCCCAAAGAGTTGCCTGGCTCTTGGATGCGGGCCAAGAGAGAAGCACCTACACCCAAGCATCTGCTAGCATAGCTGCCTCAGTCTGGGGTCTGAAGAAGTATGATCCCTTAGGACAGGGCTCTCAAGGCCCTTTGGATTTCTTTAATATTTTTTTCCCCTCCTGACTATGTGGCAAAATCACATTACCACTTTGTATGTAAAATGGCTTTACTGTGTCAGGAAAAACCTGAGGGTCAGTTGTTTAAGGAGAAGATAAAAAGCATAAGACAGCCAGTAAGTAGTATGGGAAGCCTCACTGGGGACAGTGACACTGAGATAATGGAAGACTTTAACAAAGCCTGGAGATGAGCAGTTTGTCAGAGAAGGACCATTGGAAAAGTATAGGCAGCCCATTTTGAAAGACACTGGATAGAGAAGTCTTCATACTACAGGAAGTTGTTGAAGGCACAGCAATTTGGAAATGGGGAAGAGTTTGGGAAAACTCTTTTTAGAAAAAGTTAAGCTAGAAGCTTTGAATTACATAGGATGATTGGTCAGAGGAAGAATATAAAGTTCAGATGTTTGTGTAGGTTAGAAGAATGCTCTGGGGCAGGGTGAAGGGGAGGGATGGGATGTGCCTCAGTCATAAAGACAGAATGGGAGAAGCAGGAAAGAGTAAAGATCTGGATGATCAACAGTTCAGAGGTAATTTCAGGAAGAGAGTGGCCCCATAAGGTTAAAAGGTTTATAAGTTAGATATTCTCTCATTATGTGATGGGGTGACAATTTCAGTCAGCTGAAATATTTGATCAGTCAAATTAGAAAGCATTAAGACTTTCCTTAGAACCTAAAAAGTCTTAGTCTTTTTAGCACCTTGTTGTCTGGGGGTGATGTTTTATTTTTGTTTTTCTTTGTTTGTTTTGTATTTTAGAACCTGGAGAATCTAGCTCCAGGTAACTTGTTGGACTTCATTCTTTTTAATAATATATAGGCACTGAAAGCATAAAGCAAGACCTTTGGTAAAAGACCATGTGTTGTGAAGATCTCCAACAATATCAGCAATGGAGGATGACAGTCTTCGTATTTTCACATTTTTCTAGTGAAGACTGATGAGCTCTCAACATTTTTAATAAGTTGATTAAAAGCTATGGAAGGGAGAGAAGTAGGTGGGGGTCAGATTTGACCCAGCTTCTTGATTAGCAAACCCAGTTGGGCAGCAGAAGTAATTATGTCTGATGTGGTATCACAGCTGTGGGGACTGGAGGGTTGTATGAATCATCCTGAACAGGAGAGTTCCTGTCATATTTTCTGCATTCTGCATCTTCTGCACTGAGCAGACTTTCTTTTTTTACACTGGAAGATCAGAAAGACGTTCCATACTATTTCTTACTAACCTCAGTTCTAGTGCGGTACTTTCTCCAGTGCTGTTTTCTCTTGGAAAGCTGAGCTTGAGTACCTTCTTGGCCCCCTTCCCAATTGTTTTGCTACTCAGCTGATGATTTAAAAGCCACTGATTTTGCTTGTTTCCCCTCAGGTAAATGAAAGCATCCCAGTGCCTCCCACTTGAGTTGACTTGATACAGGTCTTGTAGGGTTCATGAGGCAGCCAAAATGTTTTGTTTCTTGGTACTTTGGGGTAGAGACCACCTAATTTAATGGTTACTGAGACCAGGAAGGCTTACTTGTTTTCTCATTAGTTGCATTCAATACATTGGAATGAATAAAACCTCCCAAATATAATAAAGATTTCCAAGAAAACCCAACTGAGCCATCTTAAACCTGATAGGCCTTGCACAAGTCAATTGCCTTGCTGGACCTCTTCCCTAATAGTTACTGACTTTGATTTTTCCTTTTTATACTCTGATTGATGACCTTCATAAGACTAGGTGGATGATCCATACTCCTCCCTTTACTTTAGAAACACTGGCTTCTCTCTTTCCCACTTTCTTGTTTAATACAAAAATGTGGGGGAGGTTGTGGAACATATACAAAGGGATAAACAGATTCACTCAAAAGCCTCCTAGTATATGATTTCATTTTCAGAACCCCAATTCTTCATTCATACAGTTGCTTTTTGAGGAGGGAAGCATACAGAGGGGCAAAACCCCTGCCTCACAACTCCTTTATTTTGTTTGTGGGTCCAGTTGGGGGGGAAGGTGTGTGAGTGTGTGTTGTGTGGACCTGTTACTCCCTCAGCAGGTAAGAGCACAACTGCTCTTTGCCCAGGGTCACCATGTCTTCTATGCAGTGTCAAGCACTTTAGGTCTCCTGTCACACTGCTGGAATCAGTGGGTGTTTCTCTGTGTACAGCAGTATTTCTATCTGTCCCAAAATCTAAATGAGAATAAGAGGAACAAGAAGTCAGATTATATGGGTACCTCATGAATTATTCTTCCATGAAATAGGAACCTTTAGGGCAAGTAGGTACCATATATAAGGGGATATACAGGTAAGCTGTATGCCTATTGGTTAAAGAAGAGAATTGCACAAAGGAAGTATGGGTGCAGGTTAGAAGAAAAGCAATTAAATCCTGTGGCCGCATCACTGACACATCAGGTATGTGTTGGTGATAATGGTTTGCTAGGAACAGCAGCCTTAAAATTCTACATCGAGCTTTGTTAGTGAACTACCAAGCGCTGCTGTTGAAGGCAGAGTGCATGTCCCCAGCTGAAAGGTGGAAGTAGTGATGCTTTGCAAATGTCTAAGAAAAGTCTAAGAAAAAAGACAGCAAACTTCCAGAGCATGCATTTTAGAGGGGTTAAAAATATAGCCACTCTTCTACCTGCTCTGCAATTATCTTATAGCTTCTTTTAGTTTGTAAAATCTTCAGGCTAGGAACCATACTGGGGTAAGAAGAGTGAAGGAGTAAAATGCCAACCACGGTTTTGGAACAATTAGTGAATGTTTTCTGTTAGGAAGTAGCTCATAAACCAGCAGGAATTTTAAAAATAGGTATTTGGACATTAAAGAATTCTGGATATCATAAGGGCATTTTCAGTGAAGAGTACCAGTAGCTAAAAAGCAGAGTGGAATATTTGTATTCTGTAAACTACTGACATAAAACCAGACATGAATACCATGTTTAGGGAACAGTAAATGCTCATGTTACAATACTTTCCCAGGACCATTTAGTTGGGAGGGCCCTCTTGAAATCATTCAGCCCAACCTCACTGCTCAAGCAGGGTCAGCTAGAGCAGGTTGTCCAGGCAACCTCTCTGGGCAACCTATGCTAATGTTTGACCATCCCGACAGTAAAAAAAAAAGTTTTCTTTGTGTTCAGATGTAATTTTCTGGTTTGTTTTGTTGTGGTGTGGTTTTGGGTTTAATTTGTGTCCATTGCCTCTTATTCTGTCAGTGGGCACTGCTGAGAAGAGTCTGGCTCCTCCAACTTCATTCCTGCCCATCAGACATTTGCACAAATAGATAAGATCCCCCGAGTCTTCTCTCCTCCTGGCTAAACAGTCTCAGCTCTTTCAGCCTCTCCTCATATGACAGACGTTCCAGTCCCTTAATCATCTCTGTGGCCCTGTGCTGGACTCACTCCAGTAAATCCAGACCTTTCCTGTACCAGGGAGCCCTTGGTGAGATGGGGCACTCCAGATGCAGCCCCACCAGCTCTGAGTAGAGGTGCAGGATCACCTCCCTCCACCTGCTGGCAACAATCTCTCTAATGTTGGCCTTCTTGACTGTGAGGGTGCATTGCTGGCTTGTGGTCAGCTGCTTGTCTACCAGGATCCCAAGGTCCCCCTCTGCAAAGCTTCTTTCCAGCTGGTAGCCCCCCAGGATGCATGGGGACTTGGGGCTAATTCTTTCCTAGAAGCAGGACTTTGAGTTTCTCCTTTTGAACTGCATGAAATTTCTCTCTGCCCACTTCTCCAGCCTGTTAAGTAGTACTTCTGGAAGGTGACACAACCATCTGATGTATCAGCCACTCCTTCCAGTTTTATATCGTTTGCAAATTTGTTGATGTTGCACTCAGCTTTCCTGCGGAGGGTGCATTCCTCAGCTTTTTTGTGTGGAAATGTAAGCTGCTTCCCTCCAGGCATTACCTCTTCTCTTTTCTTCCTACTCATGAAGCTTTGCGTTCCTCTGTGTGATTTTTCACTGTTATTAGTCTACTTCTTGTGGACAAATAATTTGCATCTTACTGTAAATTACAAACTTAAATGCACTGGGTGGCCTTAGTGTCACTGAAAAGTAGGGACTAGAAACAGTATTTTCATCAAACTGTGTCAGCAGGGGTTGAGGAGACTAGAATTTATTCCTAGTGTCTCCAAAGACAAATAACCTTTTCCTCTGCTCTGTTTGGTACGATGGGGAAGTGCCAATGCAAGAAGATATTCCCTTCAGGAGGGGACCGGCCACATGACTTCATGCTCAGCAGGCAGCGGTGACAGCAGGCTGACTTGCAGCCCAAACCGTTCTGCCTGCCAGTAGGTGAGGGCTGATTACTCAGGACATGCAGCATGGTGAAGCATAGCTGAATGCCATGTGAAATTCATCACACCAGGCAGGTGAAGTCTGCTAGAAGCTTGATCTCTACATACTCCTCCTCTCCTTTACTTTAATGTGTTTCTTTTCCCTGGGAACACAAGATCTCAGCACCACCATGTTTTCTTGTCTCCCAATTGCCCTTCTATTCTATTTCAGCCTTCTTTAAGTTGTTAAGGTGTTGTAAAAGAGGGCATAGTTTATATCGGTACTGCTAACATTCACTTCTGTGCCTGCCTTGCTCCTGCTGTATTTCTGGTACAGTGCTATGTCAGAGAGAGAGAGATGAGTTTGGTAAATGCACGGCCCAAGACAGTAGATGATCTTCTTGGGATGTTGCCAGTTCTTGGGGTCCAGAGCAGTCTCAGTATTTTAGCAGAAAACTAGCTAGTGAATTGAGAAACCAGAATTTATTTCCCTGAGGTGTTTGCCACCTTGCTGGTGCAGGAGAGACTCTGCCTCTCAACGTGTATGTAACAAGGTGTTTAAGAACTTAGACACACTTTCATTTAGCAAACAGCTGTGGCTTAAAATGCTATTGCCTTGCTACTTAACTAAGCTGCAAGACTCCACACTGAAGCAGATGAGGAGGCCAAATGCATTCTGTTTTGCCAGTTTGGGGGTGGAAGCAGATACTTCTCCAGGAGGATGGCAATGTCTTAAACCATGGCAGGTGTTTGCTAATGAGCATGTCCCTAAATCTTCAATTAACCAGCGACTAACAAAATGTTAAGTGGAAGCACAGTGAGAGGGAGTGGTCTGAATTTCACTCTGATTTAACTTCAACCTTTCTTAGGATGGGGTAAGGTTATTGATTTTGGTGCCTTTAAATGGAGTATGGAAAATTATGCAAAAAGATCAGGACGGGAGCAAATCTTTATCCTTTTTTATTTCCATGTTTGTAACTGTCATAGCCCTGAGCTAAGTGTTCCAGACCCCAGTTGACTAAACAAATTCTTCTCATCAGTTCAGAAGTTGCTTAGTATCTTTTATGTTGTAAAATATTAATTTTTTTCTATATTTAATCTGTACTGGGTAAGACATTGCTGGCTCAGGTTTGGGGGAGAAATTCTGCATTTCAAGTATCTGTAGACTGAAGTCTACTAGTCATAGACTCAAGTTAGTTATTTTGCAAAATGTGCTTACAGAAAAGGGGTGTGAAGAGGTGGTATAATGAATTATCGAATTGAAAAGCCAGCTGCACTTATGGTAAAATAAGAATCACGAGACCTCCTTGGTAAATCTGAAGAATATTTGAGTAGCAACAAAGAGATGCAGATGCTAATATAATCCCTCTCCAGACCTATAGACAATGTATTTCTGGCCTGCAAAATCTAGGATTTTATGTCAGCATGGGTTTAAGGCTAGCAGCTTTAAGTATTGATACTTTTTTTAAAAATTTGTCCTTGGTTTGAGTGAGTGGTGAGGGGTTTTGGTAGCAGGGGAGGGGGCTACAGTGGTGGGCCCCAGTGAGAAGCTCCCCCAGCTCCAAGTCAGATCCACTTTTGCACCAAGGCGGGGCAAATTAGCTGCACCTCTGCAATAACGTATTGAAGAAGGGAAACCTGGGAGGAGTTTGGGGAGTTCCGAGGAGAACATCTGTGTGAACACCAAGGTCAGTGGAAGGAAGGAGAGGAGGTGCGCTGGAGCAGAGACTCCCTGACAGACTGGTGAGATGGCAGGGCCGCCCTCACCATGGAGGTCACCAGTGGAGCAGAGGTCTGTGGGGGGCCCCGTGCCAGAGTAGGTGACTGCACCCAAAGAAGGCCGGCACCCCAATGGCCCTACTGTTGTAGCTTGGCACTGGGAGGGCTACAATGTGCAGGGGTGACCCATACACCCATGGGAGTGACTCATATCAGACTTGGTTTGTGGAGGACTGTCTCCTGTGAGAGGGGGACTGTGCGAGAACAGGGGAGGAATGCCAGGAGTTCCCCTCCGCCCTGAGGAGGAAGAAGTGGCAGGAAGGTGGTGGAGTCCCCATCCCTGGATGACTTTAAGGGCTGTTTGGATGAGATGTTAGGGATATGGTGTAGGGGAGAACTTTGTAGAGTAGGGCTGATGGTTAGACTCAGTGATCCCAAGGTTCTTTTCCAATCTGAATGATTCTGTGACCGACTGCATCCCCTGTTCCCTGCCCACTGCACCTCTGCGGGAAAAGGAGGTAGAGATATTGGAAGCAAAGCTGAGCCAAAGTAGATGGGAGGGATAGGGGAATGTGTTTTCAAGATGTGGTAATGCTTCTCACGGTCCTACTCTGTCTGTTAAGTATTGTTGTTAGTGTCTGTATTAAATTTACGTTCTTTTTTTCTTCTTCCCCTGATGAGTCTGTCTTTTGCCTGTGACTGTAATGGATGACTCATGCCTCCCTATCCTTATCTTGATTCCTGAGCCTTTTTTTTCTCCTTCCCGATGCTGGGGGTGAAGGGGGTAGTGAGCAGCTGCATGGTGCTAGGGTTCCCTGTGAGCTCAAACCACAACAAATTTAAATTAGGAGCTATATCACCTTTCCTGGGTACTGTGCTAGACTAACAGCTGAAAAAAACAACTGGTTGTTCTGAAGAAGGATTAACATGTTAAATTTACATTTCAGCTAGAAGCATCTTGTGTTTAAATTATTATAAAATGATAATGGCTAGTTCGTTTGCCAGGATTTAGACAAAGTTCTGAGAAAAACGGTTGTGGTTTAGCCAAGAGATGCAGGATATCTTCTTGATGCCTCTCCACTCTGAGGCTGCAAGTTTGTAGTGGAATTCATGAGAAACTTGGCTTGAAGAACATTCCCAATTCACTATGCTCTCTGTTCCCAAGCATGGCATAGGCAGTTAAAGATTTGGGAGACCACTGACAGTGATTTCAAGGACTGCAGAAAGAGTTCTTGTCTAGGCTGCTGTGATAGTTCACTGACTGTGGCCCTTTCATTTTCCTTTCATTTTAACAAGGAAGAGGTTGAAAACTTCGGGGAAGGAGAACCTCATTGTGTTTTATAAAAGCCTGTCTGTCGTTTAGGATCCACTGGTTATGTAACTCCACTTTGT
This sequence comes from Athene noctua, assembly GCF_965140245.1. Lineage (NCBI taxonomy): Eukaryota > Metazoa > Chordata > Aves > Strigiformes > Strigidae > Athene > Athene noctua. Next base: position 35,597,771 of record NC_134040.1, read on the forward strand.
AATTGTTTGTTATCTGTCCCAAGGTAATAATCATCAGATAGTAATGACTTCTGATTGTTGTTTATTGGCCTTTGTGAAACTGGTTGGTGGCCTTGCCAGTCACTAACTTGGCATTATTTATTATTATTACAAATCCATTACTTAATGTGATTTGTTTACAGAGCATTTGCAAACATGGATGATGGTATCCATAAACTGTTATCCTATGGATTTGTTCATCCCCTTTGTTTGCCTCTTAAATGCTGTAGAACAAAGAGGAGTTTGTAATCAAATGTTGTTTGCAGGATTGATTCATAGTTACTGCTGAGCGTAGAAATATTGACATCAATTAAAATAAAAAAGAGGAGGAGTTTAGGCCATTGAGGGTATCCCTCCAAGAGGTGTAAGAGAGAGAGAGGGTAATTTTGATGCAAAGCAGTGTGCCTCATTAGATATTGAAGATGCAGAGACTATAGGCAATATCTTCTATGTTCAATAGGAAATTAATCTAAAGATAGGAGGACCATTAAAGAGAACACCTGAAGCCTGAATAGTGCTCTCTGCATGCTCAGGGACACTCATCTGACCTGACCATCATTTTGGTAAGCTGTATTTTAAACAGAAGTGGCCCAATACCAGAGTTTGGTTTGAGGCCCAAGAACTGGTTCAGATGTTCCTGTTTTTCCACTTGGTACATTTTTTTAAAACGATCTGAGTCTGGGAACAGAACTCTTTAAAGTTTTAAAGAATAAAGCAAAGATGACAGCTAATTTTAAAGTTTCTGTTTAGCAACCTTTTCAAGTAGTTGTTACGTTACCTAAAGATAGTTTGGATGCTAGACACCCTGCAAAGGTTTTAAGATTACACAGTAATAAATGATGTAACATTCTTATTTACTCAATTTGTTTCATTTTTCTCACGTGTAAGTGAAGAAAATATTTACTTTGTTCAAAAGTGGTTTCTGAGGCTGAACTTAATTCATATGTGTAACTAGGTTTGGTGTTTGGAAGGTGCCATACAATCATTATTTATTGATAGCAGGACCTGCAGAAGCAATGCATTATTTATATTATGTTATCTGTGGAAGACTTGCAACTATTTTCTTGTGTTTGGACTAGAAATGTTCAAAAGTATGGTCAGCTGACTTCATTCTTTTTTCTACGGTACCACCAAACGTATAATAGCAGATTATTTTCAAAATGGCATTATGACCTTAGTCATTTTCCTTAAACCAATGTATAAAAGAACGCAAAGTTGGGACTGATGAGTCTTTGATTTCAGTGTGATGGCTGGATATAATCTGTTGACTAGAACAATATGCGGAGTATGTGCATTTAGCTGGGATAGGTGTGAAGAACCAAGTTGTCCCCATATTTCCAGGTGTGGGATTAGAAACTCTTCAAAACTAGAGTATATAAAGTTTCCCCCTGATAATTCATTCAACCACTGGGATTTCTTTCACTGCAGAACAGGCTTAAGGCTTGGCCCACTGAACTCTTAGGCAAACTATGGGGATGTCTATTGAAGCCAAGGTCACCCTCAGAGAGATTTAGTGCTGCTCTATTGCTTGCTAGTCCCCGTGGCCCTTTCAGAGAGCTGTGTTCCAGTAGTGTCTTTGCTGCAGCCTCCTCAACAACCCTAAAGGGGGTTTAAAATGATTGGAGGGGAAAAAAAAAAAACAAACACACAACATACTGTAAATTAGTGCTGACAATATCAACATTAATTTATACCAGAAATACATGAGGAATAGAAGGTGGAAAGAGTGATGATGCAGAACGCAGTGTTTCCTACATCCTGTTCTCCTAGAGCAGCTGAAGGAGGACTGCCACGGCAGCGGAGGATCACAGCACAGAGCCAAGCACTCCGTCCCTTTCGGAAACGGCTACTTTGCGGCCTCCTGCACAGATAGGGTCATTCAGACACGGACAGAAAGCCACTGCTCGCAAAGCTGGCTTAGTTCAGCACAATTGCCACTAGAATGTGTTTAAAAAATTATTAAGAAGGGTTTAGCACTGCGACTCTTACTAGTGAACAGAGTTCTGTTGCTAGTCCTAGGCATGTCAAAATTGAGGTTTGTGAGCAATAGTAAAGAATGCCTCTGATATTTTTGGTTATTGTTACTAATGCTGTGCAAATCTCCAAAACCAGCATACTCTGGAGAACTGAAAGAAAAGGCGGGACCTAAATATTGAGAGGGTATTCTGACTCCAGTACTCTTATCTTGATTACGAGTAAGTGTAAGGTAGTTGTTCGGATTCATCTCCACCACCAGAAATGTCCAGCCCTGTTTCTGTCAGTTCTACACTTTGGTTTTTACTTCTGGATTAAAAATAAGTAAATCTCTCAATGAAAACGAAGCATTTTAGCTGTATTGTGAGATGATAAACCATCTGAAGTCAGGAGGTTTTTTGTCTCAGTAAAAGTGTGCTCTGTACATGTGACTTTGAAACTCAGAACTGCACATGCATGCTAGTGAACCTGATATATATATATATATATATATAATCCTTTACATTTTATTTAGCGGTTTAGTTTTTTTCCTCTAGAAAAGATAATTGCGGCTGTAAAATGGGTATAGTTTTAAGGTATCCTAACTTGAGGTGTTAAGAGTATAAATTGACTGCATAAAAGATTTAGGTTGCAAATCTGCTGTTTTGTGTTTTCCTAGACAGTTGTTTATTTTGTTTTTAAAAAAAGAAAGTATTTTGAAGTTCGGATAAAAAATGATGTGATAAAATGATGAGTCAGGTTGTCAAAAGCAAAAAAAATTCTAACAGGTATATGTGCTACAATAATGCTCTCTTTTTTTATTATTTTTGCAACATCTGACTCATGATTTTGATTATGTATTCTGCCAAGTTCAAAGTTTCCTTACACAAAGAGCTATATGAAACAACCGCGCTTCAAACCATTTTACTTCAATTGTAGTAACAGGTTTTAGAGTTTAAATCATTAACAACCTCTGTGTGAACTTTTATCCAAATGACTGCAAGTCACAAAGAGAGCACTTCTCTTTCACCAAGTACCTTTTGTGCTTTAGTGAGACCCAATCCCTCTTCTATTTTTTTTTTCCCCACCTTCATGTCTGTCTTTGAAGCAAGATGGGTGATTTGTGAAGTAATGAAAGTATGTATCAGTTAATGAAAACTGCTATCCTGGCTTCATAATGCACGCTGGAATTGCTTCAGGATAAAGCTTCCTCTACCTGCATTACAGCAGGAAAAAAAGTAAATTTCAGAAGTCCAGATTGCTGTGTGCACTGCAGAAGTATCATGTAGCAGTTAAACCAACCATTAGGGGTGACCTAATCTTGATTTCCTCCCCCCCTCCCCACACAGACACATACTTCTCAAGGAGTTGTGATTTTCACGCTGCTTGCTTTCTTTCCACTTTTTAAAACCTGCACTAGAAATTGTCAGAGCCTGATACCGCAACAGCGCATCCACACGCGAACTTGCCCACCTCCCTCTCCCGCTTAGTTTGTACACTTAATTTGGCACGGAGGGAGTCGTAGCTAATCACCCTCTTCCCCACCCCCCCCGCCCCCCCTGTGCTGAAGTTGAGTTCCAGCGAGTCCCTCCGGCCCCCGTGCTTTGTGAAGGAATAGCTGAACACCACCAGGAAATTCTGTGGGGCTCGATTTGCCCTAGGACAATATTTCTTTCCTAACACAGAGAGGCAAACCGTCTTAATTTAATTTTATTTTAAAAAGGGGTGGTTGTTATTATTTTCTTTCCTAGCAGAAAGGAGGGAATTACAGCGCTGATGGTCGAGACCCACGACACACACACACACACCCCGCGCGCTTTATTATTTTATTTTTATTAAAGAGCGAATTAGGCGCGGGTGCAGGAGTGGGGCAGCGCATCCCTCCGCCTGCCCCCGGCGGGGGAGCGCGGGGGCATCTTCCCCTTTGCTCTGCGCGGGGGGTGCGTGTTTGTGTCCGTGTTTGTGTGCGTGGTCGGTGTGCGTGTGTGTGCACGCGTGTGCCCGCCCGCCGGGCTCCGGGTGTGCGTGTGTGTGTGTCCCCGTCCGCCTCTCGCTGCCCGCCCGCCGCCCGCCTCCCGCGGGCGAGCCGTGAGCGCCGCCGCCGCCGCTGCCCTTTGATCCCGGCGTTAGTGTTAGTTGTAGGGGCCGGGAGGCGCGGGGGGCCCCGCCGCCCCAGCCCCTCGCCCCGGCACGGCGCCCGGCACCCGCCCGCCCGCCGGGAGCACATCCCCGGCCGCTGAGGGATAACTGCGACCGGGGACAAGCCAGGTGCACGACCGGGTTGGGGGCGGGGGGGTGGGGGGGTGGGGGGAGGGAGGGGGGGAGAGGAAAAAGAAAAGAGAGAGGGGGAGAGGGAGCCCTTCGCGGTGGCTCCGGGAAAACCGGCTTCAGCCCCCTTTCCCTCGGCGAAGAGGGAAAACCCGCCCCGGTTAGCGGCTCCCCCGGGGGCCGCGGCTTTGTGCCTGTCTGTGCCCCCCCCTCCCGGTCTTATTTGATCTCCCGTTAAACCAAGGAGGAGAATGTGAAAAAAAGGGGGAAAATGCCCAGGAGGAAGCAGGAGCAACCCAAGCGCCTCTCTTCACGTAAGTGCCCCCTCTTTTTGCCATTTTCTCCTTCCTTCTCTCCCCGTCTCCTTCCCCTCTGCAGCCGCCTCCGTCGTTTCGTGCATTAGTTTAGGGTTACAGAGGTGAAGCTGACAAAGACACAGCCTGGGTTATTCCTCTTTTAGGTCTGAGCTAAGGCAGCCATGTTGGTGATGAACAGCCTTGTGCCCTTTTAATTTCCTCTCTCTCTCCTTTCCCCCCTTCTTTCTTCGCGTCTCTCGCCCTTTCCTCCCTCTCCCTCCCCTCGCCCGTGATTGTGCATTTGTGCTGGGGGGGGGGGGGGGGCGGTGTGGGTTTCTGTTTGGGGCCGGAGGGAGGGGGGGGGTGTCTGTTTTATTGGGGTGGGGAGGGGGGCTAGCACCGGAGGGGAGGGCGGCGAGAGGGGAAGCGGCTGCTGGCGTCTTGTGCGGAACCAGCCGAGAGGTCCGTCCCCGGCTAAAGGTTGCGGCGGGGCTGGGCGGCCCGGGAGCGGGGAGGGCGGGGGGGGGAGGCTGGGGGGAGGCGGGCAGCGGCCGCGGAGGGGGCCGGCGGCGGCGGGGGGCACCCCCATCCCCGACCCCGCGGCCACCCCCGACCCCGCGGCCACCCCGTAGGGAGCCGGAGGCGGCGGCGGGGGAGGGGGAGGCAGACGGTGGCAGGCGAGGTCCCTGCAGAGCGGGGAGAGGCGGCGGCGGGCTCCGGGCTCCTCCTGGCCGCAGTGAAATGAAGGGTCAGGCGGGACTCGGGCTTCGGCGGCGCTGCCCCAGGCGGGAGCAGCAGAGCACAGGGCTAAAGTGCATCCCGATCCTCCGCCGGCGGGCACCCCCCACCCCCCCCCCATCCCCCGGCAAAGCTCACCCTGCTCCTTCTCCGTCCCTCCCCCCATCCCTGCCTATTTTCCCCCCTCTTTGCAAAACAGTTAACTTTTCTCCTGCTCGCTCTCCGCCCCCCCCCTCCCCCCTTCTCCTTGTATTAAGCGCTCGGCAGCTATAGAGAGGGAGGCGGAGGGGAAGGCACCTAAAAATACCCTGCCCCTGCTTGGCCCCGGGGTTGGTTTAAGGAGAGCGGGGGGGCTGTGGATGAGGGTCATTTGTCTGTCTCCGGCACATCTGCTCGCAGCGTGCCTGCAGCCCCTCCGCGCCGGGCTCGGGGCAGGGCGAGAGCTTAGCCGCCGCTGCCGGAGCCGGGCTCGGTCACCGGGAGTTCACCGGGGCGGCCCCGCTCCCTGCCCGGGGGGCGCCGCTGCGGGCGGAGCGCGGCCCGTGGCTGTGACCCTTCTCCTCCTCCTCCTCCTCCTTCCCCCTCCGCTATGCGGGCGGAGGGAATGGAGCAGCGCTCCCCCCCCCGCCGCCCTTCCAGCACCGGCACACGGGCCGGGGCCGGGGGTGTCGGCGCGGGGGGCGGCACTCGTAACCCCACAAATATTTCTATCTCCTTTTCCTTTCCACCAGAGTCGAATCAAGGGGTCGAGTTGTGGTGGGGGTCTGCTTGGGGGATTTTTGGTGTTTTTTGGTGTTTTTTTTTTTTTTTAATTGTATTTATTTATTTATCCGTCTCTCTCTCCCGCCCCCCCCCCCCTCCCGTCGCCGCTTGCCCCCCGCGCAGCCCCTCCGCCGAGGAGCCGAGCCGGCGGCGGGAGCGCGGTGCCCGCCTCTGCAGCGCCCCGGCCCCGGTGCGGCGGCGGCGGGCGGGGGCAGGGGCCAAGCCCGGGCGCGCAGGGCCTTGCGTGGCCGTGGAGGGGCGTTTCGTGGGGAGAAGGGGGGGCCTCTGTGTGTGTGGAGGGGGGGCGAGCCCCGCCGCCCCGGTTGGGCAGAAACCCCCGCGGGGGAGCGAAGGGGAGTCCGGGGGCGCGCGGCGGCGGCGGGGCGGGCGGCTGACCTTGCCCTCGCCCCCGCCCCGGTGCGGCTGCCCTCCGCCTGCCTCGCGGCCTGACAGCAAACCTGGGCTCCATTTTAGCTCGCTCGGGCGTGCCGCTCCCGGGCGCGGCGGCGGCGGCGGGGGCTCGGCTCCGGCGGCGGGAGCTCGGCGGCCCCGGCCCCGGGTGGCGGCTGGGGCTCCCCTCGGCCCCGACCTCCTGACCGCCGCGCCAGGGGAGGGCACGGCTTTCTCTGGGCCGGGGAACAATCGCCTTCATTGTGCAAAACGAGTTCTGCCTGTGTTGTTTGGGTTTGGGTTTTTTTTTTTTTTTTTTTTTTTTTTTTTTTTTTTTTTTTAAATGCACGGCCTAATTTGTGGTTCTTTTGGATTAATTTTTTGGTTCAATTCATGGGAGGTTTTTTTTTTTTCTGATGTGTGAAGCACGCATATGCTGCATGTCCCACACGAATGTTACTTTTTAATGGGTTTTATTTATTTTAATTTCTTTTACAGCTAGATTGCACTGGATCAAAAGCTATTATTTGACAATAAATAACAATAATAATAATAAATCAGATAATTCAGGAAGAATTACAGGAATACTGTTCTAGCCTGCAGTCCTGCAGATTCAGAAAATGCCCAGGAATCCATTGCATTCTGTGTGCAAATGCTATAAATAGTGATTATTTTTTTTTTTAGCAACATGTTGCTTTAATGGGTACTCAGTGTAAAATACATTTTTATTCTACAATTCCTGCTGGTTTTAGCAAATACATTTCTTAGAGGAACAGTGTGTGTAGTTCATTTTGAAATATTAATGATGGCAGGAGAATGTAAAGTGCACCATGTACATCTAGAAAGAAGATGGCTAATACCGTGCTCACCTTAACTCTGCCCCACTGTGGGTATTAGGCTATCATCCACTCCCGAGTGATGTCACAGGTTGCTGCTGGTGCATGAATGTGCTCTAAATGAAGTAGCATCTTACTGAACCTCTCTGATATTTTGGATTCTGCTGCAATTGTTTGGGAATTAAATAGTAAGGTCTTGATATGTTCTACCATTGGTAAATTATTCTGTGTAACTGAGCAAATGTGCTATGGACTCAAGTATAGCTCAAGTAGGAAGCTGTGTTCTCAGGATCTCTAGGCCTTAATTAATTTCTTATAAATTGTTGTGTGCCATGTAATGCACCTGAAGAACGCTACCATGCTGCTTGAAGTGACGGTGTGTGGCTGCTGCTGACTGGGACTCTGATTTTATACTTCTGTCCATTGACTTCATTGGACAACCCTTGTGTAAATTTAGAGGTAATTTCACAAGAGAAGACTGTGCTGCCAAAACACACTCTATGGTGAAGAAGTTCTCTGTACAAGAGTTTGTTTAGAGATGTCTCAGGCTGGTCCAGAATTAAATTTAGTTTCAAGGGAGTTGCTAAATACTGACGCTTCAGTGGTTGAAGGGAAAGCAGATTGATAACGATTAGATGCAGTAATACTGTGTTTTGGTGGCATCTGCTTAAAAGGGCAGAGTTAAGGTTGAGCTTTCAGTTTCTGAAGTTTTGCAACATTATTTAGTTTGGAAGGGTCCTTCAGTGGTCATCTGGCCTAGCCCCCTCCTCAAAGCAGGACGAGCTTCTGGGTTCAGTCAGGTGGATGGGCCCTTTGAGACTCCCATTTTAACATGTATTCTAAGCAGAGTTTCTGCTTTGGGAACCGTTTAGCCACAGATGCCAGCAGAATGTCTTCACTCACACTCTGTGAAATACAAGAGAAAGTACATCCTTTTTAATTTAAGATACAAGTGGATGAGGAAAGGACTCTAGGAGTTCCTGGATAGACAATGGCTCATTCATACCCCAACTAAATACTACTGCAGTGTAGAGTCAGTTTCCAATGACAGAGTTAGGTCCGTAAGTTAAAAATTTGCTCAGTGCACATGTGTCTTATGATTACTTTTGGGTGCAACTAACTCAGACAAGTCAATTCATTTTCACTAGAATGTTTAAAGGAATTTTACTCATTCCTTAGTTTGTGTGTACGTGCGCACATTAGGGGTTTTTTTTCCCCTTCAGCTACTTGAGCACTTATATTTTTTCCTCATTTCCTCAGTTAGCAGCAAAATCTTTAAAAATGTTTGTGTAAATACAATTTTGCTCTATTTTTCTTCTCCTTGTTGCCTTACTTTCCATTCTACCTCATGCTATTATTTTCTTTTCTGAAAATTCCTGAAAGTCTGTTTCCTCTGAACTGCACAAACGTGACTTGGAAGAGTTCAGCCCAAAAAGTAAAAGTTTTTGGAAGTTTTGAGGCACTCAAGTAAATGTTTAAGGTGTAGACCACTACGTTGCCTTAAGTGTAGCAATCAATACTCCTTGGGGTTTGATTCTGTCTCGGAGGCTTGTAAGCAATGCAGTTTGTGAATGAATGCCACAATACCATTTATACAAAGTTTGTGTTTGTTATAGACTATCAGGCAGAATTAGATGCTACATTGAGAAGTTTGAACTGCTGCTACTTCCTGAAGGATGGGTTTAATGTAGGACAAACTGCAGTGATATTTTCTGTTGGATTTATTTTATTAAAGAAGGTGATGCAGAATTAACATAGTATTAGTTTCACTATCAAAACTAGATATGTGATAATGAGGGGGCATAACTCTTGTTGCATTCATAGTCAGGTATAATGTTAGATATTCCAGGTACTGTCTTGAAGTGTTCAGCTTTTTATATACAGTAAAAACCCCCTTAAACTCTGTGAAGCTTTTTATTATGTTGTTTTTTATTGCTGGGTTATATCATCGGAGTGTAAAGAAAATACTGTCAAACAAGTAAATTAGCAGTGATTTAGAGCTTCCTTCTTTCTGATTTCTGCCGCTTGCTTCATTTGATACTTTCTGATAGCAAGAGAGGATGTGTTGGATGGGTTTTTCAAAAGACTTCCCAATGTCAGAAAAGCCTTTACTATCATTCGGCGTTTGAGAGTTGCCTCCAAGACAAAGGGCTTTTGCCAGGAATGGGAATCTTTTAATAGTGTTTATTACCTTACTAGCAGACATTGCATGTACAAGGGGAAGCTTTTAACATATTTTCTATTTACTATTTTTAACCTCTCACTGCTGCAGGGATCATGATGTAGCTCATTGTTGACAAGAGGATCCATGTAGGGAAAATTATTATTCTTAGTATGATTAGGTTAATAATTTCATTGCTATCATCATAGTTGTCCTGGTGGTACTGTAATGCACCTCTCGAAAGAACAGCAGCCTTTTGGTGGGTGGAGTAGCGTCCGCATTACTCCACCTGAAAAACACTGTTCTTATTTTGTCCCTCTCATAATAGCGAAGTCGTCATAGACTACATTTCAGAAATACTTTTTCCCTTTATGGGGACTCTTTCTGATGTGAAGTCTCTGTCTCTTTAAACTTGTACCCTAATTATTTTTTCATTATGCAAACTAAGTCACTTGTATAAAATCATTCACTGATCAATGTCTAAAGCCATTCAATGGTAGGCTATGTCTTAGTGTTGTTCGATAGTACAAAATACGAATAAATCACACTGGAGTATAAATTGGACTACTAAAGAGTCAGCATTGTGCTCGTTAAGCTGTTTAAGTCTTTAGGATATTATAAATTAGATTTTAGAGGGGGCAGGAGTGGAAAAGATCATAGAACAAAACAACAAACTTTTTAGTTGGCCAAACAGGAAAACCTGCAGGTAGAGCAGAGGAATGGGAAATGTAAGAACATGCAGACAGAATGCATTTTTACTTTTAAATTTTAAACGGATGAAGAAGGAGTATGACTTAATCTTTGTAATAGAGTGATTGTTGTCATCTTCATATGTAAGAAGGCAGGAGTAGGAGGAATTAAGTTTAGAGAAAAAAAAAAAAAGTAGAAGAAGAGCCAGGAGGAGCTGGCTGTTCAAAGTGAAGTATTAGTAATTTCCTATAATTTAATCAGACCAGATCCCAGAGCAAGATAATGAGAGCATGACCTACAAAAGAGGACTTTTTGGAAGTTAAAAGGGTTTCTAACATGAAGCTTCACAAGGCATGTGATTTGTCATGAAGCAACTGTATAGAGGACTTTTTCTCTTTCACATTGCAAAGAAATTGTAGTATAGACATTAGCTCTCCCTAACCATCTGATCTAATATGGCTTATGCCTGGAATCCTTTTACTATTACAGCTCTTAAACTACTCCAGAGTCACGCTTGAAGAGTGTATCTTCTAAATAATATTTTTGTCTTGGTTTCTGGTATACCATATTTTGTTGCCTAGCTTGCCATTCATGGTATAGGATTTGTATCATTTAGGTCTATACATACAAAACCCTTCAGGATGTATGGAGGCTGAAGTATCATGTTTCTTACAAAAATAATAGCATGTAAAAAATCTGTAGTCCAGAGTAGCTGGCAGTATGTAATAGAACCCAGTTTTCAAGGGGATGAGGGGAATTGTCTTCCTCTCTCTTTCTGCCCCCCCGCCAAGTAAAACATTTTATTTTAATTCCACTTTAAAAAAAATGTTTTCTAGGAAGAGTAATAAATGATATGGGCATGAAGAATAATAAATGGTATTGGAATGAAGGAAAAAAAAAAAAACCTCAAAAAGGTGGATAATATCCCTTTCCCCAAGGTTTGGTGGGGGTTTTTTTTAGATATAGTCAATAAAACTCAGAGTTGACCCATACTTTGCTTGAAAGGGTGCATGCTGAAGGGTACAGTCAACCCTGATTCTGCACATATCTACTCTATTGTGACTACTTTAATGAAGGATTCGGCAGCATGTATCCATAAGCTCACATGAAAGCTTGTCTTTCAGTTTTTCTTTTTGTATAGACTAACTTAGAGTCACAATTATGGAAGCGCTGCGCTCCCAAAGACAATTTCTCTTGTTCTCACTTAGCTTCAGTAGCGTTTACAGACTGGTATCCTCTTTGGTCTGGACTCCAGAGAGTTTGAATGCTCAGTCTGAACCATTGGCTTAGTGGTTAGCTCTGTTCCTCAAAGTTTCTCCTTTCCGAGGGATTTCCTGCTTGTGGTGTAATTACACTGAGTAGTAGAATCCCAAATTAATCCTAATGCTAAGACAGGCCTATTCCGTTTTGCAGGTTAAGAATTTGGGCAGAGTCCATGATCGATTAATTTGAAATCGTGACAGAGTTATGGGGGATTTTTTTTTGAGAAACGTGCGGCAAGGAGAGAAAAACTGGGCTGCGTAAACAGTCCTTTCCCTCATTCTTTTTGGTACTCGGGCACTAGGGATGGAAGCTGGGGGGAAAGACTGACTAGGGTTGGTAGTACAGTAGGCCAAGAGAGAAGGTTTTATGGAAGGTTGATGATTTAGCTGCTGTTTAGAATAAATTGTGTTAAAAATGAAAGGGTTACTGAGTGATAGAGGTCTTGTAATGAATCATCTAATGCACAGTTTCAGAAAGTGAAATTAGGTTCCAAACATCTTCATTATTTTGTTTCTTTTATTTGGGATGCTCTCTCACTAGGGTAGAAGTAAAATTTTTGAAGCAACTCAAAGCAAGCTACTGTCATCATCCCTTTGAATTCTGCATGGTCCTACCTCTAGGGATTCCCTTCTTCAGGAAGGTTTTACAGCTCTGCTGACCCACAGCTGGGGTTTGCTTCCTGGATGAGGTTTTTCCTCTATTGCAGGGCTTTCTGTGTAGGTACAAATAATTCTTGCCTGCATGGTCTTAAATTAGCAGTGTGGAAGTTTTATCTGAAAGTTTCTGTAAGGGAGAAGATTTGGCACAAGCTTACTTTAAAATTACAACTTCCTATTTTAAGTGAATGTTTTGGACGTGTCCTGGATCTTTATGCCAGTTAGAGTTTGCAACATGCCATATCAGGGCAAAAATGAGAATTCTGGTGAATTATTAAAAATAAATGTCAAGTAACTTTTAGGAAAAGGCATTAAAAGAATTGATGGCTTTAACAAGTGTGTATTTAGCTTGATGAGTGATCCCCGTGCGTGACTTTATTAATGAACACAAATTCTTTGCAAACTACTTCTAGATTTCACTTTGGTTTGTGTAGTAATACAAATAATAACTCATCTGAAAAAAAAAAAAGAATTAAAATAACAGCTAGGTGATCATGCAGTGAAAAGTAGGTGAGGATCAGAGAAGGTGGCAGGCAAGTGGATTTAGATAGCAGCTGGTGGTGTAGCTGTTTGTGTTTGCTTGCTTTCCTGAAGCACAGCCAGAGTCTCTCCCCTTAGACTGCTGTGCCAGATCTAGACCTGGCAACTAGTGGCTGAGGAATTTCTTTATCTGTGTTTGGAGCAGAAGTTCCCTTTATCTACCTCTGTATTTCTAGCACTTCGAGCCCGTGAAGAGCCCTTCTCAGGCACCAGTGTAAGCATAACAGCCTGGAGCTGCTCTAATTTCTGCTGCTCCCAGGCTCTCACCCTGCTTCTTGTTCTGGAAAGGAAGGGCTGACACGATCGTTTTGTCAATTCTGCGTTGCCAAAGGGAGTTCTTTGCACAGTGAATAACTCTGAAAGGGGCCCTTCTGCCCACCTTGAGGTACTTTTACATTGCCCCTAAGGTCTAAATAGACTTCACCATAATTGTTTATATTGTCTTCCTGCACAGTGCTATGCCACATTGAGATAACAAAGCAAGCTCTAAATAAGCTACCTTGTGTACAGGAGGCAGTTATCACAGCAGTCTACCCAGGTTAATTCAGCTATAATACTTGTGGGCATACTCAAGCTGGCTCAGATATCGCCACATAGCACCGTGTTATTTAGTACAGGCATACTCTCATGAGAATCGGAGTTGTTGTCTTTGAAGGCATTTACTGGCCTGCATAAAAAGTGTTGGTAAAGCCCACGGAGTTTTCAGCCAAGAAATGCACTTTGAAAAAATAAAATCAAATCCCACTGCCATTGGCAGACTTGTTTGTTTGTTCAGCAGAAAAGCCAGCAGTGGAATGGACATGAACATGAAACTTCCCCTTTGCTTGTAGCTGTTCCTCTGCATCTGAATTTTAGGTGGATTTTTAGGCAGAGTGTAGAAATGGATTGCTGCCATTTATGCAGTGTCTGTGCCCTAAGGAGCCATAGCATTAGTTTCTTGTACTAGGAGCTTGGCACAGAATATCTCTTTAAAATAAGATAAGGTTTGGGAATGTCCACTCTTTATTCAGTGCTTGCACATTAATTACGTGACCTCTGACTTTTCCTAAGGTTGAAAGCTGAGGCAGTGCCTTAAATAGTGTGTCTAGGAGTGAGGAGTGCCTATTCCACATGGAAAGGTCTGCTTCTGTGTGTTAGCCTACCACTACAAGTAGCTTCCTAATCCTCTCTTATTTGGCTTTGCTTGTTAACCCCAAGCAATCCTCTCAGGGACAGAGAAAGCAGCTGTCTTTGGTAGCAAACACAGCACGACAAAACAAACACTTCTTGAAGCTTCTCTTAGATAGTTACCATAATATCGTCCTTGTGGGAGGAATTAGAAGCACAGAGAATATAATTTGCCATGTTTTAATCTGACTTTGGGAGAGAGGCAAAAAATTAAATTATAGGGAACTAGATTCCTGTGACATTCACAGGAAGAAATAATTTCAGTATCTAAAACTTAAACCTTTTGTTTCTGAACCAGTCAGAAAACTAATATGTATGAAGCACCTCAGGTGAGTAATGGGGCAGAGCAAAATGGTAAATCAGAAGCACATCATTTACCAAAATAGAGCAGCAGAAGCTGCATATAGCAAACAGAAACTAATCAAAAAAAAAAAAGGTCTTCGTTAGAGCAGGTATGCTGGCCTGATGTCACCTGCTATGCTTGAATATTCCCATGCATGAGGTTTGTGGGCTCTTCCCTCCACTTCATGACCCCTTGATAGAGGTTGTAAACACAATAGGGATAATTAAAGGCACTGCAGCAGCTTGATCTGAAGCTTCCCATGTTTTGTTTATTGCAGCCTACATCTTAAGGTGACATCAACATTTCTAGTTGATTTTGTTGTTTCTTTTACTTTACTGATCACTGGGACCACCCTCACAAATGTGTTCTAAAGCAACAATTCCATATATTTAAAAATAATTTTTCTAAGAGCCAGTGTATTGAGTGGATAGTGTGGGGGTTTCTCTTTCTGTATTTTAATAAAAGGGAAAGTTCCCAGTATTTGCTGTCACTACCTTTCCAACTTCAATATTTAGAATAATTTAAGATGACTTCACTGAGTTCCACTTAACATTTAAAGCAGGACTTAGTGTTTATTATTGGCAATGGGCCAGCTTTGCAGCCTTCCTCTGATCTCCCTTGTGCTGCTAGCATGATGCAAATATTATGGAAGTTGCCTTGGCCTTCCCAGATGGGGATTCTCATTGCATGGGGATGTTCCTGCAGGGAAATAATACCATTGTTCCACACATCTTCATATCACTGTGACTTAGAATAGACTGCGAATCAGAGATGGAAAGGGTCAGAGATGAAGCCACAGCTGGAACACTCTCAGATCTACTTATTGCTAGTTAACAGCCATTTCCAGCTGCTGTTGATGAGCCAGTCTCCAGGCTGAGTCTAGGTTAGAAAACACAAAGGAGAATCGGAGACCTATAAAGGCTCATGCTGTGTTCCTCCTTTGCTAGATACATGTCACACAGGAGAGAACCTGGCCCTATGCATAAACTGAACAGGAGTGTCTGGATTATTGAATATGTAGCGGTAGTGATTCTTCTGAATGGAGGGGAATGAATTGCTTTGGCCAGAATGCCACTGGGGCTATTGGAAAGTTAAGATGTCTTATTCGTGCTCAGAGAAGGAAATAATGAGCTGACCAAAAAAGTCAAAGTAAGCATAGGTCAGAATGTACAACAGTACATCATATCATCAAGGCAGGCAAATGCAATGCAACCACTTCTTTGTCAGTTTTTCAAACTCCAGTACATCCTTTATATGAAGCGCAGGCAGCCAACCTCCTGCAGCAATAAAGAGGCAGATAGAGACTGTGGCTGTGTTCTTCCTTCCTTCCTTAGAAACTAACTGGGTTAACTTTGTGCTGAGGAGATGAAAACCTCCCTTTAGAATGCAAGAATTCTTCTCTTGCTCTTTTACTGGTGCTGTAAGTTATAACTGTTCCTTGGAAGGGTTTTTTGGGTCCAATGGTTCTAGACTGCAGTGACAGAGCTATTGAAGTTGTATGATGTCTGTGGGGATGTTTGGAGGCCCGGCAGGACGGTTTACAGACATGAAATCTCCAGCTTTTTTGACTTCTTGTTTTTTCTTTTTCCTGTGACTCAACAGCAAGTTCTCTTCAGAGATTCTTCACACCTATTGGGAGAGCTTCACAGACAGCTTTTTTTCAGCTTTAATCCTTGTGTAGCACTACTACACTGATGAGGACTAGTTTTCTTCCTCCTTCTCTTTCTCCAAAACCACTTGTGGTATAATCACTGCTTTTATCACTGATAATTATTCTCTTTTTTTACCCTTTGCCAGTCAGTTTCATTGTAAGTTTTCTAGACCAGCTGGAGAAGATTGTAAAGGTAGGGAAGTAGAGAAATACCCATTTTTCATTTTGATAATATCACTACTTTATCAGTGTCACTGCCTGAAGACTACTGGCAGTTTCAGAAGTTAATAGAGTGAGAAGTTGTTTGGATCTGGTTCAAGAGAAGACACAGCATGCCTTTAATCCACTGGAGAGAAGAGGAAAAGGGAAGGCTGCCATTTGTATTATCCCTGACATTGTTGACCTGGCTTGGGAAATTAGGGCCAGTAGTCATGGAAAAAGTGGATCGGAAATACCATGTTCTTCTGTAGGACTTCTGATTACTCTTTTACCTGAGTGTCTCCTGGATTTCTGTTTGCTATGGTAGTGATTAGACATCAGAACGTGCTCTCAAGGATTACCTTGTGTGTGACAGAGACAAGGAAATATTGTTTCCTTCTCCTTTGTTGTGTTTGTATAGTGCATAGGAGTACAAGCCAGGGAGTCAGCCTGCTGTCCTAGGCACATGTGACCCAACAAAAAGATAGTTTCAGCCTGAAAGAAGAGAGGTTGTATTCTAAATTAGATGTCCTGTAGGAAAGATGCACTTAGTTTCTTAGGGAAATCAAGGTAACAGTGGTTGAGGTTGTGCATTTGTATAGCAGGTTGTCCCTTGGAGGAACAGAGGTAAGCAGGCAAAAGGTGAAAAATGTGTTCCTTGAAATGGCTAGATATGCTCTGGATGTTGCTTTATGTTTTTACAGTGCTGATGAAACCTTCTAGAGGGCTTTCTTCGAGTATTGAAGCTGTGCTGGACTTACATTAGTCTGTCCCTGTACAAACCCTGGTGGGATTTCTCCGTTTCTGAATTCTAAAATTTGACTGTGCCTTTGAAGAGACGCAGAAAACCACATCTTTGGTTTCACAGGATTGCACAGTCCTTTGTATTTAATAACTTCTGTGTGTAGAGAAAGAAGGATGATATATCATTATCCTTTGGGTTTCAGCTTCTGTGTGATTAGTCAGGTATTTTTTGTTCTCCTTTTCTGGAAATCTCTTGCTATTACCAGTGTGAGAGGAAGTACGGAGAGGGAAATTTTACCTGAGATCATGCCTATCTACCTTGGCATAGTTTTGATATTCCATTTTGAGCCTAAGCCAGCTCATTGGCAAGGACGATGGCCTTCTGTGGTTTTCCCATACTCTCCTGGCACCTGCGAAGACTGGATTGTTCTTCAGATTCCCACCTGGGGTACTAAAGCATCTCTGCCATGAAGATGAAGGCAGTGGTTGCCGTGCTTCAGTAGTATTTGCCCATTTTCCCCTTCCTCTGTATGTTAATTATTTCTTCCTGTTTTAAAGGGGCTGGGGAGTGTGTGGCTTGGGGAGGAAGGTGGATTGGACTTGATAGGAGGAACTAAGGGGAGACTGGGAACTTCATGCCCTGTGTGTATATCTGCTCAGCCATGCTGGGGGTACCGATGGAAAGACAGCAGCTGCTCTTGCTGTGGTGTTCAGGGGGGCTGAGGGGGAGCACTGAGGGTCTTGTGCAGACCAAGAGTAAACGTGGAGACAAGCAGCTTCAAATGACAGCAAGGAAGCTTTGTTTTCTGGAGTTACTGCTTTGGTGTTTAGAAACCTTTTTAAAATAAGACTGTTGTAATCTTGTTCATAGTAATTAAGGATTTGCTAGTAATCTAGTTGGTTTTGGCAACGTTCAGATCATCTTCTCATAGGTACTGGTAATGTAAGGATGAAAACATTTACAGAAGAATAAAAGTTATGGAAGCAGGTAATTGACCGATTTATCAACCTTAGCAGACAATTTTTTCTGATAACCTTGTGGTAGCTATGGTAAATTTACTCTGGATTGCTTACAGGCACGATCCTTTATGGTGTGTACAACACATGAGGGCAGCTACTTGAAATGAGTGGGTGGAGGTGGAGGAGCAGCTAATCAGCCGGTGTGGTTTTGGTGCCTCCGTTACCCTTCTGGTCAATGGTTTGTCCCCTAGAATAGTTTGGAATTGCCCTGCACAGGACAGCTCAGAGCATAGGTGACTTACGGCTTTTTCCTGGAGATCCTTTAGATCAATTTTCTGGTGTTTCTGGTAATGTGAGAACGTTCTGCAAACTTACGCCGTTCCCAGGCCATAATGCTCAATTGCTGTTGTGATCAGGGAGTTATCATTGCATATTGTTTGTATGCAAGTAAGTGGCATGTTTGAACACTCTTCTCACTTTGATCAGCCCCTGTTGCCAGCTCAGTTGACACTTGCAACTTCTCATTTGCTTCCTTTCCAACTGTAAGGGTGACTAAAGTCATGTTGCTGTGGTGACCCTGTCAGTTTTAAATAACTAGCCATACTAAAATGAGTTGCACATTTTGAGGGTAAATCAGTGTTAGAATAATCCATAGCGTAAACAGATCACTTTAGTCTTGGTTGCTGTAAATTGTGAGGATTCTTGTGCCTACTTTTTACTGTTGGGGTTGTGACTGTGCTGAGGCTTGCAGGGCATTTCAGGCAATGAAGATGAATTTTTGTCGCAGTAAAGAGTTGAGACAGCTATCACTGCAGCCAGTTTTGGGGAGGTGGCAGGTCAGGTGCAGGCCTTAATTAATTAAGATGGATTGTTAGCTGATGAAGGCACTAAGAGCAAGCAGTTTATAGATGTAGCTCAAAACTGAGAGCAAGGTATGCAAAATAGAGTGGACCACCAGTTTTATTTGTTATCAAGTTAAATGAAGATTAGAAAGCAAAGCTTTCGTGCCTTTTTTGGCATCTAGATCACACAAAATGTGATAGAAGAAAATACACTTTTTATGCTTAATGCCTTACTTTGTTTTTGCCTATGGAGGTTTCTTTTCTTGGGAAGTGCACACTACATGAAAGTGATACCATTAAGGGTACTTCTCCCAAATTTCTTCTGGTGTTTGCCAGTCTTGAGGATACCACTGACAGCCAAGAATAATATAATCACTTTAAGATGCCTTGAGCTGTCCAGCCAGCAGATAGATCCTCTAAACCCTGTTTTATACTTAGTCTTTGTCATGGAGACTGATCATCATGGTGCCAAAAAGCACTGTAGGGTGTGCAGAAAGAAATTGTGCTGGCCTTACTTGAGCTGTTCAAGGCAGAGGCTCACCTTTCTGAAAATGAATAAATTTCCTTTATCTCTGAGCCTTTTATTCCAGGTCATAGGTCAGGTTTTTGTCTAGTTCCATGAACATTCACATGTGCCCACCTCCTTTCTTGAAATCCATTGCCTTTTGAGGGATGCAAGGTGTAAAGAACGGAGGTGGTTATTCTGCTTTTCTTAATAACATAGTATTTATCTTTCCATTTTCTCAAGCAGAATTGTCCAAGTGAATGGATCTTGTCTTCCATAACACCTAAACAGAACTGTATGATGTATGATGATTGAGAGTGCTGAGCTACTTCATTGCTTGAGCTCATAGTGATTGTCTAGTCTGACGATGGTTTTCCTTCCTTCTATCTCTTTTTCAGAGAAGTCAGCCTGAGATCTTGTCAGGGGGGAAAAAAAAAAATCATCTGTATTTTGATGTCCTCTACCTTAAATATACAACAGAAAATTATGACCTAGAATCGAACTGCTACAAAGCAAGTAGCCATTTGGAAATGAGTAACTGAATCTCTGGTTTACAGATAGACTACATTTAAGATAAGGCAGTTTTGTGTTTCTGCTTAGAATTTCCTAGTAGACAGACTAGTTCTGTGTTCCATAAGCAACTTCTCAAAGAAGATTTCATTAATGACTTGCCAAAGGAATATTTTTTTTTTATTCATAAAGTTAATTGTCATTCAAGGATGACTTTAAAATATTATGGATTCCTGTATTGACCATTTGGCAGTTATGCAATTATCTCCCACAATAATTTGATCTAGAGTGGAAACTAAGTTCCCTCATTTAGAGATCTTCTGGCTGTAGCCAGCTTTTCAACACTGTTTGCTAGGGTTGTTTGTGGTTTCATTTATAATGAAGGCCCACGGTGGGAAATCTTGAAATACTTCCCCTCCTTTAGGAAGTAGGCTGAGATGATAGGTCTTGACCCTGTATGCTAAGGATAATAGAAGTCTGTAGAATAATGCTTAAATCTTCTTATTTTGGAGGTGCCAGCATCCCTATTACCTTTTGGTATTCAATACTTTGTCACTGCAACAGCCTATGTCATAGACACGTATCTGGAGCAAAACAAATGAACAAGCAAAGTGAATTTTGGCTACCTAGAATAACTTTAAGGAGTTTTAAAACTTCCTTATAACTAAGAAAAGGTAGAATTTCTGGTCACTGTACTGAACTTACATGTAAATGAACCTACAGTGGTAAATGTGTGCTGACATAAAAGATCCACTACTGCTCCAGGTGTAGGGAATCTCTCTGTGTAGTCTTGTACATGTGGTCCATTTGAACCATCAAAGATTGTTAAAGCTGACTCCCATTTCAACTAGAGCTGTGGGAATAACAGTTAATCTCCCATGTATTTGTCCTCAAATTTATAATACTCTATCAGAGTCTTAATCTGATACTGTAACTTGTTTTAAAAGACACAGGGAAGCCTGAAATTTCTGATAATCTTGAATCTGGCTCAGAAGTTGCTG
Organism: Athene noctua; assembly: GCF_965140245.1. NCBI lineage: Eukaryota > Metazoa > Chordata > Aves > Strigiformes > Strigidae > Athene > Athene noctua. The sequence goes on from NC_134040.1 coordinate 35,618,263, forward strand.
CCTAAAAAAATGTTTGGTTTTATAGCAAATGGTTTATCATATTTTCTGTTTTCACCAGGCAAAAGAGTATTCATTTGATATGTTAATGTACAGACTTGTGGTTTTCAGTTGGCCATATTCCTTTAGGGTATAAATCTGTCATGATCAACTATCCTATGCTTTATGAAAGGTGTGCCCAAACTCAACTATAGGTTATTATAGGATGTTCATGAGGGCCTGTGGAAGAAACTTTCAATAAGGCCAGCTGTGGTATTTTGCTCAGTCTCCATAAAAGTGTTACAAGGAGTACATCGGTACCATAAAATACATTTTGTAAGGAACATGATTTTCTGTTGTTATACTGACACTTTATGTGCTTTATGAATCTGTCTTGGGGCTACTAGTGAGCCTTTGCAGCGTAAGCTGACTTCAGAAATATTTGTTTCTTCTGAAAATCTCAATCATAAAATTCAGCTCACTGTCTTTGTCTACCTTCTCTCCAGGAGTTCTAGGTATTGGTCAAGTCAGCTGATGAAATCTTCTTGCATAGGATGCTCTTTTGTGGCATACTGCCTGAGAAATGGTCTTCAAAAATATTCCCCTCCTCTAAGGCCATATGTGTTCTGTTTCATACACACACCTCAAATACTTCAGCTCACTGAGCCTCAAATAGTGGCAAAATCCAGCTAGAACAAAGTGATTCTAAATTGTAGTGACACAGATATATTATTATACACATATACTATATATATTTACATACATGTATGTAAAATTGTTATATGTTACTCTATAAGGCATACTGCTCTGCCCACCTGCTTTTCAGTTGGTGGTTACTGGGCCTCACTGTTAAGCTGTGATTTCTGCGTCTTTATGACTTTTCTTCTCCCATGAAGATGCTGCCACCCAGTACTAGAGAAGAGGTTTTTTTAATTGGTATCAGGAGAATCTGTGGTGGCCAACCCAACTGCAGATGTCCCAGATAAGGCTTCTAAAGCACCCTGCATGATGTTGCCTGCGGTGGCCACCCTGAGTGCAAGGGCCAGCTCTCCTTGGAGAGATGTAGTGCATTGTTGAGGTTTGGGATGGGAGGGAGATCCTCTGGTGTTTTTCACTGATGGGACATGATATGCTTTGCACCCTAAAAGACCTGAGGAGATAGGGGGCTCAGGTTGTTGACTCTTCCTCCTGCTTCCCCATTCCTGCCTCCTTTACATTTTTGTTCTGATTTCTTGGCAGAGTGGGTAGTTTTCTGCCAGATTAGTGAGTTGAAATTAGCTCATCAAGCAGTCAAACAAACAACAGAGCAAATGCAAGGGAAGGCACAAGACCACCACTTCTGTCGGTCTTGAGCTTTTGTCACCTTAATAGTGTCTTCTAACTGCACTCTAAGGCAGTGCCTGTTCATTTGGTGCTTAAAGTCTCTGAGTCCCAGTGGAAGCAACACTCCTCAAACACTGATCCCACAGTTACTAACTATAACCTCTTGACTAGAACAGAAAAACAGTTACTCTTTCTTGGAGGCAAGATGTCAAACATCCATCGTACTAGGAGTTATCTTTTGAAGAACTTGTTTTGGGGGAGATCAGACTTGTTGTCACTAGAAGGTCCTATCTTGTGGTCTGTCGACAGCCTTGAGAACCTTCATCAAGCAGTGACAGCTCACCTCAGGAGAAACCATGTATTTCTGTTCTCCTCCATGGACACTTAGTAAAAGAAGTCTTGTTTTGGCAGGTAACAAAACCCACTTGATGCTTTTATTCTGGGGCGTGTGGTTGAAAGGCCACTGTCTCTGTTTTCCATTTATCACAAAATTCTTATCCTTTGAGGGAAAGGAAATAAAGGTAGGTTTATTCTGTCTGTGACAAGCTTTTTCAGTAATCCCACTTTCTTCTTCCTTGGGAGAATCCATCACACCTGTATTCTGCTTTTGAGAGGAAACCGAGGTGCTGTACATGCATTTTGACCTCTTGTGGTTGTGTAGCAGTTGGCAAACCTGAATGCATGGTACTTCTGCCCGTTCAGTTGTTTGTGCATATGGACAAAGCATCTTGAAGAATTCCAGTTACTGCAAGGTAATTAACTTTCTCTAATCTTGTTTGCCTTGGAGCCCTTTTTTAAAAAAAGCAGTACTAGAGAAATTACTAGGTGAATATTCAGGGGTTTTCTTGTAAGTGATTTTTTTCAAAGTAACTTTAAGTTGGGGATAAAAGTAGAGGATGTATGCCTTGTCTTTAAAAGCTGTGCCTTTCTTTTCCCCTCTCCTCCCTCCCTCCAGTTAGGAAAATCATTATTTTAGAAGATGTGGAGATGAAATAGAGAGTCCTACCTAGGGCTTCTTTTCCTGTCTAATTGTGTGAGTATTTTCACACTTCTTAAGCACAGGGGAGAAGGACAGAACAGAAGAGCTATGGCTTTTTGGCAGTTCCTTCTTGCAGCTGTGCTGCTCTTCTGGGTCAGCCTGCAGTAGAGAAATTTGGTTCAAGCACCAGCAACACTGCTAAACCATTTTGTGACGGGGTCAAGAGTTGAATAATCATCCCGTTGATAAGTGAGCGAGCCAGAAATTCCATTCAAAGAGGACAATGACTTCCTGTGCTGCTTACCTATTATAGGTCACAGAAATCATGAAGGGAAAATGGGGGACTGAGGGCTCTCTAGCACATGACTGTTTATGTAACTGTGACTTTTAAGTTTTATTTGCTGCTGTTGATACAATAAAAGGAGTTAAGGCAGGCCTTTGTGTCTTTATTAAAATCATGATTTTCTTGCAAGCATCCCTGTGGAAAAATCAACATTGCTGCTGCTCTGGATGTATAGTCTAATCAGATGTGGCTGTAAGTGCTTTTTAGAGGTGGAGCCTGTGGGATGTCAGTGCACAGTGTGCCCGGGTTCTCTGAGGCAGTCCTACACACACATATCCACATGGTCTGGTGGGTGTGGGAGCCCACAAAGGTTGTTCAGCCAAAAGACATGACATTCGCTTTTTATTTGAAATAGTTAAAAACTAACCTGAATACAAAAAGGATAGTTTGTAGGCAGCTAGACTGAGCAATTTGTATAGGATACCACAGAATAGACTTCCCAGATATGACTGCCACTTTCAGGCCTGTGCATGCTGCTTTCTAAATTACCTGGTTGTGAAAAGGGTTTGTGTGAAGCTGACACCCAGAGGCAACATGAACTAGAAAGTGATGTGATATTAGCAAGTGATCTCTTGTAATTATTTTTTACCAGTGCTAAAATGATGCACTTACACAGTGTGCATAGTTTACCTAAAGGTATCTACTGTATTCAGTCTTTAGCTCCTTTGTTCTTTTATCATTTGTATTACCTGGTCTGCACTAAATTCTGATGTGACACTTGTGGCTAATAGTTCTCACTGAATGTACCATTTGCATTTAGGACTGCAAGTTCCTCTCCTCTACCTTCATCCTGGAGCTTCTCCAGTATGTCTTATGCTTTCCTCGTTCCCCTAAAACTGTGCTGCCCAGGGTGGCTAGCAACCAGTCTCTGGCAAATTTCAAGGCTTCCATGCCAGTGGTACTTAACTGGGTTTGGCTGAAGAAAGTCAGCATCCTTCTGTATTCCAGTTCTGAAGGGTGTAAGTTGGCTGACAGTCGCAGAGCTAAGATGGAGACATCATGGGCCTGTGCTCTCTTCTTGAATGTGCAGCCATCACGTGATGGGAAACTCCTCTTATTTGGATGTGATGCTGATAGTAACAGTCATGATGGAACCTGGGTTACAGCGCCTATAGAGAGAGGGTATTCTGAAATGGACTGCCGGAAGAGCAAAGTTTGGCTTGTGGCCTGATCCATAATCCTTGTTTGAAGGTTCTAAGAAAGCAGACAGGAGGGAGTAGGACATGGGAAGCCATTCTGGAGGCCAAATATGAGCACATGAGTTTACTTTCTGTCTTGCCTCTTCCTTGTCCCTGACAAGATAAATGCCTTTACCGTTGTCCATGCCTTCTCTGTTGTTGGCTGCTGCTTCTCTTCATTCACTCCCGTTTTCTTGCTCTTCTTGATAAAAGTCACACAAGGCTAAGTTCTAGGTTGTTCAGATGTTGTCTGCCTTATTTTTGATGCATCTGCTTATTTACTTGGCCTTAAACTGATTGTTTGTTTGAGTCAGTCTGTGTTTCCTCAGAACTCCTTATGGATAGCTTACTGCTTCATTTAAGTTTAATGCATCTTTTAAAATTCTTCAGGTATCTTTGCAGAACTCCTCCATTCCCTAGTGTAAACCTGTCACTTAATCCTAGCTCTTTCAGTAGGCCTGGGTATAGTGATAATACAGAGAATGGTTTATAATAGGTGTTAGAAATTGAGTAAGATAAGATGTTGGGGCAACAAATTAGGAAGATGATCTGGGTGCCAAATAGCCAAAAAATGCAATTCTAACCTTATTTAGATTGACACAAACTTGAATGATCGTATCTGAAGTTCTTGTATAGATCAAGATATTTGATATCAAGATAATAAAAATGAGGTTTGGGTCTCCTGTCCCTTTAAATCCTGGTCCTGTAGATTCCCACATATCTTTTGAAATTTAACTGCTGAAGTTAGGGCAATCTTACCTAGTTTATCTCATCAGCAATTTTCCTGTGCACATTTCTTTGAAATTACTTGATTTCTACCTACTTTTATATTTGTTTTAATTTTCATTCTGTAATCCCACAATTACACTTTCCGTATGTTGCATATCACTGTAGCATATGGATTTGCAATGTTAATTCTCAATTGAGGTTCTTTTAATTTACTCATTGCACTGAATGATTAAAGTGAAATTTTGTCTCTCAGCATGAAAATTCAGTCTCTTTAAGGTGGGTTCCTTAGCCATAGCTGCTTCTCAGATATACTGTGGTGGTCCAAATGGTGTTCTTTCAGTCATGTTTTCACTGCCTGGGTCTGTCGCTTAGTGCTACAGCTTGGAGACTCCTCCCCTCTTCCATGTACTGCACAGACTCTTTCTAGATCTAGCCTGCCACATTCGTATTTCTCCACTCCAAGTCTTACAGAGTGGAACTGTGGATCATCTCACACTTGACACTGTCAGGAATGGCATATGTATGGTACAGCTAAAGTTTCCAGCATTTGAATTGGGAGGCTCAGTAATCAACGAACATGTTTGGTTTTTTCAGTTTCCAGATATAAATAGTTCAGGCAAGTTAATATTTACATTTCTATTGATACCAGGGTCAAATTCTAATCACCACTTTAAATGAAAGGGCATATGTTCACGAAGTGAAATAATGTACTTTGGGATCAATAAGATTTGTCTGTCAAATAGATCTCTCGAAGAGGAAACAGAACTTCTCTGTATTTGAAAACAAGCAGATGAGTGGGCAAGCAAGGGAAACTGGCACTTCTTCAAACAGTGCTTCTGCACATGTTTGTGTCTTTGCCAGAGATTGTTTGAGATTGGGCTACATCAGTGGCAGCAGTTGCCTAACAGTACTTCGGTGCCTTTTGTCATCGCTGACAGGAGTGGGAAGTACTTGCATGAGGCTCCTGGGTGCTGTGTGATGGGGTAGTCCCCAAGCGTGCAGGTCACCTGTAACTTCCACTAGCCTCTGCCAGTGGCAAATGTTTTGGGAAGCAGTTCCAGAACTGCCATGGAAATCAGGAAAGAGAAGCATTGACAAGTCTTGACTCTTGAATCACGTTGAGAAGAGGCAATCTGATGAGCAGCTGTGCGGTAAAAGCTGGTGAGATTCCCAGCCAGGTCTTGTTCCAAATGAAGTCAGTGAGAATTTGCCTCTAACTTTGAAGTTACCTTTTCCTGCTTTGCAACTTCCATGCTTCTTACCCAATGCACAGCATTTCAGGCTGCAATAGAAATGAAATGCGAGTAGCTTAACATTCATAAGTAATTCTGTAATAATAAATTACAGTATGTCTGTGGTGGAGAGAAGAAATTTAAATGTGGTATTACGTTTCTATTCCTAGCTGTTAAGGACTTCTCACTGTAGCTCCTTAGCTGTGTTGTGAGAGAAGGGAAAAACATGTCATGCAGATCTTCTGCCACAGATGTGAAATGCGCCTGTCAAGAAATTTCAGCTGTATGGAGGTTGGCTCCTGTATCAGACAAACCTGGTCTGGGTGTCCTGTGAACCTTCTGAGTTCTGAGGGAAGGTTTTAATTTGAAATCATAGGAAAGTTGGTGGATTGGGCTGATAACTTCTGGAGTTCTCAAGCTTGTTCAAACTCACAGGCTCACAAGTCAACGTGAACGAAAATCCTGCCCTGAAGGCCTCGAATGGCAACTTTGCTTAGAAATGAAATTGCCAGCTTCACTGTTATGCTTCTAAACCAATTCACTGCTGTTTAAAAGGAGACTTGACTGAGCTCATGATAAGACACTGATGCTGGCTTTTTCAGCATTAACCTTACAGCCTTAAAATACAGTGGACCTGATACTGCAGCAACTGAGGGAATTACTGAGAAGAGGAAAATTAGAACTGTGTCAGCAGTTAGAGGTCTGGTTTCTGGGTACAGAAAGAAACTGCACTGGTGGAAAAAAAAAAATCCAGATGGTTTTTGGAATAGAGATGCTGCAAAGGAAATTTGCCCTTGTTATGAAGACTGCTTGGAGATTTGAGAGTGCTTGAGTGGTTACAGGTAGATCAGCAACAGGAGGGGGAGCTCTCACTGTGTTGCCCAAGAGGAGGGAAATTCTGGACTTGGTAGCAAGCCTTTAAATGAAGAGTACTGCACTCCCTCTGCTCCCTGTCCATAAAATGTTGGTGGCTGCTCTTCATATAGGCAAGACCAGTGGAGAACATGCATGTCTGGAAGGTCAGTCTATGTCCTGTTCTTATCTCTCCTGCTGTTACTACCTTACTTTTTTGATTCTAGGCATAGTGTAGTTGTGTTACTGTTGAAGAAAGCTGTATTGCAGCTCTGCCATAGTGGATGTGCTTCCTCCCCCCCATCATTATTATCAACTTCATATACCAGTGCTCTGTTCCTTAGCTACTGTAAGCGTTCCCTGAGATGTCAGCTTTAGAGAGGAGGAATATATAATGAAAGTACATGTGGGGCATTACTTCTATGGTTAGAGCAAAAACGGGTGCAAGTGAGAATGAAGAATTGATTTCAAGTGCAAGTAGGATGAGCAAGATTGAGAGATTTGTAAAACAGTGGTTATTAACTGGTATCTTAAAGGCTGGTTGCAACTGGGTAGCATATCAACATTAATAAATAGAGGTACACAGCAAGGAACAGAGAAATTTTGGTGTTTGCTGAGCTGGAGATTTCTCTAAAACAAACCCACTTCCTCTTGTAACCATTTACACTTAAATAGCTCTCAAACTGTAATTTTTGGATGACTTTGAAGGGAAATGGAGTTCTCCCTCCCTATTTATGGATGGGGAGCAGAGACAGAGAGAGCAGGGTTTGTGGGGGAGAGGAGGGGTTGTTTTAACACAGACAGATGTAAGCAGACATAAGGATGTAAGTGGTAGGAGGCAGGCTAGCTTTGGCTCAGAAGCTGTGTAGTGGTGTCAACTCTAGGCTGCGTCCCAGAGGATGAGCCCTGCTCTTGGTGTGCCAGTAAGATGCTTTTCTGGCTTGCCATCCAGAACTTGCTTGCATCTGGGATGAGTGTATGGATTTCTCATTCGAGTGCACCCAACTGTACAGTCATGCCTCAAGTTACTTTTTAATGTTCCCAGGGTGAAAAGGGGATATGTTTGGTTCTCCTTTAACCTGCATAAGTGCTAGTTCAACTGATTAGCATCTATATTCTTCATATGACTATGCATGCTGTTGGCCTTTTTGTGCATGTTATTGTTAACATCACAGACACAGCAAGATTAACTTGGATAACATCAAAATAATTTTAGGTGAGTGCTTTGTCTTTTGTTTTAAATAGGAAAGATGCTAGCCCCCTTCTGCTTGAATTACTAATCTAAGGTAACTGAGTGGATTTATTGTGGGCTATTAAAACATTGGTGAATTTTTTTTCAAAGGGTTTGAGTGAAAGGAACTTACTGTGAGAGTCTATTCCTCATATTCTGTATAAAATAAAAAACCCTCAAGCTTTGCTTTCAGAGTGTATGTTGGTATCTCTCTACACTTGTGATACGTTTGGCTGGGTTTTTCCTCCTTAAATTCATTGCATCAAGAAATAATTTAAATCTAAGTTTTACTTTTATCAACTTCACTCCAAGTTTTGTAATTTGCTGGAATTAAATAGGGAATCTGGGAATAATACATGATCATAGGTACAATACATATCATGCAGGCTTATTTCCAGAATGTCAGTGCAGGGTTATATTAAATCCTTTTGTTTTGCTTTAGTATGATTACAAAGATTCTTTTGTAGCTTGGGACATTTAGTCTAAAAGCAAGAAATGTGAGAGGTATCTGGCAAGAGAAGATAACATGAATTTAATTTTAGCATTGCTCTTGTTCTTAACTATGTTCTAAATGGCCAGCAAGATCTGCAAATAAAGTCTTGGTCATATCTGTATGACTTTGAATACCTATCAGGAAGAAGAGCAATCCAGGGTCACAGTGATTTAAACACTGTCAGTTAGGTCTCAGGGGAGACTGGAGTGTTGCAGTTACCACAGAGAAGAAAATGTAACTAATTGCATTGAGACCAACACTTTTTTTTCTCTTTTTTTTTTTTTTTTTTTTCAGCTAAACTAAGTTCAGTTTAGGATAGTCTTTAAAACTTTAATATTAATGAAGAATGACAAGCAAATGACAAGCAAGTAGTAGCTATATAAGAAGAAAAAACCCCAAAGATTAGTTTTGTGTGTATAACACTCCTTTCCCAAGTAGCTGGAGAGACGAGAGCTTTATCCTACATTCATGTATTAGTCATTTCAGCTATTCAGGAATGAATTGTGTGTTATTGGTACAAATTTTATTTTATTTTAGATAGGGGTCACTGCAGGATTGGGCAGAGATTTAAAGTCACTGGAAGAAACTGCTGTGAGTAGCTACACACCTGATCTGCTTTTGAAGGTGTGCCTGTGCCAGCTGTACAAAGACACAAGCATCCAGTAATTTCTGGGCCTGTTAAATCTCTGCTTCATACCACAGAGTTCATAATATTTTGCAGGATGTACAGACTATACCAATAATGAAATATTTGCAGTATATGAATATATATTATATGTGTATTTCTTGTTGCATTTAGTTGTGCTGACTGAAAGATGACAGGCTTGTCGTGATTTCATCTTCAAAGAAAGATCTATTCATTTTCAAAAATCTTGGTCAGTCAATCCAGGCTGATGCCAAGTTCATGCACTTTAGGGAGACATTAGATGACTATTTGGGAGGGTCATGCAGAGGCCAGACATACTTTATGCAAATAAGTTATTTTACACATATTTGAAAATAATACTGCTGTTCTTGGTTCCACACAGATGGTACCAGACAGGAAGAAGTGGAAGGTGAGCTCAGTGAAGAAGAACGCTGGTTTGGAAATTCTTCAGAAACTCCTTCGGAAGCATCATATGGAGAAGTCCAGGAGAACTTTAAGTTGTCTCTTGAGGACAGTACCCAAGAGCAGTCCACTTCCCCAGATACTTCTTTGGGAAGTGCAACTCCTAGCAGCAACACAGCAGAGCTGGGATCCATTGAAAATGAGGCACTAAGAGACACATTACAGAGCAAGGAGCACCTTTCCCCTGATGTGCCATCTCTTTGTGAAGAAGAACCTTCTGGTCCAAATAAGCCACTGAGTAGTAACCTGAGGCGGCTGCTGGAGGCTGGCTCCCTCAAGCTGGATGCTGCTGTTACAGTCAATGGCAGAGTTGAGTCCCCTGTAAATCTTGGCTCAAATCTGTCCTTCTCTCCACCTGCTCATCATGCTCAGCAGCTAAGTGTTCTTGCCAGAAAGCTTGCTGAGAAACAGGAACAAAGTGACCAATACAATGCAAGTAGTCACTTTATATGGAATCAAGGTAAGTGGTTGCCAAACTCAACCACCACCTGTGGTTTGTCCCCTGATTCAGCTATCCTGAAACTGAAAGCTGCAGCCAATGCTGTTCTGCAGGACAAATCTCTTTCAAGGACTGAAGACACTATAAGATTTGAATCCTTTTCCTCACCTTTTAGTTCTCAGTCAGCCAGCTCCACATTGGCAGCTTTATCTAAGAAAGTGAGTGAAAGAAGCATGACTCCTGGGCAGGAGCACCCGCCTCCGGCTAGTTCTTTCCTTTCTCTGGCTTCCATGACCTCTTCAGCTGCCCTTCTCAAGGAGGTTGCTGCAAGGGCTGCAGGCACCCTCTTGGCTGAGAAGAAGAAATCACTGGTTGCTGAGGATCCCTTGCAGCTTTCAGAGATGAAGCAAGAGAAAGCAACGCCACCACAGTCTTTGGAATTATTGTTACTGCCAGTCCCTAAGGGAAGAGCATCCAAACCCACTAGTACAGGTATGGTTACAGTTTGGGCCACTAAGTAGAATGTATTTGTTTTGCTATAGGCTTATATAACATCTCTTCAGTGGGTCTGGATTTGGTTTGATTCCAGGTATTATGAGAATGAGAAGTAGGTACTTTAGGTAAACAATAGAAAAGATTTTTAAAATACCACTTAAAGAACAAACTGTCACAAATCTTTCTGTATTTGAAAGATGTGAGTGTATGGTTCAGTTCTTTTTTTTTTTATTCCATACAATGGTATTTCCCCCTCTTACCAGGTTCAGAATAAATCCACAAAAAAATATTTAATGGAGAAGATCAAAGATTCTCTGTGAGGAAGCTCACGGTATCAGTGATCATGGACAAAACTAGTGCTTTTGAAATTCTGGACAAGGGAGAATTGTCCCTCCTGCTGTCTCTGTCACAAATGGACTTTTGTATAATCGCTTACTACCCTGTCCTAATTTACCAGAGTATATTATTACGTTGCCATTTTTCATTAAAATTTTTTGCAGCAGTTCAGTATTTTACAATCCTTTGTTGTTTTTTTTTTTTAAAAAAAAAAAAAAGGGAACTGCATTTCTCTAATTTGCTCAACAAGAATCATTTTACAGTTCTGACTTCCCTCCACCAGTTCCAGCTTATAGGGAATAAGAAGAAACAGTCTCGGTAACAAAAGTTTTCAAGAACTGGAAAACCATGCAGGGAAATTTAAATGATCCATCTTCAAAATAAGGAAAAATAAGTTATCTTCTCCTTCTATAACAAGTTCACATTATGGATTCATATTTTTGGTAGAACATACAGCTTCAGGTTTTATCAGTGTTCTCCCTGGAGTGGCGTTCTGCTGCAGAGGGGAAGGGAGCATGTCAGCTCTCTTCACCAAGATGCACAAAGTGGTTCTGTATGTTAGGGCTTTATCAGGCCGTGTCTTACCAGGAATACTAGCTTGACCATACAGGTGGAGCTAGCCAGTTACAGTCATGAAAGCTGAAATGGATGTTGTATAATTGCACAGCCGTCTTTCTGACCTACCCTTTTTGTTTAGTATTATGAGGTCTGATCTGTCCTTGTGCAGCTTTCGGTAAAAACTCATGGGGTAGAAGCTGTTGGATGCACCGCAATGCTCCTTCCTCCCGTGGAAGAGGAGAGGGAGGGATGTAATGAGATGCAGCCGGCACCAGGTTTTTTTGCTCTGAGTTACATGTTTTCTGCAAATGCTTTGCTGGTGTGTTTTGTCAAGACAAAGTGGCATGGGTCGGGCCTAAGGTTTTCAGTAGTTTAGATGAAGTCCTTTTTGGAGTAACATAAACTAAACCAAGAAAATGTGGGAATAGGATGGCTACACCAGTGTGACTGTGGTTATTAATTTAATGTAACTTAATGTAAGAAGGGCAGCAATGTATAGAAAGAAGTAAGGACAAAATTTATTTGAAGTTATTAGTTTATTTCCTCCTGGAGAAAAGGCTCTTCACAGCGTAAGTTTTTACTGGGAAAAAGTAAATGGTTGTAGTAATATCCAGGTTCTGTGTTGGACCATCGAACTGTGAGATTTGTCTGTGCAGCTTATACTAGGGGAGTGCTCTCTACCAGTGTGCAAGTGTGCTGGTAGTAGTGGCGCTTTATAAACTAGCTCTGATGCAGCAGATTCCTAGCAGCAATTCTCTTTGGCCCAAGCATACTGTGCTGCTAAAAGATAACAATGGGGGCTGACTGCCTCAGGTCCTTGGTAACCAAGGAACAACTATTCTTTTTTTTTTTTTTTTTTTTAATAATATATGGGACTAGTATCCCAAGAGGAAGGGTGTTTCCTTTCAGTTCATACGTACAGGGCCAATGCCAGTTGGCATCCAAGCAAACTTTATAGTGTAATATTAATAACAAAAGTTCCTTAAATTCATTTTCTGATATGCTATTAAGTTTTTTTTTCCTTTCTAAATAATTAAGCAACTGAAAATAAAAAGCAAGCTGTTTGTTAGCATATCTGGATGTTGACTATGGAAAGCTAGACTCCTTGATTCCTTCAGCTGTGGAGAAATGCAGCTTGCAAAAAAAGGTCACTGTTTAGTGACCTTTGATTGAAGACTTCACTTCTGTAAAAGTTGAGTAGGGCAGCTGAGTGTGTATATTTGCCATGAAAATAAATGTCACACGTTCTTGATTCCTTTTGCACCTATGACTTTATCGCACTAATAGCAAAAAATAGTATTTCATTTTATAATGTTTTATCTTTTAGTGTCTGTCTGATTGCTCCTTGAGACCTGTTTTTTTGGTCTTGTCCCAGAGAGAGACATCTTTTCCCAGTAGGCATAGCTTGAGAGGTGGGTTTTTTCCCCTCCCATACTTCGAACTTTCAAGGCACTGGTGAGCTTATCTTGTTACAAGTCTGATTCACTTACCCACCAGCAACATCTAGCTTTGGTTATGAGATCGATACTCAGATTAATTAGATGTGGACAAGTAAGGATCTATTTGCTCAGAATTATTTTAGTCAAGAAGCTGGAGCCGTGGCTTATCAGAGCACCTCTGAAACTGCATGTCATATTTTGTGGACCTAAACGTTACTTGCATAGGTTATAGAAAGTGGTACAGAGAAGACTTAACTTTTCTGTCAATCTGGTAATATTGACAATTATACAAAACAGTCATGTGCTTGGGAGGAAATTTAAAAGAAAGCCTGCAATATCTGTTGAAGTTCTGATGTCGTTTTTGAAAGAGTGTGGGTGGCAGACCCTTCTTTTACTGACTGAATGCTTGTTTGGTGTTAACTTTTTGCCTGCAGTGCTTGCAGCTTTGATCCTGAAGCTTCTTTGGGAAGCACTGACTGATTCTCTCCTCACTGGAGTCGCTCTTTCCAACTAATGGACACCATGTGACATAAACCAGACATCAATATAAATGATGAAAAGTTGAAGCCCACAGTTTTTTTTCTTATGCTGAGGTTTATGTAGCATAGCAAAGAGCTGACAGGGTTCAGCTTTGGGGAGTATTAACATAATTCCTGTATACCCTTCATTGTCATTGTTATTGGCGAAGTCACATGCATTCAGTCCAGTTCTTTGCATGTTTTGTAATGTGCTATAGTACTGTTGATTCATCTTGTTTGCAGATTTATTTTTAATGGGGTGGAAGACAGGTAATAGCTTGTTACACATATCTTTTATGGATCCTTTGTGATGATAACCAGAGGCTGGAGAAAAGATATGATAGAAGGAAAAGAAAAGATATGTAAAAATGCTACCAATATATATTTTTTTGTGTTTTGTCTTTCTCCTGCCTTTTGTGAAGAAGTAAAGGTATTTTGAAACACAAGGAATTATAGCATTGGTTTTGGCCTACTATTTAAAGATGCAGAGAGGGGAGCAATTTAATAATATGTTCAATATGATAGAATATTTCATGAGGAGAATTTCTGAACTTGAAGAAGTGCATGCTTTGACAATGTGTCCTTTTTTTTACTTTCATAATAACTACCTAATCAGTTGAATTATGGTGGTTTTGTTTCCTATCTAATAGCAAGAGTTTTATTTTAGGCTATGACAAATCTTTCTGGAGGTTTTTATCACTTGGTTCCTCATCAAGGGAATTTGATGTTTGCTATATACTTATCAGTAGGAAATAACAGATAATAATTAGATTAAATATTCTGAGAGAATTTCTAAATAGCAGGATGCACATTGCTGAGCTCTGGATATTTGAAAACAGCCTGTTTTACAGTGAGGAAAAAGGTTTCCAAATCCACAGTAATACTAGGCCTTTCTTTATAAGCAGAAGAAATCGTGATGAGAGGATGAATGGAGGGTTAGTCGTGTGAAGTCAGCAAGAAGGAATTTCTCTTTCCTTCAACCTTGTGATGATTCCACACTCAGTAGACTAACCGTATTTGCCTGATAAATGCCACCAAATCCTTTTCTTAGGTGAATGGGGCAGTAAAGCAGAGTGCAAGCATTTAGGAAGGCAGTAGATTTAAAGCCCTGGCAACTAGAGGAGCAGAAGGAAACCCATGACCCAAAGACACCTGATGGCTGAAGTTGCAGCAGCATCTGCTCGAGCCACAACTGAACAATTTCAACAGCAGGGGTTCTGCGGTCATTCACTTCTGGAGTTAAATATATCTGATACACAATACCAGCATGCTTTTCACTTAGGTTGTAGATTGCTCTATGATTTATATCCCGCTCCCCTGCTGGCTAACAATCAGATATGGAAATGGATCATTTTTTAACAGTTAAGCATATTTTCCATACCCTACTACAGCTGGCCTTTGCTAGGAAATGAAGCTGCAAAGTGACAATTATGAGAGACATCCATCTCAGTTCAGTTAAATTATAAGGAACATTAGGACCAGGTGAGATAGAGTAGCATCCCCTACTGATTAGCCAGAGGATGTTTGGGACATTAACCTTTATAAATTATGATGACCTTTCTGAGAGGGAGAATAACTAGATTAAGGGGAAAAGGGATGTGCAGGGGGGAGGAACTGAAATTTCTGGTACGTGTTGTTGTTTAACCGATGTGTCTCTTTGCAGATGAAATTCTAGCAAAAAATTGAAAAATGATATGTTGAGTATGTTTACAAGGGGAAAGTACTCGACAAGTGGGTGTAAAGGATCCTCTCTTTTTCTTCCCTCTTCTGCTAAGCCTCAGAAGAAGAAGGAGGAAAACCTTTCCAGTGTCCGATCTGTGGTTTGGTTATCAAGAGGAAGAGTTACTGGAAACGGCACATGGTGATTCATACAGGTTTGAAAAGTCATCAGTGTCCACTCTGTCCATTTCGCTGTGCACGCAAGGACAATCTCAAATCACATATGAAGGTAGGGGAAGTGTTTACTGACAATCAAAACACTTGAATCATCAGTTGAAAAATGATAGTATAACAAACCTATGTCATATACATTTGCAAGAATAAAATTTCCCTAGCTGTACTACTAATGATGCCTTTATTTAAATAAAGACCATAAAAAGAGAAAGAAAGAACTTTTTTTCCTTTGCTTGACTTTCCATTTTATGCAATGTGGAAACTGCCTTGGGTCATGTCAAATTGATGCAGCACAAGCTGTCTGTGACTGATTTAGCTCTGGACCTGGAACCACCAGAAACAGGGATGCTAGCTGAGATGTGACCACGCAGACACAGTAGTGCTGCTTTTCAGGATGCCAGCTAGTATCTCTGCATGCCATTACATCACACTAAGTGGGCATACCAACTTGGCCAGCACTAGCAGGGGATCTCTCCATTATGTTCTACAGACAGGCCTGCAGTTTTAACTTTTTCTCAGTGTATTATTTAACTGCAGTCTCTTCAGCAGTGAAGAATCCAAACGAAAATGAATGACAGATTATACTGTAATGTTTTGTTTTCAAGTGTTCCCATTAAATTTAAAGCATGCTTTTAACTCAGCCTAAGTTTTAGGCTCAAACTGAAGATGACCTTTTGAAGGAAGCCACATCTGTGTTGATACAAAAAAATATGAAAATGTAAAGAAACTCTTTGTCTGCTTAGCTGAAGTACTACATAGTTGCAACGTACAAAGTGCCTAGTCTTTCAAATTGGAGAACATGCTTGGTGAAGTAAAAATGACATCTGTCCCATTAGCCCATGGATGAAGAAGCTGAAGTTCAGAAAGTGTCCCTTGTTAATGCAGTTGAGTTTTGTAATAACAGTGAAATGTTTTATTATAGTTAGTATTTTGTCTGTTTAAGACAAATGTGTGTAACAGAGTACCAGGCTGGTGTGGAGGGGGACAGAAATGCCTGTTCAGCTTTTATATATGCTATTGCAAGAATCTGAGATCACTAGACAGGAGTCTAACCTTGCTTACACCCAAGTAACTGTTCACTTCAGTGTAAATGATTTAGATGATTCCACTTGATCACAAGAGCAGATCTTGCTGTATTTCAGGTCTTTGCTAGGTCTGAAATCGTCCCCCTAAAGTCTGAAGGCTCATCCCTTAACGCTCCTACTGTGGATCAATGCACTATTCTTGGGTGTATCATGCTAATTCTTATCAGGTACAAGTAGGTTTAGTGTTTATGGCTCTTCCTTTCAGGGCTTGGTGTTCTGTGTTGACTAGAGGGCACAGATGGCCGTCTGGAGTAGAAGATGAGTAGAAAGAATATGAACACAGCATGATAAGAAAAGGGGGTTTTTTATTTCAGTTGCTGATGGCCTAAAAGCTTGTTATTCCCTGTCAAAGACCTGTTGTTGTCCCCTGCTTTGTAAAAGACATCCCTGTTATTCCCTGCAGAAGTTTTTGTTGTCTGCTTTTTTCGCCTTTTTGGAATTATTTGAAGGTTGAGGTCCTATCCCTTCCTTTTTGGCATGGTGATTTCCATAGGTGGTCACAGGTAGAATGTTGGAGGAAACTAAGGACTTTTTCCCTGTCTCTCTGTGCTATTAAATTGAAGGCTATCTGAAGCCCTTGTGCTCTTTTCTGCTCCCCACTTAACATAAACCCCTTCATTTAACTGAGCCCATGTCATCTTAAAACAGACCCCTTGTACAAACATGTGACATGTAGTGTTAATTATTCGGTAATACAGTAATTATTACCAAGTGATGCTCAGTTAGGTATCATCGAGGTCAGAGTCAGGCCTAGAGCTGCTTGACACAATGTAAGAAATTAAAACCTTATTTAGTCTTGCCTTCGAGTTAAGATCTGAAGTCTTCTCAGTCAGTGCAGTCCAGTTATGCAGGTCATGGTGGACTTGGTGGTCTTTGCTGGTAAAACTGTTGCCTATTTAAGATTAAGGCAATTGTCTTATAAAACTGGAGGGTCTGTATTTGGTTTTTTGTCCTTGTTATAGTCTTATGGATAGATGTAAAGAATCACAAGCACAAGAATCCGAAATACAATGTTTACCTTAATTTCAGTAGGTTTCTTACGCTTTTCTCAATCGAGTAGGCCATTCATAAAAATGTTTTCTGTCACATCAGAATTGAAGCAGGTGAACAAGGTGGGGCATATTAGTCATGTGTCAGACATAATTTGAATTCCCTTTGGTGAAAGTGTAAATTGATAATAAGATTAAAAATACAAAAATACCAGATTTCTCATTATAAAAAAGTGCTGCTTTTAAATCTGTATGTAAATAAGTATGAGTTTATAATAACTGACACACATATAAGCCAAGTGTTCAAAATGGAATGAATACACATCAGAAATGGTACAACACAGCTGGAAGCTACTTAGGATGCAGTGTTTATGCCAGTCGGATGTTTCAGTTCTCTTTGTTGCCTTAGGATCCTTTGGGAACTAACTGGCCTTATCTCCTTCCTGGCAGGCAACCCATGAAGGTAGAGCTTCCTCTAGCTCTCCATCCCTCTCTTCCTGCCCATGAGTCAACTGTGACTACAGGTGAAGGCATGTTTTTCAAAACCAAAAAGGCTACTCAGAATTAGGGCACTAGGCTGATGTCTGTCATTCATTATCAGCAAACTTTTATTCTGGGATGCTGTTACAAGCCAAGCTTTTTTCCTTTATGCTACTCTTTGGTTTTATGTCCTATTGATAAGGATGACAGGCAAAACCTGTTGAGGTGTTTTGTCCAGCTGCAGTCCTTAAAATCTAATAGTGTTGTCTTTTTTGTACCCCTAGGTAGCATAGCCATGAGCTGAAGCACCTTTTTTTTCTAGGCTCTTGTAGATATTTTCTGTTGAAACTGGTTATTTAGAGATTTAACTTTCATGAGTGGTTTGTGTGTGTCCATATGGGCCTTGCTTATTGTGTGTATCTTTAGGCTAACGAATAATAACTATATAATATAAATACTGTGTAATTTTATGGTAATTATAACATGTCAAACTGATTGACCCAGAATACAACATTGCCAGCATTATTGGTGTCTTGTCCCCTGCTAGAGAAAATCTCAATAGAGCGCTGGATTGATTCCAGCCCCGACCCATATTCAGATCTACATGTGCTACCCACCATGTTGATGAAGTGTTCTTCCTGTAAGGGCACTTTGCCAGGACCAACTCACAACTGGAGGCGAGGAAGTGAAAGGCAAGAAGGGAAGCAGAAGGAAAGTTTCCACACAGATACACAATGAACAAGGGAGGCTGAGTAGACTGCCTTTTAAGGCACACAGTGTTATCTATAATTGTTATATTGCATTTAGATTCTGCAGTGATAGGCACCTTAGAAAAATCCAAAAATAGACACAGTATGGAATTTCATTAGTCTGTTTTGGAGACAAATTATAGTACATACATAACCACAAGTTTTGGCCCTTATCCCCAGGAATCTGGGGGTAGTATCTCAGGACTTGATTCTGCTATCATAGCATGGTTTCCAGGGCTGCTGAGGATACTCAGAATGAAGCTGGACGAAATGAATGGGTAACTGTGAGAGGTGTCTTGTCCAAGCAGGCACCAAGTGTTGTGCTTGAGTCCTCTCTGCTTATCTAAACATATATTCAGTTGGAATACATGGTTTTCTTCTTGAGAGAGGGAGAATCTTACATACTACTGCAGAAATCAACAGAAAGGGGCGGTGTAATTCAACAAGATGTATTGAGGCTTTTCTGTTTTTCCTGGTAGGGAAGTAGGGATTAAATTTACCTCGGAGCAATACCACAAGCATCAGTCAGATTTTGGCCAATTGGTGTCTTTGGATCATGCACATGTCTTCCTCAGCAATTGGTGGACGGGTAGGGTGTGAGATCATACAGATATGTTCCAAGAAAGCAACAGGATATTAGCCTGAGTACTTGGAAGGAGGAATGAGGAAGAGGAGCATATGGCCAAAAATAATATCTATAAATGTTCCTTGTGGTGCTATATAGACATAAGGCAGAAATGCGTGAGCCAGCTCTTCTAGCAGTGGAAAAGAAGTTTGGCATTGTGAACTTGTGCTGAAGCATGATGGTATGGCAGAAAATGAGGGAAGGGAAGATTAAACTAACAGTAAAGTGAGATGCAATGGCAGACAGGTCACATGATGCTCAACCACAGGATCTTCCTGTTTCTGTTGTGTACGAAGTGGGACCACGTAGTGAGATCTCAGATTAATGCGCCTGTGTAATGTGAAGAGGGTTATAATTAGCCTCCTTGTTAGGGAGAAGCTATTAATTACATGATAGTGGGAATAAGGAAAGGCCCTGAAGAATGTAGGCAGGTGCTCACTACCCCTTTGTGATTTGCTTTTCCCTCTTTCTTCCTCAGCTAGGGTCAGACAACTGAATAAACATTCCTGATCTGTTTTGGTGAAGCATAGGACAGATTATTTTAAAGCATCTTCTCATATTGGGAGGAGGAGGTTGACTGTGTTTTTTTGGGAGGGTTTTTTGTTTAGTTTGGTTTAAGCTAACCTTAAAGAGCCCTGAGAGGCACCTGTGATTCCATTACCTCCCCTCAGCCGTGGGGAGGTAATGCAAACTTGCACAGTTTTTCAACAAGTGAAATCTGTGCCTTGAGTCTCAGCCAGGTACCCCAAGTGACTTCAAATATCTGCCTTTTAATCTTGTCACTTTTTGCATATGAGATGAGGGTAAGACAGGGTGTACATTGATACCTGAAATCCTAAAGAAGAAAAGAAAAAAAAAAATATTTTGTTTGGAACACCTAGTCCAGTCCAGCCCTGCAGAGAGGCTTTTCTTTCCTTTGCTTTCAAGCAAAGCGAGGAAATAGTTTCAAAAAGAAAATACTATATAAATAATGTATGTGTCCTGAGGGGAAGGATCATATCAAAACTAGCACCATAGCACTAAACTTTTGAAAGTGCAATATTTTAAAAATGAGGGAACCTGTCAGAAAGGAGCATGAAATGAAAAAGAAGAGCGCACAAGATAGATGCAAAATGGAGACCTCTCAAGTGTACTTAAATGCGGTTGCATAATAAGGCATTTTACTAAAAGCGATTTAAAAAAAAAAAAAAAAAAAAGAAAAAAAAATCACTGGGATCACTGGGTAGGCAGGTATGGCTAAATGGCTAGGCTGTAGCACTTGTTGGTTGTAGCAGTTGCTTAAACAGATGCCCCTCATGGAAATCTTAATCCACTTGAAAATTGGTGAGAAAAATAAAAACAATAGTAGGTAAAGAAAAAAGTCATAATTAGGTCACAGAAATTAAGTAAAGAATGACAAGCCAGAAACAAATACAGCAGTGAATGGATTCAGCACACTGACCCCCTTACGTTCTGATTTTGCTTAGGGATGAAGGTTCTCAGAAAAAAAACATTTCATCTTATTCTGAGTGTTTAAAAAATAATAACCAAAAAAACCCATTAAGTCCCACAAAAGAAAGGTGAATGCCAATCCTTTCCTTTTGTGCCATATAACTAGAAGGGAGAGTCTGTGCAAAGTGTTACCCCAACCTTAAGGAAGGGAAAAGATCTACCTCACCAGTACTACAAAATTGCACGACATACCCGTGTCACTGTTTCACCCCTACTCCCTGTTGTAGTGGGATCATGTGTATTTGTAACTGTGATGTGTCTGTACGGGCCAGCGTGTACTGCCCATGACTTAAATTGCCTGGTAAAGCAGCAGGGATGTTGCTTTTAAGTGTGAAAAGATGATTCAAGAAACTGTTTATGATCCCAGAAATGTTAGTATGTCAACAAAAAACGTAACAGAAAAAAACCACAATGATACGAATGACGAATGATGTGAAATGATAGGGACATGTGGTTTCTGTAAAAGAAAATCATGTGTTCTTCTAATAAGATGTTTTGAGTATGTCAGGAAAATCATGGACTTAAGAATCAGTTGAAATTTATTTGTTTTTTTAAAAAGCCTTTGGCAAAGCTTCTCACTGAAAAGCTGCCAAATAAATTAAGCAATGTGATGTACTACGGCAAATTAAGAAATTCACCAAGAGACAGTAAAACAAAGGGTAGGAAGGAATCAGCAATTTTAAGCATGACAAAAGGCTAACAGAGTGGTGTTCCATTACTGAGTGGAACTGTGCATATTTTAGCAAATGTGATCTGCACAAAATGATGTCTGTGGGTAAGAGAACTGTAGATGATACAACCTTGTGTGCGTGAATCAAGATTAGCAAAGGCAAAGCTTGAAAGGAAATGAAAAGGGCCTGGCTGACAGATAAACAAGGGGGCAAATGAAGTTATTTTTTATAAATACAAGGCACTGCACCTTGGAATCAAGAGTCTAATAATGCACCTGGTGTTTCATGTAATGAACTGTAACTACTGATGGAAAATATCTGGGTATTGTAGACAGTTCAGTGAAAACCTTTTCTTGGCATGTGCAGCCCTGGTTTAAAAGCACATTAGATATATGAGTGTCTGTAGAATAAACCAGAAATAACCCTGAAAATATTACAATGCTATTATTAACATACAGTATGCTGCCACTTAAAGGATATTCAGTTCTGGTCACAGCATCAAAAAGCTGTATCAGAAATAGAAGGGATTTTAAAAGCTGGCAATGAAAATCATTAGTGGGATGGCAAGAACTCTCTTTGAAGAAAGAAGCTGAAAAGAATGGGACTGCCAGGTATAGAAAGGCAATGTGATCAAAATAATACATGTGATAGAGAAGATAAATTGAACAGCCTCACTTTTTTTTTTTTTTTTCCTTGTAATGTGAGAATGAGGAGACAGAAGAGAAACTGAAAGAAACAAATAAAAAAAGATAAATTGGACCAATAGATGATTTGTACCCAAGTCCTCATGCTAGGCCTAAAGTTTGTAAGGAGTGTAGTATTCTGTTGAAAATTGCTGTGTATGTCATATCAAGCACACACTGAAAGAACCACAAAGTATCATTTGAGATTGGGAAGACTGTGGTGTTAAAATAAAGATGGTAAGTACTTTGCATGGTCAAGGAGAATATCTGTGGTTAAATGAAATAAACTCAGAAGGTAGAATTCCTTAAATGTTTCTGACATAAGTCAAATGGTAGTTTTATGGGATTTTGAAAGAACCATTCTCTCTGAGCAGGTTGTGCGCTGTGGTGTGTTGCAGTGTAATTCAGAGAAATCAAAATCTGGCAGCAGCTGGCCTTAGGCTGAGACTTTGGAGAAAACCTGTGAGCTGCCCTCTTGTCTCTTCCTGCCTGTGGTTCTTGCGGGAACAGCCTAGCTGAGTCTAAAGAGGACATCTGATGGTTTGGGTAGCATTAGCACAGTGTAAGAGCCCTTCTCTGTCTCACGGAGGGAGAAGGTGGCTTTTTGGACTGCAACATTTTGTGCCCTGAATCTCCCCTGTGGCTTTCTGTGTAGCTCTACAGGGTTTCTTGTTTCTTATTCTGCAGCAAGTAGTTGCTGCCTTGACTTTTCCCTCCAGATAGCACAGAATGGCAATTCATGGCTCTTTCAGCTGCTGTTGGATGAGAAAATAAGGGATAGTTTTTCCTTTAAAGGGACTTTCATTGTTAGCTTCTATTTCTAACAGTCTTCAAATTTAAAATAAATATTATTATTTAGTTCTGAGAATTAAAAAAAAATAAAGTCTTATGGCAGGACTGTACCCAGGACACTGGTAGCTAAATATTGGACTTGATGTTTTTTCATGTATTTGGGTTTTTTTTATAGATATAAAATTCTTCCTTTCAAAACTCCAAATATTTAGGTTTGAATTCTGTCATTCCTTGGCTGCAAGTTATAAATGTACTTTATTTTATGAGAAATCCATTGGTGGTGCTACTATTGTCCTTACGCAGGAGAAAAATCCAAATCGGATGAATCAGTCCCCTGTATTCTCATCCATTCTCAAAAGATATTGCAGGGGTGGCATGCCGTGCTCCTGGGAAGAGAAGGTGGGCTCCCACACACTTTGCCACCTGACTGCAGCAGTGACAGCCTTCAGAAGGCATCATATTGATGATTGTGATAAGGGGCCTCCAGAAGAAGTGGTTAAATATGTAGGCAGGGAAATGTTGATTGAAGGGGATCCTGGAAAGAAACCCTGGCACACAGAATCTCAGTGGGTGTAAGAGATAAAGTTGCCATGGTGAGAGTACTTGCTACCATTAGTACATCTCGGTGCTCTTCATGAAGAAGAGTGCTTACATACTGCTGTGCTCACAGACCGTCCTGTTTCCAGGAGTGCAGACAGACAATCTGGTTGGTATTTCTGTGGTAACCTGTTAATACTTAGATTTATTATGCTGCTAATTCTTCTTCAAGGTTGTTGCTTTAAAACTGTCTCAGGTTAGCATTAGCTTCTAATATTTTTTTTTGTTGTCAGGTGCAGTTATAAGATTCCAGAATTACTTTGTTGGTAAATGTCATGTTTATATGATGCTGAGAATGTCAATCTGTAAAGTGGCTGGCCAAGAGAAATTCTCTCTTGCTGTCTGTTTGTTTAGTACCTAATCTCTGGAGCCCTTGAAGAACTACTGAATGAAAAGTTATACAGCACTAATGAAATGGGTCTTCATTGAAAGCAAAAAGAACTAGAAGAGAGATGTCTCCCAGCTTCACATTTTAGCAGACCTGAATTTAGGTCCTGTGTGTGTAGAGCATGCAGTGTTGGATATGAGCTTGTGACTCAGTTCCTCTTACAATGTATAGAAAATCAACTGAGCCAAATCTGCAACCATGGGAAGCTCCAACCTGAATTTTGAGAGAGATGTGTTTGGGAAGTGCTGCTGTTACCCCAGAGACCTGCAGTGTCTGCACCAGGGCTCTCGGGATCTAGATCTCAGCTCTGCAGGAAACTGGAAAGTGCTGAAAGCCTTAGCTAAAGCTAGGTTTTCCAGGCTCCCTGGTGTAGAGCTGAGCTTTGATTAGAGCTGGAGTTCTTGGGGCTTTTGGACTCCCAGGGTATAGCAGCAAGCCTTGGATTCCTGGCACAGCTGGCTGCTTCTGAGCCAAGCCCAGGGAGCAGGAGGTAGAGTGCCACTCAGTAGGGTAGGGAAATCATGCTTTGTTTGCCAGGGGTTCATCAAACCTCTTCATGTTTCAGGTG
This sequence comes from Athene noctua, assembly GCF_965140245.1. Classification (NCBI taxonomy): domain Eukaryota; kingdom Metazoa; phylum Chordata; class Aves; order Strigiformes; family Strigidae; genus Athene; species Athene noctua. The sequence goes on from NC_134040.1 coordinate 35,642,503, forward strand.
AAATATTTTGCATTCAACAAATTGTCATTTTGCAACAAAAAATCTGTCTCACTGAAATGTTTCCAACCAACTCAAGTCACAAGTGAAAATGAATGTGTGGAGCTCAGTCTGGTGCCAGTTTGTCCTGATCACATGTTCATCAATTAGCGAGGAAAAAAAAATGTATTTGCTAGTCTTTCTGCAGGGAGTAGCCCAGAGTGCTACTGTCAGGATTTAAAATTAATTTGTGTAACTATAGGGAAAAAACTTTTCAGTATACCTAACTATTACACTGGGCTCGATTATTCCTTCCCTTTCACAAGTACTGTGTTAAGGAAGAAATTATATAATTATATTTATATAATTTATATTGAGCATGTATGTTCAAATAGTATGTAAACCATTACATATGGATCGATGGGTAGAGTTCTCTTTAAAAGTTGATCAGGATCGGGCCTGAGGATACTAATTGTAGTTATACTGGAGCATGCAGTCTCTATGAGGAAGAGCCTGCAGTCAAAATATGAGGACAGTAGATTAACTGTGATCATTAATTGACTGATAAAATAGAGTAGATGGCAAACGCCATCTCTCATGCTCGTATTTTATAACAGAGCTGTTTATTTTCTGGTAGAATTAATTTGAAAAACACTCTTTCAACAGCACCTTGGTATGGCCAGGTGCTGTGTTTTTACTCTAACGATACATGAGTTGATGATGGACATTGCAATGCAGGTTGGTGTTTTGCTGGATTGCTCTGAACCATTGTTGTTTATGAGGTTGCACGGAGTGATCATGCTTAGTAGATCATTTAATAGATAGGTGTTTGTTTTTTAATGAAGAAAGCTACTAGTTATAGCTTGGAAGTCTTTTTATGCACTGACAGGTCATCAGGATCTGTTTGTAAGGACTGTTTGATCCCAAGCAGACTTCATCATTTCCCTGCTGCAGAAACAGATGTTCCTGATTTTATTTTTTTTCGAGTCTGATGTTTATGTTCTTTGACTTATGTGTGAAAGAATCCTACTGTTCTTAGTGCCTGACCTCTTTCTAAGTGCTCAGAATGAAGGATTTACTCGGTTAACGTTTTTTTAGGTGGTGTGAGAAGTGTAGAGTTGAAATTTCTATAATGCTAGTAAACTGTTTCTCTTCATACATGCTTTTGTCTTTCACCTCTTGAACCAGGTTCATCAGCACCAAGACAGGGGTGAGACCTTTCAGTGCCAGCTATGCCCCTTTACCTCCTCCCGCCACTTCAGCCTGAAACTCCATATGCGTTGCCATCAACATTTCCTCAGGACAGAATCCAAAGTGAAGGAGGAAATACCAGAAACTGAGGTGAAGGGGTCACCACAGCTAAATAGTGACTCCTGCCCAGGACCACAGAGGGAAGGAGGTGGACCTGACCTTACGGGATCAGCATCTGTATCTAAAACACCTGATGTGGCTGGGCAGCCCAGCGGAGGTATTCCACCTTTACTAGTGAAGGAAGAGCCCAAAGATGACAGTGGCATCTCAGCTGCACCTTTTGCTCTTAGCACTGTTGACAGAGCCCCCAACCACACAAAGATGAAAGACTCCTCTGAGTTTGTGGCCAATACAGCATCAGCACTATTCAGCCAAGACATCTCTGTCAAGATGGCATCAGATTTTCTTATGAAGCTGTCAGGTAATTGAGCAGTGAGTGGCAGCATCAGCTGCTCCCTTATGGGCTAAGAAACACTTTGCCTTGGGTTTGCTAAGTCATGGAATTGCAGGGATAAAAATGTTGCAAGTTCTTAATTTACAATTTCTTGTTTCTTCTGATAAGGAGACGTGCATGACGGAGGGAAGAGGGGAAGCGGTGAGAGAGAGGGATTTTGCTGTTTAATTTCTGGGATTGAGAGTGAGAACTTTTTATCCAGTCTTTCATGTTGGTTGAGAATTACCTTGGCAATCTCATTTGGTGTGTTTTTCAGGCATGCTGAATGCCTGTAGTTCTCTTTTTGAAATCACTGAGGCTTGCCCAGCATGTAAGAAAATTAATCTCTTTAAGTTCTCTGCCTTTACCCAATTGTTAAATAGGACCAATGAAATATTGGTCACCTTCCTCTCAGAATAGTATTTGAGGTCTAACTAGTAAATATGTGTGAAGTATGAATATTACTGCATTTCTTGGTTATTAACACTTCAAAAAGATAATCCTAGAGATTCATGGACAGCTTTTACATTTTTTTACAATTTTAATTGAAATCCATATCTAACGCAAAGCATGTGTTTATTGTGTTTTCTTTCACTGTCAGATTGTTGCTGTAAGAATGATATTCGTAGGTAAGACTGAAGTGGAAGATGTGTTTAAGGGTGAATCTATTATGTTTTATGTGCTCCTTTATTGATTTGACCGGACACTTCAGAACTGTGGACATGCTGGGGGGGATGTTCTATCCTAAATTATTTCCAAATTGGCCTTTAATTTTTAAAGAGAAAGAATTCAAGAAAAATGTCACTGAAGAAACTTCTGTTTCACAAGGAGATGGCAGTCTCTATGGCAAGTTTTAGACTTTGGCAATAGAAGACGCCCTTCTCAATAGAGAATAATTGGTCACCTTTTTCCTTTAAACGGAATGTAAGTTGATTTTAGCAAATTTTATTGTCAGGTAGACTAAGGAATTAGCTCTGTCCTAATGCCATTGCCTAGGTGAAACCACAGCCATTTATTCTGGAGAGGATTGCTGTCCTTATCTGCCCAAACTGTTATACCTCTGGCATCGCAGTTCTGTGGGGAAGAGAATGGAATGGGAAAACACAAGAAACCAAACCTGAGGCTTTGTGGAGCCAGCCAGGAAAAGACCTGAGGACAAGCAGGACATGGGCTGGCACAAATGGTTTGCTGTATGGGTTGGAAGAAGTCAAAGAAACCTCCCCTTTTTTTTTTTTTTAAAAAAAAAAAAAGTCTGTTGATATCATTTATTATTATGACCAACACAAAATGAGCGAGGATGAGTGTTTTGATTTGCTTATATGGTTTTTTGCTTGTATATTTTTTTTACTTGAGTTTCAGATGGACTCTATATGAAATCCATTTTTTATGTTGTCTGACAGCTGTCCCATATATGTTGATGTTCTGATGTCTATCTTAAATTTGGGTTGCTGTGCACTAAGTGGCTCAACACATCAACTGTATTGACCTGTAGATGTTAGTGCTCATGATGGCTGCATGTAGCAAGAATGAGAGCAGAAAGCAGGAGAGAGGGGAAAGCCTGAAAGCTGAGAAAACATACAAGATTTTGATGTGTTGTTTTTCATGTAGCAGTTGATGGGGAGCTGTTTACAGTTTGGCAGACGGTTATGTTTTCAATGTCTGATCTGTTGGCATCAGAAAAAGGATACAAATGTACATCATTCATGCAAAAGGCCTATGCAGTTATTTTATGGTGACTTACTAAAGGTCTTGAAACCTGACTTGTATGCACTGTTACCTAGCAACATGTTATAAAGTCACTGGGGGAGTGAGATGTATCTGTAATTTTGTATGTGTGCATATTTGGGTGAAAACGTACTGCCAGTCACCAAGTTTACTGCACAAGAAGAGCAATGTTAAAAGGAAAGGAATTTCTTGTCTCCTGAGATTTATATTGTGTTACATACATTTAGCTCATGCTTTCCTCAATACAGTGTGCATAAATTTAGAGTAGAAGTAATTCTCTTTTAGGAAGTTGGCTAAATATTTGCTGCATTTTTTTGAGTGCTTGCTTTGCTGAACCAAGTTCCTTTGAGTGATTTCTTTATTACAATACTCTCATTAGGCCCATCAGAACTTCTATTATTGGCCCTACCTTTTCAATGATATAAATCTTTTGACATCTCAAATTGTATAGGCCAATTGTAACAGCCAACACAGATTTGTCGAGACCAAATTATGTCAAAACAATCTAATTTTCTTCTCTGACAGGCCTTGTGGCTGAGAAGGAAGCAGTGGATAGATACATAGACTTTAGAATTTGGCATTTATTCTGATTGAATATTGATGGTTTAAATGAACATTTATTTTTGCTTGACAATATTTATTGCTCTTCCTCTTCTTGGTTGGTGTCAGTTTGTATGCTCCAGTTCCATGGGAGACCTCAGGGCCTGTTGGTTTTCATTTCTGTGCAGTTTCAGTCTCTTCTTTTTCCAAGCATGTAATGCAGAGGAGTGCTTGTCTCCCTTCAGACCTAGGAGTTACAGTTTCCAGAAGTTTAATTGGAACGCCTAGGGTGAAAGACAGTGCAAACTTAGTGTTTACTAATTATTATGAATTTAAAAATTGAATCTTAATAAGCATGTATATAATCTTCACTCTCAGTATTATTTCTTACTGTGCAACGTAGTACCTTTCTAGTCTAGATGAAGTGGATATCAGATGGTTGGAAAACAGTACACTGAAAGTAGTTCACGGGCAAAAGAGAAGAGTCACAGTCAAACGAGAACTGTAAAAAAATGTGCAACTGTTCATCAAACAAATAGAAAATACAAATACAAAACCAGCAACAGCTACCCAGGTAACAGTTATGTGGGAAAGAAACAGGAGTTAACAATGTCATACTGATACTAAAAAGGCAGTCATTGTACTGGGATGTATATACAGAGAAACAGCCTCAAAGAAGGGGGAAATAGTCTTGCTGAAGTCCCAAGGTTTTGGTACATATAGTTTATGAAGAGTGTGGACGGTTGGAAAAACTTCAGAGGAGAGCAGCAGAAATGAATAGAGGTTTAGAAAACATGTCCAGTGAGGATGGGTAAGAGGGAGTGAGTTGTGAAGCCTGTGGAGAAGAGAGTCATTAATAAGCCTTTAATGCATTAAAAAGTTTGTCACGAGAGAAGGAAATGATCTGTTGGCGATTCATCCTAATTAGGATGAAAAAAAAATAGCAAGTTTGTGCTGCTGTAGGGTTTAAATTGTCATTAGGCAAATCCAAAAGTTGAAGTAGTTAAACCTCTGTGGTAGTTTGGCTGGAGAGATTGTGGCATCTCTGCTACTGGAGAATTTTAAATTAGATAATTACCTGTCAGATATGGTTGATCACATACTAGGCAGTAGGACGGGCTAGATCTGTATATGGTCAGTGAACCATAGGACATCAGAAGCAGCTGTAAGAAATTTCAGCTGAACAAAAATAAGCCACAAACTTTAGAGAAGCAAAGTGGGGAAAAAATTTACAGATGTTCAAAGTTAGACCTGATTTTGATTGGGTCAGAAATGAATTGTGATGACACTGCTCAAAATGTCCTCTGAAATTTTTTCAGAAAGGCTTAAGAGAATTTAAAATTCAAAGAGGTTGATAAATATTGGTGTGGGTGACCTTTTGATGAGATCCTTTCAGCCCTAATTCTGTGTCATTGCTTGCCAGAAAGATTTTTAGTTACATGTTCTATGAAATAAGGCATAACACAAATCACCAAATGTAAATCTAAAAATAAGTCTTGAAATTTTTTTCCAGATTCCATTCTCTAGGTCCTAGTTTAAGATAGGAGATGCTTTTAAATTCACCAGAAATTTAAAAGTGTTCTCTGAAATTTTATTTAAACTTGAAAAAGGGTAATTGTTTGTAAAGACAATTAGTAGATGACTCAACATATAAACAGAAGGATATTTAAGCATGGGCATGTTTTTACCTTCAAATCTTCCCCCTCTTATTTCAGTAGGACTGCTTCTATGCTTTAAGTTGCCTGAGTACTTTGATGGATCAGTGCTTTTCCAGAATGTTTTTCTTTCCCCAGTCCGTTAATTCCGCATTGAAACTTTGTAAATGCATTCATATCTTAATTTGCAGAGTATTTGTTTCCTGTTTCAAAGGTTTCAGTGGCAGACATTATGCAACACATCTCTTTAAATACTGATGTCCTTCCAGCCAATTCTAAGGCTTGTTTTCTTTTGTAATTAAAAAAAACGCTTTCACGGTGATCCAAATTACAATGACCGGTGTACTCTAGTGAAGTTATTACTGTGCCTGTGTTATGTGCTGCAGTTACTTTTCATAACATTCAAAAATAAATGAATCCCATCAAAATGAATGGGATTCTTGCATTATTGATCTCAAAGGAATTCTGTGTGGAAACAGTAATTGTAAGGCATCCTTCATTGCTGGCCTCTTTCCCCCAGCTCTCTGTGCATTGCTCTAGGAAGCATGTCTCTTCATCTTGTGATGGTGTATATTACCAAGTGTGCCCTGCTTCTGCACTTCTGTCGATGTTCCCCAAATTACTCGCATAAAAAAACTTTAAAATAGGGAGGAGGAAGGAGAGATAACATGCTGAGGGGTTGGCCATGTTAAACAAATGAGAAACTATGCTTTCTCTCAGTTTATGTCTTCTCTCACTATCATGTGAGGAGTCAAATCTTTATTTTGGAAAATAATGCCACTGTGGGATTTTGATGACTCCAAAGTAGTTGGACTTTGTATTCATGTTTTATTAGCTGATTCCATTAATGGAATAATGAAATAGTAAATCATCAGACAGCTACATACAAAATATGAGTAGATTAGTTAAGTAATCACGTAGATTATTCATTCTGTTTGACTCTTGAAAATTACTGCATTCCTTAAAGGTAACACAAGCAATTTGAAATGTTTTAGCATTTGCCATTGACAGTACTGAACTGACTGGCTAGAACTCTTCAAACAGCTATTTTTAATACAATAAAAGCATGTCCAATTAAATTGTTATAATTGATGTATTTGTACAGCAAGTTCCAAGGAAAAGACCGTGCCTATATTTAGAATTCATAGTTTATGCCAGAATGTAAAATTTCAATTAGAATGTAAGCGCACAGGACTGGCAATTATTGAGCCATATCCTTAATTTAAAAATACTGTGAATTCCATAATGCTGCTGTCAGTGTAAATACCCCTGATGTCATCAAAATTTTTCTGAAGTGTCTCTCCAGATTCAAATTTTCATTATTTTCATATAGACCTTTAATTTAAAATAAAGCTGAAAAAGGGCAATAGCATGGCTAATTAAAACTTGGGCAAATAAAAGCTTGTACTAATCTTTGCCACTGATGTATCACCACCTTTATAATCTCTTTTCAGCAATTGCTAGTCTTACATCCACAGTTTCCCGACATCCTTAAAACAATACACACATCATGTTTTACACCTTGAAGGAATATGTAGAATTCAGCAAGATAAAGCAGTCTAGACTGTGTTCCAATTTAGTAATTTAAAGTGCAGGATAACAAACTGCTTTTTTTGTGTACTCAGCCCAATACAATTTAAAAGAAGACATGAATATGATTCTGGGTCAACTCTGTGCTTACAGTTTAGTTTTAATATCTACACAAACTCTTATACTTGAAGTTTAAGACTAGACTAGACTGATGGCTCTTTTTCTTCCCTGATTTACACTATTACTTTGTGCAGAAGTTCTAGCTTGTGAGCCTGTCACGTCTATCCAAAATTGGAATTGAAGACATTGTTAGTTCAATCATCTCTGTTTGGTTTAGTTGTTGTTTTTTTTTCTTAAACAAATATAAAGGTCAGTCTGTTGGTGTTTCTCTCCTCTGTTTCTATTCCTTTGTAGAGAGAAGAAATTTCCATACTGCAAACAATTCTTTCCATAAGCAACAAATCTCCCTTTGCTCCTTTCACTCTCTTCCCCTTCTTTTCTCCGGCTTTTCCAGAATTTTACCTGTTCTGCTGTTATTTTGATTTTTACCTGGAAAGGAGAAGATGGTCTTGTCAGATATTACAACCTTGTTTAGCAGGTGGGACTTCAGCTGTATAACAGACATCATGGGGCATGGGGGGATGTCTGGTCCTACAGGTGCTTTAGCAGTTTGCCAAATTCCTCCATTCTGCTTGCACAAGAACATTGTGAAATTTTGAGGGGACAGTAGCAGGACTGGTCATTCTCCAATGCCATGTCTCATTTTGCTTGACCACAGCTCCTTAAATGCAAAGCAGCTTTAGGGAAGATCAGGATAGTTTGCTGGCCTTTTCTTAACCTCTGCTTACGCATTTCTGACATAATCAAGGCAGTTTAGAAGACCTTGTATTTTAAGTGGTTTCTGGAAGCCCAGAGGTGGCAAGTCTCAGCATCATCATACTTCTCATGATTGTCTATTCTGCCATTCCACTGCTTTGATAAAAAGAGTTGTTTTAATGCTGAGCACTCCTGAGTTATAAGTAGCTTTTTTCTTTGATAGTGCCCATCCTCTACCTTGGGGCCTGATAGGTTAGTGTATTTGCCTGAGGGCAGAGTAGAGGGCTTTGAAAATGAGACGTAATTGAGTTAGCACTCCCAGGAGGGTTTGGTGCATGAGGTGCCCTGGGACAGATTAATACTCCAGGGCAGAAGACACTCAAAAAAAAAAAAAGAGAGAGACCACTAGACCACTTAGACTGTCCTGACAGAACAGTATTTCTCCTTTTGGGCCATTTGTAGTGTAGACAGCCTCTGATTAATAAGTTGAACAAAATTTATAAGTTCAATCGGATTGGAGTCTGAAGATTGTCCAACAGGTTCCAATTGCATAGATTTCCCTTACAAAGCCATTAGCTCACCAGTGGTGGTTTCTGCAGTGTTTGTACCCCTTCCTCAGTTCTTGAATGTCATCAAATATAAGCCATAGCATAGCTCCATGCAGGATACCAACGCCTGCCTGCACATTTCAATTACAAGAGTGAAGATGGTAGAAGACTCAAGTTGTACCCTTCATCGACAGCAACTGCTTTCAGGATGATGATGCCCAGTGTTGGGGAAATGTGTCTTCCAAATACTGCAGAACTGATCTGTTAAAGGTCCTTGGTTTCTTTTAGCTGCTGCAGCTCCCAATTTGCCGCCTGGAATGGAAGGCTCCCTTGGCTAGAGCCAGTTGCTCTAGCTGTCACAGGACCTGGATAAAACACTGGCCTTTCTTCCTCAGGTCGAAGTCATACCATGATTCTCTTGCCATGGTGGCTCTGAGGAGAATCACAAAGGGAGTTTTTCCTGCAAGATCTCAAGGAGACCAGTTCAGTTTGCAGTGCCTTTTGGAATGTGTCCTCACTTTCCCCTTTTCCCTCAGCTGTGACGGGCCTGCTCTCTTGTAAGCTGTAGTCAGACATCACTTTTAAAGTAATATGATGGTGCAGTGGTGCGCTGCAGCGTTTCATCATGCTTTCTTCCTACCCAGACTCTGTAGATGCTTTTCTCATGGCCCCTTTTGTGACAGCATTTTTGTTGTGGATTCTTTTTTCTTTCTCGTGGTCTTTGCTCAGACAGATGGAACAGTGACCAACTCCTTGCTAATTGTGACTTGTAACATTGAGCTTGGCTTGAAGTAATCAGCCCATTTTTCCTCTTTCAATTATAAACATTTAGAAATCCTAGTAAGTGGACTGATGCAGTTAGCAGCTTCCATCATAGTGTTTCAGATTAGTGGCAGATGCCCAAAGCTTTTCTTGTGGCATTTGGCAGTTTGAGAAAAGTGTTATAACTTTCATCATCTACTTTTGCCAAATGGATGAAATGATTCCAGTTGCCAGGAAGATAAAAATCAGCCGTCTGGAATCTTCTTTGATCTGTTCTGTTTGTTTTTTTTTTTCTGGGTATGAAATGGAGTGGAACAAATGGAGAATTACCAAGCCTGCTTGAGAGGCTGCTTGCCTGTTGGTTGCATTTGCTGGGTGGGTTTGGTTTTTTTTCCTCACTGTGTATTTCAAAATTAAATTGTTGGGGTTTTGGGATTCAGTCTGCAGGCAACACACGTCCTTCAGTCTGTTCTCATTGGAGTTCAGAATGAATGTAAATTAAATACAAATTAAGTATATGTATGTGTATCTATTTTCGTACGTAGATAGATTGTTATTTCTTCTGGGGAGTAATAATTTTGTAGTTCAAATATACTTTAATGGACTTCAGCATCATCTTTTTAATCCTTATCTAGTTCTAATTTTTAAAAGATTTCTCAGTCATTGGGTTTTTAAAAAAATGGGCTCGGTCAGCTTTTATTTCTCTTATTTGCAATGTTTTTTCTTACATCTGTTTGTTGTTCTCCCTAATACGACTAGTGGATTCATCATAGTCGCTATTTCCCATGTGTTAGCAATTTTGCCCATAATTGTGGATCCAAGATGGGACAGAGGCAAGAGTAGTGGGGATTTTTGTTGGTTTTGGGATTGTTTGGTTTTTGGGTTTGGGTGTTTCCCCCCCCCCCCCCCCCCCCCCCCATCTGGTTTTAACATTTGGATCTGATAGACTGGATAACCCCCCCTCCCCTTTTTTATTTGCCCTTCTATTTAGACTTCATTTACATTGGAATCTGCTTTAGTGCATTTCAAGAAAGATTAAAAGCCCCATTAATTGAAAGAAAAGCCCCACTAATTGAAGTAATTGGGTTGAAACCGACCTAATAGTTGTCTGATTTTGTTCGGTTTTGTTTTCTGGGGGAAGAAAAATTACGTAAATTAACTTCTATTTTTGTGATTTGTCTACAGTTAAAATGTTTGGTTTTTGGAAAGTGTGATCAGTTCAAGGAATGTGCTGTCAGTTAATAAAACTCTACTACTTTCCTAATTTATTAATTCTATCTTCTGTTGAAAGCAAAGCAGCTAGAGTAGGCAGAACCAGCAATGTAGGTGAGAACAGTAGCCTGGGTTTCTTTCCCCCTTCACGCAACACTGCCAAATGCACATCTTCAGGACTTTCTCTGGACTGTGGGCCCCTGACCATGTTTTACATTTCTTATAGGTGATGTCTTGTAGACACACAGGGACAAACTGAGTATACAGATGTCATGAAGAGCTCGTTTAGGTTATGGCTGACATTATGCTGGTAGATTTGTTGTCAGCATAGTTTGAGCATTGTTATCCTGGGTGACGGCTCAGAAGTGTGAGGGAGCAGTGGTTTATAGCAGCATGTGTTGTCACAGTAGGAGAGCTAGTGTGTGGGGTAGGGAGAGAAGGGGAAAGTGAGACATAGGAAAGGAGGGAAATTTGATGGATGCCCTGTTCAATTCATTCTGGGTGTGTCACTATCACGAAACTATTTAAACTTCGATCTGGCTTACCTTGAATTTTTGGTTTGCTGAGCTATTAGAACTTGTCTTCATCCTCAGCAGTTTGAGAATACCCTGGGATGAAGAGCATAGAGGTACCACTTGACACCTGTCCTTGGGTTAGATCAAACTGGCTGCTGCGTTTTGGCTTGGTGATAAGAGGGTTTAATAAATGCTAATTTCTTCCAAAAGTTCCACTTTTGATCCCCTTTCTTGTGGTAGGGGAATCCATAAGGCATACTATAGGACCTAACTGTGAAAAATGTTCCTAGTTTTAAGACTGTGATGTTACATGAATTCTGTTACAGTGATTCTGTTTGTGTATGGTTGTTTTTACAATGTTTTTAACCTGGCTTATAATGGACCACCGTGTATGGTTGCACACTTACAGTGATCTATGTTTGTGAGTTTAATATCACCTCTGTATTTTAAATGGTAGAAGTGTATGCTGACCTGGTCTACAGTGCTTCCTCTACCTGGTTCATTTTCTGCCCTGGTTCATGGGCAGACACATAGTTGGCTTCGCAGGTTGATGATTGTTCTCAGTGGGTCGTCTTTACCTTTTCACTCAAACTCATGTTTCCTTTATTTTCTGGGACAATTTGAATCAATACTTTCTTGAATTTAATAAATTAAAAATATTTTTTCCTCCAAGTTCTCTGAGAGAGTTCAGGCAGAATGCTGTCTTTCAGTTGCACTCAGCTCCTGGTGGAGGTATATTTTATGTCAGTAGCAGCTAGAGTGGCATGTTTTAAAAGAGAAGGAATACTGAAGATAGTGTGGCATAAAAGGTTTGGGTCTTCTTTCTTTTTTTTGGGGGGGGAGGGTGACCATTCATCACCCCAGGTGAAACCCCAGAATAGACTAAGCTAGAAAGGTGTAGGCCTGGATAAAGAAGATAGGTGGATTTTTAAAATTTTGGGGGGGGGGGGGAAGTACCTTGGTAAAGTTAAGATTGGTTTGAAAGCCTTAATCTGTATTTTGATGAACTAAAACCTGCTTTAATGTTTCATATTTCTGCTTTTGCTCCTTTTTTAAAAAAGAAAAAAGCAATTCCTAATAGTAGTAAAAGTGCTTATAAGTCATATTAAAAATTACATATATATAAAGTAATTTAATTTCGGAAGTAGTGAATAGCACCAATGTGCATGCGCATGCTGCTTATATGTACACTGGTTATACCACTTGCTTTAATCTTGTTCTTTGGTAATGGCTTGCCAACCAATAAGAAAGGAGAGAAATCAAACAAACCTGGAATATAAACTGGGAAAATGCAAGTGTTGTGTTACAGGGTGATGTAGCTTAAAAAAAAAAAATAAATTTAAAAACACTAAGGAAACCACAAAACAATGGACTGTGAAAATGAGCAGAGCTCAAAGTAGCAAATGGCAGTGTCTGTTTGTGATGAAGATGGCAATTGTACCCTATATTTTAGGGCTGAGATCTCTAGGAGGTGGTAAGCACTTCACGGTGAGATGCAGGTTCTCTAGGAATCGGATTTTTGGGGAAACTGCTGAGAAGGAGAGTACCTGAAGAAGTAAGCCAGGAAAGTGAGGAGCTAGAAAGTAGGTAAGAACAGTGAAGTGGAGAAGAAAGTAGACCAAGGGCCTAAGCAAGTGAATGCTGGAGATTTTGTTGGGTTGATCTGACCTGTTAGTACCCTTTCCCTTCAGCTGGATATTACCACCCCTTTGATATGCCAGTTCCTTGACTTTTTCTGTTCCTGTAATGGTGTTGTAAAACCAACTGCTCTCTGCAGCAGGCAACACTCCGCTGTAGCCTGTGAAAGGGGTGGTGGGGTACATCCTTCTTACATGGTTTGGGTGAGATTTGACAGAGCTCATCTGAGGGTAGGCAGGGGATTGTCATGTGGAAGGAGGAAAGTATGTAGGAGAGGTAGTGAGGTAAATGGTGAGAGCTTAGAAAGATAACAAAATGGGGACGATGCTCTGTCTTTCATATTTGTGGAGACAGAGGTTTAGAGAAGTGAGAAAGATGTAAACTCATCAAAATTTGGAGCACTAGACAAGTCATTTGCTCTGTGTTACTAGGAACTTGAAGTGAAATTTTGAACAAGAAAAAGCCAGTAAGGGGACAAAGTATCTTTTAATGGTCAAACGTAAAGAATTACAAGAAGAGCTGCTGAAAAATAGTGCAATTATTTAGCCTCCTGTTTGTCATGCAGATTGCCTGTGAATTTATATTGCTAGGGTTTGAAAGTACTGGTTAAGAGACGTTCTTGGTTTTATCCCTTCAACCAAATGCAGTGCACAGGATCTACTGCTGTAAAGGGATATTGGAAAGTCTGTTCAAGAACATTGTTTGGTGTGTAGATGTTAAGCAACCCCAAGGTCTCACTCTCTGAGGCTGTGCAGCTGCTTACATGGAGTGTTTGAAAGGATTATTTTAAACTTGCTCCCTTTACTCTAGGGATGTAGAACCTGGAACTCTAATAGCATCTTCCAGTGCAGAGCTGTCTTCTGAAAATCCCTCTGTTCTTAGCAAATACCAACTTTTAGGACCTAAGAATTTGCTGTCTTTTCCCTTTTACTTCCATCTTAGTTTTCCTATCTTTCTACTCTTCATCTCTTGCTTCTTTTCCATGCTCTAAGAACTCAATATGTAGTATGCATGGGCTTTGCCAAATTTGCCTGTATGTGAAATGATGTTTTAAATTTCCACCAAGCCTATAGAAGACGTACAAAAATGACCAGGGGAGTACTTTTACAAGAAGTAGGGGAAAAAAAAAGTGAGAGGAGAAGGATGGTTTATTGAGCTGGTACATGCTGGTTTTGTGTTTTGCAACTGTACCTTTGTACAAAAGATACAGAAGTTTGTTTACCTCTTGAAGCATCTTTGAATACTGCTTTACATGCTTGCTTCCAGTACCTGCTCTAGCATTTCTCAGGTTACGGTTTCTTCCTGTTAATAGCTGCTCTATGATTATATATTACATAGTTCTTTCCTTCTCTTGACAGCTGCAAATCAAAAAGAGCCCTTGACCCCTAAATTTAAAGTGAAAGAGGAGCCTAAGGATGAAGAAGCTGCAAGTTCAGCCTTGTCTCAGTCCAGCTATGTGTTCAGCCAGGAATCCGAAGGCTCAGCTTCAAACATCCCTGAGGAGAAACTCAAGCCACAGGAAGTGCATGCAAATGTGATGAGGCAGGACATGTCTGTCAAGGCAGCATCAGAGCTTCTCATGAAGCTTTCAGGTACATGTTTAATTTAGTAATATTCAACTTCTTAACTTTTTTGTTTTCACATATGCTAGCAGGGTTACCTTGCAGAAGGAATGTTTGGCTTTAGTAGCAAGTGAAGAAACAATTGAAAAGCTCTGTCTACAGAGGTTTATATACATAAGACATCTCAGTTTGGTCTATTGCTGTAGTATCTAATTATCTGTGCTCTGGTTTTCAAATTAATGACTATGGGATAAGTCAAAAGAAATGATGCCTTAAAGCTTTTAGACGTTGTCATTTTTAAAATGTACCAAAACATGTTAATACCAATTTCTTCACGTGTCACTTCATTAATATCATAAGAATGTGTGTTTGTACTGAACCATACCTGATATGGCTTTATAAATTATGATTTTTAAAACTTTTTATTTTTTCTGATGATATCCTGTACTCAAAATTATAAGAGACATGTTAAAAAAATAAACTGCCCCAGCTTTCTGCTGTTAGGGAGGAGACTATTTGAACTTCCCTGCACTGCCTTAGTGATACACCCTTCTTTCAGGCAGGTAGACACTATGTATGTGTATACATGTGTACTGTTACAGCTGGAGGGAGTTAAACAAAAGATATATGTTCTGCTAATTATGCTTTGTCTAACTGTCAGAATCAAGGTTTAATTTTAAGGAAAATTAAAAGGGCTGAATTCTCCCAGCTGGGAACAGGTAGAGTGAATGACAGAAGGGCTTTGAACTTCTAATAGACTTCAGTTTTTAGGACCAAGACATAAAAGTCAGTCTGGGAGGCTGGGTTTCGTACTTCTGCACCTAAACTGGTTCAGTTAGTTCTTAAATATTCTCCAAAACTGGACAAGGCTTATTTTTTGAAGTATGCCGAAGTCACACAAGGTGCCAGCGGAAATGTTTACAAGTTTAGTAAGTCTGAGATCCCTGCCAAACCTATCTGAAATTATTTGGCTTGATTTGAAACTGTCAACATTGAATTAGAGCTCGAATTTATACCTGAAAGACTTTAACTGACTAGGATCTCCCCCGTAAATTCTAACATGTAACTAATTCACCCCTGTTCATACCTGCATGCTTTAATTTGCAGAATTTGAATCATCAGTTTGCAAGCCTTCTGTGTTAATGGTGCAAAAAGTGCTTTCCAGATACAAAAGTTGATCAGAGCAGACATTTCCCAGTTTTTCATGTACTCCCACATACTAAACATTTGGTTATTGCTAAAGTGCACTCTTGTTGCTGGTGACTGGTTTGAGTATGGTGTTCTGGTAACAGAACTTTAGCCATGTTACAGAATGTTAACCTGTGACTTTATTTTTCTTGCTGCATATAAATTTATGTAACTGTTTTCATAAGGAATGAGCTCCACAACTTAATGATTTCTCAAGTATTTCAGAGACGCTGGGGCTCTTGATTGTGAATCTTGAATTCGGCACTAGAAGGCTGTGTTTAAACAGTTCTATTACGGACTATTATATTAGAATATTTATATCTTAAATATCTGTTTGTGTGAGTGAAATCTGGCATATATAAAATTTTGGTCAAGTCTTCAGTCACTTCTGTTGGGAACTCCCAGTCTTCAAAGGTTGTAGTAAGGAATACACTAGTTTAACATTTCTTTTATGATCTCTTAGTGATGGAGCAGTTTCTGCTGGTAGTGGTCTTTTTGGTTAATCCATAGATTAGAAGGTAAAGAATTACTGTAGGATTTATTCAGTATTGTCAGAGTTGGTATTCCTGAATCAGCCAGTGGGTGGGGTTATACCAAGTTTATCACGTACACAGTTTTAAATTTGTACTTTTCTGAATTACCATTTAAAGCAGAAACTATAAAAGAAGAAATCACTAAGATACAGTTTAATGTAGGACAAATATAAGAGGAGTATCTAAGATCAATAGCCTCTTTAGTGGGTTTTTTAATGTTTACTTCTCTGGTAGAATACTCTGCGATCAATATTGACTTTCCAGTTTATCTTAAGCAATGCTGCATTCTGGTTTTGGTGACTGAGAAATGAAACAATTAAGCCACTTCTTCAGAATAAAGTGAAAATATTCCTGGTACTAGAAGAAGGGAAAAATAAAAAAAAAAAAAAAAAGAATAAGAGGAATGAGTCTGGATGTTCTACTATCTGTGGGAAATCTTCAGTCAAGTGTCCTTATTAGATTTGATATATTATATAATTGGGTTTAAGTCAGGTCCTTCTGGGCTCTATATATTCTTGGTAGAGACTGAATGGATTACATCCTTGCTTTGTTATTTTCACTTTCTTCTGTGTAATACTAATTACCAAGACCTGCACTGAATACAAATTCAGCAAGGGATTTCCAGCATAATAGTATTTCTGCATTCCTGACATACATGCTTCTGTTATCCCCTGAGCAATAATATTGCCAGTTGTTGCAGCCTCGTGGCACCCTCTTGGGATTTAGGCATAGACCTTGCTGTCCCTTCATGTGAAGGGTACACTGGTTTTTATTTTTCACTGGGAAATCTCTTTTCCCAAACAGAGGTGCTTTTAGCTGAGCTTGTCCAGTGTAGCAGAAGGCCCTTCCAGCTCTGGAGCCTAGTTTGGGCTGGTCCATACTATGAGAAAGACACTGCAAATCACCAGCCCCGAAAATGGAAGGGCTTGTCAGCCACTCTAGAGCTAGGAAAACTTAGAAGAATAAACATATTTTACTGTAGTACAACATGAACAGAAATTTACTAGTTGTCATTGTAGAGGTAGATGTACAGAAACAACAGAAAAATCACACACAGCTGTCTATTTTAGTTCTACTACACAAAACTCTTCTCATTAAGCTAAAAAGCTGTCAGGACACAACTAGTGTTGAAGATCAGGCCCTTACCCTGCATATTACTTTGGTGGGAGTTGGACCTTATCTGGAGAAGCTTTATACCATTTTTTTCTCCACTGTTCCACTGAATCCAATTCCACTTAGATTCAGATGTTCTACCTTACAGTCACAAATTTGATACCTAGTCATGTTTCCTCCAAAGGATTATTCAAGCTGAGAAGGCGAATGTCTCTTGGGCATGTCTAGGCAGAACCCATTTCCATCCAGGTAGTCAAAAGAAAACTTCCTAACAACTGATCTGCTATTTAAAAATAAATAAAAGAATAATAATTTTGGAAGAAATGGTCTTTGGGAGTTAACAGACAAAGTTTGAGCTTCAGTGCAGACTTTCAACCTACATTTCAACCTAGAACATAAAATGACTACCATGATTTATGTGAATGTGCAAAGTTGAGCTGTGAATTCTGTCCATTACTAAGTCGTGACTGAGACTAGATCCAGTGATAAGCAAACAGATTTGAGGAGATAGTGGACTGGGGCAAATTGCTCTTAACTCTATTTGGAAGGGTGCCATCCCTGCAAGATTTTGAATTCTTATTTAATGTTGCACAAAATCACTTAGAAGAAATGGAAGTAATGTATTTCAATTACCCATGAACCAGTTTTCTACATTCTTACCAGTTCTCTTTCATGGAAAAGCTTAATTTATTTCTCAAAATGTTTCATTAAGTGGCACATCCAGTGATCCCTGGTCAGTTTTACACACTCAGTCTTGTAAATTGAAAGGGAGGTTTGAGAGAAGGCTGAAATTTAAAATAAATGTTTGCATTTACATGATGATGTTTGAGTCTAAAAACTCACTTTCTGTTGAAATAGTCATGCTGCTAATATGTTTGGGGCATGTATTATATTTCAGAAGCATAGAGTGTTTTGCCTTCTTGTCCAAAAAAATTAATACATAGCTGGAGGTGTATAAGATCTATTCCAGGTACTAGTCTTTTGTAAGTGATGTTTTACCCTGGTGCCTTGAACTATGACATTAGTATGTCCCCGTCTTTCCTAGCAATGTTGTCTGAAACACATTTGCCTTGGTTTCAGCTATATCTTATTTGCGAAATGTAGTCATTTTACATTTCAGTAGCAACTCAGGTTGTTTTCCTCCTCTCTGTTTGTTTGTTTGTTTTCAGTGGATTAATTTCTGCTGATCAATAGATCAATATATATTGCACATACCCTTGTTATCCCTAGCAAATGCATGACCTTTGTACTATTCAGTTCCTTTGGATTTTTATGGTTCAATCTTCAGGTCACACAGTACTTCTTGTAATACACCAATTTCCCAGTACCAACAATGTGTCATAATTTTGGGTTATTAGCAGATGCAGTTAGTGCATACTTACTTTTTGTGCCAAGGTCATGAAGTAAAATGTTGCATATAATTGATTCCAAAAGCATTCATGATCAACTCCATTTATTATCACCTAATTATATGACAATTCCTCTTTCAGCACAGCTGGTTATTGAGGCGGTTTGGTGGGGTTTTCTCCTTTTTTGATTCAGTGTTTATTCACTTGAACATGTTTATGCTAATTTCCTATTTTGTGCCTTGTAGTTAATTTTTTTTTATGTTCTATCTTACATTTAACTGAAACCACGTGGATTACAACTTCTATTTAAGGAGAGGAAGGAAAAGAGAGTGATAGTACAACTCTTGCATAAGATGAAGGCCAGCACACCTCGATGCTACTCCCATTCCGAAAATGGCACATGATGCATTAGGGCAGGGGAGGTGAAGGACTATCTGAGAAGGTTCCAAATTAGCTCGTACCAAAACCAGTCCAGTCACAGCAGCACAGACTTCCAGAAGAACTAAATAACAATATCAGCATAAAAAGTTTGCTAACTAGGAGTGCTCTCTATGGATGTGTGGCTGGACAGCTGGTGTCGACCTCATTTTAAGGCTTGGGTGGCTTTATGCTTGGCTGTCATCAGCAATGTGAATTGACAACAAAAACGAGTCCAGTGACTAGTAAGCTATTACTAGCAGTCACAAAATCTTCCCAGGTTTAGCGGGTTGTGTTGGCATTGTTTTGTTTCATTGTTACTGTGGTGAAGAAAAAGTACGTTACTACATTCTTTGGCAGAGGTGGGGGACAGAGAAACGAACCTTCCTATCTATTTCTTTTTCATAACTTCATGGACTGTTCTGGGAATTGCCTGTCTAGGCTGCTCTCTTTGAGATAGCTCTTGTCAGGACCTGGTAAGAGTCTCCATACCTAGATTGTAGGGGAGCTGTCAAGAGTGTTTTCATCCTTGAGAGCCCTGATAATGGGCAGAGGAGTGGAAATACAGGGAAATCTTTTGTTCTTTGGTCTCTAAATAGTTTATTAGAAAGCTCTGGGCAGCAGCAGGTGCTTCTGTAGAAGCGCAGAAAAGTAAGCGGGGAAGTGTATGACCCAAAATTAAGACTTTCTCTTGATGGGAACTAGAGAGATGGCAAGTCACGTCATCAGATTAAATCCTGCGAGTAGCCAGGTGGTTTTTGTTGTGTGGCTTGTTTTTGTCTTAACCGACAGAAATGTGAAATCAATTGTGAATGATTAGAGTAAAGCTCTGTTTTAATTACAGTATAGAAAAAGAGAAAAGTTTCTAGACAGCTAGATTTATTGTTGCAGTGTGTCGGGTTCCAGATTTTTTTTCAATATTTTGAGACTCTCCTGCCAGTGCTGTACTACATGAAGTTCATATCAGGCCATGGTATCAGTTCATTTATATCAGTTTAATAAAATTTTCCATGACATCTGCATAAAAACATAATCCCAAAAGAACTCATCTAGTAATGGGTTCTTACCTGTTGATGGAGTTGCCATGTTTTATGACAATGAATTAATGTCTAAACCCAAAAGCAGGAAAAATGTGAAAAAAACCACTGCCCTTGTGCAGGAGAAGTATAAGGTAGAAAGTATGGAAGTCTGCAAAGTCTTAAGGGGTTTTTTCCCTATAGATGTTAACCCCACAAAACAAAAATTACAGAAAAACAAGTATCTTATAACAGAGCCTAACTTTTAGTTCAGTAGATGCTATACTATACCTTTAAGTTATTGCAATTCATATTCTTCCTTTTTCCCATGTTAGCATAATCTTGACATTTAATGAAAATCATGTTAATTTGAAAGATTAGATAGTTTGGAATAATAAGGAATCATAAGGTCTGTGGTTCAAATATACTTCTTTTTGTGTTCTGGGATTTATTTTTTATTATTTTATTTTAGTTTTTATTTTATGATTTGATTTTATTTTTTAGGAATTGTCACTAAAGAGTTTTAACAACTCCCCCGACCCTTTGCTTCACTGCTGTTCCTTGATGATGTTCAGCCAAATGACAGTGGCTACAAAGCTATGGAAAGTGGGCATGTCAATTTTTTTCAAAGTGTCAGGGTACTGTGGATACTGAGTATTTGCAGAAGGGCCTCTCACAGTCCCCTTTGCCTTTGGAGAGTCAGCTTGTAAAGACAGGAGAACTGGAGCCAGGCTCTCTGCAAAGGCACAGCTAGCTACAGAAATTCAGAACTAGAATTTTCTTTAACTGAGAGACTTGCATAGATTGGAATATGTTGTAAAATAACAATTCACTGCACATGTAGACTTTTTACCAAATTCTTCTTGATCTGTGTTTTGAGGGATTGGCTGTGTTCTGCACGTAGGGTCTCTCCCGATCCAACGTCAGGGGAAGGTTTCAATATGATCCCAAGAGTGAGATTAAGACACAGATGAGGTCAAATGCCATATACCTAAACCAGGTTTTTATTATGAAATGAAGAAATTAACAGTCAGAATCCAACATAACTGTTAAGCAGGAATTCTTATATTAGCAGCGCTGGGGTCGCCCTGGGGATACTTCACCATAAGGGCTCCACTGAACTCACAAGGGACATCAGTTTACATACACGCAAATCATACATGTTCATTAGATTTCCTGGAAGGGGGTGTCTTATGATAAGTTCCCAGAATTCATTTACATAGTCTGAGCATGCCTAGTGAAAATCAAGTGAGGGTCTTCGGTGGTCGAGGGAAGAAGTATGTGATCTTCACAGTGTTCACTAGTTGACCTTCTTTCCAGAGCATGTGCTGTGAGGTGAAGTCCAGGTGTCTTCCTAAATCAGGAGATCATCCTCCCTAGATTGTGTCTCTGTGTCCTTTTGTTCAAGTTCCCCCTTATCTTAGTTTGCCCAAGTGCCCTTGAAGGCTGCCATCAGTGAGTTATACAGGGAGCATTTCACATTTGCCTAAACAGATGAAGAGGCCAAGGGAAAACAGTTGAGGAGTCCTTGGGAAACAAACACAAGCAAAACTTTCATGCATCACAGTTTAGACTTAATCAGAAATTCACTGGTTTGAGCCCTTTCAGTTATTAAAAAAAGTGAAAGAGGGTAGTGATAGGATAGAATGGAAGGAAAAGACAGAAATAAAGCAAGGATGCGGGATAGGGCTGCAAGAACAGTCACCACCGTGGATCCAGCGGCATCCCCTTGGTCCTCAGTCTTCAGTTCTTCGGTGGTGGGTGCACACAGATCTGGCTTCGATGGTGGATGCACACTGAACAAAATTTTCTGCTGCCTTTTTAAGTTCATCATATCTACTGATCAGCATATCTGCCCACCTTTAGGGTTTTTTTCTCTGATCCCACAGGTATTGTTGCATCTGGCTTCAGGACAGGAACATTTGCCTCTTGTCAGTTCATTATCCTGCATGCATGTGGTCTGGGCTACACAATAGAGCCACAAACAGGTACAGGAGGGGGCCAGCTCAGTACACGTCTGCCCCTTTGAGTCTTGTCTGAGGAGTCTGACAATGCAACCGCAAGGAAGTGGGGGGTGTGTGTGTGTGCATCCTTCAGTACACTCCCGCTTCTCTGGGCAGCATCCCCCAGACCAGTTCACAGGCCGCAGCAGCTTCTCTTGGAGGTCTGCACAGACACAAGCAAGATTTGAGACAGTCATAAGACATTTCAGTCTCTCAGAGGGTCTTTCAGTGAAGCACCATAAACCTACTATTTAAGTGGAAGGAGCAGCAGATGCGTAGCACAACTCAAATTAGTCTATTGCTTTAATTTGCTCCTTTTTTTCTTTGTTGGCTTGCATTTTTGTGAAACTAAGCCTGTAATTGCAAAATTCTACAACATGGGAGTTCAGAGGTTCTGCTTCTAACAAATATGAGCCATTTTACGATTTTTATATTAATGCAGGATCCTGTTACATTGATTCTAGGCCCATTGACATTGTCTTACATAAAACAGCAGTTTGAAAAAAATATAGCAAAATAAAGCATCAAGCACAACACCCTAGGGAACGTCAGATGTTACTTGTTGTGTCTCTGTAGCAGAACCTTCAGGGCTTGCCAACTGTTCCTTACCTCTGAGGTTTTATTTAAGCTGTTTTAGGGCATGGTTATTTCTAGCAAATCAGAACAATTAGCATAACAAAATGCCTGATTCTCCATACTGAAAGCTTTTGAAGTCAGTACAAGTTGACCCACTAGTTACCCCTGTCTGCTTGATTGTGAAAACTAGTACATAAGTCCAATTTATGAGACATATGGGAAAGGCTTTCTTCTCTAAGTTGATTCATAAAGCTGATTTGTAAAGCTGATGGGCATTTCAGCAAATATGAACAACTTAGAATTTTAGTTGCAGGATGAAGTTTTAAATGGTGGGAAGAAGCATGAATGTTTTAACAAGGATTCATTTGATTTCAGCAGCGGAAAGTCAGTCGTTGGACAGCTATTGTAGCAGCAAAAGGAATATTTACTACATGACTTGTGGGTTTTATTGAATTTGTGCACTTTATTTTGACTTTGATCTCAAATAAAGTGAAAAGCAGACTGTACTGGATTAGAAGAGCATGTTCAGTGTGTCCCCTTCTAGAGCAGGTGAGTGCTGCACAGAATCATAGAATAGTTTGGGTTGGAAGGGATCGTTAAAGGTCATCTAGTCCAACCCCTCCTGCAATAAGCAGGAACTCCTTCAACTAGATTAGGTTGCTCAGAGCCCTGTCCAACCTGACCCTGAATGTTTCTCAGGTTAGGGCATTTACCACCAATCCGGGCAACCAGTTCCAGTGTTTCACCACCTTCAGTGAAAAAAATGTCTTCCTTATATCTAGTCTAAATCTACCCTCTTTTAGTTTAAAACCATTATCCCTCATCCTATTGCAACAGGCCTTGCTAAGAAGTTTGTTCCCATCTTTCTTATAAGCCCCCTTTAAGTACTGGAAGGTCTCAATAAGGTCTTCCTGGAGCCTTTTCTTCCCCAGGCTGAACAACCCCAGCTCTCTCAGCCTGTCCTCATAGCAGAGGTGTTCCATCCCTCTGATCATTTTTGTGGCCTCCTCTGGACCCGTTCCAACAGGTCCATGCCTCTCCTGTGGTGATGACTCCAGAGCTGTACACAGCACTGCAGGTAGGGTCTCATTAGAACAAAGTAAAGGGGGAGAATCACCTCCCTTGACCTGCTGGTCATGCTTCTTTTGATGCAGCCCAGAATATGGTTGGCTTTCTGGGCTGCAAGTGCATGTTGCATGTTGAGCCTCTCATCAACCAACATTCCTATGTCCTTCTCAGGATTGCTCTCAATCCCTTCATCCCCCAGCCTGTATTGGTACTGGGGGTTACCCATATGCAGGATTTTCTTTGACCTTTCTTTCCTAGCTGATGTACCTGTAGAAGCCCTTTTTATTATTCTTTACATCCTCTGCCAAGTTCAGCTCCAGCCATGCCTTGGCTGAGCCCATCCCTACACAACCAGGCAGTGTCCCCATTCTCTTCCCAGGATACCTGTCCCTACTTCCACTGCCAGTGCATTTCTTTCTTGCCCTTTAGTTTGGCCAGAAGGTCTCCACTTACCCATGCCAGTCTCTTGCCTTCATTTTCTTATTTCTTACCCCTGGAAATCAAGACCTCTTGCAGTCTTTGGAAAGCATCCTTAAAGATCTGCCAGCTCAGTTCTCCTCCCTTGTTCCTGAGGACAGTTTCCCAGGGGGTTCTATTGACTAACTCCTTGAAGAGCTGGAATTTTGCTTTCCTAAAATTCAGGGGCCTGACTTTACCCTTTGCCTGACCCATATCCCTGAGGGCTGCAAACTCTACCAGTACATGGTCACTACATCTCAGGCTGCCTCCAGTCTTGACATCCATGATTAGCTCACTCGTGTTGGTGACCAACAAGTCCAGCACCACATACCCCCTGGTAGGACTGTCTATTATTTGGTTTAAGATTTTATCCTCAGTGCACTCCAGAAGTCTTGCCTATAGCTTGCTGTGCTACTTTTCCATCAGATGTCGAGGTGGTTGAAGTCCCACAGCAGGACAGAGCCTGCGAGCACAGGGCCTCCTGCAGCTGGAGTAAGAAGGCTTTGTCAACAGGCTCCCCTTGATAGACACAAGGCTCCCTCTGTTGCCTGGATCTCTGATTCTTACCCATAACTTTCAACCTGCTCGCAGCTATTCTTCAGAGACAGCTCTTCACGCTCTATCCATTTTTTGATGTAGACGACAACCCCTCCACCCCTCCTTCCTCATCTGAACCTTCTGAACAGGCTGTAGCCATCGATAGCCACACTCCAGTCATGGGATTCAACACACCAAGTTTCAGGAATGCAGCTGGGTTGTAGCTTTCTAGCATCACAGGGGCTTCCAACTCCTCCTGTTTGTTGCCTGTGTCGTGTGCATTGGTGTAGGGGCACTTCAGCTGGGCTGTCGGCCATATCACCTTCTTAGAGGAACACCCCTTAGTTCCTTTGAGGTATTTCACTGGTGTTTCCCTGTTGGCTCCTATTACCTCAGAAGCCTCTGGCTCATCTCTGAAAGACTTCGTGTGCTGTAGTGGAGCCAGCATGGCTCAGAGCAACAGGCTGAGGGCCCTCGCTAGCACACAGTCCCTCTAACCTTGATGTGTCATCCCACAGCTTGTTACAGGCAAGCCTGGTATTATCCTCCTTCAAGTCTAGTTTAAAGCTCTGTCAATGAGCCCTTCTAGCTCATCAGCAAAGACCTTCTTTCCCTTTTGAGAAAGATGAATCTCATCTGATGCCAGCAGGCCTGGTGTCATGTAGGCCATCCCATTATTGAAAAAAACAAATTGTGGTGGTGACACCATGTATTAATAAACGGGGTCCGTCTGTTTCTGCTAATGTTGCTGCCCACAACTGGAAGGAGAGAGGAAAAAATAACCTGTGCTCCAGATTCCCTTACCAACCATCCCAAGGCCCTGAAGTCTCTGTTGATTGCCCTTGGACTATGTGTTGCTGCTTCCTCGCCACCCCCATGGAAGAGCAGTAATGGGTAATAGTCTGAGGTTCATACCAGGCTAGAAAGTTTTCTAGTGATGTCCTTAACCCAGGCCCCAGGAAGGCAGCAGACTTCCCTCAGAGGATGGTCTGTCTGGCGTACTGGTCCCTCTGTTCCCCTCAGAAGGTAGTCGCCTACAGCTATAACCCATCTTTTCTTCCGCATGGAGGTGGTTGTGATACGGGGAGTAGGCCTTTCTGACCTTGGCAACACCTCTGGTGTAAATGGACCATCATCCCCTTCATCCATTGACTGGCCTTCCACATCCAGAGCCTCATACCTGTTGTACAGAGGCACCTGGGGAGACGAGGTGGGTGAGAAGGGGGTTTGCCTGCCAACCTGAGCATGGACTTGCCTCCATTCGCTCCTTTCCTTTAAGCTGCTGCCTTCAGCCTAGTGGGGGGGAGGATACAAGATCTCCTTGGTCTTAGGTTTTTTTTGGT
This sequence comes from Athene noctua, assembly GCF_965140245.1. Classification (NCBI taxonomy): domain Eukaryota; kingdom Metazoa; phylum Chordata; class Aves; order Strigiformes; family Strigidae; genus Athene; species Athene noctua. Next base: position 35,668,268 of record NC_134040.1, read on the forward strand.
GACTGTTCCTGTTTCTGGCTCAGGGAGGGCAGAGCTTGGTTCAACCAGTCTCTCTAGATTCCCTGATGCTCCTTAACCTTTCTACTGCCTGCGTAGTATGTGGATACAGTGGAATACTGTACCAGTCTGGGGCTCCCTGGTTCAGAAGCACTGTTGAGATTTAGTAGACAAACTAGAGGAAGGCCGCAGACCTGATTAAGGGTCTAGGGCTCATAACCTTACAGGGAGGGATTGAGGGAACTGGGCCTGTTCAGTCTGGCAAAGGGGGACTAAAGGCAGTTTTAATCACAGCCTGTTACTACTTGAAAGAAACTTAGAAAAGCAGTGGAGTCAAACTCTTCTCTGTAGTGACAAATGGTAAAAGAAGCGGCAATGCGGGAGAGCTGAGCACACACACGACCAATGTGATCAAGCAATGCCCGTTTATTACAACTAAGAAAGCCCTTTTATAATGTTCTCCCGCACACGTGAGTAACATGCAGTACAAGTCCTCAAGATTGGGCAGTTAACTTAGCCCGCGCTTTGAACCTTCTTATGATTGGATAAAAAGTGCCACATCAGCCTTGCCAGGCTCCCTGCCTTGTGTAACTCCCTCTTCCGTCCCAACCCCTTCCGGGGGTTGTTTGTCTCTTTGTTTCTCCCCCCTCATTCAGGGTCACATCCTTATCGCATTCTTGCTCAGCTGAGACTCTTATCAGTCTTGTTATCACGCAGGATTGCTCACATGTCCATTCTCTCACAGAAAGCCCTCTAGAATCCCAACAAGGCAACAGCTACCAGCTGAAGCTTGAAAGGTTCAGAGTGGACATTAAGAAAAATTTCTAGTGCAGCACTAGAACAAGTGTTACCCAAGGATGCTGTAGCCTCCCTTGCTTGTAGGTTTTGAAAATTCTCCTAGATGAACCTGTAGCTGATCTGATCTAGTGACAATGATTCATGGAATAATTTAGTTTGGAGGGGACCTCCGGGATACATCTTAACGCAAACTCTTGCTCAAGACAGGTCCAACAAGACCAGGCTGCTGATGGTCTTACTAAATTTTGAGTGTGTCCAAGGATGGGGAACCCAACCTCTCTCTGCAATGTGTGCCATTATTTTACCATCTGGGCAGTGATTTTTTTTTTTTTTTCTGTATTTATAAACAGAATTTCCCATGTTCCAACTTGTCTGTTGCCTCTTCTACTGTCATTATGCATTTCTGAGAGAATTCTGACTCAAGCTTCTCTATGCCTTCTCTTTATACCTTAGAGAGTTGTTGATAGCAGTAAAGTGTCCCCTTAGTGTTGTTTTCTTAAGGCTGAACTAACCTAGTTCTCTTAGCTGTTCTCCTCTTATGTCTTTCAGCATAATAGCATTGATAGCTTTCCACTGAACATGCTCCAGGATGTCAGCGTCCATCCTGTACTGGGGAGCCCCGAATGGGGCATGGTACTCTAAATGCAGTCATGTAAACACAGAATAGAGGGTAAGAATTTCCTCCCTCTACCTGATGGCTACAGGTTTGATAATATGGCCCAGGATACAGTTGGCCTTGGTTGTCACAAGGGCACATGTTGATTTGATCACAAATTGCATTGGATTGTGGTAATCTCAGTTTCCTTGGAGAAGTAGCTTGAATAAAGTCTTTCTAAAACTTGGCCATCTCTGTCCTAGGTTGTAGAGAGGCATTGTCTGAGACTAAATATCAGAGGTACTCTTACTGCTACACCTTGAGGTGACACTGTTAGGCCTTCAGAGATGAGTGCTGTACCCTAAACTCTCAGGTAGCACAACTATTGTTCTATGTTTCTGTTGTGTTTGGTTTTGGGGCTTTTTTAAGCAAGTGCTGCTACTGTGCAATTCCTCACGCTTGTGAATGCCAGAGAACCTGAAAGCTGTGGAAGAAATTACTTCCTCCTGGAACAAGCATGTCAGAACTGCATTTTTCAAATATGACGTGGAAAATTGTATCACTCAAGGTGAAAGGATGAAGTTCATTGAGGTTTTTATAGGCCAGATGATTAAAAGTTATACTGCTTTGTAAAGAAACAGTGTCTCTGTGGCTTGATGATAGTACATACACATAGGCAATAGTCTTCTGTTTTCTCAACAAGCTTCTGTATCGCAAAGTTAACAGCAGAAAGCATATTAAATTATTTAGTTCATCTTCTGTGAGATGAGCAGTGTTCACTGCTGTGCTGTTGTTCTGAGCTTCATCCAGGTTAGGTTTGAATGAATAGCAGACATCAGTAAGTTTGCAGCTGACACCAAGTTGGGTGGGAGTGTTGATCTGCTCGAGGGTAGGGAGGCTCTGCAGAGAGACCTGGACAGGCTGGAGCCATGGGCTGAGGCCAACTGGAGGAGTTTCCATAAAGCCAAATGCCAGGGGCTGCCCTTGGGCCACAACAACCCCCAGCAGCACTACAGGCTTGGGGAGGAGTGGCTGGAGAGCTGCCAGTCAGAGAGGGACCTGGGGGGGTGACTGACAGCCGGCTGAACAGGAGCCAGCAGTGTGCCCAGGTGGCCAAGAAGGCCAATGGCATCCTGGCTTGTGTCAGCAATAGCATGGCCAGCAGGGACAGGGAAGGGATCTCACCCCTGTACTTGGCACTTGTGAGGCCACCCCTCGATTCCTGTGTTCAGTTTTGGGCGCCTCACCCCAAAAAGGCTGTTGAATGACTTGAGCGTGTCCAGAGAAGGGCAATGATGCTGGTGCAGGGTCTGGAGCACAGGTCGTATGGGGAGCGGCTGAGGGAACTGGGGGGGGTTTAGTCTGGAGAAGAGGAGGCTGAGGGGAGACCTCATGGCCCTCTACAGCTCCCGGAAAGGAGGGTGCAGAGAGGGGGGATGAGTCTGTTGGACAAAGTAACAAGTGATAGGACAAGAGGGAATGGCCTCAAGCTGTGCCAGGGAAGGTTAAGACTGGCTATTAGGAAGCATTTCTTTCCAGAAGTGGTTGTTGGGTGCTGGAATGGGCTGCACAGGGAGGTAGTGAAGTCCCCATCCCTGGAGGGGTTGACCCAGCGCTGAGGGATCTGTTGTAGTTGAGAATGGTCAGTGTGAGGTTAATGGTTGGACTAGGTGATCTTCAAGGCTTTTTCCAACTGTCCTGGTTCAACTAGGATAGGGTCAAGTTTTCCCCAGCAGAGAGAGAGGGGGAAGGGATCTCCAGCCGGGTTATTCATACCATGCTGGCGTCAGGTCCAGGGTCGGAGCCTTTTTACTTTCGCTTTTGGTTTTGGGGGTTGCGACTCACGCGGCGGGCTTGTTCCCTGACCATTTTGCGGTATTTCTCTGTATATCTTTTGTCTTGTTCACTGTTATTGCTGTTTATTGTTGTTATCATTGCCACTGTTGTTGTTCAGATTTTTCATCACTCTGTTGTATTAAATTTCTTCTTATTTTAGCCCGGGGTCTGTGCCTAACTTCCAGCCTGACCGGCTGAGGGTGGGGGAGGGGCAACAGCAACGTGCTCTCCAGTCCCGGCAGGGCTTAAACCTGCACACCAACCAAGCTGATTCTGTGATGTTTAGGAGATCATGGTCTGGATACTTTAAAGCTACTTGAGTCTTAGATGTCTGTACTTCTATTAAAATCTGACATGAAGAAAGTGAGTCTTGTCTACTAATGTTGTGTTCTGATACATTGTAGTTTATTTAACCTAGCCCATCTACTTGAGAAGAAATGCAAAAGTGGAAAAAAGCCAAAGCTATAATTATTTTAATTATTTGAACCAGGAGACCTTTCAATGTACGAGTCCTTGACTTGAAAAACTTTAGCTGCGCTATAACCATGTGGGATACCTGTGTAAGGAAATAAGGGATATCACCTTACTCCACAAATGAACTGTCTGTACCACAGAAGGGAAAATAATCTTCAAGATAGAAGTTACAGTTTGACTGACTGTATGGTGAGATAGGTATGGGTATAACCTTAATTACAGTCTTTTACCAGCACAAGATCTTGGCACAGCTGGGTTGTATGGCTATGATTGCTGCTCATGGGACAGACTGACTGTGTCTCTGTTTTGTTGGCTCTTGTAAAATTATCATAGACACCCTGCTTCAGTCTTCTGCGTTTGCTTTTGGGAATCGGAGTATGACAGGATTCACTTTTGGCAGGGACATTCTGTCAGATCAAAAGGGTGCAGCTGGGAAGATAAAGGTCAAAGGAAATGATCAAATATGTAAATTTAGTTAGGGCAGTTTGAGTGCTAGCTGATTGTGAGGGAGAGAAGGTCATCAGTATTGCTTGACTCTTGCCTTAGTTGGGGTCGTATCAGTTTGTCCAATTCAAAAGCATTTGCAGGACAAGGAATTAAACTGTGTGGGGCAGGAACAGAAATAGAAAAAATATTTTAAAAGCAGAGAGGGCAGCAAAGGTCAGCTTGACTCTGCACCTATATTTGGCAGCTGGGTGCAGAGCTCGGTCTCTCAGACATCTGAAGAACTCATTTGTTTGTGGAGTTACCTGAGCTTTTGATTGACAGTGTTACCTGATGCATTCCTTTGCTGTTCCGTGTTTCACTTTTAATGCACAGCATGCTATTTTTACACTTTTCAACACAGATGCAATGTTCTGTGGTTTTATAATAAGAGGCTAATGGAAGCTTTAAATAATAATAAAAAAACTCATCTGCTTAACAGGACAAAAAAGGCATTATATAGTATTTCTAACTTGTCTTCAGTTGAGAATTCACTGAAAATTTTGAAAGTCTGAAATGTATTTGGTCAATCGTAAATGGTAAAGATTTTTATCAGTGTTTACATGTTTCTTTTAAAGGTCAAGAAATGTCATAAGAAAAGATTGAAAGCACTTCATGTAAATTGTTCCTGGAACATACCCAAGTGGTTTTTATCTCCTAGCTTTGATTTTTTTTTTTTTTTTTTTTTTTTTTTTTTTTTAAGATCTGTAGGCAGCACAGCCCCTTTTTTTCTCCACTTAAGAACAACAGGAAAGTGGGGAGAGGGAGAAATGAGGGGAATAAAAAAAGGACTTGGTGACACGCATCAGTTTAATTTTAGGTGGAATGCATATACCTTCATGCTAAAGGGAGTCTGTTTGATTAGAGACTACAGGATCACACGAACCATTTGAAGATGTTATCAGGGATGACCAAACTACATTTTGGTGCCTCTTGAGATTCGTTGTAATATTGTGTCATTGAAAACAAAAGGCTGGGTGGTGTTTGAAACATTCACACTTGGAATAAAATCTGTGAGGCTGACACAATCATATGTGAGTTAGAGAGGAGGGGAAAAACAGAGCAGCAACAGATTAATTTATCAAGTGAAGTTAGTGGATTCCCCTCTGCCCCTTTTCTTCTCTCTGATTCAAAATTAATAGAAAATACTGTTTGTGTTTGGGCTTTTTCTTATGAACTGATATTCCTTTATTTTTAATATCAGAGCCTTCTAAATAGCAAAATTTGAGAGATGACAAGGAAACTTGCATGTGAGGGAACTCTTTGTGCAGAGTGCCTCCATCAGTGACCTGATGCTATCAGGATAGCCAGCCCCTGTCTGCACCAGTTAACATGCTGGCCCATGGTCATAGATCTGATCATGTCCCCCCCCAGTCTGGACAAGGGCCAGACTGCTCCCCCAGATCCTAATCCCCTCAGCACCTAAGCTCTCTCTTCTCTGGCTCTGTGTGCTTCAGCGTGCCTGTCCCTATCCTTTACCATGGCCTCTTTTGCTGGATGCTAGGGTGGTCTTTTCTTCCTTCAGCTCATGGAGTCTGAGAAATTCAAAACTCACGTTTTCCCTTGACTCCAGATGTGGAGGCTACGTAGGCGACAATTTAGGGCATGCGCTAATCATGAGTAAACAGAAGCAGATTTTCCTTAAGGTTTTCAGTATCTTGGCTAGTACCAGAAGTACATCTACAGGTTTAGGCAAAATTAATAAATCCCATGTACATTTTTTTGTTGGAATGATTCCTTACCTGGATGGCCCTTCTGGTATTTAATGTTCATGCATTTATCTATATTCTTGACTCTCCCAGGCATATTGCCTGTCTTAGGCTGCCTGTTTCCAGAGTGTCTGGTCAGCATCTAGCTAGCAGAGGCAACACTTAGTTGGGCAGTTCTGCCATGGTATCTGTGTCCTTTCAGGAGCACTCTGAATGAAAATATTTTAAAACCTCATCATCTTTCTCTGAAACTAAACTGAGAATAAATTCTACAGGTCTTTAACTTCTCTTTCCACAGCAGAAAGTCTGAATCCAAATGACTGTATAGGTATTTGGGGTGTGGTAGGCAAATTACCTTGGAACCTTGATTTTGATATTTCAGAGCTTTTATTCTGAGGAAAAAATGATCACTTACCTTGCAGCCAAACCAGAGCATTCAGCAACACCTTCGAATCTCAAGTGTAGAAAGCGAACTACAAATTGTCTTCTAGGCTATGGTTTTGTTTGCTAGACCTAAGACACTGGAGAAGAAGGCATGGAGGGAAGGATATGGGTTTATCGTTATCGTCGTTAAGGTCAATAATGAATGAGGGAATATATATGCTTGTTACTAAATCAGACTTTAGAATAGCATGGGCCCCAGAATACTCCTCTCATCTTGAAAGCATATGCACCTAGGACAAAATGGTTCTTCACATAGTTGCCTGTTTTTTAGTTTAAGAGAGAAAGAGAATGAAAGAGGAGCAGATGAGGTTTCCTCCTCATCTGTCCCCATACCAGTACTTCTGACTGTCCATGCTGGAACTTCTGCTGATAAAAGAGTAATTTAGAGTTGGTAAGAGGTCTTCAGCGCCCACCTTTGGAGAGCTGGTACGTAGTTGCAACTTCATTTAATAAGTAAAAACAAAGCGTCATGAAGTGGTGTGTGATCACCCAGTATTCACAGAAAGTGCTATAACTCTCATATTTACAAATATGCAACTGTTTTCTGCTCTCTAGTTGGAAATTTTTTTTTCAAGCGGTTGCTTCTATTTATAACCTCCAGAAGAATACGGTAGCAGTCAGCTGCTTGCTTCTCTTACCATTTGCAGTGATATGGTATACAAATTATAACTTGTAATTGTGATTCCTGCTTTGAGTACTCTGAAAAATTGTAGCCTAATTAAATAATTGTGGCAGTTGTTTATTTTTTTTTTAAATACATATTTGCAGCTGAGAGTTACAAGGAAACCCAGATGGTAAAGATAAAGGAAGAACCAATGGAAGTTGACATTCATGATTCACAGTCTTCAGTGTCACCCAGCCAACCCAGCCAAAATGTTGGCTACAACACTTTATTAGGGCGAGACATTAGTGAACACATACAGAAGGCACCAGAAGGTCGTGTGCTCCCAGAAAGAAATCTGTTCAGCCAAGATATATCAGTGAAGATGGCATCTGAGCTGCTCTTCCAGTTATCAGGTAAAAGCAGTGGAAATAGTAAATGGTTGAATTTAAAGAACAAAAAGAGATTGTGTATAACCATTAAGGTACTGTGAAAGTGTGAGGTTGCTAAGTCTGGAAAATAATAGGAGTCAGAGCCCTTCTACCCTCACATTTGGAATGCAAAAGCCTTGCCAAATGTTCCCCATAGTTAACATATGCTTTAGAGCACTGTGACAGTCAGGTCAGGTTCACGATATTTGAACTGAATTGGAAAAGCCGGAGTTCAACTCCTGTATTTTTGAAAGCTAATTGAATAATTTGTGACAACAGGTTGATCCAGGCCTTGGAGTGTAGGGGAACCTATAGATGGCAGTTACTGGCATAAGTGGCCAGTGGCTGCAGCAGACAGTGCTCCTGGAGCCGCACTGTCCGTTTCTCTTGACAAAGAAGGTGAACCTCAGCTGTTACATAAAGGCAGTGATATCACCGCTGTGTTTAATGAATGCTTGTATTGCACACTTTGCATGGAGCACTAACACTGAAATAATGAAGCTGAAAAAATTTGTTGGGTGTTAGTTTAAATAAAGTCATGTCCATTCTCTAACCATGCTGTAACAATTTACCCTAAATTACCCTGGATTATGCTGTTATCATAAAACATTGAAATACTTCTGCTGAATAAAACCTGATAGGGAAAATATGATATATGCTAATCACAAAAAAACCCATGTATGTTCCTCTGCAGAAAAGGTGAGCAAAGAGCACAACCACAATAAAGATAACGCCATCAGAACTACAGCCAGGTAAGTACAGTCCATTGTTATCTGCAAAGCTGTAGTGTAAATGGCATTGCCTCATTTTGCCTTGTGAACTCAGATGTGTCTGTCTCCTGCAAATGTGACCTGATATTACAAGTGTAAGATACTTTCATGAGTAATGTAACCTATATCTGAAAAATTATACCTGTAGATCTGATTGCTCAGAGTTCATGAGACAAAAGGCCTTTGGGCCAAAATGACTGTTCTCCTTTGATCAAGTATTCACACATCATTTTAAGAATTATTTTTTCTATTTTTTTCTACAAAAACTGAAACTTAAAAGAAACTGCATAGTACATGCAGTGCTTGAGGGAAAAACAGGATGACAGCTGGATTTCAAGACATGGACCAATGTTAGGTGATTTTGATTCAGTCTTCTGTCAAACTTGTGTTTCTTTAATAAAATTTCAGATCAGTATTTCTATCTTCTCAATGCCTTCTAGAGATGAATTTTTAAAAGTCAGACTGTAAGACAATGCTAATGAAACATTTGTTAAAGGCTACAGCCACATTAATACAATAAATGAAATTACCCAGGAATTAAAAACATAATCCAATTACCGCACGTGCTGTTAAAGAAACATTCACTTTGCAGTATTGTGGCTGGGAGCAAGCCCACAAAAGTTGTTTACATATACATGAGCAGCTAAGTGAGGTGTCCCTCTGGGAAAATTCAAAGCTCTTATGTAGTAAGTGGTACCTAGAATTGGTAAAAACTCAGGAGCCCATGGCAAGGAGAAGTTAGGGTTTCACAAGGGTACGTTTATTTCCTATCTGAAAGTTCCCATGTCAGTGTGGATGGGTTGGAGACTGAGTGGACCGAAGTGATGAAGAGTTCCCTCAAAAATGACAGTAAGACCTTCTGTGCCTCTGCAGCCCCTTCTACAGAAGTTCCCAGCATGTTTGATTCCTGCTAACTAAGACGACTTTGTCCAGACAGAAATTGAAAAGCATTTCAGTTGCAGAAGAAAATATCTCTAAAATATGTTGTTCTTAAATTCCTAGGCCTATCCCATTCATTCACGGTAGCTGTAATAAATAAATAATTTGGTTTTAATAAACTGATCAGCTCAGTAAATGTACATTAGGGACTTTTTGATGTTACAAGTTGAAAGATAATTAAATTGAGCTTTTAACTTCTAGCTACTGTGAATGCTTCCCATATTTGCTAGTTTGGGAATTTGTGCAGTGTGCAGTCTGCATAGCCTTCCTGTGACTACTTAAAAAGCATAAGCCTGAAAGATGCATATGGAGATAAATGTGTATATTGCCCAACTACTCATTAACCATCCAGTGTGCATTGCAGGGGGGGAGGTGTGACAAATAGTTGAAAATAGATTTCAGTGTCCTGTGATGTTACCGGCAGGACTGGTGTGAGAATCCAGAGCTACTTTTGGATCTATCAGAGATAATTCAAACTGGAAAGGTTGAGGACAGTTCAAAGAGAACTTCCCCTTTTTCTGGCTGCCAGCTTCGAAGAGGGTAGCATAGTTAGCTGTTGTCAAACTTGCACTGAGTTTTACTGAGAAGTCCTGATAATGGCTGCTACCCATCAGGGCATGAAATGCTGAGTGCCTGATTCAGTTCTTCCCGCTGCTTTTCTTGTCTCACCTATCTTACCAACAGAAGAAGACATGAATAAGAAGAGCTTCTTAAGGGGAAGGGAGTTGGTCTACTAAACCCCACGAGCTCAAACAGATTGACTTGAAAGACCTTGCCAAAAAAACCCCACCCAAAACCAAACAGCTGGAAGTCTTTACTGGTAAGGGTATGACGCCTTCTCAAAAATAGAATGTGATGGAGCAGCCAGTGGAAGATAGAGGCACTCAGACTGCATTAAGAAAACGTGTGGTGTTGCAATTTGGCTCACCAACCTACATCTGGAGTAATGTCAGAAAGGCATTTGAATAACAATTGTTATGTGAAGTTTGCTGTCAGCTGCAGAGAGCCAAAGTGAGGTCAGTGTTGTCCACCTGTGAGTAACTGGGGAGCGGAGAGATTAAGCTGTGTCATTGGTGAGAGTCTTGCAAAGCCCAGCAAAAGGGCAAGCGCTTTTTGCTCCCTTATTCCATACTAACTTTTGTAACTGTTGCCTATCTGTTGCTATTATTCCTGTGAGTATTCTTGGACTTTATGATCGTATACTTCCATATGACTTCGCTTAAGCAGCCGAAACTGGCAAGGATTCCTCACAGTTCAATGACTGAGATGGTAGATCCTGCCATCTGTGATACAAAGACAGAAAGTGGAGAAGCAAATGATCTGGAAGTGAGTACGCCAGGGCGTAAGATGCCAAGATAAGTTTCTTTCATCTAGAGAACTGTGTAGCCATAAAACTGGAAAAGTACAGCCAGAGAAAAAAATCGTAACGCTTAATCTTCATTAGAAGAGACTTTGCACAGTGATTGAGAATAATTTACATGGTTTCGTACTATGAAGCAGGAGCTCCTCCCTCCATACTTCGGACTGGGAATTGGAGGACGTACCTGCTGAAATAAAAAGAATAATAAGCCCAATACTGAAGAGACTCAGCAGCCATTCTAGAAGAAGGCAGAAGAGAGGTAGCCAAGAATGGTTCTGTAATTCACTGGAGGCCGATGGCAGAGAGGGAAATCCTTGGGACATAACATGATGCAGTCTACAACAGCAGCCTGCTTATGATACTTGGCCTAGCCTGAAATAGATAAACTTTACATCATTTATTTTGCTTAGAACCGGCAATAAGCAGTGTCCCAGTGACTGAATCTAAGGAAGGCCAATATGGAAACCTGAGCGGATTACAAGATTTTGAAGAGTTACAACAGTAATAAAGCTTTTTTTATTGATGTTTTTCTTTCAAATCTTTATTAAACCAGTGAGAAAAATGTTGCAATAAATGATGCCATATTTTTATACAGCGTCAGTCTGTTTTGTATTATGTCACCCCTGAGTGGCAGTGTGAGTCTTGGAAAAAAGTTCAGTTTTGCACATGTGGGCTGGAGCTGTTTTGCTTTATCCCGATCACTTGTTTTCTTCAGTATTATGCATTGTTCAGCTATCTGTGTACACTAAATTGTTCAGGTTTAGGGCAGTTTCATGCCTTACCCTTGAGCACAACCTAATGTTGACAGTGTTTATGATCACATTTGAACTTCTGTAGAAGTACCAAAATACCCCATTAACTGTCACAAGTGCAATAGCACAAAATGAATAATGGCCAAAAAACTTGATGAGAAAGTAAATAATGGGATTGCCTAAAGTGATACATGATCAAGTTAATTATCAACAAGTTTTGCAAAGGCAGAAGAGATCTGACTAAGAATACAAGTGACTCAGTGGAGGACACCTTGTTTGCTCTCTGCAGAAAGACTGTATAAGGGGAAAGTTGTGCCAGTGCAATTGTTTGGATTGACACCGTGGGAATCTGGTCTGGTAGGGTCAACTTGGTTGGTGCTGCTAGCACAGTCTCTCGGTCTGAATTGCCTGCTGTGCAGTGCTTCATAATACCTCATACTATGATCTTTATCCTGAAAAGGTTTTTGGCTTTTATTACTGAATAAGAACAGGCTGCAGAAATGAGCTGGCCTCCTGTTCTACACCTTTAAGACACCCGCTATATACCTGCCTGTTAAGGATTCTCAATATAAGAATGATCAGATTTACTGTAGTTTTCATTTTGCTTAGAAGAAATTGATAGTTTGCATACAGATGGAATACACTGCCTTAGAAAACAGTTTTCCAAGAAAGACTATACTTTTTCATTTTGAATTTTTTCTTACTGATGTCTGTCTGTACTGTAGTCGAGGAATTTTTGTTTCTGTTATGATCTTTAATTGAGCAGAAAATACTTCGACAGAAATGTCAATTCACTATTGAAATTGACTTTTTACTGCCTGTTAATTAAAACCAAAGCATGCTATGCTTTTTGGAGTCAAGTAGCTGGTTAATATTTGCACTTAATACTCTTTGAGAAGTAACCATTCGGTTAGCTTATATGAATTGTTTCCTGTTTTAAAAATCAAACTCATGGAATTAATTATGTAATGCCGTGTCAAAAGAAAACTATCTAAATAGCATCTTAACCTAGAATTTGAAAATTTTTGTTTTAAAAATAATTACTGCATACCTCAGATTATTGAATAATAATATTTTCCACCTTTCCTGATTGCCCTCTCCAGATATGACAGTTGAATACAAAATTTCAGACAGTAGAATACAAATTTTTAAAGCATTAATTTTAATGATCCATACTGTATTGTGATATAGCAAATCTGAGCTGATGAAATGTAGTTAAAAGCCTTTTGGGAGGACTTCAGCTTTCACTGAGATACAGTTTTACCAAGCATGCCTCTTCTCCACACCTTGCTTCGTGGTCTGCATATCTTTCAGCATGAATTCTGTAAATGAAACAGGGCTTTTAACACGATGGTATTTGTTAAAATATTAAGATGTTATGGTCAAGAATCATATTTTCTTCTTTCGTTAACTGCTATTTTGTTTACAAAGAGACATCTTATATTTTTCCTGTAGCCCTTTCTTTTCTGAAGACACATTTAGACAATCACCATTCACTTCCAATTCAAAAGATCTCCTGCCTAATGAAACTACTCTTCATGGAAGGACATCTGCACCAGGTCAGATACCTTTTTCTTTCATTACTTCCAGTTATTATATCTTTTAAAATTTTTCTTACTGTAAATGCCACCGCTTGACCAATGCTCTTAAAATGTAGTTTGCTTTGTCAAAAGGCAACTAGCTCTTCATTCATGGTAAGTGCTTATTATTGAGAAGGAAAAGAAACAAGTTAAAATATTGCTAAGCACGTTTGTATTAATAGTCTTTAAACGAGTATTTCTGTGAATTGTACTAGAGTCTGCAACAGACTAAACTCAGCAGTATTAAGAGAAGTGGTGGGTTTTTTGTGTGTATGTGTGTCTCCCATATGTAAAGAAACTTTACTGACGTCGGATTACTGTCTGCTGTTCTCCTGTTACCGGCTGTTCCCATCTTTATCTCTGAGGGCAGATGAAATGTTTGCAGTACACGTATCAGAGTGGCAGAGCTTGGCAATACAATTTTCCTGCCTTTAACAGTAATTTAGAAACCTTTTCGGAAGGATGTTGAGTTCTTAAAACGTACTGAAAGGCCTCAGTATCTGTGGCTACATTCCCACTAATCTGAACTAGTTGACAGGCGTTTTATGTCCCAACGTAGCTTGAGTTATATTCTGCATTAAAATGGAAAATATAGCCATGTAACAATACTATTCAAGGTGGCACTGAACACATGCAAAATCTTGACAGCCTTTACTGTCCTGTTGCAAAATAACTCATTTGCTAGTTCACTGCTATCAGTTCTTAAATTAATAGCTTTTGGGTTCTAAAGGTCAGTAATTACACAGCCAGCTGTAGGAGGGGTTATTCACCTTTTCTTAGCAATCAATAAAGTTTTGGGCACGTTACTGCTAATTTTCAGCTGTAGACTGTCATTTAATTTACAACTTAACAGACCCTTCATTTTTTTTAGTGCTTGAATAGTTCATTTGACAGCTTGTGAAGTGGCAGATGAGGTTAAGAGCTAGATGTTGTCTAAGGGTAAATATGCATAGCAGGAAGAAAAAGAAAATTTGTAGCATAAGGACAAGGGTCTTCAGGCTAGCCTCAGCAGCACTTTTGCGAGGAAGTTGTGGATTTTGTAATTTGGGGTGAGGAGAGCCAGATCAGGTGTGGTGCTTTTAAGTATTAAAATGTAAACCAGGTTAGCACTTCAATCCTGGCTTTTGACCTTGGCATAACATGGAATATTCATATACCCAGATGAAAGACAAGAACTCTTAGAGTCCTCAGGCAGTGCTTGATACCTCAGAGGACTTGGCCTCTAGCAGCAATACTCTTACATCATACCAAGATGAATGTGCAAGAATTTTAATTCTCTGTAAGACTTCATTTGAAGTGAGGCCACTAAAACTGTGGATGGTTTTTGGTGACATGTTTAATCTTCTGCTTAAAAGATGTGAAGTGTCTGGTTAGGACATCCTGGAGTATTAGAATGGCTTCTGAGGAAATGGGGCTTGTGTGTTTGTGCTGCCCCATATTCTGGCTTATGGAATATAAGTATTGCCCTGATAGGTCTGTGTATTATATACATATTGCTCTGTGATTATAAGACTCTGATATGTAATAGCAGCATGTATACTGAAAATAAAAAATGCCAGTTTCTGCTTCATTTTTATTTTTGGAACAACCCTATCATTCCAAATATGTTGATTTTTCTCAGCTTCATAATAAATTCTTGGACCTGAAGTGCAGCTTCACAGTAGCACCAGGAATGCGATTTAAATTTTTAATCAATTACAAATGTGATATTCCTGTAAAAGAACAGCAGAATACCCACAGGTAGATTTCCTAGTAGTTTTAGCCTTGAAGGAAGAAATAGTCTATGTGATGCTGCAGATACCTCAGAAGAAACATTATCCCTGTGGAGAGTAGTATAGAGGAGCAGTAACAAACCCTTGTAAAGGCCAACAGGATGTAACAAAATGCTGTGTAAATGTGTGTGATGTCTAATGGGTAAATGGTATGTATGCCTTCACTTGAGATTTGTTTTGGGTTACTTCATCCGTGAATCAGGATAGTAAAAGGAGAGAAGAACAGCGTTAGAAAATTACAGGAAATTCCCCGTCCAGTGCCATCTTCAAGTCATCGACTAAAATCCAAGCAGATGAACTGCTAACAGCCAAGAGTGTTCATTCAGCAGTGCCCATATCCAAAAGTGGGACTCTGCCACTGTCACCACAGGTAGCAGAGTCTGACGAACAAGCGTGGAGTGTGAGCTGCTGCTCTGTGCTGGCTCTCTGTGACCAGGCTCGACTCAGGCAGGCAGAGTGGCATGAGGAAGCTGCCAGTTGATCTGGGTGGCCTTGGTGGAACCCCATGTACATAGTGCTTCTTTCCAAGAAAGCACCAGTATGGGTGGTTGTATCCCCAGACTCCTGCCAACTTTCTGTCTGCAGACTTCTTGGCACCCTAGCTGCAGAGGAATTGGGAAAAGTGACAAGAACATAGGACAGTAAGATATCTCATGTGTCAAATTCAATTCTTTTCTATAATAGGTAACAACATTATGTAATCTCATTCATTATCAAGATCCATTTTAAATCTGTCGTCCTTATTATTTGTATGAGAACAGTGTTTCAGAAGCTCACCCCTTTGAAGGGCTGGGACCACTCTCTTTTCAGCCTGAATTTATTCACAGCAAGTTTTACTTCTGTTGTTTCACCAGTGCTGTCCTTCAACTTTGATAGTTCTCCCTTGTGATGTTCACCATCTGATGTGCCATCTTACATCCCCTAATTCTGTCTGCGTTTTGGAAAAGTAAGCCAGCCAGTGTCTTTTAGTCTCTTTTAGTACAATAGGGTTTCCATTTCCTGACCAACATCATAGCCCTTTTCTGCCTCCGTTCAGGAAAATTAATTACTGCAAATATGACTAGCCAGAACTATATATGCTGTTTTACAGGTGGTCTTACCAATGACTTTTTTAGCCGCATGAAATCTTCTATATGTATATTGGAAATGGCTCTCCTCATTAATCACAGTCTTTGTAACTACAGCATGCTGATGACTGTCAGTTCATTTGCTAATCAAATACTTAACACCTTTTTCTTTTCTTTTAAAATTTCAGCTCATGATTTTAGCATGCAACAGAAATTCTTGTTCCTACTTTCTAGACATATGACCTTGTAATTTGAATTGCTTCACTTGTTACTCTAGCTTTCAAGATTATTTATTTAATGCTCTGAAATTTTTGCATATTGGTGATATTGCTTTCATTAATGCAATGCTGGGGTTTTTTGTGTTAAAACTATTGAAGAGGATCTTTAAGTGCAGTTGATCCAAAGTTCAGTCCTTAAGACTTCAGCTTAGTGGCCTCCTCAGCGCAAACCACTTCTTTTCTCTTCATAGCCAGTTTATAAGAAACGTGCAAGATCAGGTGTTTAAGAGGAAGACCACTCTTTGTAGGACACTGAGTACGTAAGATCCCCAAGGAATATGAAATAATTAGGAAAGATGTATTAAAAGATGTGTGAAAGCAATGCACTGATCTCAGGGCATTTGGTGGAGGGGGAAAAAAAAAAAAACAAAAAAAAACCCACAACCCCTAAATAAATAAATAATGACACATAGTGATGGATTTGGCCTGAAATAAAGGTGAAATAATCCTGATCAGCAGCAGTATCACAGTAGAAGAATTGATTCTTAGACAGCAGCTTTTAAGTCCTGGTACCCAAGGAAATGACAATGAAAACTCCAACAGCTGTCATAAAGGGACTCAACAGCCCTGCAGAAGTCATGGTAACTCCCATGGGGTGAATTCTTAATATTCTGAGAAGACAGTATTTTCCCATAGTACGTAGTTCAAAAGTATTGGGTAGATCTGGGGAACTACTTCCCTTTCCTTTTAAGGTATTTGTATGTTAATAACCATACAAAGTTAGTTGTAGTTACATTACATTTTCCTGTATTACTATTACTGTCCAAACAAGCCCATATTTACTCCAAAATGGAAATAAAATAAAATAGTATTGATGTCCACATCAAACACACTTCACTCAAAAATATCCATAGTATCAAAGTCATGTCTAATATAAAGTCATATCTAAACCAATTCAATAATTTCAGCTTTCCCCCCATAAGAATAGCAAAATGACCTTGTTTGGCCTAGCAGAAGGTAGGGAGAAGAAATAAAAATTTTCATTTCAAAGAGTCGCTTTAAAAGGGCATTTTTATCTTCTGTTTTATAAAACTCTTCTTTTGACAGAATAGAGTTTAGTTTTATGTCAGACTATATAGTTCAGTCCAGATAGCTAGATAAATTAAAAACTTGATCTTATGCTGGTGTTCCTGACCCTTAGCCAATCTTTAATGTGTTTTAATAGTTTTTCACTATCTCACTGACTCATTCTGTAAATCAAACCTGTCTTCATGAAATCCAGATGAATGATATTCACTATTCCTTTTCTGGTCAGTTCATTAATAGTGGCAAAGACTCCAGCCATGGGTTTTGGGGAGTGTTTTCTCTCCATGTATATTTGTGTGTAGTATAATAATATTTCAGTATTTTCTCTCCTCTTCACCAAGGACCTGGTATTTTCTTTCATTTACATTGACAGTGCCAAATATTAAACTCATCTGTAGAGGCTTAAATTTAAAAAAAAAAATCCATGTTTTTGTGAAAATGTAGTGCTTCTTGCAAAATGTAATTTTGATTGTGGTAAGTGAATTTCGCATGGCTAAAATAGACTTTTGGAACTGGAGGATGTAGGTTTTGAGGAGTTGTAGTCCATGGATAGCCCTGACTTTTTAAAATTTTGTCCATTGGTGCCAGAGCTAAGTTTACTGATGTTATTTCAATGAAATAAAGCCAATAAAGCTTCTGTCCTCAAGTACCTTTTTGAAAATGCATCAGAGCCCCTTCTGTCACTGTGTCTCCACACTCTTTATTGATCTGTATTATGACAGATAGGCCATGACGCTTCTTCAGAAATGTCCAGAAGCCAGTACTGAATCAGTAGTATGATACTTAGTTCAGTAGAAAATTGGGAACATAACGCAAAAATTTTGGATTTTGGTCCTGTCAGTTGTATTTTTATTGATGACATGATTAGTGGCATTATCCCACATTTATGTTTATTGAATTAAGGTAGTATGTGTAACAAAGATTCCCGTAGGTTTGGAACTACAGGACTATTCTGGAGATGTACAGATTGCTTCTGTTATGGTTCATACTCACACCATCCTTCTTTTCTCTGAAGCAGTAATTCCATGTAACTTTAATATACTTAAAGGGGGAAGTCGGCCTGCTCCCTGGGCCTCATCTTTACACATTCTCCAACCTGGCAATACCAACATCTGTGTGGCCACATTGTAAGCCAGGGGATCAGGGGATGTAGCGAACTAATATTTTTTTCCTAATAGTTTGTGGGAATGTTGGGATGTGAGCAGGGTGAAGGCAAGGCCATATCTTTCGGCCATGTGAAATTTCAGTGTTTGTGTGAGATTGACATGGCTGTGACCACACTTAATCTTGTTTACTTTCTTCTGTGACTGTAGCTGAAAAAATAACCTCCTGAGGGTTTAGAGTTTTAACTTGAACATGATAAATCATCAAGCTGTTCATGTTGCAGAGATACCACATTCTTTAGTATGAAGTATTTTGCATGTATCTTCCTTTCTAATCCCTTTTTAAAGACACTTCAAGGTCAGTATACTTGATGATGCTGTAATTTTGTGTGGCTTAAAGCATCTAGAAAGTAGATAGCAAGAGCTCTTTTGGTTCAACCAGCAGACATGCTCATTCATGTATACTGTTTTTCAGCAGTATTTGTGGTTGATTAAGGTCTCCTGTGCTCTGCAGCAAACTAAACTTCTGCAACCATCTGCAGCAATGATCTCTGAATTTTGGGTCATCACTAGACTAGTTAAGAAAGTCGGGACCTTAATAAATTGAATATGAGGTTAGAGTTGATACAGTTTCCATTCTTCACAAGCTGCCACTGACAGTTTTGCTTCTCGGTCTCTTTTAGCCTGCTGCCAGACCTACTTTGAACTTATGTTACATTGTCCCTGAGACCACTGTAACTGCACTACTGCAGAAATGAAGGGACACCTTGAGGGTTTGATTTCTGAGTAGGGGACTGTTGGCACTTCTGTCACCATGGAAAATGTCTTTAGGCCTTAGGGGACTGTGAAATGCCCAGGCCTGGAGGATTTCTGCTAAAGTGATCAGCAATGAAATGTTGGCATTTAAATTATCCTTGTACGGCTTCCCAGCTGTGTACCCATGGAGTTAATTAGACAATTCACACCTTCTTACAGTGGTTGTTGTTTGTTTATATCTGCCAAAAAACTTCTAACTTCACATAGTGGGCAATCCTCTGTTTACTTTAGGAAGACTTTCTTCACAGTCTTAAATGATAGAATTTGTAATGGAAGGCTAGGGGTTAAGAGTACAATTACAAGCAATTGATTTTTAATTCATTCAGGACAGCAGAACCTGTGGACTATTGTTTTTGAGAAAATCACAGAATGGTCGAGGTAAGAAGTCTAGTTCCACCCCCTGCCTCAGAGCAGAGTCAGCTTGTGGGTCAAGACTGTGTCCGGTCAAATTTTGGATATCTTCAGGGATAGAGACTCTCTGGGCAACCTGTGACAGTTGTTGACGGTGCTGACAGTAAAAAATGTGTTTTCTTATGTTTAAATGGAGTTTCCCATGTTTTAATTTGTGCCCTGGCCTCCGCTCCACTGGCCATCACTGAGAAGAGCCTGACTTCATCTTCTTATTCCCCCTGCATCAGGTATTTCTACAGGTTGGAAAGATCCCACCAAGCCTTCTCTTCTCCAGGCTGAACAGTCCTAGCTCTCTCAGGCTCTCCTTGTATGACAGATGCTTCAGTCCCTTAATCATACTTGCAGGACTTCAGACTTCTTTGAAAGTCTGAAAGAACATTTCAGGATCCTGTCAGTGGTTTCTGTCTCTGTGATGGAACAGCAACTTTTATTGCTAATATAGAAGCAGAGGGAGTGCACATGCACATGAATTGACTTATATAGTGCATTTTCCCCCCCTGCTTTATCCCATTATTAGTGGTTATGGTCATTTTACTTGCTTTCAGTTTTGGTCTGAGTTATGAGCTCTGCCCACCCAGGACATTAGATATCCCCTTCATTTTCTTGATGATGAGAGTGTCTGACCCCTGTTGGCTTCCTGACAGAGTGGAAAAGTGTAGAGTGGCACTTAATTCACTATGCAGGGCGTGCTCCATCGGGCACTTGGTCCAGTTGTTCATTTCTATCTTAGTATTTCTGTGAAATGTGCTTGTTGAAAGCGGTGCTGCAGGTAGATGCCACGCTGTCGCTGCTGCCTGCAGAACACAATGGTAGTACTCACTAAGCCTTGCAAAGTCTGGTTCTCTCGGTCCTCAGAAGCACCCATTTAATTTTATTCCTCTTTTGGTACCTGTCTGCGGTGAGATTCAACCTGATACTCTTCTTTTTGTGTGTGCATATGCATATGCATGCATGTGTATGTGTAAAAAATCCATGCAGATGTATGAAAAAGAGTACTGGAGAGATCCCTCTGACAAATCCAACCTGTATGACAGCTTCATAGATGGTACCAAAAATTTTTGTGACACTGTGGCAGATTGATTTGAGTAACTGATTTTAGTTCCTTATCTCCAATATGCATTTTGCTTTGATTCTTCACGCAAAAAGAATGTCTTTGGGGTACACATTGACTGGTGTACACTCTGTCTTTGCATTCTCTAGAAGGCCAGGAACTCTGAGCTGTCATGGTCTCTCTCTGAAGTCTGATAGCAAGAGACAGATTGCTGGCAAGTTGTGGAAAGTGATTCTAGAAGGTGAGATAGTTGGACTTCTATAGAAGTGGGCTGTGCTTGGCATAGTTCTCCAAAGCAAGACAGATCTTGCAGAATTTGTTCAACATAATTCAGCGTTAAACTGTGTGACAGTGGTTCTGGCTCTGTCGTGTTTTTTATCTATCACATCCTGTCTTCAGATTCCCATGATCATCTGCCTGGGTGCAGCCTTCTTTTGCTAAGCACCCAGCTGCCTTGACAACCACTTTGCACTGCAGTCATTGAGCAGAGGGTTCCAAATTTCTGGTTCGTTTAATGGGATCATAACCAACACGGCTGCAACCGATTACAACATTACATTTCCTCTGCAGGTTTTTCTGGGTCTGCTGCCAGGCAGGTTTGCATCTAGTGGATGTGTGCTGCAGATCTGCAATACGACGATAGTGACTATGTCCTGAGCAGCCACACAGTCTTCAAAACTAACAAGTCCCTTTCAGAACTGGAAATATTATTATGCAGAACAGATCATTTCAGATCAGCAAATTGCCTCTTGCTCAAATATGCACAGTGCGTTCTTTGGCTAAAATAGGACAAGTGAAATGTTCAGCATGTGCGTAGTTGTATATGGTTTAGTTTTTCTTAACAATCTGTATTTATTAGCCATTCCCACAGCAACTAAGGGGAATGTGATCAGATCCTTCTGAGGAACACATGAAACTCCTGGTGAATTGGCCAGTCCCTCTCAATACAACACATGTTAAATAGCAGGACTTTGCACAAATTGTTACAGGCGTACAGAGTTAACTTCTTTTTTCTTGTGAAGTCACTGCACTAATTATTTTGCCAATTATTTACAGGACCTTCAAGATGAAAGGTGTTAATTAAAATAGACAAATAGAAAGATACACATTCAGGTCGATGTCTAATGGCTGTCTTGAAAGGCACTTGACATCTATCTTGATCTATTTGTGATCCTTGTTTATTATGGGCTGTTTTTTTACAGGGTAACTTTTTTTTTTCCCCTCTAATACTGTGCAGTCTTTCTCATATAGGCAAAAATATTTATTTCATTTCCCTTTTATGTTTGTTTCTCCTAAAGCAGGATCAACCTCTTGGTAAAGGACAGAGGAGCAAAGTAATTTCACTCAGAACAAATACCTTCAGTTTCATTCAGAATAAAATCAGACTAGACCCGGTTCATTAAACCCAGGAAACCAAAAGCTGTTAAGAAATATCAACATAAAATCCAAAGCAAAATGGCCAGAGGTAACTGTTTCATGCCACGTGGAAAAAGAAAACTTAGCAATTGGGGTTTTTACCCTTTCAAACAGAGCAGATTTTGGCATCTCTTACAATTTTTTTGATATGTTTTCTGGATCTCTAATAGTTACTCAACAGTGAGTGATTTTTTTTAAAAAGTAAAATAATTGTCACTATCAATATGTTTAAGTAAATATATAACACAAGTAGAGGTTGAATTTGAGAAGGGCTTCCTGAGCAGCTACACTTAACCAAAGTTATCATACAGAATGAGATACATGGGATTTTGCCTAACTTGTCTTCTGCTGGCAGGTGAATTCAGGACAACACAAAGCTGTCCAGCAAGTTCTTGGGACCTGTGTTTTGATGCAGGTGACAGGGGGCAACTTGGTGAAGAACGACCATGGAGAGATAGAATGTGGGTTTTGGGAAAGGAAGGCAGGAAAACAGCAAAATAACAGCAATTGGCTTCAGGAAGGACAGCTGTAACCAACTTGGAGATTTGTATGGAAAGAAGCCTAACAGTAGTTGTTGCCAGGTCCTTGAAGAAATTTGAACTCTTGAGTTTGAGTAAGGCTTTTTGTGCTGCCACCCACAACAGGCTCATAGTAAGCAGGGAAACTGAGAATAGGTACATCTATAATTAAGTGGTTAAGTGTAGCTGCCAAACCCCAGGGACCATGTTGTTCTGTGCTTGCTCTGGTGTTAATCAGTCCTTTTATTAATGTCGTGGATGACAGAAGAGAAAGTGTGTTTATTAAATGTCCTAGTGACACCACGTATGGAGGCGCACTTCAGAGGTCAGAATTAGAGTTCAGTCTTACCTTGAGGAACTGAAGAAACACTCTGGAAAATAGTAGCCAATTCAGTGAGGACAAAATTCTGTGCCTGGGGGAATGATGAGTGCTACAAAGACAAGGGAGGGATGAATGCCCAGGCTGTGCAATTTAAAGGGAGGGATCTGTATTAGTCTTGGTCAGACACTGTATATAGAGATGACATTGTACACGTTGCAGAAAGGGCAAACATCGGGCTGAGATAAGGGGAATGTTGTCTGTAAGGCACATGTGGTAATTCTGATCTACAGCTGGAGCCCTGAATTCAATTTTGGGCTCTGTAATCCGAGAATAATGTATAGGACAGTAGTGATCAGAGGTTTAGATAACATGAGCTGTGCATAAAGGTTGAAGAATTTATGTTTATTAAGTCTGGAGAAGAAAAGGGGAGAGACCTAATGGTATTCAAATATGTAAAGTGACAGCTTTGAGAGAAAAAGAATAAACCTCACTTATGTTCATGTGAGCAGAATATGGAATAACAGGCTTACATGACAGCAGAGGACATCTAAGTTGAACACGAAGTAAAACTTTCTAGCAGCAGAGTGGTTTTGCACTGGCACAACAGTCATAGGAGGCTGTAGAACCTCTGTCATGGGAGGGTTCTTAAAAAAATAAATGAGACAAGCACCTGCCAGGACTGACAGGTATGTTTAGTGTGTGGCTGCTGTGCCTCTGGGTGAGGGAGAGACAACATGGCCTCCTGAGGTTCCTTCCAGCTCTAATTCTGTGATATAAATTCAGTAGCAAAGCTATAATGGCGATTAAATAACCTCTTGAAAGAGATTTGATAGATGAGGCTTTTGGTTTATAAATACTCAGCGTGCTGTGTTTTAGACTGCATCTTATTCAAACCCATCTATAGTTTCATATCCTTTTGTCTGTCTTAATATCAGAATCTTTTGTAAAAGTGAACATCAGCATTGAGTTAGACTGTTTCCCGAATATGAAACTTTTCCAGACACAAGCTCAACATGAAATAGAAAGACAGGTTTTAGAATTACTTTTCTCGCTCTGCAAAGGAATTGGAACACATCATTCCTGACATTTCTTTTTAGAGTTACCTTGGGACTCTCCAGTCCTCACCTATCTTATCTTGTACAAGGTTGTCTTCTGTAATATTTGTCTGTCTAGAGTAAATTAAACGCAAAACACATCAGGCTATTTGGACAGGTACATATATTAAAAAAAAAAAGAAACCAAAACAAAAACCCCATTGTTTAAAAATAATCTAAGCAAAGCTGAAGAGAAGGGGTTTTTTTTCTTCTACAGCATGATTTCAATCCGGGTACAAATTTGCTTAACTGGTTGCTGGGTGTTTAGTTGAGTTTGGGGCAGTCGGGGTACTGACTGCAACTACGACCCGAGCAGAAGGCAGATGGTGGTAGTGCAGGAGGAAGGAGAGGATGGTTTTCAGGTAGAAGCATGTGCTTGTGTTAAGAGAGAGTTCAAGGAAAGACGTACATCTCTTAAAATCGTGAGTTAAGGGCTTCAAGGAAATGCCAAATTCACTGCTTATCACTTGGGGAATCTGCAATAAAAGTAGCGAGAACTTAGTCTTTTACAGCAGCAACCACGTACTGTGAAGGGAGGTGCCTTTCCCTGGCAGCTTGCTGAAACATGGAAAGGTGGATTTGCCTGAATGTTTGCAGTTACTTTCATCTAGTTTTGACTCTTTTGTGTTAATTCAGTCAGCTCAGGAAGAGGGACTCTGTCTGCATTTGGGGCTTTATTTTGCTTTCCCCTGCACAGGTTTCTGGTCACCAGCTTCCAGTTTCTCTAGTACTGCAGCTTTTGCTTCACTAAAGAGGATGCAGAAGGCTGAAAAGAAAAATGCAGACTAAAGGCCAGTTTGTCTTTATTTGTATCTGAATTCTGGATGGGGAGTACTAGTGTTAGCCTCTGCAGAGTGCCCTAGAAGTGTTATTACCTTCTCTCTATGAAAGAAAAGCCCCAATTTCAGGTGGACTTGCAAGCAGAAATTGGCACAGTGACAAAAGAAAGAAATGAAAATTTGTACATACACCATAGTGATCCTAAATGTGCACAGATGTCTCTGATTTTTTTAAAGGATTTCTTAGGAACTGTGTCTTAAGCATAATTGTAGGAAAGCAATTAAAAGGCTAGAAACCTATTGGAATTATGGAAATCAATTAACTGTGGTGTAAAAATAGGAGCAAATGATACTTTCATAAGTTCATGTGAACTCAGTGTTGTAGCACCCAAAATAGATGTTACAAGCAGTGTAAATGGTTGAGCTAAGTGTGAGGTCTACCTGCTTGTGAATTACAGAGAACTTACATGAATTCATTACAGCATGTCTTATGATTGAGAGCAGCCCTGAGGAGAAGGACTTGGGGGTAGTAGTGGATGGAAAACTGACTGTGAGCCAGCAACGTGCGCTCACAGCCCAGAAAGCCAACTGTGTGCTGGGCTGCATCAAGAGAAGTGTGGCCAGCAGGGTGAGGGAGGGGATTCTCCCCCTCTACTCTGGTCTCGTGAGACCCCCCCGGGAGTGCTGTGTCCAGCTCTGGGGACCCCAGCATCAGAAAGACACAGAGGAGGCCATGAAGATGCTCAGGGGGTTGGAGCACCTCCCCTGTGAGGACAGGCTGAGAGAGTTGGGGGTGTTCAGCCTGGAGAAGAGAAGGCTCGGGGGAGACCTTAGAGCAGCCTTCCAGTACTTAAAGGGGCTACAGGAAAGGGGGGGAGCACATTATCAGGTTTTTCTCTGACAATAGAATTTAACTTTTATTTACAATAACTGTTATTTCTAAATAACAAAAAAAAAAAGTGAAGTTATGATGATGGAGCTCTTTGCTACTGAAAAGGCTGATTGGTCTCTTGGCTAACAATGATCAGGTAAGCTTTTAAAAACACTTTTGAGGGAGCAAATTTGTTGGTGCTTCCTATCCCTTTCTTGCAATGTCTCAACTCCCTCAGTGAAAACAATAAACCCATTTCCATCTAGGCCATATTGCGTTATTTCATCTATAGTCATGAAACCAAAGTGACCTTCTTTACTGTGATAACTGAGTGATTGAAGAACTCCTGGAGCCTGTGCAGTGAGCTCCTGGGAGCTTCCATGACTACTTCTTTTTGGCCAGTAAATTCACAGCTCAGGGCCTCACTTTGCTTATGTCAGGAATTTTACATGGTTCTATTCTTTCTTGCTGTGTAAGGAATTAAGTTACCACCAAAACAATCCTGTTTATGCTTTATGCTAGAGCAGTACAGTGGATAATACAATCTGGGGGGAGTAGAGGGTGCTGTCCAGTGTTATCCTCAAGTTGATGTCATAGTGTACATGTAAAAATAATTTTCAAGAAATGACTGCAACATCATTGCAAGTTTAGGATTCCTTAAACATGTGCAACTCCAGCCACCTTGCACAGAATTTACATAGACTGATTTAAGTTTTGAACTGGGGATTTTTTCTCTTCTTTTTTTTTCTTATGTTTTCAGCTTAATACACACAATAAAAGCAAATCTCAAAGCTTTATAATGCAGGTGAAAGTTATCATAAGCCTCACTGTTCACTTATACAATAGAAGACTTCTGAGTAAATTCAAAATAGGTGTTAGTTTTGGTGCAAAGGTAGAAGGTGGGGAGTGGCCTTGTGTTTTGAAGTCAGTCTGCCCCTACCTTGTCTTTGCCCTGGCTCAGGTTTCATTTTTCCCACTCTGCTTCTGACTGTCCATCTTTGAACAACAGGCTCAGTCTTAGCAGTGAAATGGCGTTTCCTGTTTTCCCGTGTTCTTCTGTGGAGGCATGTTTAAAGTTGATCTTTTATTTGGTTTTATTCTTTTCACAAACTCCAGCATCTTTATCACTTCTCAGTGACTTTTTCAAGTGTTGTTGCCTATCACTGGACATTTGGAATACTTCTGTGCACAATATTAATGTTTCTTTTTGTGGGTCATGCAAGCTATTTATTGAAATATTTCCAACTTACATGATGTTTTTAGAAAGAGCAACTTAAGCACCATGCTACTGATAGATGGATTCACTTGGGTTCTATTTTCTTCCATATCAAGGGTTTTAAATTATCATAACATTATTGCTTTTTACCATACTCCATAGTAATGTTAACTATTTGAAAAGCATTTGAGGGAAAAATAATAGCACTGGTAAAGTTGTTTTAGTTAGTGAGGAGATTTTCTCTGCTACCTCTGTGCAGTTGTTCTGTCAGACTGTCTAATTATGTGCAATTTTTCAGGACTTAATGAAACAGAAGGTATTTGTCGCGCTCATGAGTGGAACTAGGGTTCTTTTATTTGAGCAATAATTTTGTGTGAATTTTTGTTATTAGAGTATTGTTAATTCCCTCCAAGTAACTTCTCATGCCTGCCATATGTTGTGACTGAGAGCATGGCTGCGTAGACCCTTCCTTTGGTCATGCTTTGAACGTGCTTGCTTGGGCATGGGGCTCTGCTGCCAGCGCTGGGTGGTTCCCAGGCTGGTGCAAGCTCACCTCTGGCCAGCCCACAGCACGCACAGCGGGGCTCAGGTTTGTCTGAACAGATGCCCCTGAACTGATACTAGAGGGGACAGCACTGGCTGCTTGTCATAGCTGCAAAAAGATTAAAAAAAAAAAAACACCACCACAAAGGGGTCAAGCAAACCAGCTTGCAATTCCAGCTGAAGCTTGATGTACAAAAAAAAGAGTTTTCTTTCTTCTTTTTATTTTCATGGGATATATAGGAAATTTATAGGCCAAAAAAGCAGTTGCTTATCTCTGGCTAATAGTGGATGAGTCTGCTTACAGTAAAAGACACATCCTAAAATAAGACCAGACAGGTTGCTGTGATGCTGGCAGTAACAAATGAAAACTGCAGGACCACTTAGGATCACAGATACCTTAGATAAGTTGCAAGACATATCTTACTCGGGAACTACAGTTACTGGAAGGATTGCACCGTTTATTTTAACTGACTTACTAGAAATAAGAATTCTGGAGCTACAAGTAAAACCTTCATGAAAGTAAGTTGGGAAGGGAGTAAGATATATAGGATTTGGAGCACTGAAATTTCATATAAATATATTTTTGAGCTTGCGAGCCTTTCGCAGGCTTTTGGCAAACAAGCTTGCAGCAGAGCCTTAATTACACATTTCACAAAAAGACTTCTCAATTTTTAAATACAGTGTGCTTGCCAGAGGTGATAGATGCACATGTAAATGGAAGGCTCCAAAGCAATAAAATTCATCTTTGATGATGAGAACACTGCAGAAAGTAGGAAGACATTATAATAACATAGATGAATGCAGACAGAGGAAGGAAAGAAAATTTCTTTGACCAAGTAAAATGTTTTTAAGACAGGGTTTGCATGATTGCCTGACCTGAATACCTTGTTTCTGAAAAAAATCACTTCTTGAACTTTTTCTCTTTTAGATGTAACAAAATAGAAATAACCTCACAAATGGAACAAGCGTTTG
Organism: Athene noctua; assembly: GCF_965140245.1. Taxonomy (NCBI): domain Eukaryota; kingdom Metazoa; phylum Chordata; class Aves; order Strigiformes; family Strigidae; genus Athene; species Athene noctua. The sequence continues at coordinate 35,696,292 of NC_134040.1, forward strand.
AGACATTCATATAGAGTTTCATACAGTATATTTACCTTTTGGGTAAATGTGTGGTATTCAAAAGATTGCAAAGGACAGGCTGGCAGTAATGAAAAGTTACCTAATGACCGTTTAATGTCCTTTCAGAGTAAAATGAGGTGCCTTGCTGTGGGACATCTGCACTACTGGTAGTGTTCATCATCTTGCCATGAGCTCACAGAAACCAGGTTACCTTGTCCAGTGCTGTTTCTCAATCAGTTTATTCATTTTCTGGTTTGGTGGAATTTTTTTAGATGCATTCTCCCATGGGAGCTTCATTCTGCATCTCGTACTCTTCGCATTAAGTTTTATCCCCTGGATATGAAGAGGGAGGTACTGCACGCTTCCTTTCCTCTTTTTCTGTATTGGCTGTCATCTACCTTTTCCCAATTCACCTCCTGTTCTGAGTTTGGCCATCTCTTCCTCTTAGCTCTCAGCCTCACCCTGAGTGGCTATTCTGTCACCAGATCCTCTAGACATCTAACTTGTTTTCTTCAGAGATTGGTTAAAAATAGTCTAACCACCACTGTGTATTTTTTTCCTTCACAGGATTTCTGTTCATTTCATTTTCAAAATTACTTACCTGATTTCCTTTGACCATCTGTGTGGTGTCAAACTGTCTGAATAACCCAGAGTATAAATATGACATACACTTCCAGAAGAATGGAGAGATAATAAATTTTGACCTTCCTTGTTAAGACTCATCAGCACCTCTCACTTCCACCCCTTCAAGGAATACTTATTGCAAAGGGCAATCTATTTAATTTATATCTGTAGGATTCCATGTGACCATAAGGATCTGCCCATGTGGATTTTGTTGCTTCTGAGGTATATGGACGTGTGAAGATGAAACCGAGAAGCACCTCTTTAAGCGAGTTATAGGATGTGTGAGCAGACACTAAACCAGCAAAGGTTATAAATATTAATTTGTCTTCTTTAGATGACACTTCAGCATACTTTTTGTTTTCTTAACATTGTCTTTTTCAGTTAAATAATGATTTCATTCTTTCTGTTATTAGTACAAAAATACGAAAGTAGGCATGGCAGTGAACTATAGATTAAAACATAATGTAGTATAAAGCACTGTGAAGCAGTAATTGAAAAATATGTGTGCTAAGTAAAAGAAAACAAGTAATCAAAGTACCACGTATTAGAGTCCAAAGCCAGTCCCCAGGGAACTTTCTGTGCGTGACAGCTACTAGCAGTCATGGGGGCTGCTTTGGTGACTCTGGACAGTTACTCATGTATTCAGGTCATACTTTGTTCTCTTCTTCAGTTACAGCCTCAACCAGATATGGTATACTTTCTCAGCATTTCTTGACAAAAGTCAGGCTAAAGGCTTTTCAGAGCGGGTGGTTAATGTACTCTCCGTTTTGATATTACTGGTTTGAGGATAAGAGAAGTAACATTAATCACTAATTGTGAAAACTGAAAATACATACATGTTCGGAATTATGCCCAACAGTTTAGGAAAGGAGTAAATAGTAACTCTCTCAAGCTGCTGGGCTTTGTTTACCAGAAATTAATCTATTTGGAGGAGCAAGAGCAGGGAAAGAACAGTATTTCTGCAGTTGATGTCCAACTTATCCTCACCTCAGGGAAAATACAGATGGTGACAGTCCTTATAGTTTCTAACCCTATCTTCTATGATCAGCTTTACACAGCTACTTGTTATGAAGTTGACTTGGGGTTAGTAGGGAGATGATACCAGGTGATGCAGAAGGGCAGGAAAGGCATCCATAAAGATGTATTTCACTAAACTTCAATAAGGTTTAAGTTTTACCTTTACATAAAATTTTTAACTCTTAAGAATTCTATGCAAAATTATTTCAAAATAGTTTTATTACTAGCCTGTAATATACTGAGTCGTAATATTTTATGACTTTTTCATGATGTACTGAAGAACTTGGAGGCCTTCCACTTGACTATGCATTTTTTGTTTTAAACTCCAGAACCCATAATGCAGTCTATTACTTCTGTAATAATTTCGATATTATTTTGTCATGTATGCTTTTCTAACAGAAGTTTTGGAATTTGCTGTGGGCTGTACATTTAAAGCAGAAATCATGTATCGAGTCCTTTTTTTTTCTTTTTCGTTTTTTTTCTTTCCTTCATTTTAGTGTAGGGATGTCATGGTGAAAGATGGCTTTCTGTGGGACATCTCTCACAGTGGTGATTTATTATTTAACTATCTGGTCTCAGTCCATCTTCTTCCTGGCCACTGTGTAAGGTATTCTTGATCAGTAGCAATGCTGACTGTCTTGGTAGAGTGCTTTGGGATACACAGAGAACACTGTGTACAAACCAATGTTACGGTCTCAGAGTCATTTGACTCGTACTCACTTTTCAGAAAACACCGTTCCCTGGCATTAATTAGAGACAGCCCCAGGATTGAATGTGGGTGTTGATTCACCTGGTTCTTCAGGTCACTTGTGAAATCAGTTGCTGGCTATGTTCTGGGAAGATTTCTGGACCACTGTGTGGACACAGAGCTCCAGTTTCCAGGCTGCAGAAAAGCTGCCCAGGAGGTAAGGTGGGTGGAAGTAGGGGGTCTCCCTTGGAGCTGAGAAATCTTCCACGAAGTGCTGAGGGTCCTGTTGCAACAGAGACCAACTCTGGTTTGCCATGAACAAGCTAAAAAAGTTTGTTGAATAGAAAAAGCGCTTTGCTACAGAGAGAAGATTCAGTCAAAAGAGAAGAAAGAAGCACTGTAGTTTGGACTCCAGGAATAAATCTTTAAAGTAAATAGAAGTACTTTTCAAAGTACCTACAGTATCCTCTTTTGCATCAATGGAGAATATGCAGCTGCTTTTGCAAGGGACTAGGTTTCACTAGCTGATATTTTTTGTATCTTCTATGAGCTTCCCAGAACTGATAGCTGTATGTCCACATAGGGAAGAGGGTATTCTATTTCTTCTTCTTAAGAGATAAAAGAGGGGTGATGACTAATGCTGAAGTGAATTGTTAAGAGACTTGTTTACTTAATTGAGCCTGCTTGTTTGGTATATGTCCCAATTAATTCATTTTTGTTGTGACCATATTGAAGCAACCTACACCCTTGTGACCTTCTCTTATAATTATTACCATATTCCTCTTTTGATTATGTACTCAAAAAAAGCTCTGCTAAAATATCTGTAGCATTAATACAGAGTCAGATTTTTCCATTGTTTTGAACTCAGGGATAGTAACAAAAAGGGTATTTCTTTATTGCAGTTCTTGGAGGTTATGGGTCACTTAGAGCCCTTAGGGGATGGGGGGGTGTATTCCTTTTTAATTTCACAGAATGACTATTTTGAATAGGCAGAACTTGTTCTCTAACTAGAAATTCTTCTAAGAAAAATGTGTTGTTGGGTGGTAGCACTCAGAGGTGCTCCGTCATTCCTCTGGTGTGGTGAATATTGTAACATATTACAGAGTCACAGGAGAAAGGAACAAGCAGCTGAAAAGGGGCTGGCAAATATGACCATCCCTAAACTTGCTGAGATTGCTGTGTGGAATCTCAGCCCCAAATGAGGTTAGTGCCCCAAGCACTTACTCCTCAGTGCTTCAGCAGATGAAGATTGTGCTGGATTGTGCTGTCCTCTACAATAGTAATTTACACTCTATAAGATGTTTCTGTACTCCTGTCCTCAGCTCCTCTGTCTCTGTTTAACTGAAAATCCCAGTCAAATGGTTTTCCTCCGTCACAGTATGCACACATGCCCTGGTGGAGCTAGTTCTGGGCAGCAATCTCACAGGCAGCATTGGTTTAGAAAAAGGTGCTCTGAGTGTTGCATCTTCCTTTCCAGTAGAAATAGAAGGTCTTTTACCAGACGTAAGCCTTAAACCAAGCCCCCTCACCACTGGATACTGAATTTGGAAAGCTGCCAAGTACCCTTTCAGTTTTGTGCACCTCTTAGAACAGCAGTTCCATCTCCTCAGACAACAGGACCCTTGCAGAGAGTATTTCTTTACACAAGGGTCACTGATACTGTTTCTTTTATTGAGCTAAGTAGTATCATTGCTATCCCCTGTCTCCATCCACTCTCTGCTCCCTTCTGTCCAGATCAAAACTGGCCATACTTTTAACTTCTTGAACACTGTGTACCTTTATTTAATTTCCCCATTCCCAGTCCTTTTCTCTCTACTTTCTTCCACGGTGCCTTCCTGTCTGTGTTTTGTGCTCTCTGGAGTTTCTTTTTTTGTATGGCAGACTCTCTCTGTTCCTGAAACAATTAAAAACACTTCTTCAAAGATAATGGCATGCTCTGGGTCTCAGCTTTTCAGTGGATGGGCCTGTAAGCTGCTGGGGGCCTTGATGCCTGAGGACAGCACGTGCCGGGTAGAGCTTACTCTGGATACCACCCCCTCATTGGTGTGTTGTGTCCTCTTGGTTTAACGTTTGTCTGAGCCGTCTTCTGTTCTCCTTCGATGTAAGTCTGCTCATGAAGCAAAAATTTCTGCATCAGTAGAAGAGAAAAGGTTTGGAAACCTTTCTTCAGTAATGAGTAATAGTCCAGTGTAAAACAGACCACTATCTGAGACCACACGTTCTTCGTGCACCAGGTGAAGGTGGGTGAGTGAAAAAGCCAAAGCAGTGGTCTCTCCGCAAAAACAGAACTAGAGGTTAATCCTTTGCCCTGCTTATTCTTGACTTGCTCTCTTTACATAATCTGGTTTAACTCTTTGACTATGTCTGGAGCAATTTAACTAAGTGTTCTGCTTTAGAGTACGTATGAGAGGTGCTGTATGAAAGATTAATTCCCTTTCCATCACTGGGAGTTTTCTTTTTACATGAACTCCTCTGCCAGATCACACAGCATGCAGCCGAGTTGTTGCATTTTATACGACACCTACAGGACTCTACTGAATGAAATCTGCAAGTCGTCAGAGTTCTTAAAATATGACTCTCTGTTCATGTGGTTTTTGGCATAGAAACAGAAAAGCTGGGGCTGGAGGTGGGAAATGGATTGCCATCTTGGAAATTTAATGACCAGCTCTTTCCCTGTGACGTGTGTGGAAAAGTGTTTGGTCGACAGCAGACTCTGTCCCGGCATCTCTCGCTGCACACAGGTAAGCCGATGCTTTGTGGTTGGTTGGTACAGCGCTGAGGAAATCTGTAGTTCATCAGGGTTTCATTAAATGGAAGGGGGAAGAAGGTAAACGGAAGAGTGTGTGAGCCATCCTCAGCTCCCTGCACTTAGACCAGAGTCAGGATCGAATGTCAGAGTGGGGTTCAGGGAGTTAACTAACATTTTATTTCTTTATAGCCTACTTTACATGTCTTACAAAATGTGTAAACTCAAGTTTGCCCAGGTTCCAGTAGACCAGGCTGTAGAGCAACTGGTTAACCAAGCCTGTTAATGGAGTTCTGAAGAGAAGGTCCAGCCTTTCTTACATTAACCTGAGGAGCTTCTTAAATGTCACTGAACAACAAAAGATTTGGCCTTGGTGTTTCAGATCCGGGGAAACTGAAAGGATTCAATACCTGTCATTCATCTTTGCTCTCATCATCCAGTTCTTCTGGGAGGAACAGGGACTGTTCTACCCCATTCCAACCTCCTTAAAGTGATCAGCTTCGAGCCAACTGAGACTACCAGAGTTTTGATATGGAAGATGCACCTTGTCAGCCTGCTGAAGTGCACTGTACAAAATAAGACTTAAAAGCACAAATTTCTGATGCAGTGCTGAAAAATATGTTGGTGTAATGCCAGTGTGTGTTATACCGTCTAGTAGAGCCAAGCAGAAAAGGTTCACGTGCTCTGTTCCATGGAGTTGTGGGGTTTTTTTAGTCCGAAGCTGCTCTATTGAATGCCTTGCCCCTAGCACTTGTAGCATTATATTTCAAATCTAGAGCAGCAGCTCCTCAGAGGGAAAGGTTGTAAAAGCTGATGTAATGTTTGGTTATTTTAATCAACTCTTTGCAAAATAAAGGCTGGCACGTATAAAAAATGTGCCGCCAGGATTTAGACACATTGAATTTAAAATAAAATCATTCTTATTTAAAATTGTTTAAGTTGTGAAGCATATCAGAGACTCATGATGAATTTATTTAATTTCTTCAACTGTTCTTTGAGTGAGTGTTTTTAATTCGTTTGTGTTTGGAACTGGCCTAATGATACAGCATTCCCTTTCCTCCCCACCCTCAGATTTTAATACAAAATCATCAACCATCAACTCTTTGCAGGTGATCACATGGGCAACCTCAGGAATAACTGGACCCCAAAATCAAATAAAAGATGCTAGGTAAAGGAAGTAGTTGTAGATTACCAACCTGTTTCTCTACTGGCTCTGCTGCAGCTCTCAGAGCAGCACTTGCCCCAGTTTTCCAGTTTATAAAGATTTGTATTATCTGGCTACAAATGGTAGAGCAAGTTAAAAAAACTAGCCCTAAACTACCTCCAAATTATTTTTTTTTCTGAGTAATTGCTGTGAACTCCTATAGTTTCCAAAATGTCGAGCTTCCAAAGTACCTCATTCTGAAAGCTGCTTGGAGAAACCCAGAGGAATGCATACTTGGTTATTGCCAGCTTTAAAAATAGCTTACTTGAAAATGAAGTGTACATTTAAGGTTTTCTGTTTCTTTTTCAGAAGAGAGAAAATACAAATGCCACTTGTGCCCCTATGCTGCTAAGTGCCGTGCTAACCTGAACCAGCACCTGACCGTCCATTCTGTGAAGCTGGTGAGTACAGACACTGAGGACATTGTCAGCGCTGTCACTTCTGAAGGCAGCGATGGAAAGAAGCACCCTTATTACTACAGGTGAGGACCCAGGCAAGGGTTGTGCACCAGACACTGCAATCTGAATGTTTTATCTGCCTGCTAAGGGCAGATTACAGGGCCACCCTTCTGGTGCTGCAGGGTGGAACTGCGATGAAAGTATTTGTCTTGCCCACATCTGACTCAGGCTAAGCAGCAGAACCCAGCTGGCTGCCTCGTGCTGTTTGACTTGGCTAGCCATTGGGAAAGACTCTGGGTTTTGGTGTGGCGTTGGTTTTTTTAAACGGTTTTGTGAGGCAGATGGCCTCTTGGAAGCCTCCTGAACTTTTTTTTTTCAGCGTTCATGTAAGTTTTGTGTTTGGAAGCATCCCACGGTGTACACAGATTCACGACAGATCTAAAGCACTGTGCTTCCAGTTGCCTCTAACAGCTCCATTGTTTTCAGACAAATCTATGAAATCAAACAGTAAAGCGTAATAAGAATTGTATGGAAATACATATTTCCTCCATTTTCTAGAGGTGTCTACATTCGGTAACCAACATGATGAAAGAAAGAAAACCTTCAGGAGAATTTGCCTGAAATGTTAAAAGGAGTTGCCCGGATAAAATGGATATTTGGACATTCTCTGTGATGTGCACTCTAGTGACCAAGCAGATTACCAAATCACTCTTACTTTTAGTCAAAGTGCCAAGAGCAGATTTAATTACAAAATCATAGAAGTAAGAAATAAATTGAGACCTGCTGGATTAGATTATCTAGTTCATCCCCCTGGGAAAGCAAAATAGTTCCCTAGAGTATACACCTTCTAAAATGTTTGGGGCTTGTTTTAAATGTTAATGTCCTAATCAAAGCAAGAGAAGGACTCTGCAAAGAAAGTTAAATTAAAGGGTCCTTTCCATCTCAGTATCACTCTGTTTATGCACTGGCCGTGAAATCTGTGTCCCTGCTAATTATTTGCATAGCTGATGGCTGCTGTTTTCCAGTCAAGCATAAGAAATGTTTGAACCCATTTTTACTTGCTTACACTGAAACTGCCAGGCAGTTTTGCACAAGATCCCAGTTTGGCATGGGAACCATTCCAGGGCTTGAAAATAACTCCTGGAGTGTGCAGCAAGCTCTCCGTTTGTCAGTGTATCAGCTGTACTAAACATCTTGGCAAAGCTGCAATGCCTCTTATTGCCCAAAGGAATCAGCTAGGTGATGCGCAGCATCTGGAATCTGTAGTTTTTAATTAACTTTATGATTATTTAGCGTCATTATAGCATGTACAGGATTGTTGCATTGTGCCTGCCCTTAATCACATTGGCATGGCCATCAGTTGAAAGGCAGTTCAGCAGACAAAAGAATTTTGCAGTGAACATTCAACAGTGAGGAAGAGATGAAATCTGTGCAGTGAGTTTTTTCTTGCAAATTCAGGGAAAGGCAATATGCTTCTGTTTGTGGTTTGGTTTTTAATGTTTCTTACTCTTGAATTCCCTTCTGCCTGCAGCTGTCATGTGTGTGGGTTTGAGACGGAGATGAATGTCCAGTTTGTCAGTCATATGTCCCTCCATGTGGATAAAGAGCAGTGGATGTTCTCCATTTGCTGCACAGCATGCGATTTTGTCACTATGGAGGAGGCAGATATGAAGGCTCATGTCAACAGCAAGCACACAGGTGATGATCCCGCTCTCCCAGTGCAGTGATCTCTCTCTTCCTTGCTTTTTAGGTGCAACCTCCACACTTCCCATTAGCACTCGACTTTCACTGAAATGCTTGCTAATTAAGGCCTGATCTCAAAGCTGAAGTGAATTGGACTCCAGCCAGGCAAATAATCTGTAGTGCAGATCAATTTTCAAGCTTAGCAAAATAAATGAAGGACTACTTAGCCCTCTTCCTTCCTATTCCCCTTATCCCCTAAATCCCCTCCCCCTGTTGAAGTCAGCATACTTCATTTGTTTTTCTGGCTGGTTTACTATTTCATCAAAATCCTGGTTTGACTTCAGCGATGATAAGGTGACTTTGAGTGCTAATTGTGCACACCCAGCTATAAGTTTGAAACACATAAGACATTGAGCTTCACTCTTCGGTGTGTTTGCCTCCACAGTCTATCCGTTTGGAATTTCACGCTGATGTTTAGTTGACACTGCGATTCAGCAATACCATAAATGTAACTTTATATTAAATAACAGAACAAGTCATGTATTCTCTCCCTGGTTCTGTTCACTTAATAGCCAAAGATAAGAGCAGTAGCAGTTTTCAAACAAGCTCCATATGCTTAGGCCAACTAATGAAGTCTGGCATAATTTAAGGAGAAGAAAAATACAATCCTTTTAATTAATTTCTCTTATAACACCAGGCAGAAGCATTTTGCTGCCACAAACTACCAACAGTTGTGTTGACAACACTGAACCTAAATTGCATCCAGCACAGTTTTTCCATTGCTAAATTGCTTTTCCTGTCCTACCAGGAATAAGATTGGGAAAACAGGGAGTGGTGGAGAAGGAGAAGGGAGAGAAGAATGCAGTTCTTTTGTTCACAGATACAGAAGTTAAATGTAACTACAGAAATACAGCCTCTTGGAAAACTCTCATGGGATTTTTATGCCAGCGTAGCTCACAGCACTACTCCCTGCTGTCTGAGGTGTTTGTATCTAACTCCACTTCATACATAGGAAGTCAAGGCAAATGAGTAGCCCCACCCATAGCCATGTGAAAAGCTTGCATCGGAGCTCAAAACTGAACTGCGCTCTACTGTATCTTCCTATCATGGCTAAAAGATTGGAGCTGTGCTTGTCTTTTAAAAAAAGACAAAAACCCCCTTGTTCTTCCTTCACCCTATCAAACTGAGCCATTCAGCTGGTGATTCAGCCAAATGCTTACACATATGGCAAATACAGAGAGTAAAAAATAGAATTAATTTTCTGGGTCACTTGACTCCAGTCCCTTATCCTGTGATGTTAGCAAGTCATAAAAAGGCCTGTTTGTAAGGATGTTGGCTTGTGTCTTCAGACACGTATAATTGTTGTAAAGCAACTACTTCTACAGATAGGCAGCTGCAGATTTTCCTCCGTTAAAGATTAGGGACCTTTTTAAAATTTCCAGCATGTGTCTTACTGATAATCAGAATACACATACGTTGTTCTTGTGCCAGAACTGTCCTTTATCTGAAACAGCAGTACACCTCTCTCTCCCTCCACCTTCCTTCCCTCCTTCCACAGTATTTATTCCCTTGGTATATTTATGGAGAACAACCCTCTCCCCTCTAAATGTACATCGAGCCTTTTCTTATATGAAACACAGTTTTCTCACTGTACCAATCCCTCGCTGCATATGTTCTTGGTAGATCCCCTGCTCTCAACATACGCAAGCACAGCTGTACATGATGAAAATGAAATAAGTAGTGGTGGCAGCGTAAAACAGCAGCAGCTACTGGGAACAGCTCACGCAATAACATTCTGTGGTCATATTTACCTTCCTCGAAGGCTCCCCTGCACTGATTGCTTATATTCATCCCATGTTCTGCTCAAATTCTTCTTTTGTTTTCCTTGACTGTTCCCAACTTAAGCACTCCTCATTGTAGCAGAAATTCTTGTTCCTGGCCCTTCAGATCATAACCTTGTACTCTGTACTATTAAATTTCATTCCATTTCTATTACTGTGGTCCCCAAGGTCAGTGAATCTTTCTGTATGATATCCCAGTCATCCTCCCTATTGACAGCTTGGGTCATCAGATTTCATTAGTGCATTCCTACATTTTTATCTTAGACTTAAAGGTGCCGCTCATCAGTTTAAAGCTAGGCACATAGGTACTGGTGTTCGCAGAGCCCTTGATCAGGGGACTTTATCACAGAGAGAATATGAAGTTTTAGTAAAGTCTCTTTTTAACACAGCTCTGATTAAACCCATACGTGGGTGGGAGGTAATAATGCGCCCATCCTTGCCTGGTTACCTCATGGTGATTCTCATATGAGAAGTGTCATTCTTGTCATTTCTAGTGTGCGATAGGGTTTGGGACTTGAACTTCATACATTTATTGCATACATAAGGAAACTCAGCTTTAGAACTAGCTAAATAATGGGGGGGGATGGGGGGGGGTGTTAATTATTATTTTCAATAAGAGCTCCTAATAGAAACAGATAAACCTTGAGACCACGCTTTTATCTCTTACAGTCATTACTGAGAATGCTCCTCAGTGCAGTGAGTGAGATTGTTCTCCTTCCTCCCACATTTACCCATTGGACTCACATAAATAGAAAGGTGGGAGAAGTTTAGCTTGGACCAGTAGGCACTTTTGGTTTCAGCATCACAAACCTACAGAAGCTCTGTTTCCTTTCTAAGTGACAAGTTCTTCATTGGTTTTTGAACTCTGAGCTAATCAGTGTGTTTTCCTGGGATTTTTTCAGCCTGATAAAGAGGTTGAGTTGCATGCTTCCTTCCCACTACCGTTACAGAGACTCAATTCTAGGATAAACTGAGAGATGTGTTATTGTAAACTCTAATAAAAAGGAGGGAGGTGCGACTGATTTCTTAACAGATCAATTCATTTCAGACTCATTATAAGCATGTTTAAATTAACTTTAAATATTTTTCCTGAAATTTAAAGCAGGTTCATAGAGATTCTGTCTAATGTGCTGTACTAGTTATTGTTCTTTATTCCTGTTTTTCAGCTGAAGAGAGGAAGACACCCAGTGAATCTAACAGTCCATCTTCATCTTCGCTGTCAGCGTTGAGCGACTCTGCCAACAGCAAAGAAGATGCAGATATAACCCCAAAAAACAAGGGTTCAAACAACCTGCTAGTCATTTCTGTAGTGCCTGGTAGTCAGACCTCAGTGAACACTGAAGAGAAGTCAGAGAAAGGTAAAACGCTGTTAAACATACATAAACTGTCACCTTCTGTGCAGTTGATCTGGCCATGATGTAAGGAATGTTTTCCTATTTTTTCTTTCAGGCTTTGAATGTGTTTTTTGTAACTTCGTCTGCAAAACAAAAAACATGTTTGAACGCCATCTGCAAATCCACCTGATCACACGGATGTTCGAGTGTGATGTGTGCCACAAGTTCATGAAGACACCTGAACAATTACTGGAGCACAAGAAATGCCACACTGTCCCCACCGGTGGGCTCAAGTAAGGAAAGCAAGTACACAAACTTTTACTGTGTTAAGCACCTCTAATATTGTGAGGATAGGACAAAAGGAAGGCAATTAGAAGGGGGTAGTTAAATGTCTGATAATTGAGATTTGGGGCTTCCTGTTATTTTGATGACCCAAGCCCAGCCCTTTAGTGTAGGCTTGCATCGTTATGGCAGATCGGTAACTGAGCAGCAGGTGTAGTGTCCACTGGTCTCAGAGCTGTAACCAACTATGGTCCTTTCCCCTTTCAAGTCAAATAGGAGACAGTATGTGATGGCTCTTACAGACAATAAGGCAGCACAACACAGAGGTGTTGGCAAACAACGAGGGGTTTTTTTCAAGGCATCAGAGAAAAAGCCAGCATGCAGCACAGGCTCTATCCTGCACCTGGCTCAAAGAAACTAAACCCTGTGCAGTCCCTGAAACTAGGTACGAAGTTAAAACCTTAAAGATTATTACCTTTGTAGACTCTAATGCAAAGTCAGTCCTCTCCAAGAACTAATAACTTTGATACTTTCTGCTTTGGTTTGCATGCCCCAGAATGATCACTGTTGTATAAATTCACATCTAACAAGTAATATACTCTTTTAAAGATACTCTTTTTTAAAAAAAAAAAAAAAGTGCTTTGGCTAAGGTGGTGTCCTTTGAGGTCTCTTGGTGCAGAGCAGTGTTTCTAGGGAATGAGTGTGCCCTTATGTCAAAGTCGGACCCGTGAGGGAAGGCATGACTGCTTGGCTTGCACTCTGTAGGCAGGCAGTGTGACGCTACCCAAGATCCCTGGTCTCTGTTTGTTCCAGCTGCTGCAGGAAAAGAGGCTGGAACCACTGCGAGCCCAGCTGGGGTTCAGCACAGGACTCCCTGCTTCTGTTGCTCTCGCTAAACAAACTAATGTTTTTGGTGCCCTGTAACTGTCAGGTGACGAGCACACCACATTTCGTGTTACCACGAGGAGCTCTACCAGTTTGCACTGCAGCTTTTGAAAACTAGTTTTGTTTGCCAGGCCGCATCTGGTCTCCAGCTCAGTAGTTCCGTGAACTGGGATCTGTGGTCACTTGAGATATGATGACTGAGTCTGGGAAGATGACCAGACTGAGAAACAAGTAGTGTGCCAGACAACTGGATGTCTGTCTTGGACATACAGACCAGTTGTCTAATGCGCTTTGGGTTTAAGCTGCACAGAATCTGTTCTATTTACCAAGGAAAAACCATGACCTATGACTCAGGCCTTCCTGACAGAACAGGCTTCTCAGTCTACATAAGTTCTTTCTGCCCAGCTCAAGTAATAATTAGGTACCTTGAAAGCTGCACCTAAGAAAAAGCTCTGATTTTTTTTTTTTTTTTTTAAAGGCATCCAGAAGAGCCTGAAGAGATCTAAGTAAATTGTATTTTTCTGTCTCCTGTTTGCTATGGGGGAAGAGGTAAAAAAACCCAACCATGATTCCTCCAGGTCAAAATCTGAGATTCTAATCCAGAGAGCTTGCAGCCCAGGAGAGGTATGTGTGCACAGACAGCCGAGTCCTCTGTTGCAACAGAGCTAATCACGTTAGCAGCCTCAACACCAGGCTCCCTCTCTGGAACAGAGTACCTGATGTGCATCAGGAAAAACATCCGGATGTGTTACTGTTTGTCCTCCTGTATCCTCCTGTGCTCAAAAATCTCTCGATTAGCAGGTAGATTAATGTTAAACCTGAATGTGCAACCAGTTGCAGCAAGGGAAAACACAGAGAGAGAGAGAGGTTCTCTGCTTAGAAGCTATCTGAAATACTAGAACACGACTGGCAGACCTGCTAAACTGTGAAAGCAGATCAGCAGCAAGTGGAGACATCTGTAAGGCAGTAGCCAGGTGCCTTAGTTGTGTCTTTTTATCTAGATCCGCTCCTTTAGCTCACCAGTTAGGTCTGGACGGAAGCATGCTTTGTTCAGTACGGCAGAGATCCCTGGCAGGTACCTGTCCTCACCAGCTTCCTGTCAGCTACATAACGCAAAAGCGGCAGGTGTGTTTTGGGTTTGTTGGCATCCAGGCTTGTTCAGCTCAGGCTTCCTTCCAAGCTTTCAAGATTCTCTCCTCCAGCCTTCTCAGACCTTCCTGGTCCAGGAACCAGGAAGGCCCTCTGCCACATCCCCCCGCTCCGGACGCTTGCCGCTGTGAGTAAGCAGAGCCCACATTCTGTTCCCACAAAGGAACAATTCCTGCCGTGGCAGAGGCGGCTGTAGGCAAACGCTGCCAACCACACCCCCCCTTTGAGCACGGTTAGCTCGTCTCCCAGCACTGGGAATCCCTACAAGTCATCCTAACAAACTGGCTTTCAGCTGCTCCTAGCAGGCTACCCAGCAAGCTTATTGTTCAAGGTCACGTAGAAGGAATATCCTAAGCTTTTGGTGTACATGTGGTATTACAAGTTTATTCCATCTTTACTTAAACAGCTGCTTTCATACTCATCTGTAAACACTCACTTTAAACCACTTCTTAATGGAAAAAATGGCCAGAGTGACTTCGTGCAATCACTAGGAATGTCATTACACAAAGTACCTGTGAATCAGTCACCCACTCTGCACTACCCGGCCTGCTTTGCAGAATCTTCCCCATCAAGGTAAGCCAGAAGATTAAAGGGATGCTCCTTCAGAGTGAATCAGTGTTTTCCTAGGAACGCGTGAGCTCTACTGCCATTAAACGGGCAAACCTCCTCGAAGTAGAGACGTGTCAAGGTAAACCAGGTGTTCAAAAGAGACTTCACAGGGAGAACTAAGTGCCTTTTTCTCTGCTTTAGTAGATCAGAGAGGGGTTGAGTGACAGGGTTAAACCAGGAATGCAGGTCTTCAGGCTGAGTGACTTCTCTTTTCTGTGTCCCTGCCCTTTCCTTGCTGTGTTGCCAGGTGCCCATTCTGCATCTACTCCACTAACCGCCCCGCGGCGATGGAGTGCCACCTGAAGACTCACTACAAGATGGAGTACAAGTGCCGGATCTGCCAGACAGTGAAAGCAAATCAGCTGGAGCTAGAGATGCACATCCGAGAGCACCGCCTTGGCAACCATTACAAGTGTGACCAGTGTGGCTACCTGTCCAAGACCGCCAACAAGCTGATCGAACATGTGCGTGTCCACACCGGTGAGCGCCCTTTTCACTGTGACCAGTGCAGCTACAGCTGCAAACGCAAAGACAATCTCAACTTGCACAAGAAACTGAAGCATGCTCCACGCCAGACTTTCAGCTGCGACGAGTGCCTGTTCAAGACTACCCACCCTTTTGTCTTCAGCCGCCATGTGAAGAAGCACCAGAATGGGGACTGCTCCGAAGAGGAGAAGAAGGGCCAGTATTCAGCCTCCAAGGAAGCCAGCCCACTCCTACCAGTGAACAGCTCCAGAAACCTCCTGTCACCCCTCTCCGTTATGTCCGCCTCCCAGGCTCTGCAAACAGTGGCTCTGTCAGCTGCGCAGGGCAGCGGAGCAGAGCCAAACTTGGCAGTGAAAGCTTTGGCCATCAATGGCACTTCCCTGTGCTTTGATAAATACTGGAACTCAGAGTTTGCCCACCTTATTCCTTTAACAATGTTTTTCCCCAAAAACCACTATGATCTCACATTCCATCCACCCAGACCTCAGACTGCACCGGGAGGTGCCTCTTCACCTAAACACTCCTTCCTTGCCTACCTTGGACTAACAGAAAGGGCAGAAACTGTCTGAGGGCAGTTACATTCTGTACCAAAAATACCCCAGCAAACCCAGCAGGTATACATTGCTGCAAAACGTAGACCGAAGAGGTAACGAACACTTGTACTATATCATTAGTAAGATTTAGAAAATGGCTCTGTGTGTATACTTATTGCATTGACATGAAAGCTGCTTTATTAAATCTTCAGGAGGTGACCTACTGCATACTTCTACCTTCAGAGGCATGTTTCCAGTACTCTTATCTAAGAACTATTTTGTCTTGTTAAGCTGAAAAAGAGTGTCCTTAATGGCAATCAGCACTTGTAAGATTACATATTGATGCATTTTATTTTTTGGGCTTTGTGTGCGTGGGGGTGCGTGAAAGAGAGTCTGCCTGTAGCGTGCCACGACGTTGCTTTTGCACATCCCTTGTATTGGCTTATTTAATTATTCTTCTTTTCCCTTCTTCACACACTTGCTCCTTCCCTCCATCTCCCCCTGAACTGTAGGGTTGTGGTTCAGGGTGGATTGGTACATTATTTCAGTGCTGTTTGCAGCTTCCTTTACTTGTTTGATGCCTTGTACTCAGTTGTCAAGGTTTGAGGATTTGGGGTAGAACTGATGAGGAAAAAGTTGCTTTCAGCACTGCAGGATGAGAGTATGACTGAGAAGCATGTATATGTACACACACACGTGTGTGTGTGCAGTCTACACACCCACACAGCAGGCCCAACTCTTAACTGTTACCCAGGTGTAACCAACACCTGCATCTGGGCCATAGCAGACATCTTTTGTTTTAAAAGGGCATATAAATATTTTATATATATATATATATATATATATACTGTATTATGCAGTGGTTACCTTTTAGTTTGCAGGAACAACTTGTATAACTAGAATTCTATGGTGGAAAAAAAATCCAACAAGGGGATTTAAAAAAAGGGTATGGCTAAATTCTGGGTATAAATACTCAGACTAAAAAAAAAAAAGGCAGTTTTGCACAGTGCTTTAGTCTTGCACTAGTTTGTTTCTCACTTGCAAAAAAAAAAAAAAAATCTGGGCTGAAGGTAAGAAGACTGTTTATTTGAAAAGGTACCAGTAACTCCTTTGAAATATAAAGCTATAAAAAGATGCTGTTTGAACCATACAGTTCTCTTTTATACCCTCCGTATTTCAATTGTACGTGCAAATTCTACAGTCCTATCGATACCCTCCATGTTATTAGAAATACTTTATTCCTTTTTTGTTAGTGGCAGATAGAGTGTACGCTGCTAGGAAGCTAACTTTATACTTATTTAACGCTCCTACTTGTCATTAAAATTACATGTTATACGTAGCACTTTATTGCAGGAAGAAGCAAATGCAGATTGGTTGTATAACCTTTGTTAATCTCAAAACACCAAGAGTGATCTTAATTTAAGAGAAGCTAACCGACTGTTAATTGATTTGTGTTTCTTAGACAACTTAATATCCAGGAAGAAAGATCAAGATTAAAAATACTCTGCATTAAAATTGGAAGTATGAAATACAAAACATGTCAGAATTATCATGTGACTCACAGGAATGCATTCTTATGGATTATTATTTTCCATGGTGTCTCTTGGATTCGGACCTCGCTGTCTTTCACCAGATGTTAGAAACGTCTGACCTAGCTTTTGTCAGAGTCCCCTCTCTGTCCCTTGGCCAAGCCACTGTAGAAGGTGCCCTGAGTTACATCTAATGTGCTGTCTACCTACCCTCATGCTGTCCTGAAGGAACTTCTTCTGCAGGTTGTTGGGGGAAGGGGACATATGACAGGCCAGCTGGAGCCAACCCCTTGTTTGTGACAGCACTAAAGCAACGCCCCAGTTCAGGAAGGCATTTCTGCTCCACAAGGACTCGTAGCCGTATGCACAACTAGAAACATAGCTCAATCTTCATTAGTTCTTTAATGCAGCTTGTGTAGAAATAATTTTTGATGCAAAACTTGCATCACTTAACCTATTTGCAAGATTCCTACATCTGTTTTACACTGAGATGGCCAAACGTTCTCCATTGTCATGACCAAACTCTTCCTGTTCGGGGAGGACATCCCAATCTGTGCACTCCTGTTAACATACTGGAAGCTATTTACAAGGGTGAAATATCAAAAATAGTAGCAGGTTATCCTTTGGAATTATTAATTAAAAGACAGAGAAGTCCCACCACTTTGTTTACATTCCAGCAGACGGTTTTGGTTCTAGCGAGTATGGGGCAGTTGTGTCTGTCCAAGCAGTAATGAAAAGCCATCTGTTCCAAAGCATGGATAAACCTTCATAAACAACCTACCTAACTCAGGGCCCTGTTTGCCATGCTTTACTCCATCAGAACCCCTGGTACCTGCCCCCTGCCCCTGGAGTACAGACAAAATAGAAAATGTTGTTTGAATAAATACTCAAAGCGTAAAAAAATCCCAAGCATCACAACAGGATGAAATATGCAGTCTGCATCCAGAAATGATACCAGTTCTTTAAAATACACTCAATGCGTCTATCTCTGACTCCACCATAGAAGAGCAAACACTTTCAAATCAAAAAGCTTATTTTTCAGACTGAGAGGTAAAGTACAGCTGTCTAGGAGGAAGAAGTAGGTATATTAGTAGGACACTTTATGTAAATCAAATGGCAGATTAAATAGGGCTGGAACTTCCAAGAATAAGCTGTCAGCATGCAAATGCCATGTGTTTGACCATGTTCCACTGTACCAGTATCTCACATAGTAAAGGTTAACGTACCTGGGAAATTTGTTTAGCACTTTGAAAAGGAGAAATTAATTCTTTCCGGCAAGTTACAGAAGTATTCTCTGTAAGGAAAAGTGTGTTAGGAGGTTTTTATTTTTTTAAGAAAAAGAATACAGTATTTATCAGAGCTCATGCATATTAAAATAATTGGTTTGCAGTTCAAGGCTAAAGAAAGGAATGTTCGTCAGAGGTTCCCCCTACCGACTAATGACCAACAGTTCTGGTAAAATCCCCCCCCACCATAAAGGTAATTTCATACTGGTTTTCACTATGCATTCTTTAACGAAAGCTAGCGTGTTTTTCCATTCAGTAGTTCAGTTAAAGTTCCCAGCACTTTTTTCTTTCTTTCTTTTTTTTTTTTTTTTTTTACGTGTTGTATTATGTTGAAACATCATTCTGTCAAGGTTTGTGTACATTAATAAAAATTTGTATTGTATAAAGCTTTTTGCATTATAAGGCTGTACAGGGTCATTTTGACAGTAACCGGTATATTCCTTTGCATCTTCTGTTGCATTGCCAATTTCTAGTGTACCCAGTTTGGAAGTACAATATACTCTAATTAAAAAGGTTGGCTATATTCTTGTTTCTTTTTGGTTTTCTTTCCTCTCTTTCTTCACTTTAAATAGATTTAGGCTTGATTTGGAGGGAGGGGGAAAGGATTCTACAAGACAAGAGGATATGAACTACAACGGTAAGATACTATCAATGATTGAAATTGAAAAGGAAAGCTCTCATTACTACTACTGTTGAAGAAATACTGCACATACTCTTAGGATGGCTACAGGACTTTTCTCTCTGTGGGCTCTTAGTTGTACCAGCCTGCCAGGTCAGTTCTGCAAGGGAGATAATGCCTCTGCTGAGGAGTCTGCTCAGTTGGGAGGGTGATGGAGCTCTCCAGCCCTACCCTTCTCAGCCCTGCAGTTCCAAAATCAGATCCTTAAGCAGTAGTTTGGTGAACCTGGCCTTGCTGAGGTAGCCGTAATGAAATCAGGAGAACTCTTTCCTTAAAGAGAAGCTACGCAGTGAATAATGGAACATTGTGCATTAAAGACTGTAGTGAAAATCTGAGGGGTTTTAATGTAAAAATATCATGTACGTGTTTTGTCAGCATTTTAGAAAAAGCTATTTCTTTTCACCAAAGATTAATTAATTCAAAATTCAAATGCACAGAGGAGGCTGAAGAAGGAAACCCTAAGAGCAGACAAATTCCCAAGAATCAAAGATGATACTGGCTCCGCTGAACAAGGAAGTTAGGGTATTTAAACACTAACCAAGGAAAAGGTTTAAGATGTAGGTTCAAATCTTTAGAACAAGCAGAGAAGGTACAGAGAGCGAGTCAAAGAGCACCTTGGCTGGCAGAGGGAAGGGGACACAGCTGTCCCTGACACAGTGCGCTCTGCACTACTTGGCAGTGTCTCAGTGTCTATAGGAGGGGGCTGAGCAGAGGACCGGATTGTCCCACCTGCCTAAGCAGTCAGCTAGCAGTTAAGTGCAAGTCGTGTAGTTGCTCCAGCCCTTTAGTCTACTGTAAACTTTTATTCAAAAGCTCGGGCCCAATCTCAACCAAAACATCAACTGTCCTCTTGCAAACAGCTTTTCTAGCTTGACCAGCACTGATAGATCTGACAGAAGAAGCCTGTGTGCACCCAAATAGGAGTATGAGTGTCACATGCTGATGGGTGATAAAGTGCCATTGTTCTTTGCAGCAGGTGGGTATAACATGCTGGTAGACCTGCACAGTTTTAATTACTTAACTCTCACTAATCTGTCTTTCTGACACATACATCAATATACATGTATAGTGATAGAAAACATTAGTTTGTGTATTGACCCTCTCAGGACAGCAAACACTGGCCTGTTTGCATTCTGCCTCTGTGTATATTTTTAATATGCCATATATGTTAATAAAAGACATGGACATTTTTTCAAGCAGAATTATTTCTTTCTTATAATCCTACACATGCCCTAGTCATCACAAGTCCAGCAGAACAAGGCTTAAGAGAGAGACTTTGGAAGAAAACCCCTAAAATTCTCTGTAATGCTTGACTGGAGAGAGGCATTCTTTTGCAGCGGGTGGCATCATTTATGCAGAGCTGTGTTTTAAAATACGTGTTGTTTTTAAAATATGTCAGTTATGCTCCTAACAAACAGACATCTGCATTATATCATCCACCATCATATCTGCTGCTAATTGGCCGCCTTGTTGACAAGTCTCAGCAGCAAGGTTAAGTACTGGCTGTAAAAGCAATCTAGCCTCTTGGCCGAGGGGTCAGAGCTCAGGCAGACCGTGCAGGAGCCTGCAGTGCCTCGTCCCTGCTATATATTTCTGAGAGCTAATAAAACACCGGCGCAATCACTCCTAGCCAGAGGTCTGCCAACCACTACAGTGTCTGCGGAACTGCAGTAACCGGTATGTTGCCATCTCATTCCAGAGGCGCTCAAGTAGTCTTCAAGGGAAGAGGCACCATCTTTTGCCTCAGAGTTTTAGAAATTACTACAGAAGCATCTAAAAATTCCGGAAGGGACAGGTACCCTTGGACATGGGGCAGCCGAGGCCCGAGTGCCTGGAAAAGGGATGGGGGTGGGTTTAGCACCCCAAGTTTAATGCCCCCTGAAAAGTGGGTGTCTTCAAGACAATTCATCTTGACAAAACAAAGCCACCAGCTGCTTTTCAAAATCTCTGCCTAAAAATCCTGAGGTTGCAGGGAGCAGCCTAGTGCCAGTCTTCCCAGGAGCACTCACTGGCTGGAGTAGTAGCACCAAGCCCGTCGGGATGGCTCAGGTGTCACACGTGTCTTGGCAAGTCTAGGCTGAGTTAACAGGTCACATCTGACCCAAAGACCAGAATTTTACTTGGCTTGTGAGCTGCTTGTGGAGCTCTTGGGAACATAATGCTATATATGCTAGGAAGCCATCCAGTTGCTAGATACCAGGCAATACCATCAGAAATGCAGCTGTTGTGCTTCCACATGTGCACAACAGCTGCCTTTGACCAACCCAACAGTGGCTATATTTACATGTATGACTGCCTAAAGTACCCACCATTTTAAAAAAGAAAAGGAAAAAAAAAAAACCAAAACAACCCAACCCCAGAAAAAGGCAATTTAGATAAAGCTGGAGCTGAGCAATGGGGAGGGGGGGAGGGGAGACACACACGAACTGGAAATGTTTCATTAAGTGGAAAACAACCAAAACCACACCCCCCTCAAAAAAACCCCCAACAGTAACACTGTACAGCGAAGAACACGAAGTGATAACTCTGGCACTTCTTGCAGCCTCGTGAAGCCTCTGCTGCCTAGTTCCCTACTTCAAGATGGCGGCGGGGGGGGGGGGGCATTCCATGCTAGGAGCTGGCTTTCTTTTGTTTTGTTTTTTGATTGTTCCATTTCCCTCCCCCTCAGCCATGATTAAAATGCAACATATGGCACAACTCTAAAAAAAAATAACCACAAAACCAACAGTTTTTCCAATTTAGGCTATAGCTAATGAAAAAAGACTTTGAGTTCCTGTAGTACCCTTTGCTCTTTGCATGTAGTTCTGCTCTACTTTACTTTCCAAACCTCTCCTTTCTATCAGTCACATACATACCTTTTTTTTTGCAGCACTTCTCAGCATTTCACTGGAACTGCAGACTTTGGATTGTTACTCTTCTGGGAAGGTGCCTGTTTAAATAAAGAGTAGAAAAATGCTCTCTATTGCTAAGCCCCTGGACCTCCATGCCAATGTTCGCAGCACAGCCTGATGTGACCAAAACCAGAAATAGGCTTTGCTTTCTGGCTGGTCAAAAAAATATCAAATATTTTCTTGATTCTTTCCCTGTTAATTAAGACTGGAATGTTCATTCACACGCTAGACTGAAGAATTTGCTTTTTAACATATTTAACAGGAAGCCAGTTGGGAGTGTCAAAGCTTTAACTAACATGCTCGTGCATAGCTGAGTAGTACTTTAGAACCTATTTATGCATAACTGCATGAATGAACACGAGCATGTTTTCCCCAGCTCACTTCCACTGCCTCCTTAAGCGTTTTGCCACACAAGCCTGGTCTAGCCCCTGCTTAGAACAGGCATGCTGCTCCTCTCTGCCTGAGCGCCCACAGCAGCAGCACTACCCGTGCAATGCCCAGCGCTGACTGATTTGCCAAAAAAAACAGGCCTGAGGGCTGGAGCAGAGCACTGCCCTGCCGGCAGCGCCAAGGCCAGCCTCGGACACCTCCACGCCGTCACATATCTCAAACTGCATAGCGTCATGCACACGGGGTTTGTCTGGCTACTGAGAGCAAGTGTTGCTTGAGGAGAAAGCAAAAAGTCACACAGAATCATCTAGGTTGGAAAAGACCTTGAAGATCCTCCAGTCCAACCACTAACCTAACACTGCCATTCTCAACTCCACCAGATCCCTCAGCGCTGGGTCAACCCGACTCTTCAACCCCTCCAGGGATGGGGACTCCCCCCCTGCCCTGGGCAGCCCATTCCAACGCCCAACAGCCCTTTCTGCAAAGAAATACTTCCTCAGAGCCAGTCTGACCCTGCCCTGGCGCAGCTCGAGGCCATTCCCTCTTGTCATACTGCTTGTTACTTGGTTCAAGAGACTCATCCCCCCTCTCTGCACCCTCCTGTCAGGGAGCTGTAGAGGGTGAATCTGCTCATGCTTTCTTCTAAGCTCTATTTAAATAACTAAGGTCCCTTTGGCGCTGCTGTAGTAAATCACACCTGACGTATTCCTAAGGTCACTGCCCGAGACATAAGTACTTTAGATAGAGGAACTGACCTGTTGCCACCAAACCTGGTCTTTTCTTTAAACCTATTTATATCTCCAGCACCACATTGTTCCAGAAGTTACATGTAAACCCACTATGTAAAAAAGTACTTCGTTTGCTGCAGTGATACAGTAAATTCCACCCCCTCACTGCTTGCACTGCAAAAATAGTCCCTGATTAGTCTTCCCAAGACATTTCATTGCTGCCTGCCGCAGGCCCTTGAGCTGGACAGACCCACTCTGTTTGCTCTCACCACAAGCAGAGGCCACTTCATACTTGTGACCATTGCTGCTACCCTCCTCTGGCCCTCTCCACTTACATGAAAAGCTCATTCTGTTCATAGTTCACTTCCCCATGTGGTAAAAAGGGTTGACCCTGATAGATTGGCCCATTCATTCTTCAGTTCCAGCCAGTATCCTGCTCTCAGCGTAAATGCTACTGACTAGCACTTCAGAAGAAGAATTTTTAAAAATCCAGAAATTAGGATTGCTCAGAGGTTTCTTCCAGTGGAATGTTTAGCTGTCAGACAAGTTTTAAAAGACACAGGAATTTCCTGTGGAGCAGAATTTGTGGTTCTGCACAAGGAGCACTACTGGCCATGTTCTGACCGACCGCCTTTGGATCCGGTCCCCCAAATCCTTTACACAGAGAGGTTTTCCTCTGCGTTCTTTAGAAACCGGATGTTTCCCATCAGGATTTTTGATTCTGTCACTGCAATAGCCAGTTCCTCAACTTTTATATCTGCCATTGGCAGCACAATTCGGATCAGTGTTGTCATCAATTTTTTGCCACCTAATCAATAGCTTGTCAAGATCCAGGCTCTTATTTGGTGGTAAAGACTTCAAGAATCCTCCACGTTTAGGGAGCCAAAACAAAATGGGCGGGGTGGTATTTTGTATAGTTCAGAAAAATTGTTTCCCGTGTGACTTTTTTAGCTTCCTGAGCTAGACTAACAGCGGAACTGAGACACCTAATTTTTGCTTCTCATGGCCAAATAAAAATAAAACAGATCACCAAAAATCTGTCACTGACAGCCAAAGAGAGTCCAGGGCTCTGAAGTCTCTAGTGTGAATGTTTCCTAGCTGCCAAGATCTTGCATGGTTCAAAGCTCACTCTTGGCACTGCCAAATGACCAGGGACTACCTCCTCCCAAGTCATCTGCCAATTCATGACAGGCCAAAAACTCAAAGAAATCCCTTAGCTCTGCAGCTCTTTCTAGAAACCTCAAAAATAAAGGCTATTTACCTCTAACTCCTCTGAGATCTGCTGTCTGTACGTATGTTGACACTGAATTTACTGTGCAAACACTGAAAGCCAGAGAACTTCTACCCCAACAGTACTCACAGAAGTGCATATACCTTGTCTCCTCTTCCTCTATTCTTGCAGAGAGTGGCCCCCTCGTTGCAACAAGTTGCAGTGTCATAAACTCAAATCAATTATCCTGCTTCTACATTAAGACTGCTAAGTCCCTCAGATCTTCTCATCACAGGCCCAGTAATGCAAGGGGACTTTCTGAAGAGTTTCTACCTTTTAACATGAAAGGAAACAGCACCTGCAACACCCAATAATGCAATTAATATTGTCAGTCAAGTGAAATCTGAAATCTTACACCATTCCAAGGAAGCATTCAACTTGAATTCTGATGGTAGCCTTGTTTCCCCTTTCCTTCCTGGCAGTAAATAGATAGCCAATTTTGGCAGTAAATAGCCAACGTAAAAAGCTACCTTCAGGGAAAGATCCCCACCACCTCTTCAAAGGTCTTTGAAAGATGTCCTGGGAAGGTGGGAGAACACAGAGAAATCTCCCACCCATAGGCACAGGCCAGAGACAGCTGCTAAGTGCTCTGAAACCGCAGGGAAGAATGTCTCACCCTTTTCAGCTTCAGCAGGTGGCCTGAGACACTGGGCAGAGCCAGCCCAAGAGAGGACAGCAGCGTGCCCGCACACCATCCATTCGCCCACACTGATATATCCCATGGTGTTCTAGATAACAAGCACAGTTCCTCGTACTAGTGGACAATCAAGCATGTGCCAGACCCCATCCAGGCTCCAGGTCATTAAAGGGAGGACCTGAGACTGTAGTACTCAGGTGGTAACACCTGAGATGATTGGCAATAAAACTCTCCAGGAACAGTGAGGTGGGAGTTTGAGGTTTTAATCAAAGAGCTGTAGGAGGACCCAAACCCAACACTTTCTCATCAGCAAGCTCAATATGGCTGTGCCCTGAGAGAGCCTGCAGGTTATTCTGGACATGAGAGGTGTCAGAAAACAGATTGATGCAGCCTAACTGGGAAATAGGGAATACATCCACCATAGTTCACGCGCTGGCCCTGAAGAAAAACAACTGTTTTTTCTTAATTTATAAGGCATGGAAGTTAACCTGGAGGTACTTCCAAGTTCAAAATATGGTTCTTTTTTTCTGTTTATGATCAAACAGTACAGCATAATTCAAACCCATATCCTGGAAAGGTGAACAGCAGACAGCCATACCAGCTGCTCAGGGCACCTGCTTCCAATGATCTACCCTCTTCCTTGCACAAATAATGTCAGAACATGAACACCTTATTTAAGTAATTATCCATCCTCATCTCCTGACTGCACATCTTATTTTGTCTGTGCTGCCACTATATCATATGTCCCCTACACTACACAGGATTTCTTTTACTAAAAATATAAAATAATGCAAACACACTGAATACCACAGCACAGTGACTTTTTTTTAAACAAAAAACCCAAAAAAAACCCCAAAAACCCCGAAACACTTAATAACAGTCTTCTTTTTTTTCAGGAAGAAGCTGTAGACAATCCATGTGAGCAGACAAAAATTAAAACAAACAAATCTTTCTGAACAAAAAGTGCTCCTTCTAGAGACATGGACTTGTTCATTAACTCCAGAGTTAATGGACAGCAGATTCTTCAGCTTTTGGGAAAGACGATTTGACGATCTGTAGAGGAAGATTGATTTTTGTTTATATATATCTATAAATAAAGACTTCATACTGACACCAGCAACTCAGATGCATGACAAAAGTTCAGCATCTTTTGAAGAGAAATGGTCAGGATTTTAGGCGAGGGACCAGTGCAGATCCTTTTCTAACTCCAACTAAAAAATGCATTTTCCCTTATCACATCTAACACTGGTGAAGAGGACGGCATCTGTCAGGTGCCTCTTACTGCCAGGATGGCAACCTGCCCTCTCGGGCTAGAGAGAGGTCTGTCAGCCTTTGCCAAATGAGTCAGAAGACAGTGATGCAAAGATACTGTGCGGAAGGAAATGAAAGAGCAAAGCTTTGCAAAAGTGAGATTTTGCTTTTAGTAATTAAAAGTAACAAGAATTTCACACTGGCTCTAGCAGCTTTCCATCTACAGACAGAAGTAAGGAAGAGGGGACCAATACACAGTGCAATACATTGCCAGAAAGACTGCAGAAATACACCTTCATGAGAATCTTAAAACATGAGCAAAAAGGAAACCTTGAGGGATGGAGAGTTTTAGCAAGGCTGAACCACGTAAACAAAAGATATCAAAGAAAAATAAGGGGTGGGTGTGTTTGCACAGGGGGAAGGATCCAAATGGATTTGAATCTGTTGGGGCTAGAGAATCCAGGTTTCCTGACTAATAGCAATGCCTTGCACTACTTAACCACAAACAGGCCTTTCAAAAAAAGTTATTTACACAATAGCTGGGAGTTTTGATCTTGCCAGCCCTGCATCTTTTACCCTCCAGCTGCAAAACCTTTTATAAGCTCAGTAGTTCTTGCCCACCACAAAGCAGTCAAAAATCCCTGGTCAAAAACAGGTCAAAAGTGCAGAACCCAGAAGAAAATGAGACATGAGGCAATTGATTTTTAGGACTCTGATCACTGTTTTCTTTAGCACATTTTCACTGGTTCCGAGTAGCCCAATGCACTTCTGAAGGAACAGAGAGAAATTTGACACATTGACTATGGAAAAAAAAAAACCATGTTAATAAGTGGTTGTTCCTTTTACTGTGACTGTAAACCTGGGTACAACAGTGCACCACATCAATTCCAAACAAATGCAGACAGATATACAGCATGCTGCTTGCACTGACCAAGCCATAGAGCAGCAGAGAAAAAATAAGGCTCTCCAGCAAGACATAAAAATACACAAATCTGCTGTAAATAGGAGTCCAGTTTTAAGGAGGTCTAAACCCTCCTAATTCCAGAAAAACATCACTGCTACCTAGACAGAGTAAGTCTGCCCACAGATCCACAACAGCCCTGTAGCAGATGCAGATTCCAGCTGGTAATGTGAGCATCTTTAAGGAGCAGAGTGATGCAAGAAGGCTATTCACCAGGATTAACCCCCCCCCCCCAAAAAACCCAACACTGAAATCAGTTCAAATTGAACCATTGATAGGGTCAACATAGTGGCTATACCTTGGTGTTTTTTTAGGTAGAGATAGAGAAGTTCTGAGGAAGTACAACTATCTCCATCTGAACCATCCAGGAACCTTATGGGAGGTGAAATGCCACGACTGCTTTGCTGTAAATCCAGCAGATCTTGTAATCTGGATCACAAAATCTGTTTCATGTCATGCTTGGTGTTAAAATACTATATGTTTTGACAGGTTTGTAGGACTGACAGCAACTCCCCTAGCTCTTGGAAACGATTCATACCAAGAATAAGGCCATCTGATGCCAGAAAACACAAACCACACTGACCTTGAAACCTCCCTTTCTGCCACAAGGACTCAAGCTTTATGCTGCCCAAACGAGACCAGGAGCATGAGCTGAGAGACTCTAAAGAGATCGTTCGTCTCTTTTTTGTAGAATGTTTTACTCAGGTCTTTCTGGAGTTCCCTGGTAGGAAAGGCAGATGTACTCAACACTAAAATTATGTAGCCATCAGCATTTACCATGAATCATTTGGCATCAAAGATCTATTTTTTTTTCTCTCTCACTGAAAGTACACTGTTTTTCCTATGTGGGACTGTTTGACTATGTCTGGCTGACTTGATCACCAGGAAGAATAAAAACAGGATGCTTGAGCAAATACCAAAACATCACTCAAACCCACTAACATTTACAGTTCAATATCTGATCAGTTATTTAACCAACTTCAGTTGTGAAAACTCAACTGTGGTTTAAAATAAATTTTTTAAAAAAATCTGAATCTGCTTGAAAATAGTTAAACAGATTAATTAATAAAAAAAAAAATCTGCACACCAAAAAATAGTATCACAATTCAGTACAGACAGCAAACTAGATAGGGGCAGGGAATATCTACATTGTTTTTTCAAAGCAATAACTATTCTGACCAGTACATCTGAGAATTAAACAGAGTAAGCTCTCCATTGTTTTGACCTCCAGAAGGTCATGTTCACAAGTCAGTGACGGTAAGAGCCAAGCTGGCATTCTCAATGCCCACAATAGATCCAATTACTTCAACCAACAAGCATTAAAAAACAAATGCAGCACATAAAGTTCCTATTGCCTTGTTAATTCAAGTACATGTATCTGCAGATATAAAGATGAGAGAACAGCTCCCTTGTCATTTCTGTAGACTGGTCTCATAACTTTCCTTACACATTTTGTTTTCCACTTCTTTTTCTCCTGGTGTTTGCCTGTTTGGAAACACTTCACCCAAATTCAAACCAAAATAGGGCTGAGTAAATCGATTCAATAACTATTTGTTTTGTGAATGTTGTTCTTCCCATCGTTATTCACTGCAATTTTTTCAGACTTGGCTAAGAGAAAACACCACTTTGTTCTTCTTTCAATTGCAGATGCACAGATGTAGGTGCTCAGTAAAAAAATAAACTCAAGCTTCATACTCACTACTCAGTGACTATTTTGAATTTGCTAAGTAACCTAGCAGTTCAAATAATGCATTTAGAGGAAAAACAAGAAACAGAAAGCTTCAGTAAGTACACTGCTGAAACCAGTAAGTTCAAAGGGGATCAACAGCATTTTAGAAAAGGCAGATTTAAAAAATAATTTATAAGATCCAGTAATACCTACCAGATACCCTAGCCCCAGGTACATTTGAGTAATGGCTGGGACCAAATCTCTATGAAAATCCCTTCACAAGTATTCAGCATCCTCTTCCCTGCCCCACTGGGTGGGGATGGGCTTTGCCTCCCTCCCTGGAAGGCCTAAAGAATAAATCAGGCCTGGTGGGCTCCCATGCTTGCACCTCAGCTCCTACACTACCCAGGTAGGCTAGCACTGGCCTCTCTCAAACGATGCAGGGAAAATGTTGCCACCAAAATCCTCTATCACCTCTATGTTCCCCCCAGGCAGACAGAGCTCTGCTCAAAGGCTTCAAAGTGGCAGAAGAGAGTACCCCGGCTGCTCCCACAGGCCCACAAACATGTATTGATGGCAGTAGAGGAGCTGTACTAATCTGAAAAGGTGAGCTGAATACGCAGTTTAATGTGCCTGTTAATGGGGAGGCTATGCCTACTTTTTAAATGTCCCTATTTACTTTAAATAAAGTTGTGTTAGAAGAGCCAAAACAAAAATACAGTAGACAAAACTAACTTCGGAGGTGATACAGTCACAGAAAAATGCGATGTAGCCAACTTTGCAAGGTTGCTAATTATGTATTATTAAAGACATTATACAGCAACCTATTAATACATCTAGAGCCCTTTGTTGCCCTATTATCAATAACAAATGGGAACCTTCTATGCTATTTTGGGAAATGACCTTTCTCTACAGCATTGTAGCGTAGCACAAGCCAGGAACCTCCCAAGCTGTAATTCCAGCTCCACGGGTGACTTGCTTCGTGATGAGAGAAAGTTGCTTTAACCTCTCCGGGCCTTTCTTTTTCTGTAAAGTTCTAGTGACACTCACCTACCTCTCAGCTCGGTGGAGTGCTTTACTCAGTTCAAATATTTGAGCAGAGCTTTGAAGATGCAAAAATGCCAGATCAGTGTGACACATTTCTGCAGCTGCTTAAGTATTTTAACATAGCAGAAATCCAGCTGCAGCTGGAAGAACAAGTTGCACAGAGCTAAAAGATTTCCTTTCCACAGGTGAGAACTTACAGCCACTAGCTTTAGGCTACAAGTCACCACCTAGTAAAATTCAACTTGATTTAACTTGATATCAGCTACAGTTTCTCCACACACAAGAAAGAAAAGCTCAGTACTTGTTCCCACCTATGTGCCAGCAGAATTCAGGGTAATGTTAATAACTCACATAATGGCAAAGGATACACCTAAAATAACAGCATGCAGAGACCATAGGATGAAAATTACTGGGATGAGCAGAACGCACAGTGGATACTCAGTTTATGCAGTCTGGTAGATTTCAAACATAAAAAAAAAAATAAAATAAAATAGTTGGGTTTATAGGAAGTTACAGAGATTAAAAAAAAAATAGAGCAGAGACTGTAATAACACCAGCTCTTTCTCTCTCTCTAAATAAATAAATAAAAGTCATGACTAAATGAAGTCATTCTGAAAACATGAATTATTTAATTTGCTTTGGCAGAATATTCCCAGGCTTAACCCCCTCAAACTGCGGGAAAAGGCGGGAAACAATCTGATCCGTTTACAAATTACAGGAACGTGCATAAGCACACAATAAAACTAAAGGAAGGCGATACTCCCAACTTAGAAAATCCAATCACTTAACTCTTTTCCAAGAGTCAAAGATCAATTTATCTTCAACATCTTGCTCCTCTCCTGTCTCACTACAAAGGAAAAGGCTAGACACTGATACAGTATTTGAGAGTAACTCAAATAACTCCCTTTCATACTTTCACCAACAGCATCCAAATAAAACCTACTTCAATGGCTTGAGACTCATCCTGCTGGAGGAAATTCCGTTACAATTCCTTTTCAATTGACAACTGAAATTCCTAAATCTGCATACCCAATTCTTCAAAAATAAAGGGAGTTTCACAGTGTGGAAGATTTAACCTGAAAGCCACAACACCACACCTGTATTCATGTGAGGAAGTTCCCAGGGTGAGCACAGTTCTTCCATCATGATGATCCTCAAATGCCCTCAAAAACTCTACAGCTATTATTTAAAAGCACATTGTTTTACAGACAGATAAGACAGCAATATATTTGACATAGATGTTTAAGCATGACACGATTCAAGTTTTATAAGAATTAAATTACAGCAGTTATTGAACTCCACGTTTGAATTTAATATTTAATACGTCTCTACGGACAGATTGCATTTACTGATCTTAATTAACAGTGCCCAGAGACAGTTTATCCATGTTCTCCAGATTGAACTATGGCAGAATTTTAGACCTGGGCTATGGATCCATGGATATACAGGCAACGAAGGACAGGGATACACATTATTTAGCAAGTGGCTGGGTATAACGCTTACAAATCAAAGCGGGGAGTTTCCTCTCCTGAGCAGAAAGCTTTGACTGGTGCGAGATACCCTGATGTGAACACACAGGCCCTGATGGACACTTTCTCTTCTACAGCTTATTTCAGCAACATTTTGGAACTGATTTTCTTTTAACGAACAACTTCATGAAACAAAGTTTAAATTTCATCAGTAGCCCCAGGTCAGTGGGTGAAGAAATGGGGTAGGTGCTAAGGAAGCCCTTTCCGCAGCTTATTAAAGCCGACCCTCGGCTGGGGCAAACACAGCTTGAGCCGGTGGAGCAGCGCCCAGCCGGGACGGAGCACGGGCGGGCTGAGCGCTGCTATATAGCACCATCTAAGGGCTTTCTGTAAGTGCTGCAACTGGGACATAAACACATCAGGACTGCGGCTGCTGCCAGCCCGCCTCCAGGCTCACATTCATCCCCCTTCCAGCAGTGTCGTCGTAAGAAAACTTTCTAAGTTTTCCCTGTGGATCGCTGTCACTGTTTCATCAAAAATCATCTAGAAAATAAAGCTACTAAGAAGTTGGCTGAGGAACGATTATCAGAATAAAAAGATATACCTTTGTCATTTATAGCAATTTGTTTCTCTCTGTTGCAATTTCTTGGTATGCAAACAAGGTGGTTTACTACAAATACTTTAGATTAAGCATGTGAGGAGCGAAAATGTTATGGCTTTTAGATTTGGAAACTGCAAAACAAGAGCGGCCTCAATTCTATCCAGCATGTACAATATTTAAATCCCAATTTCAGCTTTTCAAT
Organism: Athene noctua; assembly: GCF_965140245.1. NCBI lineage: Eukaryota > Metazoa > Chordata > Aves > Strigiformes > Strigidae > Athene > Athene noctua. The sequence continues at coordinate 35,728,381 of NC_134040.1, forward strand.
GCATAATTACTTTTCTCCATAAGTCATACAAGTATTGCTTGTAAAAAGACTTCCTTTTGGAGTGATTTTGTGATGCAATCTACATGAGGAAATGCCAAACTAACTTGAGGATCTACTTAGTCCAGCCTTCATCTTAAGCAGCAGCCAATAAAGAAAAAAAATTATGAAACCAAAATGATTCAAACTGTCCCACAGAAATGTCCTTGCACTTTAGATGCTCACCAAGAGATACATGCTCAAAATGTTAGATGAGAGCTATCCAGACTAGATTCATTTCCAGGATCTGTGTGTATTGCCAGAGCAATGTTTTCTAAGATGAAAGAGTTGGCAGTGGACCAAATAAGATCCCAGTTTCCCTCTGAAGTTTCCCTTCTCATTGCATATGGAATTTACTACTCCAAAAATGAAAAAACTAATTAATCTAATGGGACAAAACTCAGGCGGGCTGTGTTCCAGGACCCCTACTCAATCACACTTAGGCACATGATCCAATGCTGTCCTTTCCTGATCTCAGGGTATGGAGAATGGTAGTGCTTCTAATACAAGCAAGTGCACAGCAAGGAATTGTGTGAGGTGTATGGAGCAGTGTCTGCAGCTAAACTGAAAGCCACGTGCATCCTGCAAGACAGGAAACTGGGACTTCCCTATTCAACACGTCAGAATTCGGAATAACTGATTAATCTTGGTACAGAAATAAAACAGTGGCTTTTAGTTGTGCTAGTGCTGTACAGTGGGCATGGTCTGGCCCGTTGTTGCAGATATGGAAATGACAGTACAGAAGAGTCTCACAGTAAAGGCACTTATAACAGAATGCCACATTCTAATAGATAGCTAAAAGGAAAGGTGAAGGATAACTATTTTAATTATCTAAAGTTTGAAACATTAATTTTCAAATCTACTCAGGTTCTATTGCCACTGCCCACAGAAAGAACCAGTCAGGTATACTGCATCACAACACTTAGAAAAAACAGTCTTTTTCGCTTTTACTGAAACTTTTTTAAAAGATTTTGACCTAAGTTCTCTCCTTCTCCTGTTAATCAGAAGTTAACAACATGACTTCAGCTTCTTGTTTTAAATTCTGCAGATACCAAATAGTAGCAGCTGTTGTTCGCTGCAGACAGACAAACAGTATTCACAGCTCAAAAGAAAGAAAACCTGTTTCGGTGAACAAAATTTGCTCTGTTCAGCAAGCAAGGGCATGAAAACTAATTCCTCATAGTCTCAGATAGCAGTCAGAATTTCCAGGTAGGCCACTTCGTTGAGATTTGTGCAATTAAAAAAAAAATTAATAGCAGCATTTGCATTGTAATTCACATTCCAGTTTGCTGTTTGACTTGATTGAGCACTGCCAGAAACTATACACTCGCCATGCCTTTGACATGATACATGGTACAGAAACCAGTTCTTCTGTGGTTGCCTTTTCTGGAGTATCTGATCTCAACTGTGTGATTACAGAAGTATTAGTCCTCTCCATGGATTTTCTGAGACTGGGATAGATGAACAGCAGAGTTTCTCTTTGAACTTCAGAAGAGAAGGGACACCAGAGCATACCAGGCTTGTGAAATGCATGCTGACTTTCTAATATGTTGACCCATACTGCTGTTAACAGCTATCAACAGATCCTGAAGTGTAGATAGAGAGGAAAAGTCAGTAGTGGAGGGGGGCAGGGGGGCAAGGCATTATTTTCCACATAATGTCCACAAGCTTACAGATGTCTCAGGATCATATCATTTTTGGCAGAAAAAGTATACAAATACTTATCTGTTTCTTACTTAGATCTAGAAGTAAAAGACAAGCATCTGAGCAACAGTAAAAGCTCCTAGTCTAAGCTTCTGACATCATAAGCATATTAATACTTGCAGTTTGTGATGTTGCTAAAGATCCTTTGTCCAGTTCGACTAACAATTTAGTTTAGAAGTAAGGCGAGACAGCCAACTTACTCTTTGTACTTTACAGGCTTGCCAGATTTGAATAGATTAAAAAAAAAAAAAAGTAAAAAAAGGGGAAACTGTATATCTACATTCAGTGAAGATCCCTAATAATTTTCAAACACATTCAATATCCCCTCTAGTTCAGTTTGTGAAATCCCTCCTGAAAGATGTAAACCAGGAAATTCTTAGCACCCTAATTTCCCTTTCCTCTGTGGAGTACTTTGCCTAATCCAAAATACTGGGAAAGCTTCTCTAAATAAGAATAATGCAATGGATAAAGTCTGTTCCTCCTGCCATGAGAGGAGGGTCTGACATCACCACTTGGGAACCAGCTCAGCTCCTTTTCCCCATATGCGGCAGGATACACCTTAGCACAGTTGGCTCGTCTCTCAACTTCCCCTCCTCCACACCTTCCCAGGATGGTGCCTGTTTTCTTCTAAGACTTGATGAGAGAGAGAAAGAAGACCAAAGGGCAAAGGTAACAAGGAGGTCAAGAAGAGACTGTTTCCCTCAGATGCTGCTAACAGACACTGAACAACAGTTTTGCACGACTTCAGAAATCCTTGTCTTCTGCGGGTGAACTCTGTCCAAGCCTGGGTTCACCAAGGTTACAGAAGAAGAAAAGGTTGTACTTTTGTTGATCAACGCTGCTAAGCAACAAGTCATAAAAACTAACATTTGTCTTCTGCTGGTTGCAATTAGAAAACTACAAACAGGATCTTTGTGTCACAGATTCAGGGCTGAGAGAATCCTGTAGCAGTGTGACTTTGTAACGCTACGAGCCACACGGTCAGGAAGAGTATCTTCTCATTACACCTACATTACACAACCCCAGACATTGCAGTCTGCCACAGCGCAGGTCCGCTCGGTCATCAGAAGTTATAACAGTCCTTGGGTTATAAGAGGTTTTGAGCTTTGGGTTATAATAGTCACTTTCAATAGAAGAAACAAAGCAAAAATACTGTTAATCCTTGATTAACTTTATGAATATTTGAGTAATTTAAAAAGGTGTATAATTAAACCTTTTCTATGCTACTCTACCAGTAAAAGGAATCTAAACATAAGAGAAAATGAAGATGTAGTAACCAACATACAGCAGGAACTCACTTTGCCATAGTATTTTAAGGAAAAATACAGAAATCTCATCATGCATTCTGAAAAGTGAAGCTTTTGAATTCTTTGTTGCAAGTAAACAATCCATTTACTCAAATTACAAGGACTTAGAGCACAATTACAAACAAAACCACCTAGATCCAAAGGACAAGTGTCTGCATGAGACTAGTCCCCTGCAATATACAAATCCAAAAGAGAGAAAAGGGAATTTATCATTTTTGTAAACCTCACACAGCAAACACTGTGGATCACAACAGTTTCTGCCAGTGAATTGTCTAAGAATTACAATTCTTAGACAATAAGAATTGTGAATTCTTATGCTCCCACGGGAGAAAAACCAGGTAACAATAGACATTCTTCTTGCTGCTCCATAACATACATTTCTCCACAGTCTGTTTGTTCACCAGCTGACCCATACCTTGGTATGGCAGCAGGGAACGGAGTATGTCTATCATACTTCCATCCTAAATACTGTATTTGCTTATGAGTTTTCAGTTTTTTAATTTTTATTCTCAATCCACAATTTTTGTTAATGTTCTAACATAGGGTGGGTGGGTTATTTTTAAATAACTGTAAGGAATATGACCATGGAGTATCTGAACTATTTTTTGGAAGAGGAACCCTAGTCAACCTGTGCACTGTTGATTGTCCAAATCATAAGTTCCAGAGGAACACACTGATTTTTTTCTTTAAATACATGTTTTATCAACTTCTATTCAATCACTCTTCAGATGACACACGTTTTAGAATAGTCCAGCAGGAATAGTTTTGGAAACACTAAGCCCCAAATTTTAACTCATTGATAATGTTATTTCTTGACCATGTATCCAAGGTGGGGAGCAATAGAGCATTCTGAGTAAGGAAAAGTAAAAGGGAAATAAGTACGTTTACACCAGTACAGAGCAAAGCAGTAATTTAATCTTGCCACATTACTTTAAGAAAGAAAACTTTAGTAAGGAAACCGCATAAGGTTAAAAAAAAAAAAAAATAATAATTCATTTATATTCTTTAGCTTTGCTCAATCCCCATCCCCCAAAATCTCAAGACCCACAGACAGACAGGCAACAGACTACAGATTTCACAAATAAACAATATATGCAAGGAGAACATAAAGACTGAGCAAACATGCATAACAGGAAGTAATGCATTTACAAAAGGCATGGGCAGATTAGTTATCACAGAAAAGTTTTCTATTATTAAAGCAGGACATTACAACAGAACAGTACTCAGAAGGGGTCACTGGGTCCAGTCACTGAAAAACAGAGAGATTAGATATGAAAGAAGTCACACTGAGAGCATGAACTTGCTAACAGCATTTTTTCAACCTTAAGTAACATGGCCATAAATATACGTGAGGCTCAGAGCAAAGACTACTGAACTGTAACCCTTACACTGTACTGACCTGTTCCCGAGTCCTGAGTAAATCACTTGATCTCACCACACTTGTTTTTCCAGCTGTGAAACACAAGCAACATCTATTACACGGGGACCTGGGGAAAAGTTTCACACTTACATACAACTGCAAGACTTCGTAGGACATGGGTTTGTGTATCTGAAGAGTTTGTTCCCATATCAATTTGTCTAACACCCTATCACAGCTCTAGCTACAAACTTAGTCTTGCTCTTATTTTCTCATAGCTATATTATTTTCTCATGCTGTTCTGCAATAGCTGTCATTTTAGTTGTTAACATGAGAGCAACTTAACAATTCTAGAAACTAAGAATATGTCAGCATCCTACTCAACAGATTTGTTTACTAACTTTTTCAGAAGCCTGTTTACTTGAACGACAATGTTTTCATGCATTTTAACCAACTTAATCCCACAGAGCTAGAAATGATGAGCTGGAAATGCTCCTCCCTGTCTTGGGAAATACTGAATTGTTTATCAAATTGCAGCCTGCCAGCTAAAGCTATGAAGCCCTTTGGAAGATAATGCATTTCCCCAGCCTGTGAGGACATAATCAAATATACACAATTAATTGAACAGCAGGTGACTCCAAAACATGCCACAGCAAAATTTTACAAGCTATAAAACAATTTGATTCTCACATGTGAGGCTAAGTTCATCGTTTGCACAGTACAGCTTTTCAATTTGGTAAGGGAATCGCTGAAAAACAAAGCAGGTACCCTTATCTATCATGCCATTTCTAGAGACCCTTTTCAGCATAAGGGTATTTCTCTGCCTACTGAAGCATGAGGCACAAATGAACACACAAAGGCACAACCTAATTTTCATTTAATGTTTTACTTTAAGAGAAAAATACAGTTGAATGAAAAGTAGAACTTGCTTAAACCATTGTACTGTCTTCTGCTAAGAGTTCATTAGTAAACTAATGATACTTTAAAAGAAACAACAAAATGAGAAAATAACAATAGCCCATGGCTTGAGCCATGGTCTTCGACCAGAAAACAAACACTGAAGTAGCAAAATGTATTCTGCCTGAGAAGCCATCATTTAAACAAAGCTGCAGGTTCTATTTTATTTACTTGACAGCTCACATATAACACACAAGGAAAACAGCAGTCCCTGACAAAAGAAAAAGTAATGACAATAATAAGGGTTTGGTCTAACAGATAAGCACAAATGAGGTCACCTCAAAAACTGTCACCAGAAAAAAATGGACTATCAAAAAGTTGAGAACTCACCAGTTAAAATGCTGCTGCTCTCATTAATTCATTTTCCACCTGACTGTCATTGCTTCTACTAGGCACCATAAAAATACAGTTAATATTTAAAGCTGAAAGAATAGAAGACATTGCTTTTGGTTTGGGGCACTTTTTGTCATATTCAATAGAGACTGTTTAAATAGAAAAGAAACTGTAAGCGCTACATTTTTTTTCACAAGAACTCACCACGGTCATAACAAAGTCACTGTGCTTCTGCCACCCCCTACATTCCTTCAGCTACATCTACACAACTGATTGCAGCAATCCCAGATTACTCATTTGGGATGCAAAGTTTAAGAAACAGGAATAAGAGGGTCAGAACACTAAAATTCTGACAATTTATGTGGTGGAAACCACTAATACCAGCTACACTGGTACAGAATTTCTTAAAGAAATGCCCTGACTGTACTTCCCACAAACCACCATGATGCTGTTTGTTAGTATTTAATTGCTTTTCATTACAAAGTATTTTTACTTTGCCTTGTAGCTTGCTTTTTACTTTCTGGTCATAGTTCATATTGTTATGAACTATAAATATAAGTAAAAATACATGAACAATTATACAGGCACCATCATACAATGGGAAGAAAAACTGAAACGCATTGAGGATTTCTTCTGTATCATTTTATTTGTGCCACTTTGACAAACCAAAGGAAACAAAATCCTCAGCATTTTCTTCCAACAATCATTCATCTTTTCTGATAGTTGCCAAATTATACCTATGCAGGAACCAAAATTCTGAAGCACAGAGGTCTAGTAAGAAAAAGGAGAGGAGAGGAAGAGGGAGATTACTCTGGGGGGAAAAAATGAAGGAAAAAAGAACGATGATCTAAGTAAACCAATTCATTGCTACCCTGGAATTGTCTCAAAAATTCAGACTTGGGTTGCCAGAACAAAAAAAACACTGTGTGTAACACCTACTTCTTAGGAAGCCAAACAGGTGAAACTGAGCTAAAATAAAAATTAACACCACGCCTTTTATGTATGTGTCCAGAAAATTATACTATAAAAATCACTTCCAAGGTGATTTAAAGTCTATTCATGTAAGCAACAATAGACTCACAAAATCTCCTATTTTACTGGTTTCCTGTCAGGTCTCCAAAAAATCCGTATTTTTCCACTTTACCCATATTTAGTAGGTACCAGATGAGCTCTGCTTTCTGGATCACGGCCCTGGAAAATGTTTTCTCTGGATTTGATCTTGAGGGAAATGTAAAAAAAAAAAAAGTACTTTTGGTTGTAAGCAGGCATGTCTTCTTCAAAAGAGGGAAAAAACCCCAAACCCAACCAAGAATTTTATTTGAACCTAAAAAACTTAAGTCAGATCATAAAACTTCAAACTATTATTACTAGAGATCAATTATTCCAGTATAAAGACATTTGCTATTAAACCATCATGGGTGACACTTGTTCCATTTGATGCCTGCATTTAAAAAAAAGTCTAACTAAAATTTGCTTTTGTATTAAAACATCTATTCAGAAACTGGGATGGTAAAAATTCCCTTCTCCTAGTGTATAATAACTAACTGTAGCATCCAACGAGGAACTGACCACTGTATTCTATTTATATGCATACAATTTATTTAAAACTAAGGCTGTGGTCAGGTGGTGTCAGGGGTTCCAATGTTCCTGCTGTCACTCAAGGTGAGGGAAGAAAAAGCAATCCAAACTGGCAACAGCCGATGCTGTTTTAGAAAGGCAAACTGCAGCATAACTGCTCAAAGATGGTCCCGTAACTGGAATAAAACTCTGCACCACCACAAATTTCTCTCTCCCACCCTCCCCAAACCAGGCACATTTTGACACAGGCACATATTTTTGATCACCAGATGTATGGCATGTACAAATAGAAGACTGGGGAAAAAAGTATATTTATAATATAGTCTGTAGTGATCTCTGATTGAATGTTTGGAATTGTCATAATTTTTGCATACACAGAATCCTACAGCATTTTTGTGCAGGGTACTGGATAGGTATTCTATTAATGTCTGCCATAGTAAAACATTTGAATCCACACACAGCATAGAAAAACTGTATTTAATGTTCATGTTTATGTAAATCACTTAAGAACAGAGTAGAACATAATGATTAGAGACCATCTTTGAAAGCTTTCAGTAGGAGGTCAGCTGCCAGCCCAGGAGACAAGACACCACTAAGAACTTTTTCTTCTAGAAGTGGAATCTTATCCTTGACTGCCAAGTGACTCCGGAAATGTTCCAACATATTTTCCTGGATGAGATTCCACATCCACACTTTCTGCTGTTTCCGTCGTTTGGCAATCAACTCGCCACTTGTGAGCATGAGGTCTCGAAATTCTGTCATTTTATCCCACATATTGGAGATACCCTCTCCAGTTTTGGCAGAGATGCGCATTACCTGTTGGATTCAGAAGAATTCTTAAAGCCATGTAACTACTGGGTTTGAGGGTTCAATTACTCCATTGGATAGATTGCATGAAAATGAAGAAATGTGTAAGGCAAGCTTACTTGAATACACTTCAATATACTTCAGGCTCTAAGCAGTTTTGTGCTGCTTTTAAAAAAAAAAAAAAAAAAATCTCAAAATTCAGATTCTACCAACCATAAGCAGACCCTGAGATCGACAGTATTTAGATAAATACACCTTGTCCAACTGTTTGCGTGGTGAGTGAGAATCATTTCCAGTGAGTCCTTTAGCTAAAAGGTAGCATTGCTGTTTTACTTAAATGTAGCGTTAATTACATATTCTGGTAGATATACTCTGGTAGCTACTCTTCTGCACCTAAAATATTCCAGAAAGGAGGTATTTGGAATATTTTTGGCATTTGCTTTCCAGACTAGGAATTCATTTTGCCAAAAATATTTCAGACATCCAACATTATCTTTTAAGTGGAGCAGTTTCGGTTTTTGTAAAAAAAGTCTCTCTCTCTCCCCAGTCTAGTGGATAGGATACAGCCCATACACCGCAATATTTTCTTCCAGTTGTCAGGCACTGTCACCACTGAGAGAGAGACAGATTTCTCATAACCTGTTTAATTCACTGGTCTCAAACAGTTCTTTTGGGTCACGATTATCAGATGTGACCTCTCCTCAGATCTAGAAAAAAAAAAAATACAAAGTGACGGCTAAGCCTCAAGCAGCCCAGCCGATTTAAACTTAATTCAATGGGTCAATGTTAATACCAGGGTAGAACAAACCTCCTTTATATATACATGCATATAAATAAAGGGAGTGAAAGTGTGTGTGTTGCTTATTTTATATACACATATTAAAATTAGTACTGAATGTTTTCCTTAATAATTTACCATAATCTTTTATTAGATGGGATACTGCATTAAAACTTAAGGCCCACAGGATGAGAATTCCAATAATCTAGACACTTCATACACAAGTAGATGAGCTTCTTGCCCAAGAACTTTTATTATGTCAGAAAAAAAAAGGCAATAAAGGAAACACATGAACAAGTGAAAGAACAAAGATATTCATGGGCTTCAAAGTTATAAAAGAGGGAGAAATAGCTTATGGGACATTTTAAGATACGTGTAGTTTACAAAAAGCAAGACAAGTTTGTACCACTCCTGATGTTCGTAAGGGGTCTGCCAGTGCTGAGACTATAGCTCAGGACAGGAATCGTGGGGAACAGGACTGGCTTTGCACAGCATTTCATGTGGCACACCCTGAGATCCAAGGTGAAACAGCCACAACCAACTCTCTAGCACAGTGTGAAACTAAACAACAGAACCAAAATTTTTATAAAAGAGTCCAGGGAGACTAGTAGAGCTAGATGAAACGGTAACAAGCCTAACTCATTCAGCATTTTTTCTGGGGGAAAAGAAAAAACAAACAAAACCAAACCACACCCAACACCCCTCCCCCCCACCCCCCCTCCACCAAACCGTAGAGAAGTACACAAACCTTCGGTCTCCAAACCTTTGAACGTTTGCGAAGCAGCTTCATAGCACTAACATACTCGGCTTGTATTCTCCGTGCAGGCACAACTAAATCACCATCAGCTTTATTTATAGCAACTAGATCTGCCATCTCAATTATACCCCGTTTGATACCCTGGAGGGAACATGGAGAGAAATCATGAATATCCAGGAGGACTGTGACATGCTGATCTATCACAAAAAGTGGGTCAAAAATGCTTTGTTCGTTTCTAGGGGCTCTTATTGACTTTTCTGCGTGTGCATGTGCTAGTCATGCAAGAGTAGTACCAACACCTCTGTCATTACTAGTTATGACCCCACTTTGACACAAGAACACTAAATCTGGATATCAGTTCACATAATAACCTATTTCATGTGGAGAGACTTCAGTTTAATCAAAACATGTCCAAGTTTGCAAACATTTTTATATTGATTTCTGTTTTCCTATAATACAAAGCCACTCCCCCAAATCATACATAACTAGTAAATAGTCCAAAGTAAGTCAAGGGTATCAAAATATTACACCCTCATACTTCCAAAATCAGGGGGTGGGAAATATCAGATCCTAACTGTGCAATAAATTGACAGCACTGAAAAGGACTTCAATAATAGCAGTATCATTTAAAAAACACTATCCACATGGGCTTTCTGCACAGACACTACGTCCTTGATTTAAGTTTCTCTTTCTAGTCCTGGGTAATGCTTAATAAGAGAAACCGAAAAATACCTGTAATTCATCTCCACCTGCAGGTGGTAGCAGTAGTATAAACATATCAACCATATCAGCCACAGCAAATTCTGACTGTCCCACACCTAAAATATTAAATCCAAAGTTCAACATTTACTGCAAACTTTCAGTCACATTGATGACGGTGATTATGACAGATCCCAGTACTGCACCACAAACAAATCCCACCAACAAACAACAGGAAACACAACAGGTTTTCCCCAAACAGTGTTTTCACAAACCATAAGTAGAAAATTGACAGAATGGGCATTCATTTTCAACCAGTGACCATGTATGAAAGCACAAGCAAACTCAAGGATGAAAGTACACAGTTAGTAACACACCTTATTTAGGTATCAGGAGAGGGTAATTAAAATAAAACCCTAAGCACACACCTACTGTTTCCACAAGAACAACATTGTAGCCGCCTCCTTCACACAGCAGAATGGCTTCATTTGTGGTCCTTGTTACACCTCCCAGTGTCCCTCTGGTTGGAGATGGTCTGATGTACGCGTTCATGTCTCTTGACAACTCAGTCATCCGTGTTTTATCACCCAGCAGAGAACCTTAAACATTTAATGTTAAATTATTTCAAAAGGGCTAAACAGCCAAGCTTCCTCTCCTCCCCAATAAACAAGTGAAAAACGACCGATCTCTTGGACAAAGTCAGTCAAATAAGAATATCCTGATAACAGTTGCTCCAGACTTTGCTGAGGACTAGGAAGTTACTGCCTAGTTCTTCTGCCTGTCCAAAGCTGGAAAGGCCTGATAAGCAGACCCTACTGCTAACAAATACGAAAAAATTGTTCTAGGTCAGAATGAATTCTACAATTCCAATATACAGCAGGCCACACAATTAAATCTTTGCTGTTTCTGTCCCAAAGGGACAAATCTCTGGCTTATGCTTCTGGTATGTCTTGATGGTGGATTTTCTGGTTTGTTTTTAAGAAAGTTGACACACATCCCTGCCTTACTTCTACATTTTAAATGGGATTCAGTGAGATCTACACGCGTGATGCGCATTCCAAAAGAGAAGAGATGCTCAATTCTTTTACCTGGTGCAGTCTTGCTGTCATAGTTTGCTATTCTATTGATGCATCTTGAATATACGCATTCAAGAATATAGTCTGTCTTAGCACCAGGTCATTGCAATACTGATTTTTTTCTTTTTTTTTCTTTTTAAGTAGTTACATGTTGCAGCATCTTCTCTAACAGTGTGGAAGCCAGAAGAAGGAATGATGTTCCCTGGCAGCTGCCCATTTGAAAAAAGATCAAAACCAAGGTTCTATTATTTATGCCAGAGATACCATTAATCATTAATTCCCCTACAATTTTGATGTGAGAGTGACAGAAAACAGCCACACAACTTTGAAGAAATTCAAATTTAGAGGAAAAAAAAAAAAAATCATGCTACAACTCAAGACAAATGGTTAATGATACTGCATCAGGAGACCCTGAAACCAGTATAGCCAAGTCCAAAAATTCCTAGTGAGAAGAACTAACACATGTTCTAAAATCCAACCTGATCTATATTTTTGGATTGCAGCATCCTCTAAATAGTTTTAAATTAGCATATGCTTCCTGCCCAGTGATCACCATTACCACTGTTGAAATTTAAGCAGAAATGAATGGCCTTCTACTCCTTCATTCACAGGGAAATAAACAAACAACTAAAACTAGAGAGAGAAAACCACAGCTATCTAAAGTTTCAGACAAAAAATTGTATGGCAAAATCAGAACACTGGAAAAGAGGAAATCTGCCAAAATTAAGACACTGATATGTATTTCCCAATTTCATATCACATAAGTTTATTTTTTCCTTAAGACAACATTTATTTTTAATGTTTTACTTTTATAGGCCCCAAATTTTCCTCCATTTGGCCCAAAGAGATACTCCTATAGTTGAAAAGGTATTAGAAACCTGACTCAAACTTCAATTCACACTCACCACCACTTGTACTAGAGGACGGGTCTACAGCCAACACAGACACTTTGTATTTTCTTTCTGTAAGCATTTTCCCAAAGCATTCTATGAAAGTTGATTTCCCAGCACCGGGAGGACCAGACAACCCTAAATAAGCATATTAGGAAGAAAAAAACCCCTTTTGTTAATCAAATAAATAATACATTGCGTGAATACCATCAACATCTAAGACAATAACGATTCATACTTTAACACAAGATCACAACAAAGGCAAAGGAAAGCTATGCCACAGCTGATACATGCAACTAAGCAGATCTAATTGACCTGAAATACTCAACCTTGGTTTACCCAACACAGCAACACTCGCTTCACCACCCCTTATACCACCCATACCAACAAAACGTTGGGTTTATTCAGACCCATTTCCTCCCATCCAAATAAATTTATTTATACTGACTTATTCTTCAGAGCTTTAAAAATGTCATATTCTCAATCTGGACTTTTCAGATTTACTATTTATAAAGTAAACACTCTAAAAGCAAAAGCTTTTACCTTGAAGAGCTGTTATTTTTTAAAAAATGAGGCAATTTACTTCCAAATCAAGGCACACAAAATAAGATTAGCACCAAACATTTCTTATTCCCATGCCCAAGTTCTTGCTCTAACTATGTTTGTAAGAGAGATGACAGCTTTAGTAGTCCATTTCTTTCCAAGGGAAAAACAGTTTCCAGGAGAACCAGATTCAAGTCTCCTCAGAGGAAAAGTAGGCTGCTTTAAAGTAAGGCCATAAAACAGGAAAGCACGTGGCTTTCCTTTTGTAGACTGAAGAAGAGATTCAGGAAGTATTCAAGAAAAGACCTTCTTCAGGAAAAGATCAGGTCTGCTTAAGATAGCAGCTGCATCAATCAATCTGCAAACTACCTAACATTTCCACTTAAACTATTTATTAAAAAGACCCAAATAACACCCCCCTGAGGAGCAACAATAACTTCTAGAGCTTTTGCAAACGCATTTTCCAGCTCAAGCTGAAGTTCTACTGGACAAAAGAAGCAGACTAGATTGGTTACAAACCACAAGAAACCAATGAACCAAGAGTACAGACCATGATGCTTAAAGAACAATAGCGATAATGAAAGACGAGAACTGTAATTCCATCAAAGCAACTACTGGACAGACATAAAAGGACTAACCCACTCTAAAGGCAAGTGGTTTTCCTTGATTTAACTTTTCTTGTTCCCTGTGGTAGGATAATACCTTCTGAAGGAGAAACTGTGCTACTTTCTTCTTTCTACTCTGAGTTGATTCTACAAGTGTAATGGCTTCTGCTAAACAGGCTCTATGACCCTGGATTAGTCCATTGTAAAGTTTGTCTACAAGTCTTTGTTCTCTGTCAGAAAGTCCCTCTATTTGCTGGTCAGGGGCCACTTGTTGGCACAGCTCTCTCCTCAAAACATTTGATGACCTCATCCATTTTATATGATTGAGGTGCGCTGGCGTAAGAGATTCAACACGCAGGAAGTCTGCTCTGGAAGCAAAGTCGAAGTTTGTGAAGTAAGTTCTTCTAGAGAAATAACAATGAGGGAATCTCAGCAGCAAAGAGGGGATCTTCATCTTGTTTGGGATGAAATAACCGAGGTATCAGTTCACTTCTGTTTGCAGACACCCTAAAAAGAAAGAAAAATATTTTTACTTCCTTCAAAGTACCTGTAAGGACTCAAATGAAACCTACATATGCAGGTGATCATCAGCTTTTCTTTTATCCGTAACTACTGTTTTAAACAAAAAAAGATAGTTCCCTCTTCCCATTAGAAAAACAAAATAAAAGGAAGCTTCAATAGTATAGTATGTTTTTATTATTATACTTAATAGATGAACATATCATTTTGTATAAGTAAACAAATAAATATAAAGCATTTTCAAATAAGACAGCTTCTAAGGGCACGCACAGTGCCCTAAAAACCCACGAACAGACATGAAATCACTGTATATTCTACTTTCACGGCCGCAGGGCTTTTTAAAACAATTATTCAGCAGGAGCTTTTTACACGTTATTTCCAGAAGGCGAAAAAAAAACAAACCAAAACCAAACCCAAACAAGCCCCAAACCCCCAAACGGTCTAGACACGAGCACATTTAGAAATAAAGTCAAGGAGCTGAAACCTCCCAGAGGACGGACACAAAGTGCAGTCCCGGGCACAACCCCCACGCTTGGCGGGCCTCCTCCTACCCACCTCAGCGCCGCTGGAAGCCTGAAAACCCGACCCAGGCGGAGCTGCTCCGAGGGCCCGTCAGGCCGCTTTCCCTCACAAAAGCCGCCACCGCTTTCTGACGCCTTTGAGGCGAGGGGAGAGGCTCGCCCCAGCCGCCAGGACGCGCTGCCAGCGGGACAGCGCGGCCCCCCACACCGCCGCCGCGGGCCGGGGAGGCTGCACACTCGCCCCGTCACCAGGCCGCCGGACGGTCCCAGCCCCGCACCCGCTCCACCATCTCCTAGGCCCGGGGCCGACGCTGGGGGTACGGGGTAGCGCCTCGCGCGGACCAGCCGCCACCTCGCCCCGCCACCTCCCGGCGGAAGTGACATCAGCACGCCGCGCCGGAACCCGCCCAGCCACGGGGCGAAGGGCCCGCCCCTCCAAAAACCGGCGCCCGCGCAGCACCGCGCATGCGCCGGCCAGCCCCCGCCAGCGGCGGCCCTGAGGCGGCGGGAAACGGGCCCTCGGCAGCGGCGGCCCGGGGGCTGCGGGAGGGGAGGGGGGACGGCAGCTGCCCGAGAGCCTCCCGCACCTTGGTGCCAGCAGGAGCGTCTCCTTCACACTCCGTGCCTCCCGTGATCCGCCCTTGGGCGGAATCGGGGTCACCCCCAGACTAACCGCGCACCCGCGTGAGGGCAGCGTGGGGCTGGGGTCGTACTAAGGCAGAATTTCCGCAGCTGGCCGCCGTGAGCTGCGCCACAAGAGAGGGACGCTCGCCCCACGCTGCAGGGGGAGACCAGGCCAAACGTCCACCACCCCGCAGGTCCTCGTGCATGAAACCGCATTGAAACCTCAGCCTAGGCTCAGGAAGTGACTCTAAACCCTCATCTCTCATCCTGAGGATCTCCTAACTAGCGAACTCAGTCAGTGCAAAAACAAGCTTTCTCTAAAGGAATGTTAAAAGATGAATTACACTAAAAACACAACAGTGGCAACCAAATCTCTTTTCAAGTTCCCTCTTGAGATACACTCAAGGCTCGGTTCTAGTTATTCCCCGAGTACACAAACTTCCACGTTGGTGTAGTAAGTTTCTTTGCCTTCTTGTTAAGGAAAAATGTTACAAATGATCATTTCACTCCTGGCCTGAAGTCTTAAAAATGGCCACCTTGAATTTGTGCATGACAATTTACGAGTCCCTGATTTCATTTCACATAAAGGGAGAACAAATGTTTAAATTCCCCCCAACATGTTTATTAAATCATATTTCTTTTCGGTCTTCCTTTTGCCAAGTTAAAGACGATTTTTAAAATTTCCTCTCATGCAAGGGTGGCTGTGGGTTTATTGTTATTATTTAGTCATTTTAGCATCCCTTTCCTGCATCTCTTCTTTGTTAAAGTACATGCATTTACATGCATTTATTTCCAACAAACAGAAACACACAGAGGCCCCTGGCTGAGCTGTTACTAGTACCTCAGAATGATACCAGCACTTTTCTAGAATGCGTTAGACTTGTTCACAATCCTATCAGATTGGCAGTGCAACTGATGTACTGTATAAAATAACAAAAGTTTTGTTCTTAACTGCTGAATGCACGATTTAATCTCATTCCTATTATTCCGGTCCACAAGATTATCATACACAGAGAACTGAATAATCCATTCTTCAGAGTTCAGAAAACATGCAATTTTGTGTCCATATCAGCATGTGATGAAACCACAGCAGAAAGGGACATGAAATCCCATTTCCAAATAGCCTCGTGTAGTCTTTTTGTTTAAGCTCGTCTTTATTCAGAGCTATCATGTATTGCTATCTCTTCCTCAAACAAGATGTCTAAGGCTCTGTTTCAAGTGCTGTCCTTAAACCAAGGTAGCACATCCCCATTATTAAAATAATAACAGTGACAACAACAAAAAAGCCATTCTGCTATAGTTTCATCACAGATCACTGATTCTGCTTTTTTTTTTCCACTTTGTGTGCTTTCATTTTGAATACTTCTGCCATTGACCTTGTTGCAAGAACTAGATGAATGGGTACACAAAATTGCACGTTTTGTCAATGCTGAAGAGTAGAGTGGATTGTTCAGTTCTCTATGATAATCGTGTGGACCGGAATAATAGGAATGAGATTAAATCGTGCATTCAGCAGTTAAGAACAAAACTTCTGCTATTTTATACAGTTCATCAGTTGCACTGCCAATCTGATATGACCATGAACAAGCATTATGTGTTTTAGAATAGTCTTCTGTTTTCAAGACCTTGCACACTGATGAAGTGTGGAAATCCAAATTGTTCAAGTCATTGCTTCTTTTTCCCCCTTTCCCCTCAACTCCATCATTCAACAAGTCTGCTTTTCTCCAGAGACTATAGTCCCTGAAGGTCAGATATGACAGGAAGACTTCCTGTCACATTGTCAGTTATATACACCCCTTCTTTCAATATTCTAGAACAGAGATTACACAGGTGTCTCAGAACTGTGCACTCTTCAACCATCTCTGATTTTATGTTACTCTAACCTCATCCAAAATTGGCAAAATACTTCCTTGGAAGTTGAACCGTATCTAGACTCTCCTTAATCTACACTCTATCCTATTATACAGTGCTCTTCTGTTTCACCTATAGTCTTTTAAAGTATGTGACCAAACATGAAGTTTTTGATCTTTATTGCACAGAGCTCAGTTTTGGTCAGACTCACTGCTTTTATGCTTTGTGATCTCCAACATATGGAGTTCTCTTGGGTCATGTGTTCCTTTACCCAGTCATTATTAATTCATTTAACATCCTAGCTGAGTTATTCAGGAGGGTACTTCAGTAGATTTCCACATCAACCTCTTTGTTTCTCTTTTGAATTTTCCTTTTTTTTTTTTTTTTTTGGGGGGGGGGGGGGGTGTGCTTGTGAGGGGTTTTATTAATTTCAAATTTAATTTCAATCTTCCTCTTTAGGTTCTCTCTGCTTCTATTTCCCAAGGGTGCCAGAAAAATAAAAATGTGCATCCCATAGTTATTCCATCACAGTCGGCAAACTTGTCTGATATTTAAGGAAAATGATCTGGTTTAACCTCCTTAATCTACCCCAGATGTTAAAGAAAACAGAACTGTTGGTTACTCATGAAATGGCAGCCTTCCTTCTGAGCCAATATTAAATCAAACATCCTGTAAAGCGTTATAAGTATTGTGCTATGAAGTAAGGGTGTGGGGAGGCACAAATCTACAGAAAAAATGTGCAACTGAATCCCAATCATTGTCAGATAATAGAAGAGGAGCCTTCTGTACAGTAGAAACAATATTACCATTAGTATCTTTGCCAAATTCCACCATGCAAATTTACATTCCATCTAACTGGCTTCCCCTTGCAGTTTTAGTTGGATTCATTTGTCCTTCCTTTCTCTGGCAGAACTCCGATTTCCCTGCTCTGTTCACCTCCTCTTTAAGAAGTCCCGAAGTAATCTTTGTGCACGCTATTATCACAGCAATATTTAATATGTTCAAAGATGTAGCTATAAGCAATGTGCTGCAAAGGCAAATACAAAACTATCAAACTCTATGATGTAAATTAAATTACAACAGGACAAATAATTGATGACATTAAATAAGCAGCATCAGCTTGAAACTCACCAACTTTTCCCTGAACATATAAAGACATACCTCTGCTAGGAACTCTGTTGGTCCCCCATTCTGGATGTTACAAGGTCTGGCATGGCTACATTCACTACTGGATATGGTTACAGAATTATGAAATTCCCATCACTTACAAGAAGAAATTATGATTTCTTATAGATGAGATTTTATTTCATCATCTCTTTCTCCCCCTGTGAGGATGGGAAGGGTGTTTAAGAAGGATCTGCCATGCTCTCAAGATTCCTTTCTCTACTATGCCTTACTGCAAAGTGAATTTCTCATTCAGGAATACAAATTAAATGGCAATCCCTACACTTACTACTCACATTGAACTTGCAGTGTAGCACCTGGTTGTCTTCACTCTCTTCCTCCAACGTTTCTGCATTCTGCATGTAACAGTCTGCTCACTTGCAAATGCATGGTCTTGGTTAGTATGACTGCAACTAGATTAGTGGTTTTATTGCTATTACAAGCAGTCCATGAAAAAAACCCAAGATGTTCACAGAATCCCAGAATCATCTAGGTTGGAAAAGACCTTGAAGATCCTCCAGTCCAACCATGAACCTCACCCTGACTGTTCCCAACTCCACCAGATCCGTCAGCGCTGGGTCAACCTGACTCTTCAACCCCTCCAGGGATGGGGACTCCCCCCCTGCCCTGGGCAGCCCATTCCAACGCCCAACAACCCCTTCTGCAAATAAATACTTCCTCAGAGCCAGTCTAATGGTGCAACTTGAGGCTGTTACCTCTTGTCCTATCACTTGTTACTTGGCTCAAGAGACCCATCCCCAGCTCTCTGCAACGTCCTTTCAGGGAGCTGTAGAGGGCCAGGAGGTCTCCCCTCAGCCTCCTCTTCTCCAGACTAAACCCCCCCAGTTCCCTCAGCCGCTCCCCGTACGACCTGTGCTCCAGACCCTGCACCAGCATCATTGCCCTTCTCTGGACACGCTCAAGTCATTCAACGGCCTTTTTGGGGTGAGGCGCCCAAAACTGAACACAGGAATCGAAGTGCGGCCTCACCAGTGCCGAGTACAGGGGTAAGATCCCTTCCCTGTCCCTGCTGGCCACGCTATTGCTGACACAAGCCAGGATGCCATTGGCCTTCTTGGCCCCCTGGGCACACTGCTGGCTCCTGTTCAGCCGGCTGTCAATCATCCCCCCAGGTCCCTCTCTGACTGGCAGCTCTCCAGCCACTCCTCCCCAAGCCTGTAGCGCTGCTGGGGGTTGTTGTGGCCCAAGGGCAGCCCCCGGCATTTGGCCTTATTGAAACTCCTCCAGTTGGGCTCAGCCCATGGCTCCAGCCTGTCCAGGTCTCTCTGCAGAGCCTCCCTACCCTCGAGCAGATCAACACTCCCACCCAACTGGGTGTCATCTGCAAACTGACTGAGGGTGCACTCAATCCCCTCATCTAGATCATCAATAAAGATGTTAAACTTTGTGGCCCCGAAACCGAGCCCTGGGGGACACCACTCGTGACTGGCCGCCAACTGGATTTAACTCCATTCATCACAACTCTTTGGGCCCAGCCATCCAGCCAGTTTTTTACCCAGTGAAGCATGTGCCCATCGTTCCTTAAACTACAGTAGAAATTTTGGCTGACATAATAGAGATTGAAGTTCAGCATCCAAAATCCATAAGGGTCCATTCTGCAAACACTACCTACCTGTCCCCGTGCCCCCATGATCCAGCATCACAGTGCTTCCCCTTTTGTGGCTATGAACCAACCCACTCCTCCCAGCTGACAGGAGAAACGAGAGGTCTTCTCCATTGCAACCTGCAACAGCTGACTGGAGTTACAAACAAGTGTCAGTCTGTGGTGAGGGTTAAATCCTACCTGTCTATCAGGTTTACCCAAGTTACAGAATAACTACAGTCCCTACCACAGTACAAACTGAAAATATAGTGGCGACTGAATGACCATTTGTCCTTTATTTCAGAGGACACCCCTCAATTCATTTCAGTTTTCACACAAGCAGAGATGACTGAACCAATCTCCTCTTTGCAGCGTGATGCTAAGCAAGGTAACTACTAATTACAGCCTTATTTTCTGTAAAGGGCACTAGCCTTTTAAGAACAGTTTTAGACAAAATATTCCTTTACTCAGTCAAAATATTCCTTCTGCCCCATCTTACAGTTGGACACCTGAAATAAAAATAATAGGAAGCATATTCACAGCTGAAAGTTTGCCCATTTAAATGCAACATGAGCCCAGGCCTCAGGTTTTGCATTTGTGACTCAGGCAAGGAAACATCATGAAAGCAGCAAGTCTCCCCAAAGGCTCATTAACAGCTACATAAACAGGTGCTTGCTGCATCAGGGCATTTGGGCATTCAAAGGTTTTACTACAAAGGCCAGGACAGAGCAGCAAGTCAACTCCCTGGCTAGGTCTGGAGACAAAAGCCTTACCACAGCTTCCAGGGTTCAGCAACCTACAAAGAGGGGACGACTTCAGCAGCTGAGCAGATTCACTGTACTCGTGCTGGTGAGGAGCCATAAGGTGGTCAGAGCTGTTAGAGCTGTCTGAGAACCTGGAAAAAGAAATTTGTTCTTTTGAGATTTGACTGAGACCTACAAGAGAACATCTGAGGAAAGAAGAGGAAAAATTCATCTTGAAGAACTATGGTTTGTATTTGTGCAACATTTTTATAAACAAGGGAGTTGAAGTTTCTTCACAAAACCTTACATCAGTGACTTCAACATTTTCTTGTAGGTATGAACTGAGCTATTAGTGAGAAATGACATCAACCATTACAGGAAAGTTTTCTACTGCTTATGCACATATTTTGTAATTGTTCATGATGAACTGCCTGATATAAAATGACATATAAAGGGGACAGATAAAAAACATTTTCTTATAAAAGCAATTACCTTTTCTGTAAACGTTTGCATTTCTGAGAAAATAAAAATAAAATTACTATATAGGCAAAACCCCCCAAACATTATTCATATAGACTACTGGTTGTAAAAGCAAGTTAAATAATGTTCTCCAAGACTGATTTGTTGTTAAAATTATAAACCTGGAAGGGCAAGTCACTTGCCAGTAAAATACTAATTTTTCCTTCAATTCAGAAAGTATTTAAAAGCTTGGCTTAAAGAGTATATTTGTCTCCATGGCCACCAATGACTCATGATATCAAAATATTTCTCATGTAGTCCATTACTGTACAGCTGAAAGGGAAATCATTAATTGCCACCTCCTGATTATTTGCAATACAGCAATGAAACCATAGCAAGTATATCAGTAAACATAAGAAGTATAATACAGTCTTTCTGCTTAAGGAAAGGCTTCATTGGCTGCAACTTCTAAGTTCTGTAGGAGTTGACAAAAATGGGAGCAGAGGACTGGCACTTTCAGGTGACTAAACACAATCCTTCTTTCCCCCACCCCAGTGTCCTAAAGATTTATTAGGCTGGCATGAAATTAGCACAATCTTATACACCAAAAAGCAAATACTTTAGTTCACAAGGTGAAGCATACACCGGGACAAGGAACGAATGATGAATGCATAACTCAGTTTACCCTTGTAGACGAACATGAAGGGTAAAGACATAATCTTTCATGCACCAAATGTTTTTCCCTGCATCTCCAACAGCATCAGTGCTCAGAGGTCTTTGTCTCAACATCCCTGCACTGAGTGCCTCACAAGCAGGTGGAAACCACAATTGGTGGAAGTGAGATAGTGGGTAGAATTGTTCATAGGAATATAACATTGCGGCAAAACACATCAAGACACATTTTCGGTTCCAGGATGACACAGCCAAAATGAAGAGGAAGACCAAGCCCAGGATAAATCTGATAATCAGGATTCAAGACTGAGATAACAGAAAAACCTAAGTGTTTCCAGTTTGGTATGAACAGGGAAGCCCGTTTCCTGCAGTCTACCTAAACACAAGGCTATCATTTATGCCCCTGGAAGTTTCTGTTTCTCTGGTAGGTATGCATGTGCATGCGTGTTGTGTTTGCATGCTGACTCTCCAGCATGCCCACAAAAGCAAGACTCTGGTCTTCTTATAATGCAAAATTGTTTAGTGATTTAAATGTCCCATTTTTCCAGGCAGCTGTAGCAGATGGGAGTGAAAACGACAAAGATTCTGCTCATATAACATACCATCTTAGCAACTCATCCAGAAATGTAGTAATACAGCATTCTAAAAGGCCATCAAGCTAACTTAAAAAGGGCTTGTCAAGAAGCATGTTAGATCACATTGTGTATTGTTGTTTATACCACAAAAGAAACACCTTAGTGCTAGTACACCTTATGTTTACAAAGCTTATGCTAATGCTACAAAATATTGTGCCACAGAATTAAAATGAAAGAAGAATCTTTAAATAAGACAAAAAGGCAAGCAGAAATACCCCAAACTAAGCAAAAAAAAGTTACAATCATAACTGATGCAGCTGCATAGGGAAAAAATCACTATACAGAATATGAAAAGCAGTAAAATATTTCTTACTAGCACAAGCTAATAGCAGTCTAGAAGGGACACTGGCAATCTTTCTGTCCAAAAATTGGGATTTTTATCTAATTGCTTTCCAAATTAGGCCCATGTTTAGAAAAGAATTTTATGTTCCAACAGTGACCCCATCTTGACACATCATTATATTACGTTGCGAGAAGATGTTTCACCAGCACTTGCTCCGCCTCCCCCAGTGGCAATTAAGCATTAATTTGCTCTCTGAAAACTAGTGTTTATCTTCAGCACATAGAAATAAAATTGAGAAATATTTCGTGTGACTCTCTCCTTCAGGATGACTTCCTGCTTTTGGCCAGAAGGGGAAGCTAGCGCTATGTATTTTTGTCACACAGCTTGGATCAATTCTGAACACAGAGGAATTGAGTATTACTTCATCACAATCGTAAATCTACCCGGCAGAATTTTAGCAACCGGAGGAACTTAAACGCATTGAACATTTATTCAGTGTGCATTGAGTAGGTTTCAGAAAGTAAAATAAAAGAATCACACCTGCCAGCATGTAGTCCATCTCGGTTTTGGTTTGGAGAGTTACTCAGAGAAGATTAGCAGCAAGTGGCTGTAATCCTATTTAGGAGTCCTTTACAGATAATTTCTGTCAGAATTTTGCTGTTGCCCTCACTGTGATCACTGCAGTAAGTCAGGGATCTCCATATAACATAGGGCTTACATAGGAATTGTCATCTTATTTCCCACCTAAACCAGAAACAAAATACAAAGCATACATTTTAACCAGTAGTTTTGTTTCTGTGTTAAGACACCTATTCAGAGTATCAATGTGGGGAACAAACTGAAAACTTCATATGAAAGGTACGAAGAGTTGCCTTGTTGCATAAATTTGTGTTAAAGGACTTTATGTTTTATTGTTGGCAACTAAGAAGAGAAATTTGCAGTATCCACCCCAGATGACTCATGGTCATCAGCATCCTTTATCCTTTTCAGAACAGATTCAGCTGTATTTATATGGTGTTCTGCAATTTTAGTAGAGGAGGAGACAGACTGAATGACTGAAGTTTTTCTTTCTGATCAACTATTCTATTTCAGCTTCTCAGCATGAAACAAACAGCTGTTTATTTGATTAAAGCTAATCTATCAGTCATGATAGATGGCCTTTCTCACAGCACTGTGGAAAGAAACACCAGCAGTAGGACATCAAAAGCTGTATCTAGTTCTGTCCAGATTTGTATCTACCTGTATGTCCCTCACCTGGCCTAGACTCAGATTTTCCAGAAGTGCTCCAACTGTCAGCTCTCTGTTCAGCCAGAGGCAGACTATTCAAATTGTCAGTGGATGAAACATTTAAAAAAATGAACAGAGGAACGCCCAAAACGCCCAAATACAAGGTTGTGTTACATATATATATATATATATATATATATGCGCACACACACACACCATTCTTTGTCCTTGTTAGCCGCTTCTTCCAGGAGAATATATTCCTAGTGCTATTTCCTTCTCAGGTAACTAGACTGATACTAGAACATGATAAACAGATACTGAGTACTTCATTAAGGATGTTTAGTCACCAATAGTGGAGGTCTGACAAAGGCCTTACATGCCCATTAGATCTTAAAAATGACCTAAAATGATGAGATAAGCAAAAATTGATAGTGTTGCATTAAAAGTATTCAAGAAGGCCTCCTTTGTTGAAGTGTCTCTTTCCCACCACCATCCCTTTCTGCTTCTGACTTTTGGTACCTACTTATTCCAAAAGAGTTGGAGTGAGTGGAGATTCAAAATATTAAGACAGCAGAGTTACTTGGGGAATGAGAAATTTCTTGAAGGGAAGGGATCTTGATTTTGTTTTTAAAAAAGCTTCTCATATTTTATACCAAACACTGGGCTATAAAGATCTTTTTGTTAAAGAGTAACATCTAACAAAAAAACCCTATGCAGACCCCAAAACAAACAAAGAAGGAAAATCAAAGCTCAAGGAAGAGCTCCCAGCTCTTAAGCCACATTTCATAATCATGACAATGACATTTCACCTTTCCTGCGCTAATGTTCAGCTGAAGTATACAGTCATTCAAATCTTCACTTACTTTAGCTGGCAACTCTGGAAAAAACAGCATTTCATGAGTTAAAGCCTCATGATCTGTCCATCTAATTGTGGAAAGCATAAAAATTCTGATGTCATCTCCTCAGACTGAATCCACTCTTATAACTAAGCCTATGACAAGAATAAAAATGGCATTAGCAATCTGTTTTAATGACACTGTTTGTATCATTTCCAATTACAAAAGTAACATTTCTCCAAAGTCATTAGTGCCCTGCCATTATAGCTGTCACCGCTTCTCCAGTCTTGGTGCTCTGAGAGCAAAGACTCTGGGTAAGTTCCTGTTAGGAATATTGATAAGCTTCAGGAAAAGCTCTTTTCCAGATGGTCTCTTATGAGGCATTCCTAGTCCAGCCATTCCTGATAAAGATTAGATGCTATTAGCAGAAAATGCTCTCCAGCAGAGTGTGAGGTTTGTCACTAGGTTAGCTGGGCCAATCATTAAGCTGTAACTCATCTTCACTTTCACAGGCATATAGAACAAGCAGAAGAGGGGAAAAATATTCTTGCCTGTTTTACATTTAATCAATGTGTCTCAAGAGGCATGAAAATATGGTCAAGTGACAAAGGGATCCTCAACATCAGCATCTCTGACAGAATTCATTTCTTAAATGTTCAGACCAAGCCCTAAACACTCAAATCGCAGCACAGAGCAGGAAAACATCCAAGAAAGCATCAAGGACACCTGTGTTATTCCCAATATGCATTTTTCTAACCTGTCATTGACAATCTCCAATGACCAGTTCTCCAAAACCTATCCAGATAACTTGCTACAGTGTTTTACTATACAGATAGGAATTTCTGTGCCCTGCTCCCAGTATTAAATTTTATTCTCTGCAATTTAAGCCTGCTATTTCTTGTCCTATTCCCCATGAATCAGAGAAAAGGGACTGAACTCTTCCTCCTCAGAGTAGCTTTCTATGCATGTTTCATGACCTCCGGATTTGCTGCAAAAATGTGAGTACAAGCCAAACAGGTCAACCAGAACCACTGAGGATGCTCTTACCTATCTAGTCCCTATATTCACACAGTTGCTTATTCTTGTTGCGGTGTCAGATATCACATTTATCCCTGTTAAATAGCAAGATATTTTTTTCAGCTACAGAGTTACCCATCTGAGTAACTCAAGGGCTTTAGGAGTTGATGCAAGTAGAAGGAAAGCTGGCCACCTTCATTTCTTGCTCTTCTGGTCTTTGCTACAATTAATTAAAAACCAAACCAAAACCAAACGACAGATGAGTTCACTGTCAAAGCCAGGGGACATTCCAGTAGTCTACATGAAATTAACTGGGCAGACCACAAAGATAACGGCATGTTTAAGCAGTTAAATCTGGTTTGGTTTTGTTAACATAGTATTAAATGCCAAGACAGGTGGTAAAAGCAGCTCCTTAACCATAAAATACAAAATCTCCAATCTCTTCAGATAAAAGCAGAGACAGAGGTCACTGACCAGAATCTTCAAGACTTCCACCTAAACAAGTACAGCCCTGATCTGATATTCTTTAGCAAGCAGAGCAGAACTGTATCGGGGGGGGGGGGGGGGGGGAGATAGATTTAAAAAAAAACCAAAACTAATCAAACTTTGTTTATATGTCACAGATCCATTCCTCTGACCTTTTCAGTTAATTTTATGTATTTATTTACTATTATATTTTAGAACAAATCTTGTAATAAATAATGATAGTAATACAGTGGGTATAGTGAGCTCTGATAGGCAGTTTCCTTGCTTGATTCTACCACCATGCACACAAACACTCCTAGATTACTTAATGATGACTGCAGTGTCTCAGATGCTCAGACAACAGTGCAGCATGTATTTTAGTGAAGGGTTTTTCCGAAAAGTTTATGGTCAGCCTTTCTGGAAGAAGACTACAGCTACAGACCTAACACTAGGTATCTAACCATGTACTTTCTTAATTCATACATTCTAAATAACAAAGATCGCATTTTAAAGTCTGACCTTGAAAGAAAACTCTTCTTCTTCCCTGTGATCTATGAAAAAGGTGACAGCAGATGCATTTTTTTCCACTGAAATAAGAGGCAAAGAAGAAAAAAATTTATTTTGCCTCCCTTATTCACTTTAATGCAACTGCTGAAGGGTGTACCATTCCCCCCCTTTTTTTTAAAAAAAAAAACCCCACCCAACAGTGACTCTCAAATGCTTGTTGGATAAATATTTCAAAACTTACCTAAGAAACAGTAAATACTTAGGAAAAAAACCCCACCCATTTATTTTAAGAGTTTACTTTTCAAAAGGTATCAGAGAAATAGTGTCAAAAAAGAAAAGGAAAGAACAAAAAAGTTTCATCCAAGGGAACTATATTTGCCTATTAGCTTAATTAATCTTTTCTGAAGACCAGTCTGGACATTCCCCATGATCAGTTTCCAAGGGACACAAAATTTAAGATTTTGGCTGAATGATGCATGTAAGAGTCATGGAATTAGGCCAACTTTTTCCTCTCCTTATTGCTTATTCTCACAAGAGCCTTATGAAAGCATCACAAGATGATGAATGCATCAGGATTCCCAGGAAAATACGATGGAACCCCACTGTATTTCTAGTGAGATGACAACCACAAAAGGCAAGCACAAGAGACAACATCTTGTGTAAAATAAATACATACATAACACTAAAAAAAACCCCAAACATTTGGCTAGGCACTCAACCTATAAAAAGATTTGGAAACCACTGACTGGAAATGCTGTTGCAAAATGTAATTTTGAGATGTATTAAGAGGAGTGTTACAAGAAAGAAATGAAGTCATTATTTCACTTTACTCAGCTCTCCACTCAATAGCTCTGAAGTACTGGTGAGGCCTCAAGTAGACTATAGCCCTCAGTTTCAGGCACCTTACTAGAAGAGATGTAAGCAAACTGGAACTCAAAGGAAAACTTCACCAAGTACATTTAGAAGTGAAGAAAAGCAAAGAATTTTTAAAATTAGGTTTTTGACAAGAGAACTGGAAAAGCAGAGAAAGGAGTGGAAGCGTACCTTTCCTTCAAGGCATAAGGTGTTATGAAGATGACAGTGAATGATTTGCTGCATCACCATCAAAAGCAGACTAAGAATAATCACTTTCACTTGAAGAAAGATAAATTTAAGTCAAATTGTAGAAAAACCAACATTCTAACTACAAAGGTGTTTAAGAACTGGAACAGGGTACATAGGGAGAATGCAAAATACCTTCCATTTGAATTTCACTTAATCCCTATACAAAGTCCTTCTGTCCATATCATACACCACCTGAAAGAATGCCGTCACTGACTGGGCTTTACTGCACTTCTGTGTAACATGTACAAGGCTCAAATATGCTTCAGATGCAGCATTTCTAAAAGAATTTCTCCCAAATTTTTATGTACCCAAAGTGATGGTTTAGTTTTTTAAAGTATTTTCCCTCCCCTCATAGCGCTCAGGCTTTTAAGACTGATCTTTTTAGAGACCAAAATTCATACTTCCTCTGAAGAACAGAGAATCTGATCCACTGTGAGATCTCCCTCTGTTGCTGGGTCAGCTTTACCCAGAGGCAAACCACATGGAGCAAATCCCTTCAGATTTTTTCCTTTCCTGCTGTAAGGCCTAAAGGCAAACCCCTCCCTAAATATCAGGGCTATAAAATTTCTCACCTCTTTTCATCCAGCCTTCCAGGAAAAAAAAAAACAACCAAAACCAAACCAAACAACAACACACACAAAACCACCCCAGAACCCACAAGAGATCATCACTTAAGTACATTTAATGAGACAAAGTGATGCACCCCAAGCTTGGTCCTGTCATTAACATTGTGTATTTCCAAATCATCATACCATGTGAACACTACTTCCAACCTAGCCTGAGTTTGAGTCTACACATTATGCATGTTTTGTTTTGTCAGACACCACAGTCTCTCAACTTTAGTTTCTTAACACTCAGTCCATTATCACTTTTAAAGGTGCTATGGCATATCTAATGAGTATAAACACCTGTGGAGCAAACCAACTCCAGGACCAGGTGAAGACATACATAGCTGACAACAGATGCTGCCAGAGAACAGCAACAAGCACGCTCAGCTCCTACAAACATCACAGACCCATTTGTTTGGCAGTTATCCTCAGACCTGCAGTCCTTTGAAAAGTGACTAATGGGTGCAACTGCCACACACAACAAAACCATATAGAGCAGAGTAAATCACTAGATTCTATTCTCACTTGTGCCTTAAAAACAGGGTCTTATAAAATCTGCCTTCTCTAAAGAAAGAGAATTTAAAATTTAATTCCAATTGCAGAATTTGTACCTTAATAGTGAACCAGCAATTCCAGGTTAACCATGTCATACTTTGCAGTCTGGAAGGTACACACCCAACAATCCATGAACAATAAACAGAATACTTTAAAAAACAAACAAACCAACACAATTGTTTGTTTTCCCAAGTACACACTAAATACCTTCTCATGGTACCACATTACCTACTTGTACTCTACTTTTCTTCCATGAACCAGCCCTTTAACTATGCTCTCAAAAACCTCTGCAAGAGCTCAGAGGAAGAAAGGTTTTGAAAAGAGAAAGCAGGCTACAAGGAACGAGAGGTAGGAACTTCACAGGCATGCTCTGGTTCTGCATTTGAAAAAACAAAACCAGACAAAGAATATAATCCATAGATTATACATGTGAAAACATGGAAATTGCATGCCTGATTATATAGGCCTAAAGAGAATATCATCAGTCTGGTTTTATATTACATATATTTGGGGAAATTAAGCCAGCTTTTACTGACATACTAGCCAGCAGTTAGAAGTACGCTGTATTCCATTTCTGACAACTACATCTTTAATAATGTACGCTACCTCTTTGCTTTTTACTACTTATTGTCATCAGAAACTTCAGATAATGAGAGAAACCTCATCTTTGCTTCCAGTGGTGCATGTCCAGCCCTGTTCCAGTGTAAATACTAACCTTCACGCATGCAGACTTTCACTCACAACTGCTGTACACAAAATACTTGTGCCCGGATTAATTTTAGAAAAAGACTTAAATGTGTAAGGCAACATCTGGTATCTACACATTCATCCAGCACGTGGAAGCTAGTTACAACCACATTTTCCAAACTTGCATGGCATGGAAAGGTTACCATATGGAGATGACTAACAGTGTTATTTGGATTAGGCTTTCAGCTACGCTCAGTCCCCTACAAGGGCTGTTTCTTGTTTATGCAACAGGCACATCATATTTTTCGGGCATGCCATATACAGTTGTAGAAATACTGAACTTTGACTGGGCTTCTCACATACACCACCTGTGTGAGGCCAAAGTGCAAGGAGACACAGGAATGTTTTACGAAACACAAGCAGTGACCAGAGCATGGAGAAAAACAAAGGGAAGGCTGCATATGCTTTCATCCACCTTACTACTGAAGGAGTAACAGTGCAAGAGCACCCAGACAACTCTGAAACAACACTGAAAGTAAACACTGCACACAATCCTTTCCCCACTCTCTAGTCCAATGTGATGCTCTCATGCAAGACAGCCTATGTGCGTGTTGAGCTGTGAAGTTCCAGGTCTGACCAACATGTTTGGGATTGCTCCATGTAATGGCACAGCAGTAACCCAGTCACCCACCCACAGCTGCTGGCACAGGAAGAAGCATTCCCTGTACTTTCTCAAGTGACAGAAAGGAACACACTCCCAGCCACTCTGCCTGTACCTGCTCTTCACTGGCCCAGCTTGCCAGCTACATCAGCACCACCACTGCTGCTCCTCTTGATCCTGCAGTCACCAACGCAGTGCCAGGTTGAGTTTGTTTCTTAGGGTCATTGGGGCAGAGAAGAAAGAGAAATTAGACTAACAGTTTTCAGTTCTCTTCATCTCCCTAACCAGTTTTGCTTATCATAAAATACCATACACATGTCTAATTGAAATGGGGCGTTGGGGGTGGGAAGAATCAGAGGCCACTACACTAAATCTGCCTCTGAAAGATAATCAGGAAATCAATCGCTGTTGTGTAGCCCCAACTCTAACAGCCCAGCTTGTAAAAAAAAATATTTAAAATTCATCAAGTTCAGTGAACCCTCCCTTGCCACTGTACACACCTTTTTTGCTTTGCTTCTGTTGTTACTGACTATACAGATTAATACAGAGCTTGTATTGTGCTAATAGATCCCATAAGCCAAAACTGGTGGCATCTTACTGAAAATATGCTCTGCTGAATTAGGGTCCTCAAACTTGAGGTTCCTACCTCAAGGTACCTGCTTAAAATTGCCACATGTGCCCATGCCAACATCAAGACATCCCAGAGCTTTTCTAGAAACCATTGCGAAGATGATCAGTGACCAGAAAGTTTAATGTTTTAATATTTTGATTATAAGAATGTGAATAGCTGCTTTCTATCAACGTAAGCTCATCAAATTGAAACTAAGCCTTATTACTATACCTGTTGAAATTTGCTCCTGTGATGGTAAAATCACAGGAACACTTAGGACAATGACACAATTCCTGAAAGACAAAGAACAATACAGCAGGTCAAAAACCAGACTGGTCACAATGCCCAGAATGTATTCCAAATAGTGCCAAATCAATCGTTACCAGTAGGGGTACAAAGAAACCCCACACCCAAATTAAAAACTACCCAACGAAAGAGTATTTACAAAGCTACTCTCCTGGCACAAGATAAAAATTCAATTCCTGGAACCGTAAGTCTTCAGAGCATGCAGATCAAGGTAGCTTCTTTCTGTACTGCTTTAGAAAACACGATGGACCAAATCCAACAGACACAAGGATCAAGCTGTGTTTGAGAGACTTGTAAAGTTTGTAGTCAAATCATTGCCCAAGTCATGTCCAAAATGAAGCCATGCTTGGATCCAGTTCTTAAATACTGCTGTTGCCAGCACTACGGCCTATGGTGATTTTGACTTGGGGAGACTGGTCCACAAATTTGAAGAAATATCTGATAGGACAGCAGCCATCTTCCAGTCTCCACATAGATATCTGAAAACACTCAGGATTACCAATCCCAAAAGTATCAACAGAAGGCAGAAGTGAAGGGCTCAGAGATGAGACAGACCCTGCTCTCCAGCCAAGAACCAAGCACTCTGCGAAGATACTGTGTTTTACTGCAGCACTACACACATCGAGTCTCATTCTCCTGCTTGTTTGCTAAATTTGACTCAGTAATCTAAATTAACTTCTTGGTTTTCTTTTCCTATGCATCATGCAAGGAAAGGGATGGGAAGGGCAAGTTAAGCACACCAATTTTTCTTCATATAAAAGAATGTTTGTACATATTGCAGGGATACTGGGGAAAGAAGCAAGCTGCAATAGGAAAATCAGAATATTCTTTACAAAGGCAAACTGCTGTTCCTACTGCGTCTTAGCAAGTGACCTGTCCACTTAAACCAAACTATTTGAACAAGGAAAGCCTGTTTGGCAACTGCAGAGTCCCCTCTGTAATACAATTACAGCTCAATTTACATTTCCTACAGAGTTGTAAGTGGCAGGTTTTTATCACTGCTGCGAGAGATCTTAAATCCTGTCTACAATCTGAAGCATGTGAAGCTGCTCATCTCTTCAAAATTTATGTACAGCAGCCTCCTCTAAGCTTTACAGATTTAAGTCTCAGATGAGCTTGCAGAATCATGTAGAGATGATATCGATTTTTCAACTCATACCTTATCAGCAGAATGAAAAGGGAAAAATCACAAACCAATTCCTAAAACTAGGAATCTGCACCCATTAGAATAAAAATTCTTACGTTCCTGAAAGATGACTGAATCAAACTTGAGACTTTTGGACTGTTTGTGAAATTTGAGGGTTTGTTTGACATTACTTTTGGTGACCTCATCCGCACATGTCAAGTAATATACACTAAAGATCTCATGCCATTTTTAACTGTAAAGCATTTATTGGACCCAAGTAAAAACTATAACCATCTTGTCCATTCACTGCAATAGACCTGCTCATGTCTGTACCCACATCAAGCCCAGGGGATGCTGACATTATAAATCTTATTGGAGTTACTTCTGTGTTTGCAACAGGCTTGGTCAGGAGGCTGTCTCTCCATTGCAACTGCTTCATGAAAACCAATTCACCACATACCCTGTCAGACGTAGCTGTTGCAGCTGAAATAGGATCCACCTTGTCAGCCACCTCAACTAAACTGAACAAAAGTGGGAAATCAAAGCCCTCTGCTCCAGCAGTTCACAGCACGTGAACGTACGCAGACAAATGGGTGGCAGTTTGCCACACCGCACGGACGTGTGACTTGTAGCAGCACAGAACAGGTACAGCACCTCACAAGGATAGCAGCCCCTGGGAACGAGGGCCTCTTCAGCCAGCCTGCACATAGCAGCCCCTGCGAATGAGAACCAGGCGCACGCTTCATTTGTCCCACAGAGGTTTCTCCTCTAAGCAAGTCGCCAAGGTGAGCTGAGAGTACAGGAGCTTTGTTCTACAAACTACATAAATTGTTTATTTAAGAGCCCATTGGGAGAGAGAGATGACGAGAACAAGTGCAAGGCTTGCTTGTGAAGCTGAAGGCAGCAGTCAGGAAACACAACTGCTAAATACAAAGCCTGAGCATTCTGGCTGACAATTTCTGTCATTTCAGTCAGATGCAAACCAACTGACCTACTACTGCAGAGGGGAGGGAACAATAATCCCAATCAAAAAGGAAATCCAATGGCGTGAATCTGTCTCACTTCACCTTCCTCTTCCAAAAAGCATTTGAGACAGCAGGAGTTGGAAAAGTGGTGCCTATGAAGCATTCATATCTTTACAGGGGGCTCCTAGTGCCTACAGCAACCCTTAATTCTTTGTCTGCCATTGGCAAGCATATTGTAGAGGGGTTTTTGTCGGGCAAACATACAGAATCAGAAGGTATAAGAATCAGACAAAACACCTATTTGCAAAGAGTTTTAAAAAAAAGGTCATCAAGAATATAGGAGTTGTGGAGGGGGGCACAGAGAACAGAAGAGAAGATCCCCTAAAAGGATAACATGACAGAGGTGTCTCTCTTCATTGAGCTGTTTAAGTCAAGGACAGGAAGGGAACAGAGTAAAGTAAGAGCCATTTTCACTTCTCTCCTACACAGAACTACAAATGTATTTGAAGAGAATGAACTGTGAGATGATGGGTGTAAAAAATATATTGGTCTACCATGACTGGTGATGGTAGTTACCTTATATGTTTAGGCATGCATCCAGAAAAAGGTGACTGCTGGTTCACAGTTATGAATCATGAATCTAAAGAACAGAATAAGAGGCTACAGTCTGCTGAACAGAACGAACCAGCAGCAATTAATAGAGACCATCAAAACACAGCTAACTTCCAAGATGTCAATAAAAAGTTTAATGCAAGACAAAGGAAAAATCAAGGAGATAAGCACACTAAGAAAGGGCCATATAAATTTCAAACATCTCTGCACTGATTTATTGTCTTCAAATAACAATAGTCACAAAACTCCATTCTTTGAGGCTAGAAAAGACAACAGCAGTTGTGAAAACATAGGTACAGTAGCAAGAAAAGTGATTTAGTAAGGGAATGGCTTTATCAAACTAGAGAGCAATACCAGGTTAGTGAGCATTAGAAAATCAGGTCCATGATTCTGATACAGGATATGTTAAAACACAAATCGTTTCTCTCCGTACCTTCCTAAAGCCACACAAGTAACCACGCCTACTTCTCTTAGCTTTCATCCACTCTTTTAAAAGTTCACCAGAGACTTTTAAATGGTTAAAAAGTCATCTCCACCTGAGGAGAATTATTTTCTTTCCAGCACTTGAAAGCCAAAGCACAGATTTCAAAACACATTCAGCTCCATGGAAGTATCTGTCTTCAAATCTACTGTTCACTGCTCTTCCTCAATTCCTTTTCTAAAACAGTTATCCCTACCTTTTCAGTTTCTCTTAACAGGGACTGTCTTGACTGTTCACCTTGAAGTAGTGTGTTCTGTGTTTAACTCTAACGTTCAGAAGACTAGACCCAGAAAACTATGGGGAAATAACACCAAATAGGCAGCAGGGACTCACCTGGTTACAGAGTTGATGCTGTAGGCTCTCTCCAAGTTTCTAGCTCTCATCATTTCCTGTTTGGTGAGAAGTCAGCAAGAAACTCTTTTCCTTCTGTCTTGTCCTGTGCCTTTTCCAGCTTTCTGACTCCAACTATCCAAAGTGGAACAAATCAGGAAGAAATGTCTCCAAAATGCTTGACAAATCTTCTCAAGACCCTCAGGCTAGCAATTGCCTCCTCCTAGGTAACTTCTGTCCTAGCTCCTACTTTTCTGGCTGTTAATCTCAGGTGCTACTCCAATCCACTCATCTTATTTAATAAAGTGCAGCTGGGATACTCTGTGCCACCACATGAAGGTACACTTTTTCCTTACACCTAATGTCTCCTCACCACAAATAAAAAGCTGGGTAACAGATAAAGAAAATATTATGTACACTGCACTTCAACAGTATCAAGAGCACAGAAAAATCCACAACAGAAGAAACTTAGAAAAACTGCAGAAGCATTACCACTGAAAGTTTCTGAGACACTGCAGAGCTAGCATTTCCTCATTTTAATCCCTGTTTAGGAAAAACAGAGAGGCATTAAAGCCCAAAACATACAAGACACTAACATTCAAAAGCAGTCACAACAAGAGACTGTCTTTTCTTACTGCAAAGCTATTTCAAAGTTTACCAAAACCTGCACAGGACCATCCAAGTATGAAAACATCCAAATAGAAACACTTTTAAGACTTGGGTGATGGATGGTTACAGCACTAATAAAAAAAAAAGTCACTACCTCAGTACTGCATTCCAACAAAAGGAAGGAAACTGGTTGGGAACAGCTGGGAGTTAATGTAGCAGGGACTAAAGATGGGGGGGGGGGGGGGAAGAGACAGTGACTGAAGTACAAACAACATTCTGTCTCTTTTTGGTCATCTTTAATTTTTCCTTATTTTTAAGGCTTACATTTGTGCTATGATATGACTGCTTCTTTATGAAAAATATATGTTAAACTGAATTTAAAAAATAAATCAATATGTTCTTGGAACTTACAAATACAAAAAAGGCACTAACCAAGTTCTCCTAAATAGGGAACGAACTTGAACATTATGGAATTTTTTCATCCCTTAGCAGGTGAAAAACGGTTAGTTTTAAAAACATACACTGAAACAAGCAATAGAATTAACTTTTTTTAAAAAACAAAACCAAAAACGATGGGATTGACTCATTCTCCAAAAAGGGCTGTTACTCATTACAGTGACATACACACGCCTACATCTGGCTGAACTCACATTCATCTCTGTCGCTCAGCTTTGCCTCATGCTCCTGGTCCGCTATAGCCAGGCACAGGTGCTGGAACTCCAGTCAAACCCTGGTCTCTTAAACTCCATCATCCCAGCTCGACAGACACTTCACAGCTGTGAAGGGACAGCCCTTCCCTCACCTCTCCATAGAACAAAGACAGAGGTGTGGATAAAGAAGCATGGAGACTTCACCACAACCATGGCAAGGAACAGAGAGAGCCTGCCAACAGTGCAACCTCAGCAAAATCTCCTCTCATACAGATATTGTACGTTAAAATCCCACAAAAATTTAACTAAGTGGCTAGGATACTTCAGTGTTACTGCACTCATTCCAATCTTGCCTACTTAAGAAATCTTTCTGTCTGGGGTACTCATATACTGAGTTTAGTAGAGCTACTAACCTGTACTAGTCATAAATGTCTAAGCTCAGCATATCCTCATTTCTAGTGGTTCCTCCTCTAAGACCATATCTCTATCTGGTTTGTCTACCAAGAAGTGGACAACACAAGGTTTTAATCAAATGTAAGCAGTAACAACAGGTTTTATTCAAAACTTCCAGTAAAGAGGACCCACTAGTTTTGGAATAAAGGTACTTAAAGTACTACAGCTTATGTGAATATAAAAGATCAAAGAAGAAAATAAACCAAGCAGTAAAAAAAAAATAATATATATATATATATTTTTTTAAAAAGTTTGAAATAGACTCACACAGGGATTTTGAAGTCCTCTAAACAATTAACAGTTAATAGGTTTGGCAAAACAAGATTCTCTTACAAAATTAAAAGCCTACTTCTGTTACATAAAATGTATAAAACTGCTCAATAGTTAGAGAGCACTCTGTACAATTTTGTCTTGAAATACATAGAGCTGCAGCCTTCAAACTGCAGGTATTAATCATTTCATCCTCTTCATGGGTAAAAGAATTAACTAGCTGCGCAATTGTTTTGGGGGAAAACGAAGAGGCAAAAATAGTCAGAATTAATAAGATGAAGCCACTATAAAAATGAAATGCACAGCAAAACTCAGACCTCAGTTTAAACTAACAAGCTATGTTTACAATATATTCTACATTTCAGTTGTCATTTTCCCTTCCCACTCCCACCTCCCCCCACTCAAATATTCCTAATTCCTTTATGGTCTAAATCTAATTAATTTCTAGATTTTCAAATACACCGTACATACATTTAGCAAAAAACATACCTAACATTCTTACAGCAGTATGGTCACGACACAATTTCAAATATTATTACACAGTTATTGAGATTAAACCTTATGACTTTTTTTTTCTTTCTTTTAAAGAGAACAGCAACCATCAGCTTAGACAAATGGTTTTAAAATGTACTACAGAGAGCCTGCAAAAAGCAGACTTCACCAGCATCGGCTCTTAGCGCCAGAGGACACAGGGGGAAACAGTGAACACTGAATGTAAGGAAGAAAGCAAATCTCAGAGTGCCAGCTACAGGAAGATCCTTCAGGAACTCAGTCTGACAGATTGTGGTTTTAGTTAGCTTGATAGTCCCTGTTGCACTAAGCCCTGCAAATCAACTTTCTAATAGTACGTTACAATGTAAACTAAAATTCCTGATACCAAAGGTATGTTAAAGGGGTTGTTTTGTCGGGGTTTTTTTTTTTTTTTTTGAATCCAACAGTTGGTCACAGAAGTCAAGTATTTTCATGGCTCTTATTCAGCTGTTGCCAGTTCAGGAGGAAAAAAATAAAATGTGTGTGTCTGACTCATACGTCCTTCAAGTACATGCAAGGCTCAATTGTTTCCAAAACGCAGGAGCTTGGGACCTTTTAAGACACTGAAGAAATAGGATTATGAGGAGAGCCCATCTGAGTAAGTACTTTATCCAGCCATTGAAGGGGACCATGAAGATGTATTTCTATCCAGCATGGAGTGCTTGTTACATCTTGGCGATGATACTCAGCTCCCCAACCCTGAAAACAAAATCATAAGTGGGGAAAAGAAAAATAAATCATCTTATTTTATAATATCAAATATGTGAGAAGCATACTTTGATCATCATCTTTCTTACCAAAGTACTCTAGCTTTCAACAGTCATTATCAACAGGGTAGCAGGGTGCCAACTATTATCACATTTCAACAAACAAATCTGAAGGTTTTTTTTAAAAAAATTAAAAATTTGGAGAAAGTATCATTGTGAGATCTCTCGATCTCTTGGAATGGAATTCTTTACATTCTTAAAGACATAACCTGTGGCAGTGCAAAATTTCCCTATACCTCACTGCCAGCTGCATGATATCCCAATAAAGCCTCTGAAGAGGGGGATAATCAAGTCTTCTTTGGCAAAACCAAAAATAGAGCAAACTGGGGGGAAAAGCTGTTAAACAGATCAAAAAATTAGAAAATGAGGTCACAGACTGACATTATGGAAGTGGGGGGGAGGCATCTGTCTGACAAGAACCAAAGCATCATTCACAGGATGGGCATGATAAACTAAGCAGCAAGTCAGAAGCTTTCCTTTCTGGAAAAAGAGGGCATGGTCATTCTCCAGCAGGCTAATCCTCAAGTTAAGACAAGATATGTTTTGTTTCAGCTCATACCTGATTCAGTTACAGTAATTACCAAAGACTTAAGCAGGTATTTTAAGCAGCACTCAAAATCATTTTAAAGTGAACCATTTTTGGGACAGGTCTGGAGACAAGACTAAGACAGCCGTGGGTACAGCTAGCTCTGCTCTGTATTCACCCCTAATGAAGGGATTACCCAGCTCCCAACACAGGTGGCAGCCACTCTAAACACTGTGTGGTGCAACATCCAATATGCAGGAGAGGTCCTGTGCAACTGTGGAGGCAACGCTGCCGTGTGGCTCTATAGGATGCAGAGCTATAAACAACCTATATCATTTTAGGAATCCCTGTCCTAACACATCTGAAAGTTTCTATCCTCCTGTCAAGAAGAGCACTTCAGCATATTATCATCTTCATCTGACCGCTTTCCTGTATGTGACCAGCCCTTTTATATTGGTACCTATGTTGACACTCACAGGCACATCACAAATCTTGACCTTGCATCCCCCCTAGAATAGAAATGTATGTATATTATTCTAAATAATTACTGCAGCACCTAATTTGAGAGCTGCCAATCAAGACAGATTTAGAGGATTATGCTATCTACACTCCCACAACTGCTATAATGACTTACACTGCAGTCCCAGCTCAACTGTCCAAAAATACCACCAAAGAAACAGGAGCATAAAGTTCAGCTGAGCCTCTTACAGAGTAGGAGATAGCATAGATCGTAACAATGGTCAAAAAAGTGGGCAAAAGCTGATGCTACATCATCAACTGGTGGATTTTCCACTTTTAGGCCAGGTAATTAATGACTCAATTATTTTCAAAGCTTACTCATACTGTATCTTACCATATCCCACAAAATTTAAAAGACAAGCCCCATAATTCCAGAATAATTATGCAAATAATTCTATATACATACACAGTTTATACACATACTAAATACAAGAATTCAGCTGAAACACTAAAAATTTACAAGAAGCAATTCAATGAAATGAGAATAGTTAACAGACATGATAGAAATGCTTCACAAATGACTACAGACTTATGTGAAGACTTCAAGTCACCTCAAGCTTTCAAAGTATGTGCATCAGATGGAGTTTTGTCCACAAAGACAACTTTGTTTCATTAAGATTTGTCCTACTCTTAAGGAACATTATTCCATACTTAAAATTCAACAGCTATTAACAGGTCAATGGAAGAAGGCACTGGACCATTCAAAATCACCACATTAAGAAAAAAGAATTTATTTTGCTTACAAAATTACCTCAAGCAAATTTTCACATACCTTTACAAAACTCATACGGAGAGTGCACATCTTAGTAAGCTCGTACACGGTCTCAAAGCCATGATTAACTGACTGAGCCAAAAGCTGAGCAAACTCTTGATTATTGAAAATTTTCAAACTGCAGCCACTGGGGATTTTACAGACTGTGGTAGGATGGAACCCATGATGGTAGTTGCAGTTCCGACTTTGCACAAAAATACTGCTGTCGCTCAGACACTCAGCATACACTTCCCCACCAACGTAATAGAGATGAACACCTGGGAAGAGAAGGTTGACATAAGGAGATGAGACAAATTCACACTGTGTATCTATTTCTCATGCTCTGTCACCACAGAAATATGTTTCTGCTTAAAGAAATAAACAATTTTTGCATATCAGACCATCACCTGTCTGTCTTCAAACTTGGTATTTACTTTTCTGTTTCATCAGTAGGCAATTTGAGCAGAGGGTGCATATGTACATATATATAAGGGAAATTGGCAATTCCTGCATTTTAACACACCGCATATTCAATGATAAACTAGCAAGCACTGCAGTAGTTCTGATTCAGTACATTAGATAGCTTGACCACTTGAACTTTTTCTCATTATATTTATGTAAAACAATACTTGGGAATGCAAGAGGAGAGAGCAGAAACCTACTGCGTAATTTCTAGATACTAAAGCAGCCCCAAACTTGATTCTCTGGCAAAGTCCTGAATGCTGTTTTGGATAGCAGGGTTTTTTTGAGCTCACTTCAATTCCAGCAAGCTGGAAAAAATAAAGTTGTCTTTATGTTTCTCAGATGTATCTGTCAAATGAGGGTACAAACCAATTTTATAGTCCTTTCCCCTTCTACTGCCTGCTCCCTCACCTGCCACTGATGGAAACAAGCCCCAGAAGAGTGACATACAGGGAAGCTTTGTGGAGATCTGCTGTCACCAGGACTCAATTCCAAAGGCTTTGAGAGCAAGAAAATTTGCCTTTTGTGTTTAAAAATGGATTATTTGCTGTTTAAACCTTTTACCTCCCACAGCATCATGAGTCAGAGAAGTGAACACAGAATTTAAAAACTAAACTGAAGTCCAGTCAGAAAGCCTTGACTGTGCCCTGTCACCTAAGATTGATTACGTATGTACTTGTGTGGGTACATATATACTCTCACCTGATCTGCAAAAATTTATGGCTATGTCT
Source organism: Athene noctua (assembly GCF_965140245.1). Taxonomy (NCBI): domain Eukaryota; kingdom Metazoa; phylum Chordata; class Aves; order Strigiformes; family Strigidae; genus Athene; species Athene noctua. The sequence continues at coordinate 35,769,248 of NC_134040.1, forward strand.
TCGAGTTTGGGATTTACTCCTCCCTCCTCAAAGACTAACAGTTTTACATCATCATTAGTTACACACATGTACTTATTTAACAGCATCGTTGTCTCTTCCACACTCTGCTTCGGTACATACACAGTTAAGTGCTTCAGCAGAACTCTGCTTGCAGCTGGGTTACTTTCAACAGGAAAATGAATGAGGTGTTAAATAAATATCCTGATACTTGGTAAGATGGATGGGGAGGAAAAGAAGAAAAAAATATTAGGACTTGAGTGGCACAATACAGGTGTGCTGTACTGCTGAGGGCCGCACAAGACCTCATGTATAGAAAAGCTCTCCAGACCGCAGGCTTAAACTTTACGTTCTCTTCAGTTACAATTCTTTTCTCCCCTACGGAGGAGGAAGATATTTCACTAATTGGCACTTACAACATGTACCTCACTGTTTGGGCATGCTGAACCCAAATGTCTCAGAAAATTTCGAGTTTTAATAACGTAAACACCTAAAAGATTTGTCTGGCAGGAATGCCCCATTGCAGGGGGCAATGTCAGTTTTACCTGTCATTTGCATTACAGGTGATTTCTCAGAGAAGAGGACTGTATTAAGTCAGACATAAACTAGAAGCTTTTCTCTTTTGCAGGACACTGTCACAGCCATAGAAGAGAAGCACAAAATTCCCACTGGAAGAGTAACCAGCCTGTGACAAATGCATTTGGAAAGCTGTTTTGGCAGGTTGTCTCTCTAAATACATGTTAGGATAGCTAATTTATGTTGGAACTAAGGCTAGCTAAAAATGTGGTGCCGAGAACTATAATTTGGATTTCCACACATACCAATAATCAAGATAAATCAAGACACTTCATTAGACAAACTATCTTAAGATGCCATTCCAATTAAGATTATGACAGCCTTTGGGCAATTAAAAATTGATTAAGGGTAAAAAGCTCCCTGTAATTACACACCAGGTAAGAACAATACTTTGCTTATATGATCTGACCAGAAAATTATATATTTACCAACACAAGCACTTATATCATGTACTTGGGAAGACCAGCCTGCTCTTGAGGCAAGTGGCCCAGGTTGTCACGTCTAGGGGAAACACCCCCTCTCCCTCCCCCAAACCCAAAACATGGATGTGAAGATCCAAAACTCACCTTTGCCAATATGCCGCCTAGTGTTCTCGATGGTGGAGTTGCGGTTAACGTTGGAGAGCAGCCCCAAGCAAAATCTGTTCTTGTTGTTTGAAGGGTCAGTGAAGCCATCCACCAGGATGCTGGTGGAAGAAGCGTGGAATGCCTCCCCAACGCGATTATTCAGCTCATAGTAAACAATGGAGCACCAATGCTTTGGCTCTTCATAAGCGACTGCCTGAACATCTGTAAAGCAACAACAGAAATGTTACAATCTAACACTGCTGGAACACAGACTTGAGATGTAAAGATTCATAAACCTGCAGATTTTGGCTGAAGATGACAGAAAGATGAGCTGAATAATCAATTGCAGCTAAGTGAAGGTTCTTCTCTCTTCAGTTATCTGTGAACTGCTGCATCTTCTACAATACACTATGGTGTGGGCCCAGACAGAAGAGAAACACTGCAGTTATACAGCTCTGCTTTCTTACCAATTTAGTAAATTAATTTCTACTTCAGTTCATTTTACTGGGATACCAAATTACAAGTCACCTTTGTGCTTACCATAAAGTTGTATAGTGACAGGGAGAAACAGCATCATACAACTGCACAAGAGACCATTTGTAACTTTGGGTACTGAGAAGTATAGCGAAGTAGCTTAAATATGAAGGCAGCAGATCAATCTTTCAGCATTCAGGAGGGCATGCACAAATCTTACTCCTGGGCTTCTTGGGGAAAGTGTAGCAGACTTCAAAAACTAAGAGAGACTGACATTTGTCTGCAGAACATGCATGAAGCACATCTTCAATATGAATAGATACTGCTTGGGATCGGAGGCTGAACAAGGGCATAGCGCACAGGATTCTGACAATTACACTGCACTGAAGAGCAGATGAACGGGAGGAAGATACTATTTAATGAGAACCTTTTATTCATCAAATGCTACCAAATGCAAAATCTGCAACTGTTCATCACCAAAGGAATTACTTGCTGAGTAATAGCAAGGATTTCTCAGAATGTGGTTTTCCAGACTCTGGTAACAAGCAGCTCCTCTTGAACAGAGAACTGAAGCTGGGGATTATGCAGAACACCGACAGAAAATTCCTGGTTCACGACTTCTACCCATCAAGCTCTAGAAACACATGGAAGTCTTGAGGTAACACTTGTCACTGTGCACAGGGAACAATTTCTCCAGATGATACCAAAGGTCTTTACCAAAAAGTGCTTCCCAGTGGGTGTCCAACAACAACACAGGCTTCTTCAGATACCTGCACCCAGTGCACATTCTTTCAAGTGCCCAATACAGCTACAAATTATTAAACTGCCTCCAAATAAAAGGAGGATAGTGAAGGGATGTGGTTGCTTTGTGTGGTTTCTTTTAAATGAAGGAGGCTATTTATTTCACTACTAAGCCTAGCACAGTTGGACTTGCTGCTAAGATACCAACTTTGGAGATTAAAGATCCAACTACATGTCGAAGTGCTAAAATGAACATCAGACTGGTATCATGGGAAAACTTGCTTCTCTGGCCAGAGGTTTCCTTCTCCCAGCCTCAAGACTTTACTGAAATCAGCCAATTTAGACCAGTGTCCATATTTTCCTCTGTTCACAGATCATACCACTATGAGTTTTGAGACACGTGCAAAACAAAAAACAAAAAGTCCCTGCAAACCAGCAGTACATAGCAGATACAAAAGGTGGCAAATAATCAAAAGCAGGAGAACACATCCTATATCACTGTGCAAAACTTTTGAGCATAGTGTCTACTGCTGACCAATAACTTGATTAAAACACTGGTAAAAAGGAGCTGATCTTTCCTGATAGCCTAACATTTTCTATCCTTTCACATAACTATAAAAAAACCCCAACACAGTAAAGAATAATAAAAATCAGTCATTAATTATCAGTAAGAAGTTACTACACTTTTAATTCCCATGAAGATGCCAGCAATTATCAAAGCTGCAGCTTTGCCCCAGTTCTCAAAGTCAGGAAGAAATCTTGCCAGCTGGCCATTCTTACAGAATGAATCATATCTCTCTCACACAGATTTCATACTAACTTCATTACATTTGCTTTAAGTCATGCAGAGCAGGTGCGTTTAGTCTCTCTATTCCCAGCATGGGCCAACAATGGAAATTACCCAACTTCATTGACAGGATGCAGCTTGTTAAATCAAATCTCTTAAGACTAACAAATCACCATGAAGAACATGCTTCTAAAAAGTTTGCAACAAAAATGCTGCAGTAAGTTCACAGTAAAAACTCTTTTACAACCTGCAGCAGATTTTGTTTTTTTTAGGTAGTGCAATTACAGCATATGTATATGAGTAATAAACACATGAAGGCACATAAGTAAGGTTTTTTGTGTTGTTTTTTTGCTGGTTTTTTTAATGAAGAGACAGAAATTAAAATTCATTGTACTAAGCTACTAGGAGGGAAAAATACCAATAGACACAATTTTTACTCTGAAATGGTTAAAAGTTAAGAAGCAAGAAAAACATAAACCCTTTTCTCTATCAACTTTCATGTAATAAAGGAATTCTATAGTACTCATGTATTTTGTGAGAAGGACAAACATGGAAAGGTCTTGCAACTGGGCATAAACATTGATAAACGTGCTTTGGGCCAGCAAGGACTATACATACACACAGAATGTACTGGATCAGTGAAAAGTGGAAATGTTACAGATGGGGGTTTATCACATGCAAAACTCATTCCACACAGAAAGTAAATAGGTTAGCACAAAAGCCATCCAAATTGTTCTAAGAGAGCAAATATACTTCCTGAAACCAGACATCAAGCTTAGCAACAAAACAAGTACAAAAAAAAAAAATTTAAAAAAATCAAACAGTTAAATTGTTCATATGTTTGTGATCTTGATAATAATTTTGGCACAGCATCCAGCTTGCTGTTCTTTTTTGGCATGAGCCACAACTGTGTAAGCTTATGTGTTCTCTAAAGGGGATATTTCTCACAATGTGATGAATGCACCAAATCCTTTACTCAGCAGTCACGGCTGGCTGCAAAGGCTTCTAAAAGCAATGTGTAAGAAGATGTCTATGTCATAGTGCATAAAGCAATACGAGTTTTTAATGCAGATTTTTAAGTCTGCAGCAATGCCACACCTCAGGCAGACAGCTCTGAATTGTGAAGCAAGTGCTATCACTGCATGACTCAAATATGAAACAAAAATTATGGGAGAGGATGGAACAAAACCAAATATGAAAGAAACCCTCAAACACCCTTATGACCAGGAGAAAGGTAAATTACTAAAAGCAGAGCATACTCTTTAAGGACTGAGTTTAGAATTCAGGACAAAAACATATTAAGAAAAGACAATTTTCTGAGATGTACTGTCTCAGAGTTAAAAATACTATTATATTCCAGTTGCCCAGGTAAAATGTCTCTGGGCGTTTAAATAACTGACAGTAGTAGCATCTGTCCTCTGATCAAGTCTTTGCTTGGAGAGTTATACCTGACCACCTCTACTGTCATCCACAACTCAGTAGGCTCTATATAGCATTAACTGCATTGTTTCAGTAAGTCAAAGTACTCATAAGAAAAAGATTCCTTGCCTTGCACACCTGTCATTTCAGCATCACACACAGAAATGTGAAGCATCACAGGAATTCTTTCTGTTTGGTGATTAGCGGAAGTTCCAGATATGAAACATAAAACAACTTTAGTTGTTGAGTTAGTTGGGAGTAAGAAAGTAACAAACCCCGTACATTTTACATGCGATAGCTTCTTGTCCTAAATATTTACATTTATAAATTTTTATCTCCAGATTTACCATTTCATCCCTTACAACAACAGAAAAAAAATAGATGGTTGGGGTTTTTTTCTTTCCTACAGCTAAAAATTTCCATAATCAACATATATCCAAAATTAAAACTCAGTTATTAAAAGTAAGTTCTGAAAATTCTTTACTTTTAAGAAGCAAAGCCGAGGACAAGAAAGAAGTGTTTTTACCTCCTCTGTGTATGTCAGGGGGAATTGCAGGTGCCATCATGTTGGTATCCATTGGCTGGGAGGTATCATGTGTCATCTGATCTTCCGGAGGCAGGTAAGCAGGAGGGGGAGTATCAGCTAAATATAGAAAAGGCAGAGATACACAAGTCCTTTCCTCTCTTTAAAGTATATAGACATACCTACATAAACACTTTTAGCCTGGAAATGCTTCCAGCCTGACTCAGCTATAAACTGCCACCCACCAGAAATCTGAGAAAGCAATCCTGGACCTTGAATCAAGAAAGCAAAGAATTACTGTGCATATTAAGCACAACTACAATATAAACGAGTCACTTACAAACCACAGAAGAAGGCTCAGCTATGTTTCCAGCCTGCGTTTTTTGCAGGTCAAAAGTGCTGTATAGACATTAAGGCACAAAGAGGTCTCAGGACCAGGCCAAGAGTAGATATTGAATGTGGTAAAACTTTCAGTTTTAACTTTTCTGTTTCCAACATGATTCTATCAGCAAACTATTCAGATGTCCCAGATATATCCAGGACCTTATTATTGTCATTGAGAAGTATTAGCTCTACTTCCCTAGATTGGGAATAGTAGAAAATGTTCAGGAACACAAATTGTACAGAAGTAGCCGTCTGGGTCTGCAATTTATTTGTCAATGTCTCTTACTGGCTGTACTGCCCCGTTCAGGATTGAATCACTAGCCTAAAACTAGCCTGTGCACAATGACCATACTCACTAACACACTACTTTCAGCCCTGTTTGAAGCGTCCCAGCCAGGTACTCGTGTTGGCCTTCACTTGCCTATTTCATTTCTGGGAAAGGTTCCCAAACAGCTTCTTAGAAGCTGCAGGAAGTTGCCAATGTCACTATTTCCCAACACACCAGAGGACACTCTCCTCCAAATCAATTGCACAGAGGTACATGCAAGAGAAACCCTTGCCTGATTCCTGCAAGCTTTTGCTGCAAAAGATGAGATTGGATTACCACTGTGCTATCTCTGGTGAACACAGCTGCTGCTCATCCCCATTTACTTCCATTACTGAGAACATGAATTGCAAACTATCACAGCAAATAATCACAGAGGCCTCCAAAACCCTGAAAACCAAATAAGTATCAACCAAAGGCAGGTGAATCATACCACTGCTTTGGAAGTTTTAGTGTTTTCGTGGTAGAGTTTTTTGTTTGTCTGGTTGGGTTTTTTTTTTAAAAAAAACCCCATATATTAATGAAATCTATTAACTGCTTATTGTTTAGGAGATACTCTGTTGAGAGCTTTACATATAATGCTGGCAGGTACCTTGCTAATTCCCTTACTTGGATACCCTCAGTTGGAAAGAGAGCGGCAGAGAAAGACAAATGACAACAGGACTATATTAAAAGCTTAACAGAGCTAAAGCCTTGTGTTTTACTAAGCCTTAAATGTTCGTGTGTGTGTGCAAACATGTTAGTGATACACAGATAGGGAAACAAGGTTGTAGGGTCACAGGCAACAAATTAGCCAGTATCTAGAAAGTTTTCAAGATCTCTGAATAGCTGCCTTGCTGCTTTTTAAAATTTATTTATTTTTCAAAAGTCAGCCTCCTCCCCCATTAGGGCAAGACGGACAACTGTCCAGAGCTAAGCATCAAGGACATCAGTATCTTGACCTCTCCTCTAATTCAATTTCTTCACTGCAGCTGCTGACTTGTCTTTACAGGCATGTGGACAGAAAAGACCCTCACAGATCAAGTGAACTTCCACAAGTCAGTGTTCAGGAAGACCTTGTTAGAGAAGCCTTTATCTCTTCTGGAAGAGCCCCAACCATACCAATCATATTTAAAAAAAAAAAAAAAAAAAAAGAAGGAAGGAAAGAGCTGGTTTTGTGTCAAGTTTTCACATTGTTTAGAAAAGCCAATACAAACTCTCTTTCCTTCCCTCCTGCCCCTGCAAATTCAGTAGTCTTCACTCACAAGAGAAACATTTTAGAGAAACAACTATCAGCAGCAGCAATCTATGGATTTTGTGTAATAGAAAACAGATTTTCCAAGTCTGCCGCTTTGTTTACCCACGGCCCTCCCTCAGCCCCCGAAGAAAACATGCAAACAGAACATGAGTAAGTATTTGTATGGAATCCTAGAATCTAGATCAAATCTGTCACAGACTGCTTCTGCAGTATTTTTATCCATCTGCATATAAAGACCAAAGAAAGACAGCTTCACAGAAGTTTCTATGGACATCAGTCAGCAAATAAAGGCTGTTACTTCTTTGACTTTAGGAAGTAAAACTGCCCAAAGATTTCTGTTCAGGGCCTTAACGAACTGTTTTTCAGATGAAGTTATTTGTTTCTTGAAATTATGTCATCATGTGAAAAAATTCTATCAAGTAGCAATAACATGATCCCCTTGAGAAACATCCTTCTTTTTCAGAACTAAAACCTTGCACTACATTTATGATGATCTCTTTCCTAAAGAAGGATGGACTGTTGCATTACACTTCTTGTGCATTAAACACTATGCTTTGTACGCTAAACTCTTCTGCGGACCAGTTCAACATTTTGAATCCCTCCCCCTGCCCCAGAAGAGCTTTACCGTAATGTTTTGTGTTTGAAAGAGGCACAATATTAAGCCACTCAATATCATTACTAGACAAAGTGATTAGAGTCTTTATTACCTTACATCTCCTCAGTTAGCTATTGAACACAAATGTTAGCTGATAATTTAGTATTATTAAACAAAAAAAAATCATACCAGTGGTGTGCAACTACCTTCTCCCTTCTGAAGGGAAATCGAAGTTGACCATACCTGGCATCTGGAAAGGACTTCCCGGGTCTGAGCTGGCTGGAGAATGCGGGTACGTGCTACTGCTGCTTCCAGGCGAGTTTGGATAGCTGCTGTTGGGTGAGTGAGGGAACGGGTGACTATTGGGTTGCTGAAAAGAGTCTGGGAAAGTAGCGTTGTGTGGCATGTGGGGCTCATTTTGTCCCAGGTTGCGGAACTGGGCCAAGAGGCTGTGCTGGGGGTTGTACTCACTGTGCCTTGGAACCAGCACTGGAGGAAGGACTGGAAAAGGGAGAAAAAAAGAAAAGCCATAGCGTTAGACTCTGTTCTGAAGGACTAGGCTATACAGGGAAAAAAACACTCCACATTGTTGCTTCCCTAGGGCACATTCCCATCTGTCTTAAAAACAAGGTAGTCAAATCTAGGAGCGCATGTCTAAGCAAGAACTCTTTTCCTTATATCCGGTTACTGCATAGCTTGAATTCATAGCAATCATGCTAGCTACCTGGTTTGCCAGATGGGAGCTTGTTTTCACAGAGGGCCAGTGAAGAAAAGCCAAGAACAAACCGCAGTTCTGCATTTTATTTTTATTTGCACAAAGAAATGCTGGGAAGTAAGTGTGTTATAGTGCTGACATGCAGTTCATTTTGCTGCACTTGTGATCCTGCTAATCATGTAATGGCCTGTAACCCAAAACCTTGCTAATAAGCACAGATATTTTTTCTGAAGACAATACTAATAGGCCTTGAACTCAGTCTGGTTCCAACAGCTGTAATATTATTTTTAACCTGGACTATGTTCTTACAAGTTAGCATTAAAACAGTTATTAACTCTTCAAGTCAGTTTACAAAATGTGCAATTTAAACGAAATTATGTAGTTCAAAACAACCAACTGAGCAGCAATTGAGCTTCAGCTATATGCTATGGGATCAGAGAAACACACTAGTCTCACCACACTCCCAAAGCCTCCTCACCAGTGGAGAAACAAAGGTCTCTTTTTTAACAGGGAATATGAACACGATACCAGATACACTAAGATAAAAGAATCAACACTTTTTCCAGTGCCTCAGCTTCTATCTTTGAATGCCTCACAGCAAAGCCCAAGCCACTCAAAAGATTAAAAGCTAGTCTTGTTATAGATTGAGATTTTTGGCCAATGAGGGGAAGAGGAGAGGCAAGGGCAGGGAGAGGGAGATCCGTGCACAAAGTAGCGGAAGTGAAATGAATAAGTTATTCCTTTCCACATCTGCCTCCCTTCAGCACCTCCATTTTCCAGCTCCAGCAGGACTAGAAGAAACCCCCTAGGATAGCCTGCCTTCAGGTGAGGGTGCAGAAAAAACACAAAAAACAGTGGAAACAAGCCAGACTACCATTCCCTCTCCCCGAGACTCCTGCCCTGTCCCCAGCAGCAGGTGTACACACAGAAGAGGAACAGGAGTACGTATACAGAACAAGCCTATGCAGACATAACTATCACTCAGATTCAGAAAGATGTTTCGGAGACAGCTGCTTCACTAAAAGGCTGAATTACAAACTAATTGCAAAAAAACCCCCAAACATCATCTTGCCAAGACAAACAGGTTCTTCTAAGACACTGGGGCATCTTTACTCTTCCAGCACTCTGCTTATACAGAAGCATTCAGTTACTTATGTGAGCATCCTCAAGTCTGAGAATACCAGTACACTGTTCAATGCATAAACCAGGCCTGAGGTCTAGGTGTTTAAAACGGATATAAAAGGATGCCGCACACAAAACTCACTCTCCATTCCTAAAGCAAGTCATAGATTAAATATTTAAAAAAAAACAACCAAACAAAAAAACCCCACACCAACAAAAAAAGTAGCAGCAGGTTTCCCTTGCTCTTTTTCTTTTTGCACATGCCTAAGAAAGAAATTAAGCCACCAGATTTTTGCCTGCTAGTGGCATTAATGCATGATATATATCTGATCCTGGAAATCTTCACTGAATATACACTGAAAAAAAACCCCTCACTACTGAAATTGAGGCTGCCTGTCAGAGTCAGAAGCAGGTTTTAAAGATTTAATCTGATGTCTCACTTTCTTAAGAGTGGCCTCACTGACATTCCACCAGATATCAAATATTTGAGATTTGAGGCAAATGTCACCCCTAAGTAGATTAAAGATGTGAAAATTTTAACCAACTCCACTTTACAAGGAATATACAAAATTCCTAATTATGGAATTTTCTGAAACAAAACACATCCATCTGCCATTCTGCAGAAGTTCTCAACTGCCAAACACACCCTGGGACTCTGCATCTCCCTTGACTCTGCAGACTGTCCCTTGCCTCTAATGCAACCATTCTCACAACATCACTGGAAAAAGCAATTAAAAAAAAAAAAAGTTACCCAACATTCAGGTGGACATCACAAATCCCCTCATTCACAACACGGCAAATGTCAACTCCAATCTCTCAGAATATTAAGATCTCTCAGAATTAAGCTTGTTCTGTTAAATCTAGCAGTCCTTTTGCAGTGAGGTCAAACACTATTTAATTGTCATAGCCAACATTTGCTGGGCTAATAAATTACCAGAGAAAAAAGTAACAATGAGATCATGTGTTAAAAAGTATTTTCCCTTTCCTGTCTTTATGATTCTTCCTTACTTTTCCGAGCATTAAAACCACAGCTTTCCTATCTCTTCCCTTCCTATGGATGAAGATCAAACCATTAACTTTCCTGAAGTTAAGTTGTGCAGAAAGTACATCACTCACCTTTCCCAACCCCTACCTTGCATTAAACAATGACACACAATGACATTACAGGAAGCCACATGATTTATAGCATTTTAAAATAGAAGAACAGGATATTTTCTGTATGTTTTCTGTAAGCAAAATAAAGTAGTGCCATATTTTCCCAAAGGTATAGACGCATGTTTTCTCCTGTTGGGCAGAACAACTGGTGAAGTTTAGAAGGACTAGAAATAAGAACAAGTATCCTCTTCCCAGCTCCCCCTCATGCAAATCTACACATTTTGTCCAACTACTTCAACCTCAAATGTTGAAATGCCACCTTCTTCAAAATATACATGGAAAAGGGGGAAGGGGGGAAAAGATTACAACTGATATTGATACAGCAGAAGTATATATCAAAAATATCACTGCAGAATTTACTTTGAGTGCTGCCCCTAATTCACATCCTCCCTGTATACATACAACCTTAAATGAGGAGAAAAAGCCCTGAAAGGCCACGTCAGGGGGGACAGAGTCTAGAGAGCTCCAATTAGTCCAACTCCAAGACAGTCAACTCACTGCCATAACCTGATCTCTCTGCAGCTCATGGGCTTTTTGCAGGCTAGCTGCTCCTACCGGAGTCACAGAGGCATGGGCTTTTTGCAGGCTAGCTGCTCCTACCGGAGTCACAGAGGAGTTAATCGGAATGCTATGCACTCAGGAGTGAAGACATGAGCAGGGACTGGGCCCTTTGCAAGTATGGAAGGATGCCAGGAGTTCAAAATGTAAAGGGGGATGCATACCTTTATTGCTCCCCTCACCCCTGTGTAAGGTGCTGAGCTTCTGGTCAGGCTGCAGGCCTCAACCATATGGAATAACAAATTACTGAGGCTCTGTACAGCAGGGGAGGAGGCTGATCTCTGTTGCAGCTGCCAGCTCCAGGAAGAGGTATAATTGAAGGGGAGAAAGCATGAGAGTTATTCTGTGCTAAGCCAGCACACCTGTTGCTATAAAATAATGAAGCAGCGCACATCTTTGCCACGAGGATCTCTGCAGGACACTGCTCTAACCATTTGCAGCCAGAATTTCTCCCTCTTTACCTTCTTCAGCAAAAGGGAACACAGATACAAAAAAAATAATTTTTTAAAAAAATTATCATGGGCTGCATATATTTAAAGGAAACGTACTATTAAATACACTGTTGTTTTAAAAAGCTACTGCAACAGATTTGCAAATTCAACCTCATTAAAATGGTTAAAACCAGTTAATGGAGCAGAACCACAAGTCATCCGACAGCTTGATTTCTGTACTTTCTCAAACACCAGATTAAAAGGTTTTATAGGCAATACCACAGCTAAATTTTGCTCCAAGATTTTGTGTCGATGTGGACCTGTAGTTGAGTAAAGCTACTAGTAATGGCTGAAAAGGAAGACAAACCACCTAGAAGCCAAGCTGATATGTTTGTGGAACTGTAGCTCAGAAGAGTTCCTCTACCTGTCAAAACAGCCTGGGAATCAGGTAGCTTGTTTTTACCATGCAAATAATACCCAGAGGGTACCTGCACCAAATAAGTGGAGCTGTATTAAAGAAATTACAACTACAGGGCAATTTCACCCAAAGGGCTATTTCATCTAAGAGCCAAGAATGCCAAAAATATAGAAGATAGACCAAAGACAAGCTGGCTGTTCAGACAAATGTTCCAACTAACCACACCAAGAAAGAAATACTTTTATGAAAATGTAACGGTTGCCTTTGAAGAATGCTACTGATCTCTACTCTTTGCATCTCCAGCATTCCATGCTGTTCTTCAGAAAACTAACAGGTGTGCTGTCCTAGAGTAAAGATTTTCTTGGTTTTATTTTTGTTTATTTTCACCTTCCGAAGATAATGATTTTAGCAAACATGGAAAGTCTCCCAATTTATGACTACAACTTCTTTTGCTTTTTAAAGTTTTTCTATTAAAAAAACCCTCTAACCCAAGTCAAAGGACCTGCTGTACTTTCAGAGTAGCATATTTTTTGTACAGATGGGTTTTGGTTATCTTACACAAGCTCAGATGACAGCTAGTTTTCATCAAGAGCTCATTGGTTTTGCATGTTACATGAAGATTTGGGTAGGTATCTTCCTCTCTATGTCTGAAAATTGAAAGACCAAGTAATGAATTGCAATAAGGGGCCACATATAAGAAAGCAGACTTTGATCATCTTTCCTGACAAAGTAGATTCTACTTCTTCTGTGAGTTTTACAAAATTAAAAAAAAAAAAAAAAAAGCAATTGCTGCTGCACTTCGTGCTCTTAAAAATCATGACTTGGTCGACATATGCTCTGTAGAAGTGTTTGTACAGGCTTATACCACAACACGGCTCTCAGCCCTAATGAAGACCTGAGGGCACTATCATTAGACAGTGCGCTTTAATTTCCAAGCATCATATACCTGTATTTTCATATGAATATATGCAAAGCCACTTATGTTTTACTAGAAAAATAGAACTGTGGGTTGGGAAGGAGGGAAATCCTCACGCACCAGTTCGTGCTATCTGGAAATGGGTATCAAAACATGGCAGGGGGGAGGAACTTGTAGATTGTACTCCATGCTCTAGATAGAAAATCCTGCAAAGATGAAATTGTAAGAACAAAAAAGAGATAGGAGAAGAAATAGAAAAAAAGCAAACCACCCAACAACAAAAACCCCAAAACACAGCAGCAGTGTTAAACTAACAAATTTCAACTCTCCTACAGACTCCTAGCTTAATTTCCTGCCTTTGAGACCATGGCAGCTGAAGCTGGCTGTGGCATCCTGGTAAGCAGCCCAGTCCCATGGTGGGAACAGAGCAGGTACCCATGCATGCTCAGCTGAATGTGCTTAGCTTTGCTAGCTGGCTGTAGCATTAGAGAGTCAAGGAAGAATGCTGACTGAAAGGTCTTGCCAAGATCTTGCTTGTAAACAATTAAACGCCAAGTAGAAAGAAAAGTTTTAATGTCATTAGGTTTTCCCGTGTTGCCTAAAACAAGACCTGGCATAACTGATTATTCTTTGACCAGAGGACAAGTTCTCACATACAAAGACACTTACATGTCTACACTTAGGATCGAGTTTACTCTTGGTTAACAAAAAAATTAATAAGTGTTGTGGCAAAAGCAACCTCTGAGGATTGAGCTACTTTATGTTGTTCCAACAGCACCTGGCTTAAGCAAGACCGTGCTATTGGCTGTGGTAGCATGGCTTTGCTTTACTGTCTTATCAAAAGCAGAAACACCAGCCTTTTGGACTTCTGCCCCAAACCTGTGTTCTAGTAATTACAAGTGAAAAGGCTCAATACTAACTATTCAGCAGCCTGCTTCGGGCAACAGATGGACAAACATGCCGGACTTTCTATTCCGGGAGAAATCTGAGAGCTGTCTTGTTTTCTTAACTCTTAATTTTATTTTGCAGTTTCAGAAGACACTGCAGGTTGATCTGTCATTTTACATAGTTACAACTGAAGACTTGCTTTACTGGCTTTACTTTACATCAGACATCTGGTCTAAATGCATTTGGCAAGTAATATTAGTACATTTCCTGCATTACAATATTCAGCTAACATTAGATTTTATTTGCGGATGCTCTGATAAGCTAACATTTTGATTAAACTGACATTTGTCAAGAACAATTTCAGAATTTAGTACTAACTGTATGCACATTACCAAAGGAGTTCTTGTAAGCGGATTTGGGGGGAGAAGCAGCCCTGATATGAGAGGAAGTTACAGTGTGATAGCGTATATTAACTCAGACATTTACACAGACCAGAGTTCAAATTACCTGTGCAAAGGCTGCAGTCACCATCCTACTGAGTAGGTTAAAACTTGGAAGTCTGGTCCTTTAAGTCAGATGAAACATCTGAATCTGGTTAATTTAAAAGAAAGGGGGGAAAAAAAAAAAAAAAAAAAAGACACCAACATATCCTTCTTGACAACTTCTATCTCTTTATTGCAGTTTGTTTTTCTGACACGTGGTGAGGTTAGACAAGGAAAACCCTGCCATTAGACCATTCCCTCCTTTCTGCCTCCCTATTTCAGTTCCTCTCCCCCAGGTCAGTTCTGGTGGGGAATTTTAGAATCAAATCCTGCAAAACTGAAATGAAGAAAGTTTTATATTAACTTGACAAGCAAACTGACAGTTGCTTGCTATTTTGGGGAACCATCCTATGATTGTGCCCACCTGTTGTAGCATGCTATTTTTAAAGTTACACCCAACAGCAGCATTACACAAGCGACATGACAAAACTCCTCAGAAACACCACCCTCTACTCCCTCAGCCCCAGCCTGCAGAGGTCCAGAAATCCCACTATGGAAATCAGGTAGCAACAAGGACTTTTTCTAACTTGGTTCGCATATTAACTCTGAAGGGACGCACTGGTTTTCCCCTTCCTTACGATCCCCGGAGCAGCTTCCCTTTTGCCTTCAACCCACTGGCCCCTCTCCCCTGTTATCCTCTGCCAGGCCTGGTGCTGTGGGAGTCGGGCCAGCAGCTGCTCTGCTGGGCTCCCTCCAGCCTGGGGCCATCAAAGCTCTTCCATCTGGCCGGAAACATCGAGGAGGCTCTTGCCCCAACCCCCCTTCTTCCAGGTGCTAGAAGCCACCAAGCAAGCCCCAGGACCCCAAAAAGCCCAGCCAGGCAAGCTTGCTGTCTCAAAGGGACTTGCAGCTTACTCCCAACTTCTCTCTCCTGGCTCCAAGTTTGATCTGGACAGACTCAGACTCATACACCTGCCAATTCGATGGTCCCAGGAGCTCCGTTTGAACCCTGTCACTTGCTGAAAGCAGCATTAGCAATCTGACAGGCAACCTGCTGCAACAGGCTGTGTCAGGTTTGAAGTGCAGCGGGAGTATTCTGTGATAGGTTTTTAAAGACCCTTTTCTCAATCTACCCTGTCTAGAAACATTTTGGGAATAATAATTTTATATGTAGTGATCCTAGGCCAGTTGAGTACAGGGGGATGAGATGGGGATGACTAACTCACCCATTTCATTTTTCTGTAAAGTACCTAGAAAGAGCTCACAAGTATCACCAGACCAATATACACAACCAACCATCTGCGCAATTTCAAATGGCATTCAAAAGCTCCTTTAAACATGTTGTATTTCTCTTTCACTGAGGACCAGAGTTGCAGCGCTGTACAGAGGAACATTCAAGGAGCATTTACTTCAGGACTGTGTGAGTCTAAACCTGCCTTATCCAGGATTTCCACCATTTCAACCTTCTTTCTGCATCCCTGGTGCCTGCAGTAGGTGTGCAGCCTTATGGAGACTCATAGCGGAAGAGATCAAAGACAAATATGAAAACAATCATGTTAAAGTCATAGGTAAGGAGTCCATGCCGGAAGCAAAAACAGCATGACACACCTAGCACTTTCCTCAGAGCCTGGGGACCTGGCCTGTTCTTGTGGCAAAAAGCAGCTATACATTTAGGTTAAAATGTTTCTTGCCAAAACCAAGCTTGCTGAAGCAGACATCCACTTTGAATTCATGCTTAAAATGGGAAGGAACATCACAATCTTTAGGTAGAATTGAAAATTCAACCATTCTAACAGTATACTTGTCTGCATCACGAAAATGCAACTGCTGCTCATCCCCTGATTTGGGAGGAGCATGGACACCATCAGCTTCATAAAGCCCCTTGATGTAGAGCAGACTGCAGCCAGATCTCCAAAGCTTCATAGAGGAAAATCATCCAGCCTTTTTTATGTATGCTTTGTTGGTAACTACAAAAAACCTGAACCAGTGTAGTTATTTTCTGTCTCCAAGTGGCTGTGCTAATGGGCTGATCCACGCAACTAGAATATTTCAGAGGATGGATCGTCTGATTCTGGACTGACCAATTTTAGTACCTCCTGGCATTGCACACTTCAAGCAAAGCAAAGCGTCAGTAATCACCTCCAGAAACAAATATCAAAAAGTTCACAACTGCATTTCCCAAGGTAGGTTTAAAAACTCACTCAGATCAATGCACAGTAGGTTTCTCCTGAGCCTGATCCCTGAGGAGGTATCAGCAGATTCTGGACACTCTCAAGAGATGGCATTCAGTTGTGGGGCAAGTGGTGGCCATTTACATAAACACTGCACTTTCAACAACCATTTCCACATGAAACATAAAAGACAAGTTAATTCCTCTTTTGCCTCCTTTGTAACATATTAGAAGCTCAAATCCTCTTTAACCTAGCAAGCTGATGAGCAAGGAAGCTTAGCAGAGGCAAACTAACACAATTCTGCATCAGATGGAACTGAAAGCTAGTGTTTGCTAGTACTATGAGAAAATTAAATACTCCGTTTCTTCATCTTCCTCCCTTTTACTAAGGCAAAAGAACTGAGCCTCCTTCCCTAAAGCCACGTTAGAGGTGTGATTTTTTTTTTTTTTTTTTTTTTTTAATAGCAGCATCAATTTAAGCACCTCTTTATCCTCCCTGCTCCCTATCCCATTCCTTTTGTTTTGCTGTTAGAGCAAATGGGATTCAGGCTTAAAAAAAAAAAATCAACCCCTTTTTTTTTTTCACTCTAGATTCTGGAGAACATCATTCACCTGAGCCCCCTGACATAACTGAGGACAGAAGCAAGCAACAGAATCTGTATCTTCACAGAAATCAAAGGAATAAAAGGGAAAGCAGTATCTCTGGAAGGACTTCAAAATGTCATTTCACACATTCTCCATCAAAACCCGAGAGGTTGTATGTAGCATTTTCAGAGAGATGAGGAACATTGTGTTCACTTTTTCCTCACAGCCTTTGCATATGCTCTACACCTAATTATTTCTCAAGTCTTGATCATACTAAAGGATAGTCTCGAGCCAGGTGTGAGCCCGATTTCCAGATATCTCTAAACCAAAAAATAAAACTGAGGAGAAGAAGCAGATTCAGCCAAGTGAGCACACCAATTCAGCTGAGCATGCCAGTTTTTAAAAGGCATCAAGTTCAGACCCTGCCCTCCTTAATTAAAAGCTTTGCTTTGCCTTGCCAAGGGAGAAATTTGACAGCCACTAACTACCCTGCACCAGAAATAATTCTGCACACAACAGATGTACGGAACAGCAGCAGTGAGCTACTGTAACACATTTTAAGGAGATACTTCTTCCTGGCGGTTGAGTATAAGGTTGTATTCCCAACCCCAGCAACAAAACAGCCCCTACTTTCTCCTTTCATTTCCCACCACCTCCACTCCTTCTCACATGTCATCTGCAGGGCTGTGTTGGTACAGATGTTCCCACAGCCACGCCGTGAGCCGCAGTGCTGCTCTGATCAGCCTGGAAGATAACACAGCAGGGAAGGGAAAAAGTGACTTCGATCTGGTTCAGCACGAGGCCACGCAAACAGCTGTGCTGGCACAACACAGCGAGCAGGAGCTGTTTATACATCTCGCCATGGATCAGGTCTCCATCGCCTGGGGGAAGCTGGCTGTTACCAGGCTGATCGAGCATCATGTCGTCACAGGAAGGCCACCCCTCCTCACCTTCACCCTGTGTCCTCATGCTGCCTTGCCTCCACCAGAGAACAAGCTGAGGGAACTAAGCTTGCCAAGCTAACTGTGCCAAAAATCCGCTTTCTGTCTGTTCAGTTTTCTTGATTGACTCCCCACAGGATCAGATAGGCACTGGTGCCTGCACAGAGCCTTTAGGTCAAGTTAAGCACGAATATGGTACCACCATGTTACACTCATGTGATGCCATGTTGCCCTCCTTGCACAGGAGCAGCAGCACAACCCACACTCAGGTGCACCTGGGAGGCTCCCTGTTTGCTGATAAATTTTCCACCTCCTCTCAGTTGTTTACAACCAGCTCTTGTCTAGCCTGGCTAACAGAAAAATCTTGTTTGGATTCAGATGTAGCTTTGTACCTGGCAGACACACCACAGCTTGCCAATACTCACATTTCTCAAGCTTCTCTTCTCAAGGTAAACAGCAAGGATGGAACAAGGTATCAAGGTAGAAAATCCACACATCCCTCTGGCACCATGAAAACTAAAGTACATCCATAGCATTAACTTTCCAGCAAAGAGCATTACCTGATTTTAGTAGTAAATCCTCAAATACCAAATACATAATCTGTTCCTCAAAACTTACAAACACTGAAACAAATCAGAGGAGAACCAGTAGAAGAGTGAACGTTAAGATGCCATCCCATGCATGAACCGAACGCTTCAGCTCTCCAGGAACTGGATCTGCACAATAAATACAGACCATGCTATCAAGCAGAGCCAGAATTTCACGATATATCTTGCACACAAAAAGTACATCATACACAATCTGAGCTTCCAATTTTATCCTGTCAAGAGAAAGTACATTTCTAACCCTCCTAGCTGTGATGCCTTGGAAACACAAACCTGGATATCTGCTCGAGTCCGTAAACTGTTGGAAACAGTGACTCATACATGAATTCCCACTACCCATTAATCTCAAAGTGTAAGCAGTTATGCAGCAATAATGGTGTTTTAATGTCCTGGCAAAAATGGGAAAAAACGGTTCGCATAATTTGGGAGTGACTGTCAGGAAATGAAGATAAAGATGATGCTTGGAGGATAGCAAGAACAAGGAAGGACAGGAAAAAAGAAGTCATAAGTTATGAAGCACAGCTCTCCAAGCCAAACGGGAGTTCAGCTACCACCTGTTTCCAAAAGCCATTATTTCCCACTCATCTCCATGCAGTATTCTTCAAAACAATGTGTGTCAAAAATCTGTGGCTGACTAAATATAGACCCCTCCTCCTCTACATACCCAGCCAGACACCTCAGTAAAAGCATAGTGGGCTTCAAACCCCACTCTCGTGCTTTGGGATGTTGTTACAAGTTCAAGATGTAATTTCAGCTTGCATCTAACATTGTACCTCCAGACCCTGATTTAACAGAGCACCTCAGCAGAAGTGAACACTACCTCCTGATCAGCAGCTACCTCCAGAATATCTGAAGTGGTTAGAGCAGCACATCGAGCTTGTGAAAGACTGAATATTCCTGCCAGCTCTGCCAAACTGACTACAACCCTAACGCTTACAAGAAAACTGCCTGGTTGCCCATTAGGCAACTGCCCAAGAATATTTAGTTTTCCCTGAAGAAGGGTACTCTCTGGACAAAAAGGGAAGCATTTCATTTCTACCATCTCCAACTTAATCAAGTTACTGTTTTGGATTCTTTTTCCAGCAAAAATTCTGTAGCTACATGAATGTAGAGATTTTTATCTCATCCAAAAACAATTAAAGAGCAATCCAGAATTCAGGCTTAGTTAATAACTTTTTGCTCTGTTTCTCAAATAGAGAATTCATAAGATGTCTTAACACCCAAACCCCGGGTTTCCAACCACTTAAACTACTTCATAGCACTCAGCAAAAAGGTACACTTTAGTTAGACATCTTTTGAAAGTTTTATTCTATTTTGATCTTGCAGTTCTCATTGAAGTGACAGGACATTTACAAATACCTATTTTTAAATATGGTATAAATGGTCCAAATGAGAATGTTCTCAAACTCAGTAATTGTTTCCAAGATTAAAGCAAAATGAGTTAGAACATGCCATTTGACATTACAGAAACAGTAATAGCCCAGCTGTTGCTCAATCTGATGGAAATAGACAACTTTCAGGAATTCTAATTTTCAGTATTTTGGAATACTGAATGCAAGCAACTAGTGTAGACATATGCAGACAGCTAGCAGTACAAGGACATAACTATTTTACTATCCTGCTTCTGCTTAAGAAGGAATTGTTTAAAATTAACAAATAATTGTTAATTTTTATTTCAAAAAAACCCATATTTTTCCAGTGCAGAGTTTCTTTGTTCAAGCTTCTGCTGCCTAACTACATACATTATGGGTATTTCCCCTGCCATTCACATGATTTCCAAGTTAATACCAACACATCAAAGGGAAATATTTAACATCTAGATATGCACTATGTGTTGCAATTTCCATCCATAGAAAAACAATCTTGCAAAAATCTTATTTTCACTTGGTTCTTAAGGTGTCCATGCTACTCTGCAGAGACACCTTCACAGTTTATGAAATGCCTAACACAGCTGAACTTCCCAAATTTAAACCAGGGAAGTCCACCCATGCCTGCAGTGCATTTGTGCAGATCTCCATGTACCACCTCACAAGCAGCTGGAGACTAGTGTAGATCTGACCAAGCAAATTTCATCTTAGTCCCTAGAAGTATTCCCTGATAATAAACTTGCATAAGTAAAATTAAGCACAGATTTATCAAAAAACAGGTTTGGCCTTTGAAGAGGAGACAGAGAGAATGGGTTGCACCTTAAAGAAGTGGGGATGTGGGTTGTAGGTAAGCAAACTGTTACAGAACAGCCAACAGTAAAACTTCACATGCAACCAAACATTGCTATCAAAGATTTAAATTGAGGGGATTATAGTCTGCTGTCTAAAAATCACGGTCTTTTCAAAAGGCCAAAATTGTGGCAGACCCGAAAGACAGTATTATCTTCTGGAAGATGAAGAAACAAACATGATACAAGTGACATAATATATCAAAATAATAAGAACACCACTACCACAGTATGTCAGAACGGTTTTCATGCACAGACTACAATAATCCTTTATGTTAGCTTGCAACATTTCATTCAGATTCACTAATCTGCACAATTCAGTAAAAAACAAATTAATTGAGGGATAGTGGTCACTAACAAAACCAGGTGATACCAGACCCAGCAGCTCGAGGCATATACTAAGACTATGCCTCTGTATAGTGATAAAACATTTACACAAGTGAAGCATTTGCCATGTGAGAGGGAGAACTGATAATTAATGCTTACCTCCAGATAAATTGCAGAGGAAGAATCTGACATTTGCAAACAACAACTCTTGCTTATTTAAGCTGATGAGTCACATGATTAATTGCCATACTTTGCATTGTTGAGATAAGGTATAAAGGTACAAACAAGGAAGAACCTACCAGGACTCTCTACCCGCTTGTAGTGGTAGGGATTGATGCAAACCTCCTTCTGTTTTGAACCAAAGGGAAACTCACAGCATTCCAGTGGTTTCAGTTCGTGATGGCTCTGCAGGTCCGGCCAGCGCCACACTCTACAGTAAATGACATGTGGAAGCCCCTTCCGGTGTGACACCTGAAGCCTGCCGTCCAAGGAACGAGGAATTGTGACACAGTTGCTGGGCTGACCAGGATAGCTTAAGGCTTTTTCCAGCTCCTCCATAGCACCTTTTTTCTTCTTCAGTTTTTTCACTAATGCATCAACAGCTTTCTCTGCCCATTTTTCTTCTTCATCGCCCTGTTTCCATCCCAACAGCCTCTTCACTGCTGGGCTGGTGAAGGAGAATAAACTGGTCACATTCATGGTGACACCACTGTGGTGATATCACAGAACCAAGCAGGAGAGACTGTCCTGTTCTTCCACCACCACCAGGATACAGCAGATTGTGTCAGTAGTCAAAAGCAGCCTGTATCAAATAATCCTGATCCTTTTTTCTTTTCAGTCCTCCAGTCCCAGGAAGGCAGCGCTGACATCCCCCCTTGACAGACACGACCTTCTCATTATTTTAAACTCTTCTGACTGAGAACCTGCAGGAGAATATCAGAGGGAAAGGGAAGGGAAAAAAAAAAAATATTTTTTAAACTAACATAGAGCAGTTAAAAACATCCTCCCCCAACCTGCAAGAGTGATGTGACCAAAAACCAACCAACAAGAAAAAACAACAAAGTGCTGACAGCCTCCAGAACTGGACTCAAGACATATATGATTAAGACTTTTAAGCAGCAGAGCCTGCTGCTGAATCTCATATATCCCTCTCCCCAAAACAGCCCTGAATAAATGAGGTGATCACCCTGGAAAATGACATAGCATAAACAAAAGCAGAAGAGATTGGGGTGTGGGGGCTTCGCAGTAGGAGAGGACAAGGGCTAGAGGTAGGTGGTGGGACAATTCCCCATCAGCTCAGTTCTCTCATCCAATTTACTGTGTGGCCTCAGTGATTTTTGTGCCATGCAACAAGGGGGACAGCAACTGCATTTGCCAGCTTCAAACAATACTTGTACTCGATGCCCAAGCACACCCTCAGTTCATTCCATGAAAAGCTCAATAGAAAAAACCAAAACACAATAAGATATGGCTGTATTCCCACACATATACTCTACAAAAGGGCAAGGGTCCTATATTAGAAATGTAGTTCACATTTAGCAGATTAAAACAGTCCTTCAAATTTCATCTTTCACTGTTAAGGATGAAGGACACTCCCCTCTGCCTATCAGCTGTTACAACCTTAACCAGCAAAACATCCCAAGGAACCAGTGCAAGATCACTAGCACTTTTTAAAAAATTTTATTTAGAGAGCAGCTGGAAGCAATATGCTGCAACAGCATTGTGCTACCCAGACCTCACCAAACTGCCAGTGATGCAGCTCGAAAAAATCACTGCACTAGACTTGTGCATACCATGATCTGAAACAAAACCAGTTCAGCTTCACTTCCAATTTACTTTGAGAAAATAAAAGAAGAAAGGAAACTAGAAAGATCCTTGCTTTCACTCACCTTACATAAGAATGAAAACTCCATCTCCCCACCCCACCAAAAAGCCCTCACAGCTCATAAACAAACTGTGAGGGAAAGATACTATGAACTTACTTCAGGGATTACATCCTGACCCTTCCCGCTGCAATGCCTTGCCTGATGTACTCAAGGACACATCAAGGAGTGGGAAGAAGAAGGAAGTCCTGGTAAGAGGATTTTAGACAGCACAGTGGTCCTCGAGTTTGAAGACATGGCATGAGGATGAAGCGCTGGGTGGAGGGGGGGAGGAAGTCCACCTATGAAGAAGCCCCTGCTGTGAGCGGTAAATTTCATACTTGCCTGGGCTGGAAGCAGACAAAAGGCTCTTCTGGGGGAAGTAGGAGAGACCGTGCAGTGGCAGTGAGGGGAAAATGAGACAAAGAGCACTAAACCACTGATTTTCAAACAGAGCATGAAGACAGACAGGAAATGTATCCTGGACTGGATACCAACAGGTTGCAGAGAAGGGGGAAGGGGAAAAGGATATGAATGTTTTTGTTGCTACCAGAAAGACACAAAAGATTCCCAACCAACCAGCAACGTATACACAGAATAGGTGTCAGCACACCCAGACAGAATTTCATAGCTATACTAAGAAAAGAATGCAGATCTTAAATTTTTAAGTGTTATGCCACACTTACCCTCTGACTATCATGCATTGTAATGGTTTTGTAGCACTTGAAGACGAAAACCATCCACTGAATTCCAATTAATTTGTCACTAAAACAATTATCTAATTACAAAGGTTCAGTTTTATTAGGCTGAATGCATAAACTATATTTATGTGAACAATGATTATGGACTAAGACGCAGACCATGTCTACCTGTACTTTGTACTTGTACTTTCCATTCCTTTTATGCTAAGAATTGTATTTGAAATAATGTCAATGCAATGGAAGATTTGCATGAGCCTGGGGCAAATTTGAGAATTTGTTACCTGGGCATGTGCTATACTGTTAAATGAACTGAAACTCCGTTACTGTCACTGACTGTACCCCAGGTGTACTCTATCCTTACATGCACTGTAAAGTGCTTTATTAAAATGGTGTGCTAATTTAAGAATTGTATTACCAGAACCGCAGTACATATGCTTCAAATATGTTTGTAACAGTTATTCTCTTATACAGTCTGTATCTTAACCAGTATTCTAAATATCTTTTTTTCTGTATCTTTCAAAAGATACAAGTATCACACACAAAAATTACAAGTTCCAGTGGCATATCACCAAGTAATCAAGTCACACTTTCTACTTCACATCCCTTCAAATTAAACAAAAAATAATCAAAAGACCTGAGTTGATGTTCTAATAAAAAAGAATCTCAATCCAAACTTCTTTCAACATTGATAATGAATGTAGACATGGTTCTATCTAGGCCTGACCCATTTCCACCAAGCTACTTTAAAAATAAGTGGCCAACCCACTTCCTTGGAAAAGAAAAAAGTCCCTTCTACTGTGCCTGAAAATACAACCCTAACATGAGCTAGTACACAAGCTCTGCAAAGTCTAAGACAACATTCGTATGCAGCCCCAAGCAGTCAGACCACAGTAACAGATTTTCTGAAGTTTTTGGATCAGATCCTTCGACACACAATTCCCACTCCCACAACCATACACTCCAAAACATATTTCACCATTACAATCAAAGGTATTATCTTAACAGCTGGCATCCCCATAGCAACAACTGCAGCAAGAAATGCACTGGGAGCAGGAGGAATAGCTTTAGGTGCAGAACTTGTAGATACGCTTGGAAATAATGCAGCTCAGCAGGACCTAGCCAACCACCAGTCTCCAGCCCAGGGACTCCTGCTGAAGTCCTGCCTGCCCGAACAAAGCCTAAGCACACTCCAAACCCTGAACAAGCCACAAAATAAAGGGGGACAAAATCCACGGGCTGCTGTATACTAGTCACACTAAGCTCCAATACCAGTATTAAGCTTAAAAAAAACAAACAAAAAAAGGGCAGCGTAGGTGGAGTTTTTCATTTCCAAGAAGCAGAGAATGCGTCCGCAGTGCTGAGCCCTTGCCAGTACATTCCGTTTCCCTTTCTGCCACTCTTGGTTTTTGCAGTGCTTCATTTCCTGTATTACTTTTGCACAAAGTGGTCTTATCAGCTGGAAGTGCAAAATAAAGATTAAACCACGAGTCAGCAGATGACACAGTCTGCACCTTTCTTCCCCAAATACACATGCTCTTCTGGGAAAGCAGGAGGTAGTATTTCCAATAGCTGAGTGACCACCAGCCCTTGAAGGGTATGTTTATCCACCAGGTATGGGTGCAACAGAAACCTAGGCCAAACAACAGGACACTCTCCAAAAGGCTGCCTAGAATCAGTTTAAAAGATACTGTGTTGTTACCCACTTATCAGTCACTTTTTACACAGCAAAACCCGTGCACTTTTCATTATGCGTTCTGTCCACTAATGGATGAGTTGGAATCAAGAAACTTCTTTTAAATCCCAGGGCTGCTATTTATATTCACCTTCCTTCACTGCTGCTGTCTTTTGTGTAATCTCTGGACTAACACAATAACCTGCACACAGCTTGTGAGAAACCTATTTAAAAAGTGAACATTATATATATAGCTGTTTAGCCAGCCTTGTATTTAAACAAACATTATTTAGGCAAAATGCTTAAGAGTGAAGTTCTATTTTTGTAGCCCTCAAAGAAGAGATAGTTACTCTTTCAGCAACACTAAGCAGACAGTAAAATATTCAATAAGACTGTTTTCAAATTCGCACAGGAGATCCCATAGGAAACTGTCCCACTTTGCATAAATGACTGGTTTTGGTGGCTGGAGAAAGGGTTAGGACAATTAGATGATCCTCTCCCGGGGGGGAGGCGGGGGTGTGGCGGGGGAAGTGAAACAACTCCTAGCCCAAGTTTCAGGCAAACAAGAAGCAGCTCTAACCATTCTACTAATTTCATTATTTGTATTACAGGCTCAGTGATGCAGGAAAAAAAGGATCCTATTAGATATTTTTAATATATGATCAGTACAGTTTGACATAAAAATAGGCAGGAATCACAGTGATGAGAATCTACATAATTGTTAATGGAGAAAACTGTCTAGTCTTTGACTACATTTTAAAAATTCAATTTATCTTATTTTATTCAATGTACCTCCTCCCAGCATCCATTACTTATTGACAATATGAAGAAATAACAAGCAGAAATATTTTAATTTGCTTCTTTAAAAATATTTGATAATTTTCCTTCTCTGAAAGACACATTTTTTCAGCAACTATATAACAATATTTAAACCTTTTTTTAAAAATAAACCAAAACCAAAATGTATTTTGGCATAGAAGCCAGGGAGCTGTCACTTTACTCCTGCAAGAACTGTTTCCATGTATTACTATAAAGCGTGCAGTCTAAGCAGCTGTAATGCTAGAATGTGTTACAACAGATTGTGCACTACTTCCTCTGGCTCCCTATTCTCATAGCAAGCAGCAAAAAGTTTCAATTTCTTCAAGTGATGTGACTTGTAAAACAAAAAGTCCAGAGTCTTCTGCTGAATTACTGTTTTAATCAAAGAGTTCTTTCTTTGCATCTTCTTATGGTAGAAGATCAGATCTTGCTCATCTTGGAAAAATGCATGGAAACCTGGTAGAAGCCTCAGTGGCATTATAATACACATGCAAAAAGAAAGCAAGTTTCATTTCAGAGTGCTGTAGAACTCATTAGAGGGTTCATACAGAACCTGACTTGGCTTCCCTTTTATTTCTGAAAAGAACAAGGAGAAAGAAGAAAAAACAATTAACTCTTATGTGTCTTCTGGTAGAAAGAATTCAAGAAAACACTTAAATAGGCAATCCTGTATTAAGTTCTGATATGTATCATATCGTTTGAGAAGAAAGAGGAGCACACTGGTGTTGAAAATACTTCAACATACTTAACAGAAGTAGGTGTCTTTTTTCCTGACACTGCATTAGACTCCCTTACCTAGGCCCAGCAAGGGCAGGGAGGATACTTCCATCCTGTTCCACAAAGCAGCCTCTGTCTTGGATCCCAAGAGACAAACCCTAACACTCAGTCTGTGAAACCTCCTCTAGGCCCACTGTTCACACCGTTTGGCTGAAGGGTTGCCCTTCCAAGAAAACCTCCCATATATCACTGCTCAGCCCACAGAGAAAATCCTTTCAGATACCTACACACACCCTTTAGTTCAGCAGGCGGTAGGAGAGCAAGAGTGTCACGTAAAGAGCAGGCGCTGCCTGCACCCCAGCTAACTGTTAACAGCAGCCCGTACAGTTTTTTGTAAGAAATATCTAGCTGTTCTCAGCAGGGCAGTCATATCTGCCTTTAGAGGAAGGACTTGCATGACTTCTAACTGATTTGATAAGCCAAATCAAATCCATGAGTTCCAAGTGTGACCAAGTAGATTCACCACTTGCTCAAAATGGGGCTTCACGAATGGAGGGGAGGGCAACAGTGACCCAAACAACAAAACCCCCACTGCTCAGTCACTCCAGAGCATGAAGAAATGACCTTATACTATCAATAACTGCCAGCTCCTTCCCAGTGTTCACCACAGTTCAAACCAAGTACAGAGTGTCCAGCCAGTTTCTACAATGAACCGCAGCTTTTCCTCCACTCGCCTACCCACTCAGCTTCTGGCAGACAAGGCACTGACCCTTGCCCTTGAAGTCTCGATTATCATCATTACAAGAATAAAACAATAGCAAATTCTAACAAGTATTCTGGATTTGTACTTTGCCTTCTCAAATTGATGTTACTAGATTTGAAAGACTTACTGTAACTTCACAGTTGCTTCTCCAGAGAAATTACCCAGTTTCCATATAAATACATTAGAAACTGAATCCTGTGTTATAATCCAACTGAAACATCATGAAAGTCTTTGTAAGCAAATACATAATTGTGAGAACAGAACACAGCAAAGTGACTTCCCCAGTTTAAACAGAGATGCATCAACAATTAAATTTGCCCTTTTTCTGATTAAGAACACTTCTTCCCAATGCCTTTGCAACTGTTTTGACATATTAAAAACTGTACTCCTGAAAACAAATTTGAACACATCTTGCAAGAGCCTTACTTTCATTAAAGCACAGCTCCTCCCTTTTTACACAAAACACTAACACATTCAAATCCTGCAGTTTTCACCAGAGTTGAGAAACAATGGCAGATTTCTAGCTTGCATTGCTGAATTTTACTCATTCCTGCATTCAGATGCACTTGAGACTCCCCAAAGTCTCTGCCAGCTCTTCCTTTAATGTCTGATGGTCTCCTCACCATGCTTATTTGACTTGCCAAGACTACAGATAAAACTAATACCAAGTTTGGTCAGGAAACTGGATAAGCTTGGTGCACACTGGGGCTAGTAAAAGTAGGACACATCAAAACGTACACCCAGGTGTACACAAATCCCTTCTGGTGTCAGCAAGCAGTTGGGACTGAATCGAATGCATTGTCAAAGAATATCTCTAAAACCACAACTTAATATTTTAAGTGAAGCCAGGAAGGAACTGTAATTTGATGAATCAGTCAAAACTCTGGCACAGATGGGATTACAAAACTATGAACTTCACTAAAATAACCTATAAGCTGAATACAGTGCTGTGAACCACAAAATTTGCCAGAATGGTGCTCATGAGGTCTTTTTTTTCCCAAATGCTACAAAGGAGGTGACTTCATTTTTTACACTTTGTCTCTCTCTCTCCAAGCTGAAGGCCTCTTAAAGAAATCTTCAAATTAAGACAACACGTTCAAGAGAAAAAATTATCCAGTTGACAAGAGACAGAATGAATTATGAGCTGTCACAGCGGGTATTTCACTGTGCATCTTTGGGGCAGGTTTATCCACTTCACTTGTGCTGTGGGGCATTTAGACTCCACACATCGTCCCACCAGGTGCTAGGAGCACTCCAGAGTACAGGAGCAGTAAGGAGCTCAGTCAACATTGTTAGATGACACTGGTCAAATCCTGAGAAATGCAGAACAACCTATTACCAGTTTGGAGCACTGGCTAAGGTTTTGTGAACATGAGATATCCACAATGATGCCATGACTAGTCTAGCTATTAAAGTAAGTTGGAAGTCATATTCTGAAAGGTCAAAAAGCTGGGGAAAAATGGGTGGGGGGGTGTCCCTTTCATCATAAAACTCCTGTATACCATTCCCTTTCCTGACTTTTTGAACTGTCTTTAGAAAACAGGTGTTGTTTACAACAATAACAAACACACATCTGTGTGGGTGTGTTAATACACACAAAGGCAGGATAACTGAAACCTCTTCCTATATTTAGATCTGTCTGGTCAGCTCTAATTGCATAATTTAATCAAAACCCTCTCCAACGGAAACACATCCATATTCATCACAGGCATCAAAGGAAACATCTTTACAAACTATATCCTTTTACAAACCAACACATGATCCCACACCACTTGTCCAATTGTTGAATTCCTCCTTTGGGGAGGGCATGGAATTTTATTTCTTTTTATCAGCTGAAAAAAGCATTTCCCTCCAATTCATCAGCACAGGGCAGGAGGAACTTCCTTCACAGGTGAGATGAGGAAAATTTACTGACATGTCACCTTCAGGGATTTTTCTTTTTTCTTTTCTTTTTTCTTTTCTTTTTTTTTTTTTTTTTTTATAAGAGTAGTTAGATCATACCTTTGCAGAACAAAGGAAAATCTTTAAAAAGTAAAAGAAAAATCCCCATTGCCACTCAGGCACCATCATTTTTGAGTAAAGCTCACAAAATGGAAGATGGGTTTTGTCTTGACAGAAAGGCACAGCCTGGCACAGACTGCATGGATTTAAAAAGGGGTTTGTCAGCCCCAGCCAGAGTTGTGCTACAATGGGGTATTCCTCAGGAGGGAACCCCACCAAATGCACTCCAGTTATGCTCAGCTTATGCAAGCACTGCTCCTACAAATTAATCATTTTACTAACAGCATGCACCAATAGAGTTACATCAGCTGCATTAAACCACTTCTAAAGACTGTGACCCAGACCTCATTTATCAGAGATTAAGTAAAGATGTTAAATTACAGCTCAAGATCCCCAGCTTTAAAGCAGAATGTTTCATCAAGGCAAGAGACAACAAAAACTGAGAAAGAAAAATTACTTAGTCACTAATAAAAGCATTATTAGGTCAAGCCTCAGCAAAGCAGAATAAACTGATTAAAATTAAACCAAAAAAGGAATAACATTAAAATAAATAAATCTTTTCACCGATTAGTCCCCCACCCACCATTTATACACTTGAAATAAGAATAGTCTCTTCAGTCTGCCAGTACTGAAGACATTTCAATGTACTTCATGAGATGCATGCTTTACTTTTTTAAAAGGATTCCTCTAGCTTTCCTCTTTTTTGCCTTATTTGCAAAAACTAAGGCGGTATTTTTTGCCTTTAAATGACCTTTAAAACACTGTATCTTCATCGTGTCTTTAAAATGTCAAGAGGCAGAGTGAAAGATCTGCACCAAATTTTGTGAAGTGTCCTACAATTCACAACTACCATTCTGGACAGCGAAAGTGTTTAAAGATGATACAGCTTTCCAAGCCAAGTTTATACAACCCAGAAAAAAACATCAAGATTGCCAGATATCCACCCTCCAGTGAAACACTGCTTAATTACGGCATGCCATTAGTGGCCTTCTGAAAACCAGGACTGGACTTCAGATGACAAAAAACCCAATTTGCTCCTGGTCCCCGGGACAGGGAGAAGCAGCTGAGCTACCACACTGCAGTAGATCCTACCTGGCAGTATCTTGGTATTTGTCAAGCCACATGAACGCACCGGACCCTTTACAAATGGAAGGAGCCAAGGTCACAGTGTTTAGAAATGCCCCTCCTGCTTACATGCAAAAAAAATGAGACTCTTTAAAGATTACAATTTACAGATAAATCCAAATTTATCAGGATCCTCCTGAGGTCAAGTCAAGGAAACTTTGGGTTTGCATTTAAAATACACCAGCAAACACAGATCTAGGTTGGTCAAGGCCTTTACTGACAGGCAAGGTACAAGTCTGCGCTAACCTACATTAAAAACATGAACTGCCTTCATCTACACCCCAATGTAATCCTAGAGCAGGGTACAATGTCACCAATATTAAAAACTCTTCTTGTGGAGGAATAAAGCTATTGACACGCAACTACAAAGGCACTTACATGTTAGTTTTACAAATGTTTTCATCCAGACAATTACTCTACAGAGCCAAAGAAACAACTATTGTTTCAAATGAAGACAAGGCATTAGGAGCTTTCCCCTGAACTCGCAGGCACACTTGGAACAAAACAGGTATCGCACGCTACTGTGGTTCGAGGCCAACATCCTTCCAGATGACAGTCAGTTCACCAATGAAGTCTAAAAGCTTCATTCTCAGGGGTGTTTTAATCCAAAGAAGTCTACTGACTGCAACTGAATTTGCTATCAGTGCAATTTTTTCCTGCCATGCCTAAGCCTGTAAAACGTTGTTGGCAAGAGTACTGTCATGGAGAGTGCTGGGCTGCTGCTCAAGAGACACAGCTTCTATTTCCCTTGGGCAAGCCATTTTCTCATGTCAAGCCTTAGCTTCTCCTACTAACAAGTGGAGAACAACACTCTTGAAAGCCATTGAATGAGAGGCAAGTATTAGACAAAGAACGCTGGGGAGGTGACCACCGGCACAAAACGTTTGCTGGCACAACGGCACCAAGACAGCTCCATAAGAGCATGTGCTATTACCCCAAGCAACACCTCCACACCATGGAGGAAGTCACTCAGCCAGAGGCAACTTGCCCTGAACAAGAACTGATGAGCGTTAACTGCAGCATGGGGTCAGAGGGCAAAGGCACCTGAGACTGGGGCACATGCCGGCACTACCACACTCAAGGCAGCCAACAGAAGTGCCTTCTAACTATTGCCAACAGGGCACAGCCACGCACAGACCCAGAAGTCACAGACACACCTTTCCCCTTCTAAAAGCACAAACCAAGGGCACATGCATACGTGAGGAGTCAGCGAGATCCGAAAAAACTGCAGGATGAGGCAAAAACAGCTGTCACAGCTCTGTGCCAGAACATCTGCAGAATCTCACGTCAAACTGTTTTCTCGTATTCCTGAGATCAAGGCTTTGGAAGGTTCTGTACAAAGGCTTCAACCCACAGATAGGAACTGGTAGTTCATACAGCACTTGGGAACCGCATAGCTTGAGAGGAAGTGGGAGATATCCTCCTACATTGCTTACTGGGAATACAGAAGTTTTACAACACAACAAAACGACTGTAATCTATCTATCTGATCCCCTGGTTATCTGTAAGCTTTTTATGATATTGGAGGAGGAATCAAGCCACATAAAGAATTACCCAGTGCCCTTTCCTTATCTGCGAGCTTTTTTTACTAATGGAGCCTACATGACTCTGCTTATGGAATTTTTTTTTAAACTTATTATTCATTTCACCATAGTTTTCCAAGACCAGTTTAAAGTCTCAAAATTCAGATTTTGTAAAGTTGTAGTACTGCAACCTTAGTAATGAGACACCAAAACACAGTATTTCCCAAACACCACATGCTCTGCAGGGTCAGCAGCAGGCTAGCTAAAATAGCCATAATGCTTCCCAGATTTTCCACTGCTGCCTGCTACTGAACAGTCATAGCTGTCCTAGTAGAGAGGACAGAAGGACTCCAATCCCTGAATACATTGCAAAGTTAGACTGGAAGGACGAATTTCCAGGTCTTGCAGCTTTCCAAGTCTACTTACTTCTAGGCTGAAAGCTAGTGTACAAAAAGAGCACACAATGATTTCAGACTCCTTATTTTTAAGCTGACAATCTAGATGCCTTTAATTCTGTAGCTGAAACCAGTACTCTCCAGTTCCTGAGATAACAAATCTTTAGCCTTAAACAACGCTGACTGCTGGCTGGCCTGGAAGATTGAGCACCCTTGTGTCCCATGTCACAGGAGGCAAGAAGCCAGGCAAAGGTGTGATGGAAACCTGCCTATACTTAGAAACAAAAGACTTGAGTGCAAGCAGCCTGCCACCAGTGCTCCCAGTTCTCAGCTGCTCCCAGTTCATAAACCACAGGGGATTCATTGGGTCTGACCATGAGCAAGAGTCATAGCTGATAAACTAGTGGGGACAAGGGCAAAGGGAACAGTTATCCAAGGAACTGTAGTAAACAGCCCTGGAGTGTTTATGCCAGTTACGTTAGGTGATGTTTTCTGCACAGAACTAAATTTCAAAAAAGCCTGTAGCCAAGCCAGAGGGAAAAAAAAAAAAATTACAATCAGGTTCCCAAAGGTCTGGATAGTTCCTTGGCACAGTGGAAGGCTACAAGGGAATACAGTGAGAACCTTGCTCCAGCACTGCAACTAGGGAAAATGCCTGAAGTTTACATTTTGATTTAGTAGATAGTCTAGTTCCTTGAACTTAAGAAATATATTACAAAGACACATTGTTTGAAGATGTTAAATAGCTAGCAGTAACAAGAAAAAGTAAGAGTTTGTAAACACATTTACCACATACAGTTAAAACATGACCTTTCTAAGGTTTTTTTGAGAAAAGTGGATGAAAAGCCAAAAATTTAAAAGTGACTTACATGGTGGTGCAGAACCCAGGAAAGCTACAAGCAGCACTTACAGCACCTACCAGCTTCAGGTACCCTAATTGTCTTCACTCACAGTGATTTCTGGTAACACCAGCCTGCTTTTACAGAAAACTTTTTAATGGATTTAATATTTATCTTTTCTCTAATTTCTTGATAATGCTGCTGCTAACAGTACTTGGTCTGCTAGCTGTTTCAAGTTATTTCATCCTCTAAAGGGGAAAAGAAAGTTTCTACTACTAAACTTGGAGGACATTCTTTCCCCATGAGTAAAAACATTTATCCTATCTCATACAGAATGTGCACTAGATGAGCTCTGCTCATATGGCGGTATTAAACTAGTAAAACATTCTAATATAGCTTTCAGTTTCTACTAGCAAAACAGCACTTGACTAGAAAAACTTGTTTAAGTGTTCCTCACTATCCACCTTCCCTCACCCCCCATGAAATACACTGTATCATTAATCACTGTCTGTTTGCTGCCAATATAACTACACTGGGGCTTTGTGACTGACTTAACTGTTGGCAGTCTAACCTCACCATGCTAATCACCAGCACAAGTATCTGGGGAAAAAACCCCGTAAATTAGACCTTTCCTTGGCAAGCATATTAAGGAAGTCTTCAGCTGGGAGTACTACAGTACTTGTTTATAACTGGCTACCTCCAACAGCTGCCTTGGGCCAGCATGGTCACAGGTCCACAAGCAGATGAGCAGCCTAACGGCCTCCTCCTACCCAAAGAGAAATAGGTTCCTTTTACTCCCTTGTGCCAGCTTTGGTACTCCAACATAATTTCCCCTTGCTTAGTCTGTCAGCCGATTCACCTTCCTAACCTGACAAAAAAACCCATTCTGCAGAACAGCTAGATCAGCTCAGAGCAGGATGAGCACCAAAGTCACCCAGCCAACACAGGTGAAATCTGTGACTGGGGTTGAGAGAAACCAAACTCTTAAGAGTTCTCTCCATCCTATGGAGCTGCCATCCCCCTAATTTTAAATTATATCCAGGACTAAGACCAGCTCACACTCAGACATGAGCACTTCAGTCAATTTGCAAAACCTCGTCTCATCCCCAGAGTAATGAGCTCTGCCCTAGCTGGTTCTGAATAACCAAAGGCTCTAGCAAGCACTTCAACCCCTCTCTGCTACCGCTGTCTCCTGCTCTAAGTAACTAGACAGCAAACTTCAGGAAAAAAAAGAGTAATTTCATATCCATCTGTCCAAAAAATACCACACACTACAGAGCTTTAAGCTGAGGGTATTTATAAACTATTTTCCAGATTAAATCTAATATGACACATTACAGAAACTATAATTACGTGATCTGAAGTTTTTAAGCTAATAAAGACAAAGATTTTTCCTTTGGCTACTACATCCAAGTGGAAGCATGTACAGCAATACTAGCTAACACAGATAATAAAGGGCCTGTTATTAAGCATGCCAGACTGTAAAGCCAGCAGCGGGCAAAAATGCAAAACAGGAAACTGTAATAGCTGAGATGGTGACCTATATGTAAGCCAGGTTTTCCAACATGTTCAGCAAGGCCAACATTCACATTTTCAAAATGGTATAGTTTGTCACTGCATTCACTAGATAATTAGCAGAATGAGGATGAAGACATAACCAATGTCTGTTTTATCTATCACCTCAGTCATAAAAAGGCAGAAGTGTCTGATGACAACAGGAAGGACAAAGAGACTGTGAAGGGAGATGAAACTCTGGCCCTCAACACTGGAGATTCATGGTGAGAGCTCAGTAAAGCCACATGAGTCGAATCTCTGTCTCCCTCATGTCCCCATTCCACCTCTGCTCAGGGAAGCAAACACTTCAGACATGCTTGAGATTACTGAAAGACTACCCATTTGAAATTAAACCAGTGTAATCACATTACGCATTTAACAATCACTGAAGCCATCAGGTACATGTTTTCAGGTCTATGAGAAGGTCTAGATAAATTTCAGATGTGCTTTCTTTGCTGTTGTGTCATACAACTGGGAAAAAAGAAGGCATCTGGACACTGTCCTGGGCAACCTAGGTGACCAGGTCTGAGCAGGGGATTGGATTGATGACCTCCAGGGGTCCTCTCCAATCTCAACCATCCTATAATTCCCTGAAGTTCTCGAAAGAACCACCTGCTAATCATTTGAAAACAAGAAGTTGGTCCACATCAGAAAAACAATTGACTCAGGAAAACGGCACTCTGCTTGCCACAGCAGAAATACAAAATCACATCAAGTGCTTCTAGACAGAGGTAGGGTCTGAGCTCTATTTGCCATGCATAGGCAGAGTCATGAGAGAATTGCTTTTTAAAGTAATATGGCATTTTCACCATGAAGTCAAACTCAATGGATTCAGTGCTATTAATCAAAAATCATACATTTCAATGGAGGATAAAAGATGTGTCCCAAATTCTACAAAAAATAGACTCACAAATTACGATGAAAATCTCAATCAGATCACTTAGTTTCCCTGATTTTGACCACTTCACCAAGTCCTATTTAAAATGGCCTGTGACCTTACTGTACTACTTTTAAGAATTTCAGATACAAACCACGGAGAGCAGAAGGCAAAGCAGTCAAAAATATAATGACAAATAATCCCTCTCCAAATTTTATGTAACTTCTGGAATATTTTCAAAGCAGACGGAAGTCTTCTGAATTGCCTCACTCATCCTTCCTTCACTGCTTGTACTGCTGAAGTTTGGCTTCATGTATAGCTTCATTCCACTAAAATGCAAGTCCTCATCACTGTCACCTTGCTTCACATACAGCCCTGGTAAGAAGCCACAAAACCAAACCAAAACTGCCTTCCTCAAAGAAGACTTCAGTCAGAAAAACACAACAGTGTCAAATTTCACAATGGAGCATTTAGGTATCAAGAGAAAGACCCTTCATCAAATGGAACTGTGTTTTATTGCTGAGCCAGTTTTAGTAACTTTTCAGGATGTGTGAGCAGAATCTACACTCCTAAGCAGGTGCTAGTGATCTAACTTGAAAGCAACTTTCTTGTTTCATACAACACAACTCAGAAACCCGGGGGGGGGGGGGGGGAACACAAACAAACAAACAAAACCACCAACAAAAAACAACTGGCCAACAGTGAGCAAAGGTGTTCTGCCAACCTTTTTGTCCTACCAAAATACTAGCAGAGCTTGTTGTGCAGCACCTTGGGAGGGCTAGAAAGAAAGACAGAGTTAAAAAACAAAAAAATCCCAAACCAACCCCCAACCCATACACTTTTGCTATTCTTCAGCTTTATAATTTACAGGGAGGGACACCACAGAGAATTAAACTATGGAATGAAACAGCAGGAGATATCAGTTCCACACCACCTTCCACCCTCGCACACACTTCCAAATTAGTCTTGGAAAAAATTTCTGAGAGTCCATTCTCCACTCTTTAGGAAATACAGCTAGTTACAAGCCATATTTTTTCTCTCAGTAGGTCAGCTGAATAAAAGTCCGTACTAGTAACGTACACGTAAGACAGCAAGGACATTTGATTAATTCCTCCCACATGAATATCCAAATGAAATCTAACAGATACAAAGGCGAAATGTACTGGTAGAATAAAGTCAAATATGCAACTCATTAACAGCATCTGACCAAACAGCAGATGTTTCCTCCTCCTATCACCCCTAGAAACACATTTAAATGGAAGACACAATTTGTTGCAACATGATTCTCCAGTTATTTACTTCATCTTTACCAAAACCGATTAAACAGCATTTAAGTATTTATATATAAATAGTTATTACATACACACACCCTGATAAATTTACAGGCTTTTCTCAACTATATATAGGTTTAGTCTACCTTTATCTGATGTAAATAATTTTTCAACAGCAGTGAATGTTATTTTAGGCACTCATATGTGCACAAGCACACAGAGCATACCTATCAAGTGTGAATAACCCTAATAACCCAGCACAAGAATAAATTATCTTTAAGTCTCAGGCCCTGGTTCATCACACTATGCCAGACAGAATGCTGCTATTATTGTCAATGCCTTAAAATGCTTGAAATCAGAAGTCTGAAATGATTTATAAGAAAAATATCCTCAGTAAATCAGTCTTTCCTGTAAACACAGAAGAATGAGATACTAATTCGCAATACTGAAAAAAGTGAGGAAGAAAAGCAAGCAAAAGTATGATCAGCTACGGTCACTGTATGCCCCAAGAAATCTGAACATAAAGGATTCTCTGAATTCATAGAAAACCTTTTGACCTGCTACTTAAGAGTCAGGTGTTAGCTCTGTGTGTACACATGCTTTTTTGCTTTCATCTACCTAGACAAGTTTTTAAACATGTACACCAATCTTGCAACCTCTATAGAAGAAACTCTGTAACACTGTAAATCCTGAACTCCAACTTCTACTCATGCATAAAATCTGTATTAACAGGGTATGTTTTCAACTTCCCCTCAGATAGTTCTGACTACTACATCAGTCGAAGCTGGAGGGCAGACATGACTCTGACACCCATGCTGGGGACAGAAGCAAGGAGACAGTGAAAACTCTCGTGATTCTGTCTATAATCACTTTAGCATTGTACAAACTTTTTAATGGGTTTCCAAGTCACCCAATATTGGATTGATAGTCCATAGATCACTTTGATGTGGATTGGAATTTTAATGATTTTAATGACAAAAACATGCAAGTGAAATGCTTCTGAACGCCATTAAGTGCTATAATTCAGACTGTCTATACTGACTTATTCAGACAGTCTCATCTGTTGCCATATTGGGAAGAGCATTCCCTTTATAAACACAGAAATATGAAATGATGCTTCAGAAATCACTGGCGAACCACATTAATGATTTACTTACATGCCAAGTCAACATAATAGTTGCCTTTGGATGATACTGCTTTGAACAGTGCCTAAATATAATGACTTATATAAAGGCATGTTTAAAAATAATTTGTTTTCCTCCTTGTACTCCACACTTTGCCTGTGCATGCTAGGGAAAGGGTGGGGGAAGAACTAAATGAGAAAGACTGGTGACATCTACTCTAATATCACTCTCCCAAGTGGATACCCCACACTGAAATTAAAGTGACATACAGTCCAGAACAATTACAGAGCTACGTTAGAATGACTGAATTGTGCAAGTGTCTAGAATAGCTGTACTGGTCAGGTTCCCTGCACTGGCAAGTCTAGAGGGAAAAAAAAAGTTTCAACTCTTGATCTATACTCAGTTTTCACAGTCTCCCAAGATACAACACGCGCAAGAAGAGTATAACTGAGTAAAGGAATCCGTACTTGCAGAAAACCCTTCATAATTTGATGACAGCTCAGCCCAGCAGCTGTGTCACACACAGCATGGCTATCGGGGGGAGGCAGCACTGTGGGCACACAGCTGCACAGCACTTCCACCTCAGCAATCCTGGTGCCACAGAACCTGAGATACACAGCCTCCCTCCTCCCCCCCAAAAAAATAAATAAAAATGGACCCAACTCAGCAGAGCTCAACCTTACACGCACTGAATACTTGACCTCACACAGTCTAATTAGAAGTAGTGTGCTCGATCGTTGTTCCTATTCAACTGCGAAGCACTTCCAAAGCCAAGACATGCAGGCATAAAACTGAAGCAGGGAGAGATCCTGTACAACCTGGGTTCATTCTGAAAAATGCTTTACATTCCTTGAAATTAGCCTGTTTATTTTATTAAATGTTTGCCTTCTTTATCCTGTTTAAAAAAACAAAGACACCCCCCCCACTCAAATACACACAAAACCGAAAAGCTTCTGTAATGCAAATTAACATTTGTCCTCCGAGGAGGATAGGGATCTTTGTGGCAGTCATTAGCAGCCAAGAGTGTCCTTCTCCTCACCCCTGAATCCACCCTCTGCAAAGCCCTTCACAAAAGGCCCAATCTAACATTTTCTCTGGTTATTCTGAATCTTGAAGAATAGCGACATTCCAATGGAAACAATTATACAACAGCCTGCAGAGATACAACTCCATCAATTAAGAAGTATCAATTCAAAATAACTTCTTTCCCATCCCAAGCGAAACTCGCTTGTTCTAAAGTTACACTATCGTAGCTTGAGCAAAATAGCTACAAAAGTGCAAGATGCCTGCGTAGATGAGCCTTTAAGTCACCAGTGTTTCAAGCCACACATGCCAATTTGTTGTTTATGTTTTAAACTCAAATTTTCTGTTCAGTAAACTTCAAAGGTAAACTTCTAGGAACTGAAAATCATCTTTATTAAGACTCACATGTATTCAATTTTTTGGGACACTGCTATACACAGAAGAAAGGCCTGTGGAAGAATACTCATCTGCAGCTACTAGAGGGAAACAAGTGAAGTTTTTATGGGCAGAACAGATATTTCCCCACTCTGAAAGCACAACTGGGTGAGTTTGTCATCAAAACCTAAACCATAAATTAAAAAAAAAAAAAAAAAGAAAAGAAAAGAAAGAAAAAAAAAAGTAGAATCACTTAACCATAAAGCAATTTGTGAACTCCGATTTTCATTTTCACAGATTTTACAGCTCTCTCTTCAGTAAGGTGGTATCATTTATCCATCTGCATTGCTACAACAGAAGAGAGCTCCATATCCACGTTTTATAAGACACTGCACCCAAAAGCCAGCTTTAATTCTTTTATCTGCCACTCAGAAAGCACCTTAGCTAAAGCACGTGCTGTTGAGATACAACTGAACCTGGAGACTAATGGATCTCTCACCACTAGTGACCATTTATTTTCTCTGCTTCTCTTGTATCCTTTAAAACTATATTTTTAGTTACATTTATGACTAAGAGCTGTTTCTCTCTTGGCTGGGAGATGCAGTGCAGAGTTCACACCAATTCAGGTATGAGGAGTTGGTTTAACCACTAATACGCACAAAACTCTCAAATGACCAAGCAGCACTGACTAGTAAAGAAAAAGGACTTTTAGCAGGTTTTTTCCTGAAACACTTCATATTGATTTTATTAGCAGAAACAGCAAGACCTAAGATGTTTAGTATATGATAAATGTTCTACTATCTGTGGCATGCTACCCTCTAAGCTATTTGGAGCAGAAACATGGATCTGAATCCACAGTTGCCTTCACTAAAAAAAAAAAAAAAAAAAAAGTAGAATGTCCTATGCCAACCCGTACTCAAAATTACAGTCTCTGTTCTAAAATAAGTTTGCACATATAGTTCAAGATGTGACTAAAATGTTCTGACCTATACAAGAACTCAGATCTGCAGGAACATTTCAACAGGCAGTTACAAACTTTAGTCGGATAAAAATACTAGAGGAAAAGCCCAAACAATTAGCTTGTTTGCCTGTCCCTTTGATGTCTGATAGCACAGTCTGCAGGTAAAGTCTAGCTGATTTCAATGCTTGAGAAGGGTTATGTAAAATTCAGATACTCACTCACAACCACTTCCCCACACACACACCTCCAAGCTGCCCATGCCTCCATCTATTTCAGTCACTAATGAGTGCAAGAAAGAGGCTGAGTCAACCTAA
This sequence comes from Athene noctua, assembly GCF_965140245.1. Classification (NCBI taxonomy): domain Eukaryota; kingdom Metazoa; phylum Chordata; class Aves; order Strigiformes; family Strigidae; genus Athene; species Athene noctua. The sequence goes on from NC_134040.1 coordinate 35,810,316, forward strand.
ATTGGTTCAGCATTTATTCTTCACAGGGCCACAAGCTTTAATTTCAATTACTCTTTGCACAACTTAAATAATAAACATGGTGCGCTCTTTATTTGATTCTTAAACCACCCATATCTGAAGCACAATGGGACATGTCACAGACACTTGCTTCGCTGCCCTCATAATATGGTTTAATTATGATGACTGAACTAACGGGCTCACATCATAGACTTTTACAGGTTGACCCTGTGTCATCCTGATGTATCATTTTGCACCAGTTCAGTGCTGTAAATCAATTTAAGATCTCCAGCAGGTTGAAAAGGCTGGTAATGATGCTTTCTCTGCAGTCTCTGGGGACTCCACATTATACACAACTTACATTATTTATAAAGCTGAGATGATGCCTCCATTAGGCTTGTGAGACGACTCGAATGAGCTTTTATTTTACACACACAACTTCGGCTTCAGAGCAGAAAACTGGCTACACACAATATGAAGTGCATTCATACTTCAATTAAAAAAAAAAAAATTTAAAAAAAAAAAAAAACACAAAACACAACCAAAAAGTCCCAACCCCTTCATTTTTAAAATTTAAATCATTATACCAAGCAAAGAAACTCATCATTTAATCTGAATAATTTCCCAGCATTCAGAAACACAATTAGGAATTTTATTAACCTTTGTATGGCTTTTCCTTACATTCAACTCTTTACTTTGTGTTCCAACTACAGAGGAAAAGCAAACACCAAATGCATCAGCTTTCAAACATTTGATTTGATAGTTAATATTTATACAGAAACAGAAAGATCTCCATCTGTGTATTCAGCCACTTTTCTCACATGTACTGGATCATCATCTCTTCAAGGGTACACAAAAAAGGCAATTTGAACAGGACAGAGTAGGAAAAAAATGTATTTGATTACATACCCAATGGTTGATGGGGTCAAAACCGAAGCAAGGACAAATCCCTACCCTTAGGGTAACCTGATCACGCCTTGAACTGATCCTCTCTGGTAGCTATGGAAGTCTTCTAGATCACCCGAATCAAGGGAAATTTCTCTGAAGCTTACAGTCTGAAGTAAATTGCAAGATTTCACCCCTAAGACCAGAGCAAGAACTTCAGAAAGGACTTAGATATCTTTCGTTTTCATATCGATGCTCTTCCAGTCACAGTAAAGCAAGCACTCAAAACTTGCACTGAAATCCAATGAGAACCTCTGAAAAGCTTCATAGCACTGCTCTCTGGTTCAATGGGGAAGTAAAATGACTATTAATCCACTGCAGCAAACAAACGCACCTCCCATAATTCAGCAGAGTAATTACTGACAAGTAAAAGAAAAAAATTAAATGAGCGTTAACACCTCAGATTCCCTCACTCGATTTGCTCCTATTGTTTGACAGGACAAGGTGCAGACAGCGAGTGAAGACTCGCGGAATTACAGACAAACGCCTGCAAAGAAAAGTGGTCTCTGTGGGTTGGATTAGTGTTTAGTCTTAGTCTTAAATGCTGCTTAAAAACACATGTAACTATCAGGGGGTCTGTTTCTCTTTTTGACTGTATTTTTGACATCTCTGTATGCAAAAGAGATTTGAACTTTCGGCTATGACATGTTGGAAATACAGCTTTCTCCTAAGCACGTTAGTTTCAAGACGCCGAATCTTTAACATTGACATTCATTAAACACTGACATGTTTCACGCAATGATCTTTTCCATTTGCTCACATCTGAAATACACATCCACTTTTCCTCCTCCCCACCTGGATCTAACGCCACTTCTCCTTTCCCAAATAAAACTGTTGCCTTTTTTTACATGCAGCGAGCACCATTTTTTCCTAAAACACACCAAAAAAAACCCCAACAAAAAACAGATTATTTTTTTTCGGAATAAACTCGTAAAACCAAACTGTTGTCAGACCTCCTATTTTTGTTCGGATTGATCTAACAAAAGAGCAAGCACAGCAACCCTTCCTCGATCACAACTACCACTTAATTCAGTTTATACATATAAAAAAAAAAAAAAAAGTCAGGATTTGGCCCAGATTCTTTCGAACGCATGAATGAATATTTCCACACCAGTAAATTTTAATAAGCTTTCAAGATCTATATTCAGGATAAGATTATTTGGCTGCAGAGCCCGAGTATACGAAGAAACTACATTAAGGAGGGGAAAATCTCATGCATCCAAACCTTCTCACAGGGAGGAGAAAAAAAATTAAGTGAACTTTCCTTGACCTCTAAGCACAGATTTGTCATTAAAGGGAGGAAAAAAAATGAAGAAAAAGAGGGGAAGGAGATTGGGGGAAGAAAGGAAGGGGAGAAATTAAATTAAGCGGGCAGGGATACGGTCCGGCCGAGGCAAGGGGCGAAAGACTTTCCCCTCGCAAAAACAAAGGCGGGCACTTGCCCCGTCTGGCCGGGGCTCGGCCGCGTCCCCCCGCGGGGCGCACAAAGGGGCCGGGGCCGGGCGGCGGCCGCGGCGCAGCCCCGCGGCCCAAGCAGAGGCTTCTCCTTGGAGGAGGGCGGCTGCCCGGCGGGGAAGGTAAGGGAAGGAAGGGCTTTCCCTCCCGCCGGGCCCGACGCGGCACCTACCCACAAACTTCGAGCCGGGAGCGACCGGCGGGGAAGCGACGCCGGGTCTCCCCCGGGCTGCTGAAGGGACGCCATCATGCCGGGGACGAGAGGAGGAGAGCGGGGCTGCGCTCCCTCGGCGGCGCGGAGGAGCCGCTCCCCACTGCCCGGCCCGGCCCGACGCGGGGGCCCCCGGAGCCGGGGACCACCCGGGGGAGCGGCGGGAAGGAGGAGGAGGAGGGCGGTGCAGGCACGGCCGGCCAGCGGGGACAGCAAAGAGAGGCGAGGCGAGGGGAACGCGAAGTTGTTACCGGCGGCCGGGCGGTGAGGGAGGGAGGGAGGGAGGGAGGGGGGGGGTGTGGGGGGGGCCGGATCGATCTGGTCTGGCTGGCGTCAGGCAGTCGGAGCCGCGCGCGCGCCCGCCCGCCAGCGCGCAGCTCACCGGCACGCGCGCGGGCGCGCGCTCCCCTATCCCTCCTTCCCGCCCCCGGCCCGCGCACGGGATCCTCTCCCCAGCGCGCGCGCGCGCGCGCCCGCCGCCGGCACGCGGCCGCCCCTCAGGAGCGCGGCGGGAAGCTCCGGCGGCTGCAGCCCCCGGGCCCCCCCTCCCCGTCCCGCTGCCGTAAGCCCCAAGGGCCCACCCGGCCCCCAGGCCGCCGTTGCTGGGCAGCCCGCGGAGGTGTAAAAGGCGGTTGAGCGCCCCCGGGGCCCGGTGGCTGAGGGGCTCGGGCAGCCGGGGCTTCGAGCGAAGGAAGCGCCAGGTAACTGTGGGACTCGCCGCTGAAGTTAACTCCTGTGATGGCTCGGACTGAACTGGACTTCGTCCTGCCTCTTCCTCACAGGTGATTCCCCAGATCAAGACCCTGGCCATAGGTACTGTTGCAGTTGATCCTAATTTCTTCAAGTAAACCTATTAAAGAGCAGGGCACTAAAGGCCCTATCTGTGCCATCAGATACACAGTAGTCTCACCCCTATGGCCCTTCGAAGTTAATTTGAACTCTGAACCTGCAAGTGTCTGCTCAAAAGTGGATCTCGCTGAAAGTGTGAAGCCTGCTTGAGGAACGGGAAGTCTCTCTTACCCACTATGTTTCTTTACAGGGCCCAGATGAGCATAGCGCAAGTAGGATCGAACTGAAACAGATTCTTTAACAAACGTTTTGGCTTTTACCCAGTCATCATTCACGGAAGGAGATGTGAAGTAACAAGTGCAAGATGTTTCTACATAGCAAAATATTACAATACACCTATCCTGGCATAATTACATCTCTATACCTATACCGGTAAATTTTCACATGCCTGTGAAGTTCTAGGTATGGTATTAACCTCATTTTAAAACACAGCAAAGCTGAGGCCCAGAGAGCTTAAGACACAGAGAGTTTTACCAGATGAGCAGTAGTCCCAGATTTACCCACCTGCCCATGGAGGTGCGTGACAAGTCTGAAGACACAGAACTGGCATGGCTTGCCCAAGGCCACAGAAGGAGCATGACAGCAGCAATAAGAAATACCCAGTTTTATGGCTGTGACGTTATCGGCACTTCTTTCTAATGCCTTAATCTAAAATTCATCCATTTCTTTGTCACATAAATACCACACAAATTGCAAACAGGTAAATTGTACTACGTTGTTAGGTAGCGTGCTACAACAGAAGCATAGTGAGGAACTCTACACAGAATGATGCCGTAACGTTGATGGGGGAAGCCTGGAAGAAAGTTATTATTATACTGCTTAAATTTGAACCTTAAATGATTCAAGATGAGTGAACTTTGGTAAGCAGCTTTGACTTGTATTTTGGTGGTACTGTATGCAATTACAGTTGGCAAGTAAAATTTACATGCAGTCACGTGCAGGTACAGTGCAGATATACAGATATTACTGATAAAGGTTTCTTTCAAGACAAACCAAAATGTCTTTAAATTTTGTCAGTGTAATGAAGATATTTGCAAGCAAGGTATAGAAGAAACATGAGACTGCTAACTGGGTTTTGTACTGTGGTAGTGCTTAAATCAGGGCCAAGTGTCCTGGATCAAGAGTTGGTGGATGCAACAGTAGTATCTGCCCCAAGGGCTTGGAAGTCTGGGTGATCCACTCTCACACAGAGAAAGACATGGAAAAGGCCTTATGTGTGCTTGAGGTCTGCTTCGCTCTGCTCTGCTCTGCAGGCTGAGTTGGCAGGACCAGGGTGGGCAGCAAGCCCCATCCGCTAGGTCCTTGTTGCCCGAGTATCTCTTCAGTGCATGATTCACACTAAACAAATATGACAAGAAGATAATCAGGGAAGCACTGCACTTTGTCAGGTGTCTTGTGAGAACCATGTTTTTACTGCTTTTGTTGTTGTTAGGGTTGACTGGCTGGTTCGCTTCGGCATGAGAGAATTAAATTATTTTCTACTTACACTGAGGCTTGGGGAGGATCACAATATGCTCCTATGGCTTTTTGCTGATGTTTAATAACTAGAACGGTTGCTCTGGAAAGAGCTGGTTAGAACTGCCCTCAGATCAGCTGTGTGAGAAGACCAGAGGGCAAGCAGAAAGAGTGAGCCATGGTCAAATCTGCCACGAGGCTTCCCTGGCCAGGCTGTTGTAGTACACAGTCCAGTCAAAACTTCAAGTCTGCTGCCTGCTTTAGGATGTTCAACTCATAGTTACCTGTCCAAACCCATTACTCTGTGTGTGAGTAGTATCTCTTGTACATTCACCACTTCTAATTCATTGGCTACTTTTCATATACCATAATAAAACATGAGCATCTGCTTAGCTTTTCTGAATAACATGAGGAAACTGAAAAAAGGAAAGCAGAGGGGCACGTACACTGGGGTATCTAGCTTGCTGCTACTCCTACAACACTGTTCGTCCTCTGCATCAGGCAGAGTAACTGTGCTAACTCGAGAGGCGACACAGAATTTTTTTTTCTCTTTTTACTCTGCAACTACGTGATCATTCAGACTGGTGTGAGGAAAACAGGCTGTGAGGCTGGGGCAGTGAAGAAAGAGAAGAGCCATCCCTTCTGTAAACAGCCTGATTTTTCATCAGGTTAGGTGTACAACCCAACAACACCATCAGTCATAAGGCCTGTGAACATGAATTTTAATGGAGTTGGGACACTTACGAAGATAAACTTCTAATAAGATTCTCGAAGGAAACTTTAATCTCAGAGATACTTTTTAACATTTCACCAAGTACCTGCCTAATCACCTTTAAAACCTGTGTCTCAGAAACAACTTATCAGAGTGCTAAATGATACTCATTATGCTGCATTTTTAATACTATTATGTAATGAATATTTAAGAAATACTAATACTACTGCTGCTACTATTAGCTTTTGGCCTTCCTCTAAAATCAGAGTTTATATGCAGATTATGATTTAGTATTTCTTGTTAACCTCAGCCAGGTTTCATCAAGCTTATTCAAGAAGTTCCAGGGATAGAGAGTGACTACTGGAGACAGTTTAGCTCCAAACTCAGTAACCTTTATGTACACCAGGTTTCTGCCAGAAAGTAGAGTTTCACAGATAATTAAATTGTATCAAACACATAACACATTATTTACATTAAAATCACTGGAGTAATTTTCTTTTTAGCCATCACAGTGTTGCCCTAGCATGGGAAAATACCAAGAGTATTTTCAGAGAGAAGAGGCAGTTCTGTCAAGAACAGCTTTCTAAGGATACTTGATTTCATTATTTCCTCCTTTCCTGGGCTTGTTGGTAAAATTTATCGAACCCTATCCTTCATGGCTTGTCTGCCTCTTCTTTGAATAGGTGAAAAGCCTCCCACCTCAGCATTCTTAAAGGAGGATACGCAGACTGTTTAGCAACTACACAGATCTGTTTGGGAAAGATGCCTCAGGCAGAAGACAGCATGTGGGAGAAGGTAAGGAGTATTTTTAGGAGGTCACTGTAACTGTGCAGAGCAACACAGGGGTTTTCCAAACCCATGTGGATACAAGGACCTGTCTAGCCACAGCAGCACAGAGTTCATAGCTGATTTCTGCATTGTGGTTTCTGCACCCCCCAGCAGAAGCCAAAGTAAACTGGTTTATGCCAGAAATTGATCTGTCCTCGTCCCTGAGTGCCAAGATTGAATTTTCCCTCACTGAAGAGAAGCCTTGAGCTGGCACTCTGTAGGTTACACCCAAACAAAGAGGAACTAAGTTGTGAAAGGCCTCAAAGACAGAAGTTGTGACATGAGGGTTCTCTATATTCCTGCTTTGGTGTGTCTGGCCATTTTCTAGAATGAACCCTTCATCAGTTTGTAGAGTCAAATGTCTACTTGGGACCTGCCTTAGTTTCCTGAGTCACTCTCATATGCAAAAGAACAAAGAACCCATTTCGTTCTTAGAAGTTCTTCCTAAACTGGCCCACCATGATTAAGTGGGATTTATATTGAATAAATGTGGAACTGATAATTTTACAAGGTTATTCCATGTACTTCCCTCTGTTACATTAAATAAGGCTTCTGTCATAAATCTATCTGCAGATACCAGAAAAGTCTTTGATCAGACTGAGTAGTCATTCATCTTTTCCACCCTTGAGATGATGGGATTCAGACAAAAATTCATTACTTTCCTAAGATTAATGTACCCAGTGAAAGCTGCCAAGATCCTTATTATTAAAAGTTATGAATCCAAAAGGTTTGGGCTGGAACAAAGTCCTAAGCAGGGCACTCCCTTATCTCCTTTACTGGCTGCTTTATAGACTCTGACATCAGGACTTTGCTCCAGCAACATTACATTGCTGGTAAAGAAGGGAGGTTGCACTCTGTTCTGATGGCTAATCACATGCTGCCACGAAGCGCAGTATTCCTGCCCACTGTACTGCACTACTATTGTACCTTTTAGAGAGTGAAATTCTACCTCTGGATCTTGCCTGCATCCGTGTAGAAGCTTCTGGAGGTAGTTTCACTTTCTCCTGGCTATCACCTCAGCAAGAGATAATGGACTCCATGTAACCAAACATTATTAGTTGTTTTAAAATTAAATTTCTCTTCAGTCACTCAGCTTAAAAAGATTTACATAACTGGAACAACCTAGCTCTATTACTGGTTTCTTGGAAGACACCACTAAGATTAATCTTATCTCCCATTTTGATTACTGTTTTCAAGTTCTTACAGTCCTTGTCCCAGTTACATCTTGTTGCAAAAACCACCAGAGAACAATATATTAAAATTTATTCAGACAGGTGGCGGATACAAAATGAAAGCTAATAACTCTATGAGAAAAGAAATCAAAGGTGGTTTGGCAATCCTGAGCTCTTACTACTCGGTCACTTGGTTGCGGTGGCTGTACAACCGGTGCGCTAAGGCCGGGTGCCGTGCGAGTGGCTGTGTGTGGGGCAGCCGCTCGCGTCCGCGGCGCAGGACTGGAGTGCGGCGATGGGTGAAGCCTGGGCAAACCACGGTAATGCTCTGGATACTTTGTACCCAAAGAGGAGACAATTCTATTACACCACTGGAAGACAAACAAAATCACACATGTTGCATCTAAATGCATCCCTTTACTTCCATGTTTTGTTGATATTTTGTGACAAAATACTCAGCCCATTTATTATAATGATTAACAACATAAAACGCACCGTATCTTATTTTTATTCCCCATATAAAAATGGTACTTATCTTGAGTAATTTAGAAACCTCTTCTCAATTTCTAAACTGGTGCAGGTCTAAGTCACGTTGCCTGAGTTCAGTGTCACTCTTGGCTGCGTATATCAGTAGTAAGCCAGTCGCACCCTCCCTCCTTCACAGCGGCTGCTCATCCCTGACCCCATGTCACCCACTCCCTTTGTGCTGGCACGGTTGTTGGTACAGCTGTGAACTGAACAGGCCTAGGGAACTGATCTGACTGGGGAAAACAAATGTTTCAGAGGCCAAGCTCATTTTTAATTTGGATCAGTTCCCTGATCTGGTTCATTGGGTGGTTGTCCAAATCCTTCTGCTGATCTTGTGCAGGGGCAGGACCAAGGTGGGAGAAAAGGCAAAACTTTTTGATAGTGTTGTTGGCTTCAGCCAGTTCAAAGTGGTTATGACACTGTGGTAGACTTAGTGAGCTTTTTTTAAACAAGGAAAAATACTTTCATTTTTAGCACTACTGCTAATACGGGTTTAGAAGAACTGCACTAAGCATAGGAGCAAGGCTCCCTGGTGAATAACAGAAGATGGAGAAAGCATGATAGGGCTGAGGAATTCAGTGAGCTGGTGTTATCAGTGCATATCAGAAAAGGCAGTTGTTGGATGCTGTGGGATACTGTAAAAAGCAAAAAACTGTTGCCCTTCTGCTGTTCGTGAACCACCAGACGCCAAAGAATCTCAAGAATACCACCAAAAATTATGAATTGACTCTTCAAAAGGCAGAATTGTGCCCAGCTGGCTTTAAAAAGCTGTCATCTGGGCACCAAGTATGCCTGCATTCCCATAGGGTTTTTCTTTCCTGTATTCTCCAATTCCAGAGTTTTCCTTTGCTCTTTGCTTAAGGTGTGGAAGAGACTTAACTCTGGAGAGTAAGTAAATCAGTATTTCATTAGGCATCCCAAGGCAATGGGTTCTTAGTGTGTTCTCAATAAAAGACAACCCTGACAATAAATGTACATGGATTATTTCAGATTTCATTTGCACATTCAGGAGGAAATTACCTTGCAGGTTTCAAACAGCCTGGCAGTCACACAAAGTGTTGGAAAAGGTTGCCCACATGACAAGAGCATTTAGACCAGTTTTAAACTCCACTATTTTCTTGCTTGACCAGAAATAGCCAAATTTTTGTCAAACAAGTTTGAGCAGATTTAAAAGCAACCCCTCTACACTTCATACACTATTGCACAAATCACATCTGTAAATGCTCACTATAACGAAAAATTGGAAAAAAACCCCAAAACAACCCAAACCTTAAAAGTTGCATCTGATCAAAATTAGTGTTGTTGGTACAATCTTAGTTAAGTATTCAGTTTGGGTGCATCCTGGTACCTGTCATTAATTGCACGCTCATGTATGTTTCTTCCTAAAGATCCCTGTCACATCCAGTGAACAGAACAAATAGTGGTCAAACAATGGAGAGTGATTTTGTTTTCTTCCCAGGTTCACACTGCAGCTAGCCATTATGAAAACTGTTTTTGCAATATTTAGTTGCAAAACTGAGACTGGCTTGCAGCTCAGAGCTCATCTCTTGACACAAAATTCATCTTTCCCTCCCAAATTTCATCTCTCTTCCTGAGTGGACAGGAGCACTAGAGCCTCTCAAAAAAAAGGTCTCTAATATTTTCAGCCCTGGCAAATCAATGTGTTATTCTTTATCCTTTTTCTGAAACACTTGAACTGTTTCGCTGACACTTTCTACATGTATTCTGCCTGAAGCACACACTGAGGACAATTAATGTTTGATGAAGTTTTAAGCACATAAAATCAATATACTGTCAATGTAGGAAGTAACTGGGCAACCTGAATTACAAGTGATGATCTCAGTCCACTAATAATGTAGTTTAAAAGACCAAAGCTTGCTATGCATATACAGAGATTCTGCAGTTGTTGGAGGTGTCAGAGAGAAGGGAAAGGACTACATGGCTTACCAACACTTAGGAAAACAGTTTTCTAAATACCACAGTCAATGACTCTTTAAAATGGGGAAGAAAAAAAAAAAGGCAGAATTAAGACACCCATTTGCCTCTTCAGACAATGAGGTATAAAGTAGTTTTCAGTGTAAAGCGTTTTATCTGGACATCTAAAAGTCTCATCCTTATGGACAAGGATGACACGTTCAGCATGGCCATCCCCACAGAAGGCCCCCAGAGAACTGCAAACAGCAGGAGGCTGCAGTGCTCCCTTACTCCAGCTGAAAACCTGCAAACTGAAAGTGGCCTTACAGCCAATGCATGGTGGCTCCAGCGTCCACAAGGTCCAGTCACACAGTCCGTGAGCCCTACGGCGTGGGGAACCCTACATCCACCCCACCCTGCTCATGTGCCTAAGGCCTTCAGCACCTAGAAGACAGCACTGACAGACGGCATCACCCTGGTTAAGCAAAGTGTCCACTTGTCAGAGAGAGACCAGATGGAGGATTACAACAATTTATGGCCTGCAGTTAGACAGGCTTGCACTGTGATCTCATCAAATCTTGAACAAAATAGGTCAAGCTTGGTCAGTGTTCAGATGAGATATACTCTAGGGAAAACACAGATACTGTGAGAAACAGTTTAGGATTCAGATTTAGGATTCAGCTGACAAAACTGCTAAGGCACTGTCCCAAGTTTAGGCTAGATTCCTGGATGTCTGAGGCACCCAGAACAGGTCCCTGGTCTGTCACGTGGAAGGGGCACTGTACTGCTGGAACCATATTTCTAATTTTTCAGATGAGAAATGAAATTACAGTCATGCATTGTGATTAATTAAATAAATCATTCTTGTCTTTGCTTGTGGATATGGCATTTTCAGAGGCAACGTAAATGGAGAAAGGGACCTTGTTTGGTTTCTATGATACTGGAACAACCTGCTAGCCCTCTCTATGCAAAATCCCATTTTAAAGCTTTTCAGTACCAGGGCACCAAAAGCAAGAAATCTGAATTCCTTTAAGACTGCAAACATCATGAAAACTTTCTAGCAAGACATGCAAAATAAAGCAAATTATATAATCTATTGCTTTACAGATACATTCCTTTTACATTTCTTTTACATTCACATTTCCTATCCACTCACACTATCACCAACTTTTACGTCAACTCATTTCCCCAGATGCTGTTCTAATGCGGTTTCATCCTTATGTTGATTTTAAGCTCCTTGGTTCAAATCCTGTATCTTTTTCTTTGCTGGCAAAAAACAGTATGCATGCAGAATTTTATGTGTAACTATCACGCTAAAAAAACCCATGCACATTTTAATCTCCAAATACTTAAAGACAATGACAACTATGCTACTTGGGAAATTAAGTAGTCAGAATGTAACTAATCAAACTGAAAGTGAGCCAGAACACCAAAATGACACCGCTGGCTCAAGAGGAATGTGCTTGTGAGGATTCTTGTTATTGCAAGTGGTCTGGATGCTGCTCTCCTATCTCCCTCACAGTATAACACCTCCTGCATGCCATTTGGTGCAGGATGCTGCAGAGAGAACCCTAAGGCCAAAATTAATTTATAAGCGTCGTGTTCTCTCTCTGACTGTATTGCTTGGATGTATCAGTCTATCAGTCTACAAAAGAATTAATTTCTAGATTTTATAGGCTGAAAAGCATCCACATATTATGTGCTTTGTTTTGATTTTTCGTTTTCTTTGCCTTATGGTCATTCATCTTTGATGAAAGTGAACCAGAGCAGCAATGCCTGCCTTATCGTTGATTTGCGGTGTATAATCACATTAAAGACAGATCATTGGTCTCCTCTTTACTACAGTGCCATTTACAACAGACAATTATCCCTGCATGGTGCACTTGTCATGATGTAGTGATTGTAAATGTTTGTTATCAGTGCGGAGCCAGCTAAATGCTGTGTGTTCCTCTTTAAAGCTGATTTGATTTTCCAGAGCTGTCTGTCATCCTTGAAGTGTTCTCTAGTGCATCTCAGTTCCCAATCTACACACAAGTGAGGATCTTTTGATGCGAAGCGTGTGGGGCAGAATCTGCGTACTGCTCCCACCTACTCCAGGCAAGGACTATTATAGTCCAGAAAAAAGAAGAGCAGCGTGCCTACACTGCAGAATCTCCAGGCATTGCGCTGTGTTGAAAGGAAGCCCTACTAAAGGCAGTGACAATATGCAAATGCCAAAATAAAGGGCGAGGGGGGTTGAATGCGGTGGCATTGTTTACGAGAAGGAAATGTATCCAAAAACTCTAGATGGTTTTAAAATTAGCTGGAGAACATGCAAAGAGGTCTAACTCTTAATGACCTCGATTCTATAATATGCCACTAATTAGCTCTACGATGAATAACTGGGAACAAAATAAGGAGTGACAGACTAGGTCAGACAGTGGCTTGCCAAGCCCTTGTCTAATCTTTCCTACTGGGGCCTCTATGTGATGATTTTTGATTGTATGTACAGTATTTTTTAATAGTAATCAGGACTGGAACTGCATTGTGTTATACACTATACAAACATATACCAAAATACTGCACTTGCTTTTTGATTCTGTAAAGCATGGGAAGAGCAGCTCTTTCCTAGCTGATATTTGTGCAGCCTCTTCTGGTTGGCATGCACATGCCTTCATTTTTTCTCTGCCAACCATCTTCCTGCCTCCTGCTGTCCTAACCCAGTAAGCCCCACATTTGTTTCTCCTCTGCCTCTTTCTGCAGCTCTATGATTATTTTTCTCCTCTGTGTATTTACCTTCCTGGTCTCACTTCTAACATTTTGTTCTCTGTCTCTCTTCTTCCCACATAATGAAGATCTCATTCATTGTTTTAAATTAGTATCTTATTTATTTACATTTTAAATGTCTAAAAACTAAAAATCATGAGTTTGAGTTCCCTATTCCTCCACTGAACACGGGAAATGTGACCTTAATCTATCAATACACTGCCTGTGTGTTGAGTGTGCTGGAGGACCCAAAATACCTGTTGGGGGATGCCCGCTCTACTCTGGTGGATCTTACCAGATAATGGTGAGAAACAGAAACTGCTGAAAGTAGTCTTAAGCCTGTTAGTAAACCTGTTGCTCCTGAGAGCAGCAGTCTGGTCCCTTAGAGAACTTCAACAGCATGCATGTCAAGAGGTGAAGAACATTACCCTCTGCATTTTTTTCTGCAGGTTAACAATTTCTTCTTAGAGCAATACACATATATACAGCTTGGTGAAGAAAGATTTCTGGCAGCCTTGAATATTCTATCACTGCCAAATGTCTCAATCCTCCTTAAAGTCCTCCAGGTTTCCTCATACCCCATAGGATCTGTACTTTGAGGACTCCTGGTCATGTTATACATTTCTGTATCCAGATCAATTGCACAGACCCCCAATTCAGCTTAGCATATGTCATAAGCAGTCAGTCAACACCGAGAAACTGCTCTGAAACACTATCAGATTGCTGGGAAGACTGTTGCATACAGCTCCCCCAGCACCAAGCCATCCAGAATCGTTTTGTATTCTTCTTGCTAGGATTTACCATTTGAGTGTGTCTTGGAGGGGGGTGTGCCTTTTCTTCGTTTTAAAACTCATCAGCCTGGTGGCTACCAAGAGCACAAATGCTACAAAAAGGCTATTAGAATCACTGTAAGTTATTACATCACTGGGGATCTGGCAAATGTTAGATCAATGTCCTTCCATTAATAAAATGGATGGCTAAACATCACGAATATAGACCACTCCACCAACATATATTATCAAGGTATACAAGCTATCAGGAAGAAAGTACCCTGCAGGTATGCAGGTGTTGCTTATGCAGGGGTGGAGCACAGCTCAGCAACAACATTTAGAACAGGAGGCCAAGGCTTTTAAAGGGACCGTGTTCCTCATGCCAGTAAAACAACAAAACCCATTAGTTAATAAGTCTTTTTTTGTTGTTGTTCTCCCATTAAAGGGCTTGCCATAAGTAGGAATGGACTAACATATCGTCAGTCTTTATTTCACTCATGATAAGTAGTTTAATCACACATTTACCAAGTAGTGGGTAGCTAGGAAGACTTCAGTCCTTCCACCAGGCTGGCCCAGCGGAGTGCGCATTACACAGCTTTCCTCCCATTCCCACTCACATTTTATTAGTGTTTAGAACAAATGCCAACTTAAATCTCACCTACTGGTCATGCATACAGAGGCATACACACAGCAGACACTTTGATGACAGAACTTTCTTCCTCTTTATTGGAAGGAAAGTGATGTTAGCCTTCCAGCATTAACAGGTATGAAAGCAGATGCAGTTATGCACTGTTAGAAGCAGATCTTGTGAACCCAGAGCCTTGCTTTCAGCAAGACAGACATGATAAAATCTTTCCTCTTTCTTCAATAACATGACTAATAAATGTAGAAATTCCCTTCTCCTCTCTCCCTTTGCCAGTATCTGTCTTATCTCTGGTTCTTCCTTAGACATAATTTCAAACATGAAAGACATGTCTATACTATGAACAGGCAACCTTAATTTTGGCATGAGATCCATGGCACACTGCAGTTTAGTGCTAGAGAGCTGACGCTTAAGATCTGGCATCTACAAAACACGGTAACTGGAATTTCTGCTGCTGACTCTCTCCTTGCTGAGATACTGTGCCTGGGGTTATCATGCTCTATCTTCTGAAGGCAATGTCAGGCTCCACTTCAGATTTCTTACCAAAGCAGGTGCACAGCTGAAAAAATGTGGCAAGCATTTCTGAAATGGGTTTGCCATTAAAGACTATATCCAACAAGTAAGGAGGACCATCCTGAAGCCTTCCTGGAATTTTGGCAGCATTTTTGAGAGATTATCTGCAAATTACTAGAGATGGGTATTACATGTATGCTGCAGGCAATAAATAAGAGTGATTTTAAGGGGCAGTGTATAGTGACAAAGTAACACCTCTAAGAATAGAATACAACCACTGGCAGAAGCCGTAGAAACACACTAATAAAACTGAAGATGACCTAGGGTTTGTCTTAAAAGTGTATCTAATAGCAAAAATACTAGTTTAAACAACAAAGTCCAAAGAATACAAAAGGCTGCAACCATACTAAACGCACTCAGTTAGCTTGCTAGTTTATTGTATCCAAAGATCAGAGTAACCACACCTTAACTTGAGCACCCAAAATACTCCCAAACTCCTGGATGTGCATCCCAGCCATGTTACATCATAGTGAGACATACACATCCATATGGTTCCCACTTAGTCTTTCACTACAGGGAGAGAAACAGAGGCATGTTAGCTGAGGGGGAACCATGGTGTGCTTTGGCCAGGTGCCTGCTCTAGAAGGCTGGGAGACCAAGAGCATGATTATCATTTGAGTCACATTGACTTTAGCAACTTTTATTTACTATTTACTCAACACCACATGACAGCCTCTATCACAGGAATATCACAGGAATATTTGAAAGTTAAGCTAACTAAAGCTGGTGTTTCTTAAGACCTGACTCTAATTCAGTGGGAATCAGTTTCAGTGACTTTTATAGAAATCATATCCTTTAGAATTGCTGGATATCTCTATTTTAGAGCTACGCTATCCTTTTTTCAAGATAACTTAGAGCTTTTTCAGGGGTGAAACTTCTCATTTCAAAAAAAGTAAGTACTTTGTGTTTTTGTATAAAAAATAGTAGTCTATTCGTATTTTGCCCCCAGATCTGACTTTTACAAAGAAAACTTTTTTTTTTTTCCTCCCTGAGACCATACATTTTTCCTATTACTTTTTCTTTTAATTTCCAGTGCAAGTGGCTACCAGGAAAAAAATAAAATTCTCTTGTGCTGCCTTATATGCAAGCACTGAATCTTTGTCCATTTGGAGGAAAACCTGCAGGCAAAACTGGTAAGTAGCAGAAATAAAATAGCTATTTCCCAAACCGGGCATGAACACCACAATACTGTGTGTTATGACACAAGTCAGAGAATCCTAGAATCATAGAACAGTTTGGGTTGGAAGGGGCCTTTAAAGATCATCCAGTTCCACCCCCCTGCCATGGGCAGGGACACCTTCCACTAGACCAGGTTGCCCAAAGCCCCGTCCAACCTGGCCTTGAACCCTTCCAGGGAGGGGGCAGCCACAGCTTCTCTGGGCAACCTGTGCCAGGGCCTCACCACCCTCACAGAAAGGAATTTCTTCCTTACATCTAATCTGAATCTGCCCTCTTTCAGTTTAAAGCCATTACCCTTCATCCTATCGCTACAGGCCCTACTAAAAAGTCTGTCCCCAGTCATGGTCACAGGCCAATACCAAGATTCTCCAGTGCGGAACCTGGTATTTCTGTACCATGTGAGGGAAGAGTTAGGACACTGTTACACAGACAGGTGTTCTTCTCAAGGCATAATTCATTTCTATGAAATAATACCAAGGAGAACTGTAGTGTTGGTACCATTCTTAGCCTGCTTCAGTAGGTTATGACATTTCTTTTGCAGTTATTTTCTGAATGTGAATCAGTTCCTTTCCACGTGAATTCTCCTTACCCTACTCCCAGAGTCAATAAGATCATTTGCTGGGACACTGTCTGTACGTGATAGATTTATCCCAGATTGGACAATGTTGGGGGGGGCAATCTTTTGTAGGTATAGCTAAACAACGTATTTTGTACAGATGACAACTTCTTCATGCTCCAAGCTGACCTGAAGCCCTTCAGCTTCCTTAGCATGATGCTGAGCTGAAACTCGTAAGTGCTAAAAGTTCCAAGTTAGGGCAGCCCTGTAACTTTGTTGGCTTGTTGATAGTGAAAAGGCGTATGCCTGCAATGTACCGTGCCATGTTTGAAGCCTTCTCATCGAAGGCCAGCTGTTTGCTCTTTTTCAGCATCCACTGATGTTTGAAAAAAGAGGAAAGACTCCTGCTAAACTCAAAGGGATGCCAGAAAAGGCTTTAAGCCTTCTGAATGACCTTCACTAACCTAGAATATTTTAAAATATACTTTAAAGATTCAAAACTAATGTTCTCCTTTATGGGAAAGGCAATTGTCCAGGCTAAATGAGGTCAGTTTATAGTTTAAAAATAGCTCTTGAAACTGCATGGTTACCCAACCCACCTCAAATGTTAAAGCATTAGGAACCATGTTACCCTACTGTGAATGACCACTAGCTTATGTCAATTGACTATAAAGCAGCACTTTATTTTGTACTATCTGTTTATATTATACAGAGTTCAACTTGCGGTTCTGCCAAATCTGGGGTCATAGCAGAGTGGGATTTTGGTAAGAGTTTTAGACAGATCAAAGGGAGGGGAAAAAAAGACATGAACGTTCAGAATTTGGCCAGTGACAAAAGCAAACTAGAACTTTTTTCTGTCGATTGCATTGCCCTTCTGAGCAGAAACAAGAAGATGAAAGCAGAGAAGAAACTGTTCTTGCAAACTCTCAAGATGTAAGATAACATAAAGCCTTGAAATTCTGCTGTCTTGAGACATTTTTAACCTAATGTTGCTTTTGCCTGTGAATTAAGACTACTCCCCTTGCCGAGGAAAAGCAAATACCAGGATCTGAATGCTTTACAACTTTATGCTAGAAGAGGCCACAGATGGGGAAGCAGTTTGATCAATGTGGGAGGGATCAGCCCAAAATAACAGTAAGATATATTATACCATCAAGAAATGGTATGTCTGGAAGGAAAGTTTTGAGCATAAATTAATACTGACCTTAGCCAGAATAACTTGCTCTCTTTAACATCTGCACCTGTGTAGTTACTAGGGAGTTATCTGGCTTCATAAGCTTTTTCACATCTGTCTACTAAATCAAAGATAGAAATACAAAAATCTATCACAAAGGGACATTATATGGATTTGTGAACTCCCTGAGGGACTTGGGATCTTTAAACTAACAAAGATACTACAACTGGACACAGGTATAATAATCTCTTTGTGACAGGTATAATATTGGTCTAACATTGTGCCTGTTCCACTGTGCAATGGAAAAACTATATCTATTTTCCTGTGATGAGCTCTCTGAAACTTCCAAACATGGATAAACAGAACTACAGTATATGAGACAATAAGTTTGGCATACATGCATGAAACTTCATACTTCTGCGATGAGCAAAATGAATAAACTCAGTTCGTATTAACTGCCTTACACCACCATGTGTGAGTGAAAGCAACAGTGGGAACAGATTGAGAGAGGACAGAGAGACTCTCAGTTTAGCTCATACAGTATTTGTATCATTCTTCATAATTTTCAACATCACCACTGACTTCCAAAGACTAAACTGTGAAGCCTTCATAGAAATGGGCATGACAGGGTTATTCAACAGGAGTAACAACATTTTTCAGCATGTAGCATGTGAGTTAGTGAAATGAGTGGTATGTTGTGTTTCCCCTGCCTGCATCATCTCAGGTTATGTTATGGTCCAGTCTAAATGACAAGGTGATGAAATTGCATAGGTGTAACATGCCTTTACTTCAGCAGCATGCATGACACAAAGTACTAAAATCCCTAAAGTATAAGTCTTGAATAATATAGTTCTAAATCTTCAGGTGTCAGTGGGATATTTGTATGTTATTGCCCCATGCTTGCAAAATATGGGAGTTGGTCTTAAATTATGTTCTGAGCCTGTATAAAAAACCTCAACCAAATCAAAATGCAATAGCTTTTGCCCTCATTTTGAACAGCTGAACTTTTAATTTATAAAAATTTTCTTTTATATCTTTATAGGATCAAACTACATTTTAGGTTAAAAAAAAAAAAAGGTGACAATTCAAATGGGCAGTACAAATTGATGCAATTTTAATGTACTAAGGTGACAATTCAAATGGGCAGTACAAATTGATGCAATTTTAATGTACTAAGAGATTTAAGGACACAAATAAATACATAACCAAAATCAAAAAAATGTGTAGGCATGCACAGACATAAACAACTAAATCAACTTCAATTTACAGTCATTAGGCAAGGTGAAGAAATTCTGTGTGATTCCCTCTGGAGAGCCCCCAGTATAACTTGTACCTTATAGCAAGCAAATAACATTTTCATACAGGGAGAAGAATAGAGAAGGCTATTGTAGACGCAAGCTAAACAACAGGGGTGATGGCTTTTAAAGGTGATAGAGATACTCCTTATGTGACAGAAAACTATTTTCTATTGAATTAGTTTTCTGCTGGATTAGCATAACAGGACAGCTCAGACAAATGTCAGCACTAGTGCAAAAGAAGGCCTGCAGCAGCAAAATTGGTTCAGATGACTGAAGAAGGAGCCACTGCTTTGGATGCTGTCTGATAAGCTAGAAGGCCACCCCTCAGAAGCAACAGTGGTCTGAGTCATGTGTCAAACATTCAGGTTCAGAGTGATCCTGGCAAAAGCTCAGGAGGAAGCTGCTTGGCCCACACTGGAACATCTGAATGGACAGTCTAAGGGCACTGGAAAACAGAGGCAGGCAAGTACACTGATGTGGACAACGTATAAAACTTCAGTCAGGATCAGACCATTCTACGGGGCATGAAACAATCAGGAGCTGGGACAAATAGGAACTTGTATGCCACAGCATCCCTGCACCTTACTTGGCAAGCAGTGCCCAGCATTGCTCCACGGACACAGCCTTCCAAAATTAAGACCCTTCAGTGTACAAAAAGGCTTCTGTATAGAGCTGGTGTCCTCAGCTCCACAGAGGACAGGGAGTACCTGGCAGCAGACAGCATGGCACAGCTAAATTCTCTAGAGCGGGCAGAGTCTGAAGGCATCTAACAAACAGCTTTGTTGAAGAAAACTGGCAAGCTTTGACTGAGGATATGCTTTCTAAATAGCTCTAATGCCATGCAGTATTATTTTCTTCATTATCACTAGTAATGTGGTAATATGAGCCTACCTCTCGATATTTCTTTCTTTAGTGAAAAACTTCTCCTCTTGCTTCTTATAAGATAGTGGACCTTGCCCAAAGATGGTTTGTTCCTAAAAGCACTTTATAGCACATTAAAAATCTGTATACATGGCCAACCTGGCTCAAGCTGATGTTAAGTATAAGGTCTGCTTGTGGAGTGAATACTTTGGATTTGGGCTTACTTGGCCCAAGTTTTATTGACTTAGAATAATTTCTTGAATCACATTTGGTTATATCTATAGCTCTGACTCATAAAACACATCTTTAAATTACTCTGAAATCATCTAGTCTGTGATTCCAAGGGTTAATTTGAAAACACACACATTCAATTAATGGAGCAAATTACTTAGAGCAAGGGAACACAGAAGCATGATTACTGCAGGAAAAAAATTTAAAATCTAAAGTTAATTTAAATTTTAAAATTAATTTTCTTCATCCTTATTCTTCACCCTTCTTTTTTTCCCCATGATTAAATTATTAAGATTTCCCCATGATTTCCCCATGTCCACAGATAGAAAATTTCAGTGTCCTGCAAGAATGGCAGCAGGATCTCATTTTATTTTCACATTCAAGGAGAGGTATGACAGAAAAAAATACCTGTATGTTAAAATAGTAATCCTGGCCAATAACAGTAAACTAAACATTGGCATAAAACAAATAAAAGAGAGTTTTGTAAATGTGCATAAAACAATAAAAAAAAATCAGTATCAGAGGAAATAAACCAACAAAACACATAACCAGAGAAAGGCTTCTGTAGTTGGTCTCATTTTTATGGTGAACTTTTCAGTGACTTGCAGGGAATAGGTAGTAATGTGACAAAGTGAGGGTTTTTTCAGCCATAAATAGAAAAAGTAGTTATCCTACATACTTGTCAAGGAGGTCAGGGCTGGCGTGAAGTTTCCATAGTGTTTGGTGGCAGGCTTAGCATATCCCTTGTCCTGCTCACACCCTCTGCGTCACTGCTTGTTCTCTCTTTCTGACTGCAGCCCACTGGGGTGTCCCCACAGGTTACAGCTATACAGACATTTTCTTTCAGGTGCTATGCTGTTATCCCATTCCTCCAACCCCACCACCTCATTCCTACCCTCTGCTGTCTCCTCGGTCATGTCACGACAAGTCTTTGTGGGGTAGCTTATCGGGGCTGTTTTTAAGAAAAACTGTAATTGTGTATTCAGCTCTGCAGCTGATGCGTGGGCTAGGCTACGTTCACATCATCAGTCCAGCTTTTCCATTTTTTCTGTATGCTCCTTTGTCTTGTGTATGCAATCTAAAATTCAAGCTTTTAAACTTCAGCCATTACAGCCAACACTAAAACACTTCCAACAACCTCTTAATATCTTCAAAGTTCTTTCAAGTAAATCCAGTGTTTCTTGAGAAGTTAAATCTGGTTAACCAGTTTTGTGATGATTTGGAACTGAAAACAGACAGCCTGGGTAACTGGAACTTAAAAATGCAAAATTAACAGCAAATCTAGTTTAGTTTTTGGCATCATATTGTGTTTGTCTCAGCAGTAATAACAGTTGTTACATTTTAAAACAAATATCTAGCACACAACAGGTCAGATATATTTCAAAAAGCGAAAGTCTTTGTATTTTTTTCCATTTGTTTGACAAGGTGATTCATTTACACATTTCCTACTAAATCACAGGGTGATTTTAATAGGAGGAGAAATCTGGGATCGCCTGAGATGGATAACTGGGTCAAGTTACCCTTTGGAAGAAGTCAGCAAACCAAATGTGAAACAGAGAAATCCACTGCCTTATGTCTTTAAGCTTCATGCACATATGCTCTGGAAACTCGGTATGTCTCATTTTCTAGCGCTAAGCCACAGTACCCGGCCTCCAGGGATGTACTTTCACTAACACCTTAAGCAGTCGCTGCTGCTAAACCTCCCCACCTCCCCGCTCAGTCTTTCCCTTCACTCCCATACCCCGCTCCTTCCTGCCCCCTTGCCACTCATCTGTAAAGCTAATTTGGTTAAAGCTAAACAATGGGTTTGTTGATTTGGCTTTGACACCAGGCACAGTTCATCAGCAGGCTGCGCAAATGCTGGTGCTGGCACAAGGAGGGAGGTGGTGGGGAAGCAAAAAGCAAGAGCCAGGCGAGACTGCAGCAGGTTTAGCTCTGGGTACAGCTAGAAGGTGCGGCCGATCCAATTTAATAGCTTGCTGCTGCCAAAACGATCAATCCCACACCCTCCTTCCCCTCTCCTCTACACCTGCCTGCAGCTGTGGAGCCAGGTCCTTCTTCCTTGTGCAGCTCTAAAGCCCAAGTGACCTTTCAGCGAGCCAGCTCAGCTCATCAAAGCATGGGACAACTGTTGTCATGTTTTACACAGCTCACCGCAGGATCAGAGGAACAGCAGAGTCAGGGCGAGAAGCATAAGGAACTCACAGCCAGCAGCAGGGAGGCAGGTTGAGGGGGCGGACAGAAGAACCACCTCTCTTCAGCAGCAATGACCTGTTAGTTTGGCTCAACTGGATCTTCTAACTTCACCCTTGCACTGTTTTGGGCAGCAGTGCTGGCTTATGTCAGCTAAAAGTGTTGTGAAACAACATCCTATGTCTCATTTCAGCCATGTAGGTAAGCAAGACTTCAATGAGCAATTCGCGTACCTACAGTTAAGAATATGCTGATACATATTTTGCATTAAAGCCCTATCTCAGGACCCACATGTAATTTCACAGGAAGCCCAACAAATGGCCTTCAGAGAGGTTCGGTGATCTGCATTTCAAAAAATGTGGACCATTATGCCAGTAGTAGTTCTCTCATGAATTACAGCTTTAAGCACTTGTTATTGATTCAAATTTTTAACTAGTTTGTTTTGATTCAAAACATCATTACACCTACAACTTCATTTGTGTTGAGTTACTGTCCAAGCCTTCACAGAAATTACTTCATCAGCTCGCCAGAGGTCCAAGGCTGTGGTTCCCTGTGCAGACACTGCTGGCTGCAGGAGCTCCCAGCATGCCCCTTCTGTTTGTCCTGACCTCACGCTGCTGCATCCTGTCCCTTCAACTTTCCCACTTTGTGGGGCTACACTGCAAAGTGGATAACCAAACTCAGACACAAAATTATTCCAGCTGCTCCCTTTTCTTTTTGGGGGGAGGTAGTGCCTCAGGCTGCTGTTTCAGCAGTAATACCGGCTTATTGTACAGCCAAACACGGTAATTTCCCCCCTACACACACAGTTCATACCTGCCCACATTTCACTCACAGAGCGCCTTTTCCCTTGTGTCAGTGTACGTGGCTGTGATGGTAGTGGGAATAAAGGACTTACCAAGCTGTACCGTAGTCTGGGAAAGAAAAAGCACTAAAGGCACCTTCTCTGGTTCACAGTAAAGGTACACAGATAGTGTGATGTGCTGATATGACTGAGGCCACGGTTAAACAGATATCTGTAGGCATTTTGCTTACAGAGATCCTCACTGTTCCTTTCACTTCCCCAGTAGCATATTCCCATCCATCATCTTCTTCCTGCATTGTGCCAGAAAACAGGCAATTTGATTTCTATATTAAAGTCTATAATAGCAGATAGCTCTAAGAAACAGAAGCTTTCTATCCATCTTGTTATTTATGCAGGCATTTTGTATTTTTAAACAAGCCAAGGTATAAAACAGCCCCAGAAGTCACCCAGTCACAAAAAAAACCAATGACATCTAAAGCTGTAGTGACCTTCTTAAGAAGATCATCCAGCACGGAAAAGAAAAGCTACTGAGCAAGAGTGAAGTACCCTCTGCACTACCAACAGGCACAACAGGCTGTCCTGGGTGCCCCAGGCATTATTGGCTTTGGCAGAGCAGACCGTGCCATACCCGAACCAGTCAAACTGGCTCCAGAAGTACTACGGGAGCCCAAAGGCAGGTAGTCGTTCATCTGACTGGGACAGATGCAGGAGCTGCAAAGAGTGTCAGGGTTTTTTTCCCATTACTCTTGTCATTTTTGATTGCTGGGGTTGCTGGGTTGACAAGTAGGACAAGAAAGCATGCCAGCTGTGGAGAAGGTAATTCTGCTATGTGCAAATACACCCGGTGAAATCTGCAGAGTGGCAGGTTCTGCATAACACTGATCTGTCCATGGCAAGTCTGACAGTCGGGTGTACTCTGTTGATGAGTTAGCCAACAGCATTTTGACAGTGCGTGTTAGGTGAAGGGATTGCAGCTATCTTACAAATGCTGCTGGCTATGTTGTGTCTGTGATAGTTTTCCTCATGATGAAATAGGGTTCCTAGTCTGATAGGGAAGAGGTGGGGTATATAATTAACCAACCAAGTAGCTAGGAGCAAGTCCTGGGGTATTTGTGTAATGGTTCCTTCGGTGGACTGTACTTGTTCGGGAGAGACAATTTTTTCTCTTTATTAAACAAACAGTAAGGATAATTTACATGTCCACACCGTTAACTATTTCAGCAGTAGGGAGGAGATAAAGTCACAGATCTGCTCAATTAACTGTGAGCAATGTCTCATTTTGGTGCCACAGTTAAATGATATTTGGGAGATACCCTGATTTCTGTGCCTCTCAAAAAAGAAGTTCAGTGGAACTCAGAACATATTCAAGCCAAGTCAAGACACCCAGGCAAGCAAAGCAGCAACACAACCTACTGCCTTTTCATGACCCATGTGAATAGGGCTCATTCTGTGAGTGGGACTTATAAGAGAGTGGTCAACTTGTCTCTGGACTCCACTGCTGTCAGAACAGCTTTGCTTTGTTAAACCTTCCAAAAACGCTCAATACCTTTGTGGAAATGAAGTTATGCAAGATGGGGTCAGAGGATCCAGTAGGCCAGAGCTCACCACTGCTGCTCACCTAGTCTCCCTGCTCTTCTTCCAGCAGTGTGATTACTCTGTTTACCTGCTGCTGTCCTCAGAGCTTTTCAGACCCATCTCCTGAGCCAGTTCAAATCACTAATCTAGGAGAAAAGTGATCCAGAAAAAAAAAAAAAGAGGTGTCTAGTCTTTCATTTGGCAAGTGATCTGAACAAAGAGCCTAAGAGGGTACAACATATACCAGAAATGATTCAAAGGTGGGGGCAGAACACATGGCTGAGTGATGAAATGAGGAGTCAGTTTTCAATAATTACATATCTACTACACAAAGCCCATTAAGATTCAAGATTCCCCACTTTCCTTTTTATCACCTGTCCCAAACTAGTCAAGTTTTGCCTTTACTGCAGTAATACAGCAGTTATTTTATTACTTGTTGGTGAGTGAACTCTAACATGGTCTAAATTTCCAATACCAGCAAGGCAAACTTCATTAGCATGTTCACAGCATTCAATAATTAGGTTGAAGCTAGCTAACATGTCCTCTGAAATTAATCTTTTACCCAAATCTAGACAAGCACATCTAAATGTGAGAGATTCCACAGGCTCATTTATCGATTTTACCAATAAACAGGTGATAATCTACTGAATCATGCTTTTGCAGGTGCAAAAGGCACAGTCAATGAGAAAGACAGTAAGAGATCAGTGATGTTGGGGAAAGCAATTTGCAAATTCAGAAGAAACTGATATCAGTAAGAAGGGAAGATTTTGAGGAGTATTTTGCAAATACTCTAATCTGGCCACTGTGGAAGCGCAGTTTAGGACCCTAAAGGATAGAGATTCACAGAACTCTGTGTATTTCTCAGAAACATTAGCATAAAGTATCCCTCAGCTCCTGCCACTGCCTGTTGCTCCTGCACCATAATAGCCCACTGAGGCAGGTGGGACGTTTGATCTATTTTAAATAACACAAATGCAGGTCTTGTAAGGTATTCCAAAAAGCTGCATTTGTTCACTGAACTGTCTCACAAGAACAGGGGTTATTTCCTAACCACTTTGTACCACAAAAAGACAACCTTACAATCAAGGCAAAGTCATCACTATTAGACAGCAGGTCACAGTGGTTCATTGATTACATAGAAGGTTTTATGTCAAAGCATTTCAAGAAGACCAAACTTCATTTCTAGGGAAACAAAGGCACAAAAAATTGCTTCTTCCACCCCTAGCTAGCACCCCAGAAAACTGTTCCACTTTTTCAGCTAAGCTAGCTATTGACCAGCAGTTTCTTTACCTGCAGCCTTGCTTCCCAAAACAGTTTTCTCATGCTGCTGAAAGCAAGAGAAAAAAAGGATTTCAAAGCTGATAACCTTTAGATAACAACCAGATCAGCCTTGGGAATTTTTCCAACTCTTGTTTGTTCTTTAAAAATTGTTCACATTTTCAGTGCTTTTGTCATCTGTCTTTGTTCTGTTCCTGTTTATTTGTACCTCCACTTTCCTGCCTGTCCCAACCCGGGTGTCCCAGTTCTCCACATGAAACAGCACACACTTTCAGTTCTCCCTGCCCCAAGTCTCTGCATGTAAAAATATATAGTAAAGTACGTGCAGGCTCTATCCAGGCAAAGTTCTTCAAGTCCTACCGCCTGTGTTACAGCAGGGGCCCCTTGCACCTCTAGCTGGTTCTCTGCACTCCTCTGAGCCTCATCAAAGCGCTGCCTCCAGGGCCTTCCCCTCATTTCCCTAATACCTGCATCTTCTGCTTGCAAAGGCACCTCCTGAGACAACTGCCTCTAGCCCTACAGCCTTGCCCTTCCTAGCTCCCTTCCCCAGCTGCCATGCCCAAACCGGTGAGCCTAGGCTCTGGCAGGAGAGGAAGCACCGCAGGGCCTCCAGCACTGCGGCAGCAGCCGGCCTTACCCTGGGCCAGGAGAGGGAAAAGCACCGGGTCGGAGGAGCCAGCTTCTGCCAAGTCCGTCGGCACTGCTGCGCACACAGAAGGCAGCTCAGTCCCAGCTGCAACCTTCTTCCCATTCATCCCCTTTCCTGCCATCTTGAGGGGGCTGGTAGAAATGTCACACTCTTCACAAAACCGGCAGGGTTTGGGGGTGAGGGGAGGGACTTAGAGAATGAGAAGCGAGAAAATGAGGAGGGAGAAGATAGAATACTTGTGGCCTTCCTGCGTCCTCGCTGGGGGAGCCACTTCTGCCCACCCTGTCCAACGGGCCAGCATCACAGGCAGAGTAACAACAGAGCTCTGCATTTTAACACCATGACTGATGCTTGCCGCATTTTTTTCTGACTCTAGCCACTTGAAAGCAAAGGCTTTTTCCATGAGCCATGTTATACCCCGATTTGAATTTACTGTGCTATCTACTGTCATACTCTCTCCAGCCAGCTGCCTCTCCCTCTTCTCTTTTCCCACTTCTCTTCTCTCCCAGGATATGCATATTATTTCCTCTCCCTCTTTAACGCTTCTTCAAATATTAGGCAGACCTCCCTGGGGAGGTGATACCTCACCCAACAGAAGTGCAAGACTGAAATACACATAAGATCAGTGTCCTGCTGGGAATATGCAGTGTTGTCGTTAGCGAGACAGCCACCTGGCACTTAAAAGCTGTCTATGAGATTTGTATCACTTTGTCATAATCCTTTTCCTCTTCTTGGCAGAAGAATATCCTCTAAAAAAGGCCACAGTCAGTATCAGAAAACCAAAATGGGAATATTACCTTCAGTTACTACGGAGTTATCAGCAAGCTACTAAAATAATAATTCTGTGCTGGGTAACTCAAATGGAAATCATCCACATAGAAAAGGCAATTCCTGCTGAAAACTCAGGAGAAATGCTCCTTCACTTTAACATAAAATGCTATCCACTGAACACATCTTTGGTACAAACTCACTAAATTTAAGGGAGTCAGACCTCTGTATTTCTTCACAGGTTGAAGGAGAGATGCTATCACGAGATTTGAGACTATAAAGGTGAAAGTCAGGAAATGTATTAGTAATTAATCTTTCGTCCTTTTCTCACACATTACAACATACCCCAGTTCTTCTGTGTCAGCTATCTTTGGGATGCTCACAACAAACTTCTCCCTTGGTTATATTTATATGTTCCTGCAGAACATTAACAAAATGTCACACCTTTCCCAAGAACACTGTTAACCGTTAATTACTCATGATAACTACTAAAGGGTTGAAGTGTTTGCTTTACTAGGCTCTACAAAGATACATTTTAAATGCCACAGGATAAACTAGTTGCAATGAGAAGTTTGTTGTTTGTGTTGGTTTTTTTGTAAAAACAATTCTACCGTTTGGATGCTGTGGTATGCAATTAGGCAGATAGGTTTAACCTGGTGAACATGAAAAACCTGAACAGACTATGTCCATTTCCTCTACAAATCTATCTTTAATTCAAATATAATTCTTTTTAGAAATAATGGATATTAACTTAAAAAAAATTATTTGTAAGTCAAAATTAATAGTATATGCTCCTATTTTTCCAGCTCTATGTACAGTATTTTTCACCCCATGACTGCCATTAGCATTTCTAGAAATCACGGAATTCCTTTGCAGCCCGCAGAAAGTTACCCTCATAAGGCAACACTTTGCTACTCTTATTCTGCAAGTCACCAGTCTCATCCTACAGGACATCAGTCACACTGATATCAAAAGCGTGGGTAAGACAAACTTGGCTCTCCCTCCTATTAAAGACAAAAAAAACCCAGAGCAAAATTGTTAATCCCTTACAGTTATAGTTCAAAAGGTATTCCCAAATCTAAGCCCACTGATATTCTAAAAAGTTGATCGTCTGTAACGATTTTGCCTGTACTACCTATCAAACTTTAACCATTTTTTAACATAAGGAGAATTGTGCCTGCCTTCCTAACCTAATCAAGACTCACGCACAACCTCATCAGATGTTACTCCTGTTTATAAATGCAGCAACTGATGTTGAAAGAACAAATGAGTTGCCCACAATTACTCGTGCAATCAGTGGCAGAGCTAGTGTTGGAAAATAAGACCTTTCCAGGTCCCAAAACTGTGTCCTGATTACAACTCATGATGACCTACCTATATATGTTATATATGAATAATATAACGATGCAGATGTAGGAAGTGACTGTAATCTGACCGTGAAAGAAATGGAAGTTAACATTTCTCCAGGGAGTTTTCAAATCACAGAAAATTCCTGGTAAAACTCTTAATTCCTCACATTTCAAAGAAAATTATGTATGCTGCTGTACTAAGTTAAGATAAAACTAACACAAACGGCATTTCCAATGCTACGGAAATATGGTGAACACAAACCTTAATCTGGTCACCAGACTATAAACTAGTGCAATGAAAACAGACCAGAGCAAAGAACTTGTCAGGCATCTAAACAGTTGACAGTAGTTTTCCTGAAGTATCTACAGAGACTTCCATTTGCAGTGCCCTTGCTAGATGTATTTCCAGGGCAATTATATGCAAAAGGCTTGTATTTTTTGGCTACTTCAGTGCTTTCTGAAAGGGCAAACCAATTGCTTCTTTGCTTCTTCTGCCATTCATTGCCTACTATAAAATCCATAGGCTACATAAAAAAATCAAACAGCTCAAGGCAAGAAGTATGTTTCTGAAAATATGGGTGGGACTGCCAGCACGCAGGAGGAGTGCTGGATGCTGTCTCTTTTTGCACTGTGATGTGCAGTCTGATATGCCATTCCCTATAGAGGCAGCTGCTTGTTAGAACTGATTAAATCCTAGTGCAAACTTCCTCTCAGATGGGGTCGGTGATGGCATCTCCACACTGCTTCTTAACCACCTTCTGAAGTGATGGCTGTTGAACACTGTAAAGTGCTCCCTCTTGTAGGCCCTGTGCAAGGGTTAGAGAGTAGCTGAAAGAGAAATCAGCACTCAGCTGGTAGACTGTACTGTGATAAATGTGATGTCTTTGTAGAACTTTGAAAATTCTTTGCAAGAAGATTAAAATTCATCTGTTCTTGCAACAGAGACCAGAAGCAATAATGACAGGGACATTTTAAGTAAAGACACAGAAGGAGAGAAAAAAAAGATCTTTTTTTCCCAGTGAATAGCAAGCATTTGTATTTTGCTCTTCAGTTTAGTTGCAATACCTTTGTTCTGACATTCTGATAGTGCCAGAGGTAATCAGGTGTGTTCAATTTTTTTTTTTTTTTTTTTTTTTTGGTTATACCTCTGTCAGGTATTTGGCTCCCTTGCTAAAAAAGTTCTCATCTTTTTGGTCTATCATTCACAAATATCTCCGTAATTCCTTCTATTCTTGAATTCCTTCTATTTCTGCTACGCTTTACAATATAATAAAGCAAGGTTTGTGGGAAGAGGTCTTTTATTAGAGCAAGTATTAGAGACGGGAAAAACCACCAAGCTTTCAAATACAAAAGATGGAACTCCTTTTTGATGTAGACAGTATTGAAACTGAGCAAGGGCTCCCATGTGAGTATCAGTGAGCTAAAGAAGGTATTCAAATATGCTTATTTATTGAGAAGACTTGAATTACATTTTATTTTAGAAAGTTTGTATTTATGCAAGTCTTCACAAAAGCATTAAGGAGTGTGAACTTTACCAACACTTTTTGTTAAACACTTAATCCACACCCACATCAAAACAAAGACAGAAGGCCGAGCTCTTTACATATGAGAAGATGACTTTTCACACATAACCTTTACAGCAAACCTTTTGCTTTTTTCAGGGAAATACAAAGCTCCAAGATAATAAAGTTTCCTTAATTTACATATCTTCCAAGAAGTGGAAATTACGAAACTACAGACAACAAACATTGGCTAATCGGTCTAGGGAAAAAAGGTGCAAAGGGAAAACTCAGAAATGTGTTGGTTTAAAAGCTACAACAGGCAGAAAGGACCTTGAGCTATGAATGCTTTTGTTTTGCTAATTACCTAATGTTCTAGTGACAAAAAAAAAAAAAAAAAAAAAAAAATCCTTGAATGAATGATTCTGACTTCGTACTAGTGTGAATTGAGTAGCTTCTAAACAAGTCTTCCTGAAGACCTGTTTTCTCAAACAAGTCTTTTATATGGGAAAAGCAACTGTTGATTTTGTAGTCATCATGTGAGTAACGTCTATTACAGTCAGCAGGGCCTTGCCTACTATGAGATTTTTTGAACCTGTAACTCTTAAATCAGTACAGCTGTCAGCTGTAGAGCCTGAAGAAGCTGTCATACGAAAATATTCAAATGTAGTTGTGTTTTTCCCACAGTGCTGTTGAAAGAAAACCCTTTTGTTAGCAAAGCCTGAGAGACATCGATATCCTAAAACGGAAACATAATAGAGTGAAGAAGGGTCTCCTAACCTGATAACGCTTTGCAAATGCAATGTGTCCCCAGAGCTGAAACTACACACCAGGAACGATTTTTAAATCTTTTTCACAAATATAGGTTAGAAGTGTTAAGAATTTGTGGGAAAGTTTTTCTTCAGTGTAGACCACGGCTTGATATTTATTCATACGCTGTAGTAAGCAAATGAGAAACTAAGCACTTTGTAATGGTGCATCATTTTGACTGCTTGATCCACTCTACTGACAGAACAGTTTGGCATAATTACTAGCATACTTAATATTTTCAAATGACAATTCTCCAAACAAGCCAGGGCCTGAGCTAACAGCACTAAAAGGTGAAGAGAAGCTGCCTACATATTCAGCTGAATTCTAGATTATTAAACGCTACAGACAATTAAGATTTATAGCTGATATTGCCCACAACATAAATGCATTCCTCTTCCTTCAGTACTTCCAGTTCCACAGCATGTACTGGTATCTATCTTCAGCTGTTGCTTTAGATGTGAGAAGCTAATTTCTCTGTTACATCCTTTCCCTGCCATTTGACCACAACTGTTTTGAAATGGGCCCCAAATGTCTTCAGTATTGCCTCTACACACAGTTTTGATTTAACGTTGGTAGTATCACTCAGCTCACGCTGTTGCTTTTGAGTCATGTCAGGCAGTTCCTAGCGGAGTAGCTTCAGCTCGGTGCTGCTGCTGTGTATCTTGGCTTGTAAAACAGGCAGGAGTACACATGTGGTTGCCTTGCTAATGGGAAAAACACTTCATCAAGAGTGACTGACAGAAAACGATGAACAGCACTTTAAAGAAATCCAAGAGATGACAAAGTATGGCCAGTAACAAAGGTCTAGGGCTTTCAGCAACCTTTCAGTATTACTCTCATGCCACAATATTGTCACAGGATTAAGATGGAGAGCCTAAATTTTCAAACATGCCTATTTTGTTTTGGCATCTCAGTGTTTGGCTATCAAATTCCTCACAATTAGCTGCCACCACAATTAAAGAGTGCCTTTTGTAGAAGCGGTCAAGGAAGCAAAGATACAGTGAGGGCAAGGAGACTGAGGGCAAGAGGGACCCAGAGAGTGGGATAGCCAGTCAATATACATTTAGCAGCTGCAGATATGCCAGCCCAGAAGAAAAACTACAGCCAAGTTTCAACTGTGAGCAGCACGTAGTGGCATGAGCAGCAATGAGTTGGTCAGAGTGCCCACAGGGAAGAGTCATACGGACACAGGAGAAAGATATCTGTCTGTAAAACAGAGCCTGCACAGCACAAACTATGAGCTCTTCTTAATGTATCTGTTTATTCCTGATTTCAGAATAAAAGTTGAGTATTGAAAGTTTTTTTGCCAGAAAGAAGCACTTTTCATTTTTGTCCTAATTCTTCCAAAGGTGTAATGCCTACAACACTTGCCAACACTGCTGCACAAAACAGGTTCTGAAACCTTAATTCTTTTTCCATAGTAGGAGAAAATCCAGCTTTCCTATCCTGTAATGCTGTTTGGAACAAGAAGATCTAATTGGTAATACTGTAATACCATACATAATGCAATTTTAGGTCCTTTGATGGTTTGGCCTATATTACTTAGGTCAGCCAGGTAATTACTGTCAGTGCCATCTGCTCCACCTGGTCAAACTGCATATGTGTTACCGAAATGCTCCTTCCTGCTGCCTATTAGGGAGCTTGTTGTAGCCTCATGCTTAGACTGACAGTGTCACAGACTGCTTTCCCTGCAATCCCATGGCATACAGCTATGTTTTTCTTTCCAGAACTAAGTTTCTGATGGAGAACTGCAAATAACCTGTTAACTCTCAGAAAAATCTGTGACTAGTCTTCTACCTCAGTGATTTATTTTTTTTAATCATGCCATGTTTTCAAGGCTCTCTTTGTAAGGAGAAAGGCTAGAAACATTCTAAAATCTGTTTCATCTTCCAGGCCTCACAAATTGGAGAGGATAGGCAGCCACAGGCTTTGATAAACTACAAAATGCAAGCCTCTCCTTTCAGCTGATTCTTCATCTTCCTCCTCTGACTATTAGGAAAGGTAATAACTGTGATGCTAGTTATAATGATTTTGCTGTCAGATCGAAAAAGCTTCCACAGCAGCTCATTCAGATTGCAGACCAATAGAATCTAATCAATACTATATGAAAAAGACATTTATATGGCTAAAAACCAACTAGGATTGACAACTTTCTAGACATGTGTTCCAAACTATAATTTTTCTTTCCCAAATTTGAGTTTAAGATCATGCTAAGTAGACATTTGTCTAAAATACAGTAAACATGCCACTGATAGTGATATCTTGCCTTCTGGAAAGGCACTGGCAGCACCCCTATATACCACTCATAGTGTGTACAAAACTTTGTTAACTGTAGAACCATTTGTCTAGGTGACTCTTATGAGTACAACAGAAGAATCAACTTGATGCATATGGGGTGAGCATACTGTAGATGAGCAGCTGCTTGCTAGAATTTTGATACCTCCCACTTCAACAATAATGTACCTCTCCCCTCCTTGTGGTTCTTAAGCTAAAGGCACAATGTGAGAATGAGAACTTTTTTGTTTTACCACAATGATGGAATTCTGGTTTTAGGCCAAACCACTGTTCTCATGTCAGCTGTGACTATTTTGTGACAAGGCCCATTACAGAGAAAGTAAAGGATAGGCATGTTGCATTAATACATAAGAGATTTTTCCTTTATCATTACAAGTTTCAGAAAGCTAAGGAGTTCCTGAACTTCCTAAGAGTTACTAATAAAATTCCTCTTTATTCTTTGTCCTAATGGAAACAAAATCATTACAATAACAGTGTCTCTGCACATACCTCTCTCCCAACCTTCTGCATCCATGGGGCAACTGCAGCTAGATTTGAGAAAGCATAGAGGTCTCAAGGCAATTATATTCCTAGTAAGTTTTATGCAGAAAGGCAATGCACAAAGGACAAATACCCTGAAAATATATCTCTGTGTATGCTTATCAGGTATGGATCAAGGAAGGATCGAAGCACAAAATTATTAAACATCTTGGAATTTACAGGGTCCTTCTTTGTGGATATTATCCAGAGACTTTGCCTCAGTTATGAGAAAAACAAACCTCAGTCAGATCTTGCACATTCTTGGATGCTATGTCAAACAACAACAAGATGCAAACTGACAGAAAAACTAAATATCAGCTAAATACATCCCCAGAACAGCCCATCTCGTTCCAGCACTTGGTCTGAATAACATAGTCATTATTTTCCTGGGTTTTGTCCTTGAATGGTCGGGTTTATCTTACTGGGTTCCCTTGGCTTTGGCACACCAGCTTTCTGAATTATTTTCCAAATCCAGTATGCAATGACTCTGTTTGTACTGGCACATCATACCCTGACTTATCTGAATGGGGCAACACTGGTGAACTATTTAGAATTCTCTAGTACACTGCTGCTAGGGTCACCTGAATTTCCAGCTTGTTTTGAACGTGATGGCAGACTAGCTCAGGGAATTAACAAATGAATATCACTCTCTGCCTTCTTATTCTTATTGTCTTTATCCTAGGCATTTCTGACTCGCTGCTGTTGCTCCAAAATGGAACCTAGGCTACATGCATTAGCTGTCTCCATGTGAGTAGTTCTTATGTTAAGGTATTCTAACCACATTCCAAATTAATTGTAGGTCTTCATCAGCCTCTAATTTTAGCATCACCATCCAGAGTTTGTGTCACAAGCCATACCTGTTGCTTTCTGCACCTTCTATGTTAGGATATCTTCCTGTCTTTCTGTTAACACTTTAAAAAAACATAATTCATATACTGAAAGTATACGCTGTGGAAATACCTAGAATTTTTATAATATAAGATAATATTTTTAGCTTTAAGCAAAGACTTATACTCAAATCACATTGCTGGTTTAGTTTGTGCAAGGTCACCTTTTGCTTACTGAACATGCAACCTGAGACACATAATAGATATACGCTAGGGAAAAAAATAGTGTCACTGTATATTATGGTGGAGACTAAGAGAGAAGCACCTTTTCAGAATGTCACTGTTTTTTAAATGACCTAGACTTTAAGCTAATATTTGTTATTAAAGTGATTGGGAGTTTCTATTAATATTTATCTTCTTTTTAAAATCTATTTTATACGAGCAAGTAGAAGCTTTTGATCAGACAAGCCAACAAAACATGGACAAAGCATGGACACCACTGCAGGACTGCATGGGAAAAGTGAACAGTGCAGCTATTCTGGAATGGTTTTGATGATGTGGGCCTGGAATGACTCCCCACTGTGACATTTTTATTCCACAAAATCACTGATTTATTTTGGAAGACAGTGCACATATGCACAACTACTCTGAATAGCTATTCTGGCCAACAACACTAGGCAGGCAAGTATGGAGTGTGATTTTCAGAGCCATATGTAGTTTTATTGTTGTCTGGGTCACTTCAAAATCTGTGGGAAGATGGTGTTTTAAATCTCTCAAATCCCAACATAAAAGCACAAGTCTGTAGCCAGAGCAGCACGAAGTGTTTTAATTTTTGTTAGCAGTATTTTATTTCGACTTATTTAAAAATATAAAAGCCCTTCTTAAAACTTATTAGTTTTAAAAGTGTATTAAAACCAAGAGAAAATAAACTGGACAATGTTCACAGATTTTTCTCTTCATATTTTAACTAGCTAAAGAATTAACTGAACTTCGATAAACTTCAGTTAACATGTTATACTGAAAACAAAAGTGATCGTGTCTATGCATGTATGAAACAGTAAGGAATTTCAAGATAACTTAATCTTTCTGACAATTATTTAAAGCAGTTCTGTGATTAGGCCTAGAGCCTAGAACAATTTTCAGCCAGTGAGCCACAGAACTGCAGGAACTCATGGAATTCAGGATGTCTCTGGACTGCTTCCAGGGGGTCACAGAAAGATAAGGAAGAAAAACCAGCAAATGAAAGTTTGCTCACCAGATAGCTGCACAGCCATAAGAAATGTTTTGTGAATCTGCAAATAAGGAGGCTGATCTAAACTGTTATCAACAATTAAAGAGGAGCCATCTGTGCCTGTACAAAGTCCATGTACAGAAACATCTAGAGAAGTTTGCAAAGTCACTGTTGTGTGTTAGCCTTGAATCCTATCAGTATCAATTAAAATATCAATATTGTTAAAGAGCTTGTTACTACTGCGGTTACCAGTGTTAGTTGGGATGTAACAAAATTTTTTAGTTACTGCTTATTCAGGAAAATGAACATGTTAGACTTCAACCTAAGAGGTTTATTCTTTGTAATTTGTAACTGACCTACAGGCAATGAATTTTAAAAGCCACATGACTAAGTCAAGAGCAAAAAGACAAACAGAAAAATACCTATCATAAACAACCTATATGTTCATGGTTTTCTGTATTTATATTCTTCTCAGAGGCCACAGCTGTATTTACACCAGAATTTCTGTGACTAACAAACAAGTTTCATCTCTTTCATAAATATGTACATGTATTTGTCTTAACTGGGTTTGAAAAAATGAGATAAACAAAAAAAAATAGCCGTAGATGTAAATGCAACAGTGAGGTGTTAACTCCTCTGTAGCTGGGTACACATTCAAAGGTACAAAGCTTTAACTTTAAGACACTGTAGATTGGTTACATTTTTTTCATTACCCATGGCGCATAACCAGTCCTCAGCAGTAAGGTTAAACCTGTGATAGCCAAGCAGATATCCCAATATTTTTAGATGCACAAATGAATTTAAAAAAAAATCTCAACAAGCTCCTATAAACAAGCTTAAAAAAAAAAAAAAAAGAGCTATCAGAAGAGTTAAGGTGGATTTTGCACAGGATTAATTGCCTAGAAAGGCTAAGAGTGAAAAGCATATTAATCCTAATGTAGCTAAGAACTCTGTCTCCTATTCAGCAAATCATTTAAAAAGCCTGTATGCGATCTACTGGAGCTAACAAGATTTAAAGGGCTTAACTTCATACTCAGATTAATATTGTTTTCTGAATTGACATCTTTGATAATGAGGGCATTCATTTATAAAAGGAGAGAAACAAACAATTCATACAATCATCATGGATGCAAATCCTGTCTGCAGCTTACCTTTCACTGAGCTGAATAAATTGCAGAATAATCTAAACCTTATTTGTGCATTTATCGAAAGAGCTGTGATATCAGAAACACACATCTATCTAGAGACAGAAAGAGATGTCAAGTCATTTAGCTCTCTCCTGCAGAACTTGTATATATGTACATAGATAGCCAATTTTGTACTTGATAAACATTATTTGAAACTGCCTGTTTGCTGGATAAGAAGAGCCAGTCCTGTTAATACCTTGGCACTTCTCTTTCCAAACAATTAAAAAAACCACTAGACTTTGTTTCCAGTTACATGTAACCACAGAAATATAATAACAATTGCTAATAATATATTATACTAAAATCTCTCTTGCAGCCACCTTGTGGTATTTCAGTCTCTACAGAACTTAGACACTGTTTTAAGAAAATTCCTAGCAATTTTGGTTATAAAGAAAATCACCATAATATGAAACAGTCCTCTGTATTTTCAGTTGTTTCCAGACTTGCCAGTGTAGCTATATCCTTGGTGTATTTCTTTTTATGTCATAAACACTTCAGATCTTTAATTTATGGCAAGCATATCGTTGCTGTTAAGCAATTATGTAAAAAGTAACATTAACAAAAGATACTGATAACTGGGAAGAGTAACTAAGAAATGGTGTGTACTGCCTCGAGCCATCCTAGGCTGAGTATTGGCTCTAAATCTCAAAAATGATACTACCAGTGTTAGTATTTTTACAAGATTTGTTATCCACAGATTATCTGGATAGAGTTGGAAGGCACTAAAAGAAGAGCTAGAAAGAAATATTACTGCATCTTGTATAACTCATCAACCTCCACTTCTTGTATCTCTTGACATGCAGAGCACTGGAAAAGGTAGTCCCTTTGAAGAAAACTGAGAACTTATGTATATGGCATATATACAGCAGATAAGCTGGAGAAAGATATACTACACTATTCAGAAAAAAAAAAAACACCAAACAACAAAACAAAACATTGTAGTACCTAGGTTGACAGAGTAAGTTTTACAACCATACATAACATCCATCTGTATCTATGATACAGTTAAAAAAAGAGCACATTTCAATTTTGGGACTACATGACAGTAGCCGCCTTTAGGATGCTAAATTAGATATTTAACAACCACAGGCTTTACTGGGGGCTTAGTGAGAATTTATAGGAGGAGATGTTTATGGCCTGTAATGGTCATAGCAGCTGCCTTACACAGTTAAATGTGGAAATCTGTATGGAAAAGATGGCAGTGCCAAGTAAAACGTGTGGGGTCTGTGGGCTTTTTAGGACTTGATACAACAACAACGATGTTAAGCAGGGGGCTGGACAAATGTTCCCCATCACATAACCAAAGTACAGGTTAGGCTCATACTGTCACCAAAGCAATCTGATTATGTCCAGCAATAGCTCTGGTTCTCCACTGGCACTACCCAGGGTCTGGGTACCTAACACAGGTGTTCTCAGCCATTCTGAGGGGCCAACGACCTGCTTTCTAGGTGTTGTAAATGCTAAGCTAGGTCTTCATGGCTAAATAGGAATCCCTTAGTATATAACAGAGTGATATGAATTAAAAGAAACTCTGAGAGGAAGTTTATGTATGCACCTTTTCTGAGTGACACATGGCAAATGCTGGCTTAACTGGAAGTGCTCCTTGTGTTATGAATTCCAGTAATTTATGTCAGTCGCTAAAGCAAGCTTTTGATTTCTTCCTGTTAGTCATGACTGACTTCTTGCAAGACAGTTACTTTTATTATGGAATTTTTTAAAAATGTATTTTTACCGTAATTTATAAGAGCAGCAACATACAATAGGGAATGCAATAGCTCACACTGGTATAGTCTATCAGCCAGGTATGTTAAAAGCAACAATAATGTACTTGACAATTAGCTCAAATATTGTCATTTTCTCAAAGGATAATTTGCTCCAAGTGTGTGAATAAAATTAATTTCTAGCCATAAATTAATCTCTAGACATTTTCAAATTTCAATAATTATCACACTTGAAGGATGGGAAAACAAAGAAATTGTCCATTTTGTTAAGGAGATCTCGAAGGAGT
The DNA here is from genome assembly GCF_965140245.1 of Athene noctua. Classification (NCBI taxonomy): domain Eukaryota; kingdom Metazoa; phylum Chordata; class Aves; order Strigiformes; family Strigidae; genus Athene; species Athene noctua. Next base: position 35,849,405 of record NC_134040.1, read on the forward strand.
ATCATAAATAGTGTAGCAAACAAGCACATTTGGAAGAAAAAGATTTGACTGATATCCTTGAGGGTGCCATATTTATTAAGCAGAACTTTCTCCTAACCAGTAGGCCTCAGTTATAAAGATGAATGCACCTAGCACTCTCCTAGACTCCAGTTACATCTCTATCCTAACACAGTCTGTCCTCTGATGCTAGAAAAAAACCTTAAATTACCTTGTGTTCATGTGTAAAATCTCAACTTTCTTAAAACTTAAGCTTTAAGAGACACTTTATAGAGATGAGAGATCATTTCAGAGATACTTACTGGGCTTCTCTCACAGCAGCAGCTCTGTCATTCCACCCACAGCTGCAAAAGGTGCTGAGACTCGTGTCCCGATCACTCCTCTGAAAGTAAGGCAAATAAATAGTTGCTAGAATTAGGTTTCTGATGAGGTAAACTGCTTACACATAGCAGTCTGCCTCTTCTGACACTTCTGGGACTGACACAGATGGTGAGTCAAAGGGCTTTCAAATAGTAGCTTTAAGCTCATGGACCCCCTGTTCTTCTGACTCTATTTTCCCTTAAGAATAGGTATTTTTTAATAACTTGCATCTCTTCTACTTTACAGAGACCATCAGGAAAGCCTGTCAGCAATTTACTGTGAGAACAGAGGGGAGGGGAATTCGATTTTTCATACCAGATTATCGCCAGCTATCACACAGTTAATGTGCTGTAAGGTATAAGGCTGGAAACAAATTAGTGTTATTTTATCACAGTGCTCAAACTCAGTTGCTTAACGATACAGCCACACTGATATAGCTGCTAAATAGAACCATGATTTAGGCTGTTTATTAGGCTTGGATATACAATCAGTTCAAGATAATGGGAGTAAAAACCTGCTTTACTGTACAGCTACTTGGTATTACCTGTATCTATCTTACAGAAGAGAAAGTTGACAGAGTGGTAAAAGCGTATTTGTGTACATTATTCATGTACATTTATCTGTCAGCAGATACAGTTAAAATCCTCTCAATAACTACTTTCAATATTGATTAAAAAAGTGTGCATGTTTTACCATAACTGGAGACAATCTTTTATGCATCCAATAAGCAACACTTGATAACTCACTGGTGAATTACCAGGTAAATTAGCCAAGTTTATTTAAAAGATGGAGCAAAATTTTGGCTACCTTTAAGTTAGTTTATAAGCATCACAGGAATCTTCTAAACTGCAGCTGCCATGGCACTGCAACTCTGTATTGACAAGTTTCCTGTTACATTCGCCAGACTGTATTTATTTGGCTATGTTAAGGGAGACTAATGGTTAAAGTACTCATGTCTCTTTGTGGCTGAGGGAAAGCATAAGAGCTCAACACTTCACAGATTTCTGGGAAGCTAATAAGATGTGTGGCTGATGCCGCATGCCAAGAAGTGGGCAAATGGCAGCAGAAAATCATTTCAAGTCACTTCAGTATCTTTGCTGAGTCATATCAGTTTCAGTGTCTGTGTGAGCAAGTCTGTGTGGATTCCACATCACACTCAAAACTACAAGAAGGGATTTTTTCCTGCCTTTAACATTTTTATAGCTAATTTACAACATCTGCCTGAAAAAACACCAAAACAAATTGAAAAATGCAGACTCAGACAGTGTGTCTGAACATCTCATGCAGTCATAATTTGACAGATCCAAATCCAATTGCACATACACCATTACTGAAAAACCAGCATCTCCTTACCCTTAGATGGTGAAGCTTTCATCAATACAGACAGAACTACTATAGTATAAAATTTCTACTAATTCCTTTGCATTTTCTGATGGAGCAGCTGATGCATCTATTACTCTCATCCACACCTTGCCTATTTTAGGCCCGGTGAGTGGTTCAAGGTGGGTAGGCAGAGTAGAAACTCATTTTTTACCAGAGGAAGCACTGAGAGGCACTTTCAGTCAGAGATATGAGTTCTGGACCCCAATTTTCCTCCCTGTTCTCTTCATTGCTCCATGAAAAGAAAAGAGACCATGCCTACCAAGCAGCAAGTTGTAACAATCATGCTCAGCTCGACAGTTCTTACTGATAGATTTGGTTGATAGATCTAGTCAGAAAGCATAACTAGCACTCATTTTATTTCCCCTCTCTGCTAGTCTACTCGCTGGCAGACAGAGCGCGCAATGACTGTTGTAGCTTTAATTCAGACCCAAGTTAAAGACTGAGGTAGCCTAACCAAACACAGTGCAAAGCAATTTCTGCACCAGTTCTTTGTTGCTGTGTTGATATATGGAATAAGATCCTATATTGTATATTCCAGTAATCTATCCATGAGTAGATAATGTTAAAGATACACAGTCTGACGCTGATTCCTATTTTCTGACTAGATACAGACAGAACATAAGCCTTTTTGGATATGCGTGCTGTTACTTTACTGCCATTGAGGATCTCAAACTACTCAGATGGAGAACACAAATGGCAGCTATATGCCATCCATAAAAGAAACAGATACAATTCTCACCTTACCTTTGCTTCCAGGGGACCAGACTTATCTCTAACTAGCTCTCACCTTAACCAGACAAACCTTTCAATGGTGCAAGATGGAGAGGGATAAGCCTTGGTTTTACTGGCATATCAAAGCAGCCCTGCAACCCATCTTTTTGCTGCAACCTTTCCAACAAATCCCTGTTTATACAGTTTATAGATGGACAGAACCAGCTCTGAGATTGTCGTTATCATGATGGAGCTCTGTTAAGTGTGAATTTACAAATTCAGTTCCTTAGGATACTTTTTAATTCACTGTGAGCTTGTCTTTTTTTTTAAACAGTGTGTCAGAAATTTATACTTGGATTATAAACCACTTTATGGGGTCATAATTTCAACAGACCTCCAAAATAAAGTTTTGCTGGTAGACATGAGCAAGTCTTTCAGGGAGAAATAAGCATATTCTCAAGCTCAGTGCTACTATTTGTATTGTCAGGGAGCTCCCTGTATCCCTAGATCATAAAGACTTAGAACAATGTAGCCTAGGAGTTAGACAGTGGTAAAAAGATTTATTAAGTCATCCTACTTACTACAGCAGTGTGCTTTGTTCAGTCTAGAGGCTTCTTCCATTTCCCTTAGAAGATTATTCAAACTAAAATAACTCAGAGTCAAAAAAATTACTAGCCTGTATGCTGCAGTTTATACCATCTGTCTCTAATTTACTCATACTAATTAGCTGAACTATCATAAATATCATATTCTCCTTCTGTCATCACTGTCCACATTCTCTGCATTTATCTGCAGATGCCATGAGCATTTATTTGTTCTCACTATACAGTAAACATTGTTATGTCAGGAACCCTACTGCGATAAAGCTTCTCTTTAACAGTCACCCTAAGGAAAAAAACCAGTGTCCACAGCTTGATAACAAGTGGTAACAGGCTATCAGGTGGTAACAAACGCTCGGGGATTCTACATCTACCAATTCGTCGTATGTTAGCAGTCCAAAGTAAAGATTTTCAGGAGTCTAGGACTAATCTTAACTATTTTTAAAATCTTCATTAGCATATTAACTATGCAGTTTAACTCTGTGTTATCTATTATGTGTAGGGAAATATATAGCATTTTTTTTAAAGCAAATATAAGAGCTAATGTGATTACATATGGTACCATTTTGCAACCAGGTAGAAATGAACAGTATCCCAAACCTCTTGGGAGCACAGATGAGAGTTGCAGCCAATCAAAGAGAAGGAAGATCAAGAAAACTCTTAAAATTCTGCCAGTTTTTGAAATATCTGGGAGTATGTTTAAAAACAGAATTTGGGGCCATTGTTTCTCCACAACTGTAGCTTATACCTATATGATTTGTTTGGATGCAGCAGTCACAAAATATAGCTTGAGAAATTTTGCAGGAAAACATTTAACTTCTAGTTTTTGTTTCTCTATTGATATTCCATAAACTATAATCAGGCTGTGCTTTTTAAGGATGCCCTTTATTTATAAAGAGATGAATAAATAATTGAAATCAAATGTTAAATGACACATTTTGAGGTTTTATGCAATCCAACTGTAATCCAGGTCATGGATTTAGAGGATATATTTTTCTTATGAAGAAGTACATTTTGCATAATTCAGAAGAGTTATACACAGTACTATATTCTCCGATGGATAAAGATGTGTAAATTCCTCAAAATCAAAGGGAACTGATACCCAGGAGGGCAAAGCAGACAAAACAGCCCATCAGCAACTCAACCACATGAAAGACCACAAAGAAACTCCAAAGCCACCCACGCAGCTGCCTGAGGAGTCTATCAAGGAATGAGAGGCTCTTGTTCAGCTCATGTTGCTGCTGGAAATGTGTTTGAAGAGCTTGGCAATACATCTGGATTTTACAAGTGGCATACAAAGATGCGAAAAATGAAGTCAGATTGCATTACGTGCTGCAGTACACTGGTGGTGTCACATCTCAGCTAACTAGTATGTAATTTAATTTACGAGATAATGGAACAATCTCCTGCATTTTTACTTCCAGAGGGGCAGCTGACAAACACATCCACAGCATAAGTACAAACTTTACTAGATAGTTACCTAAAAGGCAAAGAAGACAGCATCCTTTTCATAGTATCTTAAACTATGTTTATTTTTTAAAGATATCTAGAAAGCCTCTGTTTCTGAAGAATGAATATTCAGGCCTTGAAGAACAAAACCCAGAACAGATATGGTGAAGAATCAAACCCTTTGTTCCTACACCCTTCAGAAACTACCAGTACTTACTGGTAGAGTAACAGAATAACACAGCTATTGTATCACTTGCTATTGCCTTCTACCTGTTTGTTTTATATAAAGCTGACAGAAGTGCCCCATCTTCCCATCTTTCCACCTACAAATCTGAAAACAACCCTTCCCAAAATTCTTTGCTTTCCTCAGTCAGAAAGAAATAGGACAAAATACTTACATTTTCAAAATATTTGTCAATAAGAGTTCAAATCAACTCATCTTAAATTTTAATCTCAACTACACCAACTGAGCTCAGCTAGCCACACTGAAATGTGAAGAGAGTTTTTGATGAGAAAACACTTACTTAAAGTTAATTTTAAACAAATTATTTTAGATGCCTTCAAATTGCTGCAAGGAGTAGAAGGGAGAACGTGGAAAAACCTGGAACACTGAAGACGCTTGTCTTCAACCCTTGTTAAATGCTCCCTTGTTTTGTTCACTTTGTGAATCTGTAGTAAAGTGAACAGGATCTTAAATACACATGGTAAAGGCTGCAAACTCCTTATTCAGTCTCTGTTTAATCTTCCACAACGCTTTTTGTTTAAATTTGTGAGTGACTCATAGCAGTGGCTTCAGCCAAGCTTAGCACAGACAGACTTTGTGCGTGCCCACACAAATACTGATGAGTCTATTCCCACTGTTGGCTTGTAAGATTCCCATTATCACTATCTGGAGCTTTTTTGAGGAGAGATTATTCTTTGCATAGGCTTCTGCCAAAGTATCTCATATTCTGATGATGGGAATAGTTGGAGACAACAGACTCTATATATTCATTTTCATTTATGACCTAATATAGCAGATTATTTTTTGCATTAGTTCAAATGAAATGTTTGTCCTGTGAATTATGCTTTTATAGGCCCCTGCATAATGTTCTTTTATTTGCAGTGAAAAAGCTCTCTAGGCAGTACCTTTTATATAAAACAAATTTATGTTGCAACAACATTCTCAAAATAAGATTCTACTCACATGCCATTGCTCTTTGTTCCACACAGTTAGGAGACTTCAGTGGCCAGAGCAAAAAATTCATTAGCTTTAACCATCTGAATTAAAATCTTAAATCCTGTTTTGCATGAGAATCCTCTTCCTCATGCAAGTTTCTGGCACATGACTAGGTTCAAAAATAGTTGTAGTTATAGTATGTTCTGCAATGTACAATAGTTGCCCTTCTATTCCTGTAATAATTAGACAGCACGCTTGTTCAATACATAGATCTTCTGCTTAAAAAGCAGGCAGGATGTGATTATCTATTAAGTACAGAAGGTCCAGCCTAGGAACCACTACTGTGCTAAAATGTTCTACATTTTTAAAGGAAGGATTTTACCTCACCCCACTTTTCTGAGATGAATTCTTTTCTTCTGGTGACATACTTTTTAGCCTGATCAGTTTTGTCACTTGGTGTATTTCCTGGCTGGTCAAATGCCAGTGTCAAGCCTGAGGGAGGCTGTGGAAATGCACACCTTGGGGCAGAGTAGGATCTCCCCTTTTGGCACTGCTCCTGAGTTTAGGTTAGGGTAAATGATCCTGGCACCACACTTGAGGATTTTGGTGACCTGTTAAGTGTACCAGCAGAGGTAAAATGTAGTTGAACTTGAAGTTTTACAGCAGTTCAGCAGAGTGCTCTGAAACACTCTTGCATATTTAAAGGCCTAAGAGCCAACTGGTTCTAATTCCTGGCTCTTAGTCCTTTAAATATGCAAGAGTGTTTCATATATAATATATACCCTACTGAGGCACCATGGGAAAGTGTATACATTTTAGGATTAGGGTAGGGTTGAATTAATGAAATTTGACATCAAAATCGAGGTAGGAGCTAGCTATAATGGAATATAATCCTACGAGCTTTTACATTAATTTTGATGTAAACCCTGTACATCCTTTAGTGGGTTCCTACTGTGTTGAAATATACCTGAACTGTATCTGATAACAAGCTGCTTCTAGCTCAAAATCTGCCTCATACAAGCGTACTTGTGAAGCTTGTATTCAGGGAATGAATTAAAGTCAGGTGTTTTCCTGAAGAAACTTGGTGGTGACAGCTCTGATTTCAAGTTACACATTTCAGGACTTTTTCTTGGCATTCATGCAGGTAGACTAAGGCTTCTTTGTCTGTAAGGAGACTACTAGTACCTATGAGTACCATAATGGACCTATAGCTCTGAAAATTTTCCTGTGTTTAGATGCAAGATCTCAAGTAGATGAATTCTGAATTGGTAAAGCCTAATTTCTTCACCTTTTTAAAGAAGGCATGTTTCCCAAGCTTCACATAGGACTACTGTAATTTTCTCTGTATTTACAAAGCCTAATTTTTATCCAAGTCACTCTAGTTAACCTTTGTTAAAATTTTTTGTTAAAAATCTTACCCTTTGGTTTCACAACCAACTTAGGCTGACCTAGTGCTTTTGTGCACACAGCAAAGATTCCAGATGTACCAAGAGGTGCATTTTACAACTGCCCAGCAAATTAAGATCCTTGAGTATACAATGGTATGCACTAGGTCAGTCTAGACCTTAGTCCAGGAAATATGACTCATTTATCATCTGATTATGTATTTTTTTTTCCCTGTTTTCAGACCTATTTTAACAGAAATCTGATTGACAAGCTGATTAAAATTTTGGGGAGCTGGCTTTACAGGAGTAAGCTTAAATAATACATAATTTAATATACCTTACAGGAAGTGACAATAAGACAAGTATCTAGAAAATCTCCTGAGTTCCTCCTATTTATTGTATTCTGTAATACAGTATCGACTTGTAGAATGAAAGCTGAAAGACACTACCGCTCAGTAATGGAAATATTTCTTCTGCTCACATTCTGGTATAATCCATCAAACATCAGGATAGAACTATAATTCAGATGCCTTTCACTGCCAGCTACATTCAGAGATGGCAACCAAAGTGGTAAATAATTACCCAGTTGCTTTCCTAGATGTTTTTGAAATAGATTATCTTACAGATGCTTAAACCTACCCATCTATGCATTTATCTAAACTTTTGATGAAAATTGACAGCTTCCACATTCAAGCATTGTTCAAGCTTCTGAGGAGGCTGGAAGAAGTTCATATAACTGTTTGCTGCTAATGCTATAACATGAAATAAGTTTTGGGCTTCACATCAGTCGTGATGTCTCATCACAACAATGGGGCATAGTGAAAGAAGGAAGTAGTTTCAAATACTAGTTGTGTTCACATCATTCAAATAGCTACCAGATGGGGCTCTGAGCTGCCTGGAGATTCCACCTGGGGGGCTTGAGTTGCCCCTGCTCTCTGCAGCAGGATGAATGGGCTCTCTGTGTCACCACCACCCTGAGTGAGAAACCCAGCTGATCACATCTGGTGAGAGGGCCAAGGTGGGCCACTGCAGTAGACATCAGTAGGGAATCCATGGGCAGAGGGGAAGGCTGACAGTGCTTCCTGAATTGTCCAGGAGTTCCTTAACTGTCTGTTTTATGTGATTTATTCATTCTCTGGGATTAGGCTGTAAACTTCCACTGCTAGAGAGTGAAGGACGCTTTCAGTAGCTGCCTGGATTTTAGTGCTGTCCTATCAGCCAAGGTTGGGGAAGGCTTCAAAAATACTTTCTCAGTCAGAGGTCAGGAGTTACAAGAAAGGGAACATGAAATTAAAAAGATGACTGAAATTAAATATTTATGTTTCCATTGATCAGAATATATAATATAAATACAAAAGCACACCAGATTACTTACCTGTAATACAAGGAATCTTAACAGTAGTTATAATATTTTTATTTTTGGTGTATCACATTTAGCTGTGTATCATACAGCTAAAATTACAGCTAATTTTCTGATACTTGAAACATTTGTCCTCAGAGTTGACAGTGATGTTTACCTGTAGTGAACTTAAAAATCAAACATAAATTTATACATCAGCTTAAATAAAATCTATAAAGCTTACTCTCTGCAATTCATATATTAGCCATTTATCAGAGACAATGTATCCCAAGGCACTTGAAAAAAGTATACCTTACAGATAATACTCACTCACAGGTTTTGTGTGTGAAACCAGCTGCTCTAATAAGCTACTTCATTTAGAAATTAAATGTACTTGTGTATTATTACACAGTTTAAGAAATATTTTGAAATTAAAAATGTGGGGTTTTTTAGCTATTTTACTTCTTAATATGTATCTTCTTGTGCATTCGTATTAGTGAAATCAGGTCAAGAAGTCTGTCTTGTACAAAGATTTGAAACAATTCTTAGGTGCCTTAGATTGTTGAGAAAATTGAGTCTTTCTCACACATGAGTTTTAATTTTCTTATGGTGAATACCATTGCATGGTTGAGCTGAACACTACATCCCTTGTGTTCTGGCCCAGTGGATTTCATGTATGTAAGCAGGTTACAACTGGTCCTACACTAGGAAAGGAGATATCTTGTACCACTATGTAATTGTGGCTGCATACGTGGACTTGACCTGTCAAAAGTCTTGGGCACATCAGGACATGAGGCTTTCATGCTTTTGCTTGCCTGTGTGGAATTACTCCCATTCTGAGTGGCAGAGATAGGACACCACAGACCCTCTTAGAAAGTAAGAGGAAAGAGTAATAGTTAATCCTTCATAATTTCTTACTATTTAGTGAAAATGCTGAAGTATGTATGTTCATACTTTGCAAGCTGAGCTCGTTCGGAAATTCTTACGCCCCTTATGCACAAAGTATTGCTGAGTTACTTCAGAGACATGACTCCCAGAATACTGGTACAGGGTTTATCGGTTTATCTTGCACCAGTTTTGGCTTCTCTTGAAAGCAGACATCATGGGAGGAAGCATATTTGGGTCACATTTTCATGCCTTTATTAGCAACCATTAGGAAGAAACTAACCTGTTGAATGAAAACTCTAATTTTGATGTAATGATATGATGCCAAGAATAAGAGCTCTAAAAATGAAGCTCTCATACACTTGGTTATGTAGTAAGTGGCAGTATTCTTTTTACTGAACAAATAACGAATATACAAGTTTTGTGCTCCTAAAAGTCCCATTCCTTGAACAAGATATAAAACTTGAGTCCAGTCTATATAATTAAATGAAAGATTAATAGAGAAATACTGATCTGGATAACTGTATTCCATTGAGCTGATTTAATTTCTCTTGTAATTGTCCCATACTTTTGCCCTTCATTGATAACCAGTAACCATGATTAAATCCAGAAGTAGCTGCCTTTTAACATTAACTGTGAAGATAATTCATGTGCATGTACTAATTTATCCTGAATACCATGTGCACTGAAATGTGAACACGAAACTGTCCGACTCCTGTGGTGTGTCAAACCCAAATGAAACAAGAAAGCACTTAAATCGTGCAAGAGGTTGAGGTTTTCAATCTGATTTTCAAAATAAAACATTTAGATTTTCTTCAGAAACTAATTTAATCTTCTGGATTCTTACTGGAAAAGGAACCCATAATAATTTTCGCCTGAAAGGACTTTTCTTTTTCAGCAGTACCAGACTTCCACTGACTCCACTTATTTGGACTGTCCTTTATTATATGCCATTAGAGGAAGATTGGCAAGTAAGCAATCTTCTAAACAGACAAATTACTCTATGTTGTATGTCAGGCTGTGGATGTTGTTTACCTGGACCTTAATAAAGCCTTTGACACTGTTTCCCACAGCATTCTTCTGGAAAAACTGGCTGCTCGTGGCTTGGATGGCTCCACTCTTCACTGGTTAAAAAACTGGCTGGATGGCCGGGCCCAAAGAGTTGTGGTGAATGGAGTTAAATCCAGTTGGTGGCTGGTCACAAGTATGTTCTCAGGGTTCAGTACTGGGGCCAGTTCTGTTTAATGTCTTTATCGATGATCTGGACAAGAGAATCGAGTGCACCCTCAGTAAGTTTGCAGACTACCCCAAGTTGGACAGGAGTGTTGATCTGCTTGAGGGTAGGAAGGGGCTACAGAAGGATCTGGGCAGTTTGCATCGATGGGCTGAGGCCAATTGTATGAGGTTCAACAAGGCTTAGTGCCAGGTCCTGTACTTGGGTCACAACAACACCCTCCAACACTACAGGCTTGGGGAAGAGTGGCTGGAAATCTGCCCAACAGAAAAGGACCTGGGGGTGTTGGCCGACAGCAGGCTGGGCAGTGTGCCCAGGTGGCCAAGAAGGCCAATGGCATCCTGGCTTGTGTCAGCAATAGCGTGGCCAGCAGGGACAGGGAAGGGATCTTACCCCTGTACTCAGCACTGGTGAGGCCCCACCTCGAATACTGGGTTCAGTTTTGGGCCCCTCAGTACAGGAAAGACTTTGAGATGCTGGAGTGTGTAAAGAGAAGGGCAACGGAGCTGGTGCAGGGTCTGGAGCACAGGTCACACAAGGAGTGGCTGAGGGAACTGGGGGTGTTTAGTCTGGAGGAGGCTGAGGGGAGACCTCATGGCCCCCTACAGCTCCCTGAAAGGAGCCTGTAGCAAGGTGGGGGTTGGTCTCTTCTCCCCAAGTATGAGAGAAAATGGCCTCAAGTTGCATCAAGGGAGGTTTAGACTAGATATTAGGAAATACTTATTCACCGGAAGGGCTGTCAAGCATTGGAACAGGCTGCTCAGGGAAGTGGCTAAGTCACCATCCCAGGTGGTATTTAAAAGATGTGTGGATGTGGCACTGAGGGACAGGGCTTAGTGTTGGATTTAGCAGTGCTGGGTTAACAGTTCGACTCGATGATCTTGAAAGTCTTTTCCAACCTAAGCAATTCAATGATTCTGTGATCCAGGTACTTTGATGTCAGATGCTCTTATCAAGGAGACATGTTCTCATCACTTGGTTCTTGCAAGGTAATCACCACTTTACAAAGCACTGTCTCAGTAATGTTCAAATGAAGGAGTAAAAAAGAATCCCTTTCAAGGATTGCTGTAGACTACAATTCATCTTTGAGACATGAAATGAAGCATGGTATTAAATGCTGAAGCAGGAGTGAAGAGTAAAAAGGCAGCCTGCCCAGTGTCTCTGAAAGGCTTCTACTCCTTCACTGTTTTCTTCACAGAAAACAGTTTTATTTCTATTTTCCATTCAATTTATTCTTCTTGTGCCTGATTTTAAGTGAAGCTAAATAAGAAAATTGAAGAAATAAATGCTTTTTATAAAAGTAAAAGCTGTGCATTTATGAGGAAACATTGTCTCTTTTGGACAGAGGTTTTATGTGTTTTCCTTACCTGCTGCACTATGGGGAAACAAACTTCCATTCACTTTGTGCAAACCGTAATCATCTGTATTCTTGTTTTACTGTACCCTGTGCCCATTACTGCAATTACAGAAATTTCACATTCCCTGAGGAAATATTTTGTAGTTAAAAAATACACATATATACATATATACTTCTGAATATTTTGCAGTCTGAGAGGGAGGAACATTACTCACTGGCTTGTCAGTTTAGGGGCTGATGCCTTCACTTGGTGTTGCACAGTGCAGAAGAAAACCGATCTGTTCTGGGATTTACAGAAATATGGCTACACAGGCAAAGACTAGCCACAAACTCTGAGAACAAATAATTGGACAACTGAAATTAATATGAGGAATCAAACATATTTTCTGACTTTCTATCTCATGCTATGGAATGGAAATACTTATTTTGCTGGCTGATGTTTATCCACTAAAAATATCAACTGACAGAAATTTTAGAAAATGTGATATATTTGTATGAAGATTGAGAGTGAGCAGAATAATTCAATTATTAATATAGTGATGAGGGACATAATGGCTTATTTCTACCCATAGGTGACATTGTGCATTAATTTTGTAGAATTATTCAGGTCTTGAAATGGGGCAGGGAAACAATCTTGACAGCTCTCAAAGGAAAGGGTGTGGTACACAGCTAGGAGAAAGAGAGAAGATAGAAACAGAACATAAAAAATGTTCATGAAAGGTGTCAAGGCAACCACTGCAGGCCCCATTTAGTAAATCTAGAAGAAACATCCATGTCCCAAAAATTGAAGTTTAAAATGTTTTCTCACAGTGATGGAAAAAAGATGTGCAGTTGAACTTAAGAGAGGCAGACAAAATGTCACTGCACTGCAATGAGTCCAGTGCAAATTTTAATGAGAAAGTGAAAATCTCCATGGATGACAAACTTCCACTAATGGCAGTTGTTGGTGATACTGATTTCTGCAGATAACCACAGGGATAGCTGACATGCAGTCTTCAAGGAGGCATGGTACCTCTCAGGCTATATCTAAACTGGGGACTTTTCTGTTAGCGCAGCCCAGTTGGGCAAGTCCTGAGGCTGGTGCAGACCTCAGCACAAATTTGACGAGCTACTCCAGCTTACAGCTAGAGTCACCTGAAAAGAACTTTTCCCAGAGCAGCATATCTGGACCACAGATCGCCCCAGCAATCACCCACTTCATTTTCATACATACAGACAGCACTGACTAATTTTGCTGTGGAACACTGAGAGCCAGAATGCTGTGAAGTAGTCAAAGGGGGACTAGGAGCTAGCTCAGCTCTTACAAGAATGGGGACATCAGGGTATCAGTGTGGGGGAGCCTGAGTGGGTTAATACTACCCAGGGAGGTAAACTTACCAATTATCCCATACAACTGAGCATTCTTACTCTGATAAACAGGATGTACAGAGATTTTACCTAAGGTATTCAAAAGTTTAACCTGCATCATTCACATGCTAACCTGTTTGCTTATGCTTTTTTTTTTTAATTAATTTGCTTCTTTTAAAAATCACAGTATTCTGAACAAGGAAAAAAAGTAGCTTCACAAGAGAAAGTGACAATGAACTGTCTACTAATCAGGAAAAGAAACTAAATCAAGGCCAAGAATTCTGCAGGAATCCAGGAAACACCTGCAGGTTAACTTACTGGCTAGCTAAAGAAATGGAAATCTCAGCTGAGATGAAGCAGAGATGCAGTAGGTGGCTGACATGTATAAGGCCTGGGCAGCAGAATTCCCAACTTCTCAGCCTGTCCCACCCAAGTTTAACATATGTGGTGATCATGAGAACCAGAAACCAAAGGGAAAAATGGTGGGAAAAGTATAAGAGAATAGAAATCATGAGGCTTCACTTAAGGTGCAGGAAGGCTGATGAAATTATTTTCTTCCCAATGATCTATAAAACATGAAAAGTTTTTGAATCTGAAACTGTGTAACTACTGCTTATATAAAGCTATGTCTGCATACATGGGGGTATATATATATATGTGTTTAGTTTTGGATTTGTGATGACAGGTTGTTTACCTAAGGGGGAAGATTACAGTGTTAGAACCATATTTGGAAGAGAAATGATTGTTACGTTTCCTTTGCAATCCTTGATATCTTTTTAGTTCAAAAGATTTTATGAAAATTGATTCCTCAAAGCAGTTTTAAAAATATGGAGATGAAAATCTGAAGTGACAAAACTTAATTCCTACTTAAATGGGAAGCTTATGGTTAACTGCTGCCACAAATACACACTACCACCACAAAAAGGGAATCTGGTCTGCTGTGTTCAGCTCCTAGTATTGCACTCAGCAAAACACATAGAAACACATGTAATCTTGAGCATATGCTTAACCCTTTCCTAAATCAGAGCCTAAAATGTTCCTAGTATTCTTTCCAGCCCAGTACAATTATTGGATTAGATGCATGGAAAGTGAACAGCATAAGGGAATGTGCCTATTCTAAGGGAGAGATTCTTTTAGACTTTCTACACACTCTATATTCTTCTCTGTCCATTCTTGCTTCATTAATATTAATAAAAGCTTGTGTATTCAATACATTTATAATACTGAATTACATTAGTCAGTGGCTCTAATTATGTTATTTCTTGAATTCCAAATTGACTTTCAGCCTTACTCATTTTACCAGGTTTAAATAAGAATATGATTCATCATTTACAGAAAGCACATTACCTATGTTACAGTTTCACAACTGAGCACACTGACTGTCTGCACTGAAGTTACAAATAGGAATAGAAATAGAGAGGATTTTCTATCTTTAGTTTGAAATTAAACTCAGACTACTGTATCGATCATGTGAGCTCTGTCTGAAATGAGAACAGAAAACATTCATCACATGTTTTAGATGTTCCAAACTAATAATAGTCTGGGACTGGTTTTCAAAGAAAGATATAGCTGTGCTTAGGAAGGGTGTGAATCCCAAGTACAACTGCTACAAATAAAAGCTTGGTTTCTTTTTTTTTCTGTCGGATTCCTCATGAGGAAAATTTACTCCATGTGTAGTACATATAATGGTTTTGCAATTCTAATGAAAAGTGTTAGCTACAGGCAGATTATACAGCATCAAAACTCTAGTACATTTAGCAGTGTACTGTGGCCTACAGATGTGACTCCAATAATAGTAAGTGAGCTCATCCTTAGTGTGGAAGATTATTCATTAGGGAGAGAGTAATGTAAGTGATATGATCATTACATCACCTTTTCCTGTACATTATTCTCACTACAGCTGACAGGGAAAACATTTCTCAGTTTTAAGTTACATTATTTTGCAGAGTCTAGATAAAAGGGGTATTTGAAAGTATATGTACTTCTGAAGTTTCATGTGATAACAAAGAAGGGCTAATGTTGCGGTGTTGAATTACTTGTTCAGTATCTTTATCTGTTTCCTTCATATTAAAATAATTATTCCATAGTATTACATCCCACATCTATTAACACTAGCTGTTGTAATTTTTAGGTAAAGGTTTTGAAGAAAAGATGTTTTGAATCTATATAATCACATAATCACAGAATGAAGGCTCTTGGTTGAAAGATAAGTTCAATCTGATTAGTGTAAAAGAGGTCTTCAAAAGCAAATTGCCAGAAGTTACAAACTCAGGAAAATTTATGTTCAGATTACAGCAATAACATGTTTCGATGAGCATGGAGTCAACAAAGAAATATGAAAAGACTCCTTGGTTTTTCTGTGCTTTTGGTAATAATGGTTTATGTCCCTATATTCAAGGATGAGGAGAAAACCACATTCATTATGATGAGGATGGAATTTATGATAAACTGTGTTTACTGATACTACTGCATAAAGGAGGGAATAATGTAAAGAAACAGCAGAAGCCCGAAATTATGCATATTTTGGTCTTATTTTTCCAAATTAGACTGCTGCTCCCCAATGTTCTCAGCACCTGCCATCAGAATAAGAAAAATCATCAACTGTAAAAGCCTTAGCCTAGACTATATTAGTACAGACGTATGCATTTGTATATCATGGCCTAGTTTTTCAAGTTTCACTAAATAAGGATGTTGTGAGGATTTGGAATGCTTATGTGCAAATCTTACATGGCATTTTTAGAATTGAGTTAATTTAGCAAAAAAATACCAGTTTCAAAATGTAAACAGTAGTCCTATTTGTGTTGCAGGAAGTCTTCAGACAGTTAATACAATAAAGCTTTCAAAACAAACCTTCACTCCATTTAGTGTATTGGACTGAATATTGAGGTGAGGAACAGCAACAGGCTTTCACAGCTTTTTCACAGGCATTTTCTCCTGCTGCTTTCACCTGGGTACACCTCTTTGCATAACCACTTGCCACTGTCAGTATTAATAGAAAAGAAACATGTTGTTGGCTTAATCATAGGAGAGTGCAACTGATCCAAGTATTTTGTGTAAGGAAATAATCAAAAAATATTTATATCCTGGTTTTGGCTTCGTGTGCACCAAGCCGGTTCACTACATGCGCTTCTACTTCTGTACCATACAGTTTTTCCTGCCTCAACAGTTACCAAGCAGTGAAGTATCAGTCTCCATGCGGTGTAAATGCTACACCATCAATAGACAAGTTCCTCAAATACAATTAAATGAAATTCTGGAAACCTGCTTGTAGATATAAAATTCTGGTTTTGTCTCATTCCTATAATTCCCAGATGTAATGGAATAGAAAATGTTTCCTCTTTTTTTAAATTCAGGTATTTCTGTAGAATCATGTGTGAGAATTATGATTAATAAGTTGTCTTTAGATGTAAGATTTTCCTGATCTAAAGCACAGCGATTCTCTGGGAGTCTTCATTTCATGAATGTAGATACACCCACAGACAGCTGGTCTCAGAAAACGGTTTGCAGGGCCCAAGCCAATTTGGTAAGCAGTGCAATAAAGGCAGTCTGGTTTACTACAAGCTATCCTACTTTAACCAACATTACCTGTCTCTCTCTTTTTCTTTTGGTCCTCTTCTAGGTGTTCTGTCGATTCTGGATTAGCAAGTGGCAGTAAGTGCTGTGGCTGGCATGGAGTTATTGCGAGCAGGTTGCCTCACTGGTATCCAGCCTGATTAGGCAACTGACTACAGCTACTAGTAGGCAAAAGATGATGGGTTGGAACAGCTTTCTCTCACCATGCAGGCAGTGTATTTGGGTCTCTTATTGCCTTTGACACCCCTACTTCTCCATCGTTTGGCTGACTTAATAGGTTTAAAGATTATTACAGTGGACTGGCAGTAACAGTCTGAATGCAAAGGGCTCTTTTCCCTAGAAAAACAGAAGAAAAATACAGTGGAGAAGTCAAAGGTCAGGAAATACCAAAATCCTCATTCCTTCCAACAGGGAGCATAAGTAATGTTACTATTGCTGAGACTGATAAAATAATTTTTCCCTCTTTCCCTCCTGCTTTAATTAAACAACTGAGATCTATTTTACTAAAACATTATTACTTTCCCCCTTTGATCAGTTTTCCCATGATTTTTTGGTTAACTTTCAGGCTTCTTGTCTGTTGTTCAAATTTCTGGGGGTTCATACCAGCAAAATTCCCCCCCCCCCCCCAAGAATTAGAAGGACATTTCTTCTCTGGAGTAGTGTAATTTTTAATTAATCTCCTGATAACAGGTGGGCCTATAAGAAAAATGTTAAGCAGTACAAGATCTAACAACTTTAAAACTATCCCTGACAATTTGAAAACAAAGTAATACTTTCTGTGACATGGACAAAACCACATAGTTTATAAATCTTGAATTCAATTCTTCTTCATAGTAATAGTGCTACTGTAATCGACAGATTTCAAGATGAAGCCTGTAACTTGCCAGACTTCAAGAAACAAATTAAGGCTACGTTTCACAGTAAGTATTATCCATATAACAAAAGTGCCTTGACAGGGCCCAGTACTGGAATGCTGTACTATCTCAGAAGACCTCTGTGAGATACACAAGCAGCTGTCCCATCACTGAATGTCCGTCCCATCACTACCCAGGGCAGGGGGGGAGTCCCCATCCCTGGAGGGGTTTAAGAGTCGGGTTGACCCAGCGCTGAGGGACCTGGTGGAGTCGAGAATGGTCAGTGTGAGGTTAATGGCTGGACTGGAGGATCTTCAAGGTCTTTTCAAACTCAGATGATTCTGTGATTCTCAGGTGTGGGAAGCAAAGGCATTACTCTTCTGCAGCAGAAGACCTTGTTGCTAGCACTTGTACTGGTTCACATCTGCCAACCTTGCTGTGTCCCCAGAGCACACACCCACCCAGGTGCCTTCGCCAGGGCACGAAAATACGAAATTTTACTGGCTAAAAAAGTTTGTTATGAGTGGGGACAGAAGCTTCTAGGTGACGGTGCTGTTACATCATTAGCAGCGGAGCTGGTGGCTGAGGGCTAGTGTACTATGGGAAGACACCTTCTTTGAAAGGAAGGGTTACGTTTTGCCAGCTCACAAACTTGTGTGGGAACACAAGACTACTTTTCTTAGAAAACTTTGTAGTGTAGATGAGGCCTGAGGAAATGAGGCTCTCTGGTTCCAAGGACACTTCTCACACTGACAAAGCTAGCTAAGTGCTTCCAGCCTCATCACTGATCACTTCCATGCCTGTGCTGACACCCTGTTTGTTCTAATGTGATTGTCTGTGGAGCTGAATAATAAACCAGATCAGAGAGCTGATCCAACTTTAAAAGCACTCCTCCTCCCTTTTTTTTTTTTCTAATTTTTGAGGACATGCTGTTGACAGAAATATCTATAGAACTAAAACCTGCAAAACTAGAGACCAGATCCTTATAAACATTACAGCCAAAAAGAAATCAGATAGCTAATTAAATCTGTGAATCTGATCTTACATGACCTGTTCAAAATTGTGAGAATCCAGATCTTCAGATTCTGACGGAGTCCACCAGGTTCTTCAGATTCTGCCAGATTCCTATCTGGCACCCTAAAACTCAGTTAATCTTCTTTTTCATTTAGTAAATGAATGGTACTTTAATCTGTCATCTTCTACATGCTGAAATAATATATATTTCACAAACGTAATTTCAATAGAGGTACCAAAAATGTTGACTTAAGCCCTAGTGGAGGGATATGCAAATGCAACAGTATGCCAACTATATTTGCACTAAAGATCTAATTGAATTAACTGTTCACAGAGCTTCTACACAGTCAGCTTGTCACAGCTTCCTTTGCAGCTTGACTACCTCCATTTTTGATAGAGAGATTTAAAAGGTTTTCTCTCTTCCCCTGGGATTAAAGATAGTGATGAGCACTAATTAGCCACCTGCACCCATAGCACAGCGCTACAGCTTGTTTACCTTACAAAGGCTGCTGCACCCCTGGGGAAAAGTCATAGCATAGCGTTTTTTTCCTTTTAAATGTTTCAAGTTCAATTCCTTCAAGAAAAGTTTAACAGCTTATGCAATTTTCAGCATTGAAAGGAGGAGAAAGAGTCCCCTTTTCTCACAATGCTACCTGGATTCTGTAAGAGAGAAAATAAATACTGTTTATTTTTCTGCTCTTTTAATTTTTCTTTTTCATCAAGCAATTCACACATTTGGTGTTAGCTGCAGCACATTGCTCCATATAATATGTAAAATGAGACTTTGAAAATAAAAGTAACATTTAGCAATCACAAGAGCTTTATTCATGTTAGCACAATGTAGAATCCACTAAAGAGCCAATTAAAATATAAGAAAAAAATCAGACATAAAGAAACCTCTTCTCAAATCCTTTAATCCAGTGACACTTAAGTAACTTTTTTATTGTCAAACTAGGTCTTCAAATGAAACACTATTTAGGACTAGCAGCTGATATAGTTGCAATCTAAACTGTATATTCTGATTCTTGTTTGATAATTTTCCTTACCATGACTGGCTAAGAATGGTAAAAAATGTTCTGCTTCATTTGTCTTTTATAAATTCTGACTCAGTGGTAGGCAAGTACTACTTATGGGCCTGATGTAAAGCCTAGTGAAGTCAACTGGAATGTTTCCAATGACTTCATTAGACTTTGGATTGGGTCTGAAGTGCAGCAAATTACTCAACTCTGGAGCATAAATTACAGACATAAAAAACAAATTATTTGTGTCTTGCTGGATTACTGACAGTAAAATGTATGATGTCAGAAAAATAATAGGCAGAGATAGCCTGCACAAGTTGGAAAAGCTTAAAATACAGCCAAAGATAGGGGAATACTCTTTGGCAAGAATAGAGACAGTCTCAATTCCAGGGCCAGTGGAGAAAGTTGAGCAATTTGACAGAAAATTACGTGATTAATCTAGTATGAGAAGATACTATCTGTCTCATTCAGTTACCACTCCGCTGCCTGATCATTGGACTAATATCTGGATGAGATGATGGTCTGCTATCACAGAAGGAAGAGCTCTGAATCCATAAAAACTGATGGAAACCCCTTCAGAAATATTAAGAATTCCAGTGGCCTAAACTCAGAACAGAGGCGAACAATGTCAGCCACACACATCAGTTGAGTTTGTTGCCAGACTGGAATAGAATAGACTATTTCAGTTGGGAAGGACCTACAATGATCACTTAGACCAACTGACTGACCACTTCAGGGCTGACCAAAAGTTAAAGCCCATTATTAAGGGCATTGTCCAAATGCCTCTTAAACACTGACAGGCTTGGGGCATTGACCACCTCTCTGGGAAGCCTGTTGCAGTGTTTGACCACCTTCTTGGTAAAGCAATGCTTCCTAATGCCCAGTCTGAACCTTCCCAGCGCAGCTTTGAACCATTCCCATGTGTCCTATCACTGGATCCCAGGGCAATAATAACAGATTCTCCTCACAAACTTTTCCTCACTTACTGCCTTAAATTATTATGGTCAAGAATGGGAAAGCTACAGAGAAGAAACCCTTGGAATAATAATTGGAAAGAAAAATTCTGAGTAACTGGAAATGTTTGTCTTTTAAAAATCACTGTACAAGAAAAGATGCTTTTCTGAGATAATTTTTTCCCTTTCTTTTTATAGTGGCTATAGCAGAAACTGTCTTCCTTTCTTAAACAGGATTGATTTTCTCCTGGGCAGATCACGTACAACCTCACCTCACAAGTGTTGCACACTCTTGCTTTGCTCCAGTAAAATATGTGCTCAACTTCATGTATGTATACTCCTGTGAATGAATGTCAACAGGTAATAAACTATTTGATGTGAAAAGCTTTGTTTAACATTATTAAAAAAAATTTGGTAGGATTCCCAGGCAGGATTTTTACAGACATTTTCCCACATAAGATGGGCAGTTAGACAGTATGAAAAGTGACTTCCACTTCTCAAAGTTTCATTTCATTTGGGAGCCAATATGATTTAGCGGCTAGACTAGTTTAAAAGACATGGAGCCAGAAGACTTTAACATTTTCAGGAAGGCTGAGCCATTCACCTTGGGCTAATCACTTAACTGTTATATTCTTTAGTGAAACCATCTGTAATACTGGGTCAAAACACATGCCCCCAAAACAACACCTCATTGTAAAACAGACATTTAAGTCTGGTTCAGTTCTCCAAAGTAAATAAATTACAAAAAAGAGCAAGACAAATATGGCACGAGAACAAGACATCCTTTAGCAACCTTACTAAGTCAAACTGAGACACAGCTGCAATAAAAGCCTACTCAAATGCAATGTTGCATATCACTGAGCTAAAAGACAGCAAGAAATACACTCTGATGTCCACTTGATTATTAAATGCTCACTTGGAAAATAGAATGCAAAATTCAGACTTCACATATAGCTACAACTTCACTAATTTCAGAAGAAACAGTGGAAATCCATGGAGTAGCATCCTGTGGAGTCTAAATTTAATGTACACAAAAGAAGACACTTTTAAGTCAAGTAAGCAGGCATTGGCAGCATTTGGTACTTTGTGCTCTTTGTTGACATGTGCTTACTTTAAAGTACTGTGTATTTCTATGGTACTCTATCAAAGAGAAAAGAGTTGTCATAGCCATTGTTCTAATCTGAATACTAGCTCAGACTATCTTGTGGAAAACAGCAACACTATTGCCATATAAAGATGTACAGCAAATGGAAAATTAATCTGACAGTTAAGGCACAAGAATAGAGATTGGGAACCCACCCAGGTTCCATTTCCAGATGTGTTAGACGCTTCCTGGATGATCATGTGCATATCATCAAATTCTGATGTTCCAGTTTCCTCATCTACAAAATGGATCTAGCAACACTTGTTAAAGAAGTTCTGTGCTTTGAGACAGAGATGAAAAAAGGCTTGAAAGGTCTTCAGCTAAGGAGGAACTGCACACGGCTAACTACAGCAGCCATACCCAATTCTTTTCCTTTTCACTTAATGCATCATTTAGTTAATTTGGTGTGTCACTGAAAATGTTCTGAGTGCAGAGGCATACACAGTTTGAATATCCCGATGTGTCATCATCAGCTGAATAAGCTATTTCTTACATAGAATGCATTAATTTTGTACTTAATAACATGCAGAAGCCCTGTATCCTACTGAAATGCAACACAATATGTGCAAAATCTATAGTTTCAAACAACGTTACTTGCAGTGGTTCATAAAACCTAGGGACACAATAGTATTTCTTTTCAGCAAAGCAGTGTGCTATCGGTTACGCTTCTTTTCATAATTTTAAGCACAACTACCTACTGCAATACTGTCACTTCACACACCAACAATAGAATTAGACCTAGTCACAGCACAGGGAGCCACTAATGTATCACTTCAGCATACAAAGAGCCTCTCATGGCACCGAGCCAACAAAACAGTGTATTTCTGTGCCTGTATACAGCTGGCAGAGGCAGAATAGATGGGAAAAGAACCTGACAACCCCCTGCTGCTTTATTTACACCTCAGAGTTGTTGTAGCACAATGCCTGGGGACACACCAAGCTCCGAACTGGATATTTCTCAGCTCTGTGCTCTGGAGCTGGGCTGCATCCTTCATGCCTTCAGCTAAAAATATCTTTTTATGTTTTGGGGTTTTTTTTGGGGTTTTGGGTTTGGGTTTTTTTTGGGGTGGGGCAGCAGCATGCACTGAGTGCACTGTGTTTCCCTAATAAAATATTAGTTCAGAAGTTGTCGCCGTGTTCCCTCATCTCACACTTGAACACGTGAGAAAAATGAAAACCTAAAATGTTCAAGGAGCTCATGCCATCTAAAGGCTCATACGCTGAACTACAACCCATGGCCACTAGCCTTATAACCATAAGGAAAACCACTGCATCTAACTACTACAGATTTTCACTTTGCTCCGAGAACAGCATAGCTGGAATGAAGAAAAAAAAAAAAAAAGTTTAAAAAGTCCTTATTAATCAGCAAGATTGTCTCATACAAAGTCCATCTCTTTATATATGTTTTTTTTTCATTTATGACTAGAACACTATTAGTAACATAATTTATCCTGATTTTACTTATGAATATTATTTCATTACACTTACACTTAATTTCAGCAAAGCTGATAGTAGGATGAACTGCTACTCATTTCAAAACACATCAGAAGTCAAAGAATGAATATTCTGCAGCAATATTAGAGATTTATATATTTGAATGACATTTTTTCTAACTTTGCTAGTTTTTCTAACAGGCTCCTCCAGTCATGTACAGACTTTTTAAACATGAAGAAAAGTACCTGGTTTCTAGCAGATCCTGTCTTTGTGCTCGATTTAAGTGTAAGACTAAAAAATGGTTCTTCCATGGTAACTGCTCTGGGTGTCTAAAATAAAACAACAAAATCACTCAGGTTGGTTAATTTAAAATTTAATTTTAAATATGTTTGCTTTACAAAACAAATACTACAAAAGTACTATTATTAAGCAGTATGGACTTTCTGTTCAAACTATAATGAAAGTCAAGCTGCTGAACAATTAATCTCAGTTTGCTGAAGCGTTAAAACCAGTTTTTGACAAGCGTCTTTCTGCAAGCATGGTGGCAGTATTTTCCTCATTTCTGCTTAATCAACTAGCTCACTTAAATGAATTATCTGAGCTGATTTTTTTTTCATTATTTCCACCTATAAATAAAAAACAGATGGAAAGGACAGGATGATCTCTACTAGTTCTGCACACTTGATTGAGTGTTCAAACCAGTTAAATGATCTTCCTACACATATACTTCCTTTTTTTAAAATAAAATCTTCTTCAGTGCAAAACAGTTAGATAATCTTCTTAAGAAGCAGGTTCAGATACATTTATAGTAATCTTATTTAACTAAAAGCAACTATAAAGAGGTTTTTTTCTCATTATTTTCTTTCAGTTCCCATATTTATCCACTACGAGTTTGATATGAATCACAAGTAAAAGTGTAATAACTATCTAGTAAAAAAAAAGCAACAGTCCTCATCTTCCAAAATAGTAAAATGTACATAAAAATTAATAATCTATATAATATTATATTAAAGTCTGAAATCTCAGATGTATGTAGATATAGCATGCCCTTCTTTTTAGCAAAAAGAAATGCTAAATTATGCATAAAGACTATAATCACATTTTAATGGTTACCAATCAGTGGAAAATCAGCCTGCAAGAAAAAAAAGACAACTGTAATTCAAGATTAAAAGCAATCATTTAAATCAAAGTTTCCAGTTAACTAATTTGATTCATTTTCATGATGGCTGATTTAAACTACTTCTCTAATATATGTTACTGTTTACTCTTTCTAAGTTATAGAAAATGTTTTTTTCTGCTTTTGAATCAAAAGACTGCTGTCAGACTCCTCACTTTTTCTAACTGCAATCACACATTTGCTTCTGTAAGCAGGGTTATGTCCCTCCACTTCCTAACCCGTATCACGGAATCCCCCTGTCCACCTTTCACTGACATCAACGTAGTTGCAGCCAAGCACTCTGCTGCATCAGTTTCCTGATCCAGATGAAACAAATTTCTTGAAACCAACAGCAAATTACTTTTGATGAAGGACAGACTAGGCACAAGAGGAAGCAGCTAGAACAAGCCTGGGGAAAAAGAGGGAGTTTTTCTCTGTAACAGTCTTGTGGTGGGTTGACCCTGGCTGGACGCCAGGTGCCCACGAAAGCTGCTCTGCCAATCCCCTCCTCAGCTGGACAGGGGAGATTATATAACAAAAGTAAAACAGAAAATATAACAAAAAGCTTGTGGATCGAGATAAGGACAGGGAGATCACTCACCAATTACCATCACGGACCAAACAGACTCGACTTGGGGAAAATAGTTTATTTTATTACCAGTCAAAATCAGAGTAGGATAATGAGAAAATAAAAACTAAATATTGAAACACCTTCCTCCCACCTCTCCATTCTTCCTGGGCTTGATTTCATTCCAAAATTCTCTATCTCCTCACCACACTGGCACAGGGGGAAGGGGAACAGGGGTTGCGGTCACTTCATCACCCGTTGTGTCTGCAGCTCCCTCCTCCTCAGGGGCAGGACTCCTCACACTCCTCCCCTGCTCCAGCGTGGGGTCTGTCCCACGGGACACAGTCCTCATGAACTTCTCCAACGTGAGTCGTTCCCACGGGCTGCAGCTCTTCATAAACTTCTTTACAAAGAGGTGCAGTCCTTCAGGAACAAATGGCTCCAGTGTGGGTTCCCCACGGGCCCACAGGCCCTGCCAGGAGCCTGCTCCAGCGTGGGCTTCCCAGGGGTCACAGCCTCCTTCGGGCACATCCCCCTGCTCTGGCGTGGGGCCCTCCCCGGGCTGCAGGTGGGTCTCTGCTCCATCACAGCCTCTGTGGGTGCAGGGCACAGCTGCCTCACCACAGGCTGCACCACGGGCTGCAGGGGAATCTCTGCTCCGGGCCTGGAGCTCCTCCTCCCCTCCTTCTGCACTGGCCTTGGGGTCTGCAGAGGTGTTGCTCTCACATATTCTCACTCCTCTCTGGCTGCAACTGCGCAGGTGTTTTTTTTCCCCTTCTTAAATACATCACCCCAGAGGTGCTACCACCATCGCTGATGGGCTCGGCCTTGGCCAGTGGTGGGTCTGTCTTGGAGCTGGTTGGCGTTGGCTCCAGCAGACACTGGGGAAGCTTCTGGCAGCTTCTCACAGAAGCCACCCCTTTAGTCCACCCACTATCAAAATCTTGCCATGCAAACCCAAAACAAGTCTACGTTAGTATAAATAAACTGGGGAAAGAGTACACTTTTTGGGTACAGTGTAACTATTTGCATTACCTGCAGTAATATCCTACATCGATTCGAACTCAGTTACTCATGTTTTACCTTTATACAACTAAAGACATTCTTTTAAATGGATATAGCTCTGCCATCTTCCTTCATATCAGTCTTCTTGGCCTCAGAGCATACTTCAATACACACAATACTCCAGACCCCTCATCTAACTCTACAGCTATACTAGAATCTTATTTCAATGCATGTAATGTTTCTCTACATGTGTACCAATTACCTCACAAACGTTGCCCTGTGGTCTTCTGTTGTCTTCTGATCACCCAATACCTCAGGTAACAAATTTGGCTTTGAATTAATCAAAGGTTTACAGATAGACTTGTATCTTCCCAGTTTGGAGTCAAAACATGACTGTGACAGACATTACAAAGACAAATCCTTCATTTTCATCTTTAATGTTAGGACTACCACTTTTTCCCTCATTTGCAAAAAAAAAAAAAAAAAAAGGAAAAAAAGGATCATTTATACTGTCTGCTTGATTATCCATTGGTCTCTCCTCTCCTCTCCTCTCCTCTCCTCTCCTCTCCTCTCCTCTCCTCTCCTCTCCTCTCCTCTCCTCTCCTCTCCTCTCCTCTCCTCTCCTCTCCTCTCCTCTCCTCTCCTCTCCTCTCCCCTCCCTCATACATCTTTGGAATCAACATGCAAATTGTGAACATGTATGACAGAGGAACAGAAGTCTCTGTGATGACAAGAATCTGTAAGTATCATGAAAATCAGTATCTGAGTCAGTGAGAAAGACCCATATTACTGTCACTGTTGACCACTGAAGCTACTTGTCCTGTTTGGCCTCCTGGCTGGCCAACGAGCACAAGCCAAGCCCCTCAGCATAAAAGCACAGGGTATTTCAGAATCAGGCTCGACACCTGCTACCTCTTGTTCGGACTTTGGGAGCATGGAGGGAAGAGGAACATGTTACAGGGCATGTGAGAGAGCTCAGAGTCTAATGGGGTGCCAGAGCAATGTGCGTGGCATCTAGAAAGAGGGGAACACAATAGGAAGCTCGTGCTGTTGGTGTAGCAATACGGGGGTGTAGGTGATGTAAAGACAGGAGACATGAAACTGTGGGAAACTAGGAATCAGTATTTCTGCTGCTCCAAGATGAGCTATGCTTAGAACACAACCATTCATTACTTCCGAAACCTTTTAAGTGACTCTTCTTGCCTTACCTCTCAATATTTCTTGACTACACAGACTTACACCTTCAGACCAACATCTTCAAGACGATTTATAAAGAAGCATTCCCCAAGGGTAGAAGGAACAGCTTTTACCATGATATGCTTTTTATCATTTCTGTCATACTGAATGGTAACCATTTGGCTAGAAAAATCCAACCAAGGAAAATTTTCTTCCCCAAATTAGAGACCGCAAAGGGATATTCTGGCCAGAACCTCCTACCGCAGCATCCAAAATGCTTCTGGTAGAGAATTAAGAAATGTGACCATCATGTCACATGTGGCCCTTTTATCCTGTCTTTTTCACAGAATCACAGAATCAACTAGGTTGGAAAGGATTTCATTCTATGTGGAACAGTGTTAATTAGTTGCTCTCAAAGGAATTCATACCACAAACTCAAACCAACCCTTCTGTTGCTTGCTCTGTTGTGCTGAGATATTAAGCTGCTGACTGTGCCATCAGCTCATCATTTTTTCAGTACTGCCCACCTGAATGTTAAGTTCATCCTCGAATCTGACGTGGTATTAAATCTGCATGGAAGGAAAGCTCTTAAAATATCAGCCTGGGTTTTCTAGCCTTGACCAAAACTCTCCAGAAGGCAAAATGTTACATGATTACTACATTTTTGAAGAATAATAATTTTAAACTTGAGTAGACTGCATTTCTGTAGTTCCCTGAGGTGTAATGAAGTAATGTAGATCCTGGGAGTATATGATCTTTGATTTGTGCATAAGCACAGTCAGCTATAAATAGAATGCAGGAATAATGCAACCATTCTGCTATGATTGCACTGCTATTCTGTGACATGGTCATGAAATCAGATCAACTCCTCAACAGCAGAATTAAGACCAACTTGGTCTGTTGGGATTCTAGAGGACTTTCTGCGAGAGAATGGACGTGAGCAATCCTGCGTGAGAACAAGACTGATAAGAGCCTCAGCCAAGCAAGAATGCAATAAGAACGTGACCCTGAATGAGGGAGGAGAAACTCGACGAGACAAACAACCCCCGGAAGGGGTTGGGACGGAAGAGGAAGTTACACAAGGCAGGGAGCCTGGCAAGGCTGATGTGGCACTTTTTATCCAATCATAAGAAGGTTTAAAGCGCGGGCTAAGTTAACTGTCCAATCTTGAGGACTTGTACTGCACGTTACTTATGTGTGCGGGAGAACATTATAAAAGGGCTTTCTTAGTTGTAATAAACGGGCACTGCTTGATCACATTGGTCGTGTGCGTGCTCAGCTCTCCCACACTTGGTCTACACACAGAGATCCATCAATAAAATGGTTCATGTTGAAGACGCTCTTACTCCTCTGTGTTTAAGCCTGGTCCATTCATCTATGGCAACAGAAATCTTCCTACTGACTCAATTAAATGTTGGACTGAACTATTTATGGTACTTCTGAGGTCTGGAAAGGTTTATTCTTTCCTTCCAACAAGTAACAGCATCTGTTACTGTTCAATTATTTTGTATATGTATTTTTTAAAGCTTCTGCATAAGGGGTGTAACTGTTTTGTAGATGTCAGTAGGAACACAACCCAGGTAAGAAACTGTAAACATTCACAAAATACTCCAAACCCAAGTAATCGTTACTTGTCAGAATGCACACATCTGATGGGGAACACATTTTACCATGGAAGAATTAAATAAAGACTTTGAACAGGCTGTTCAGATTTGGTACAAGGGGTCTGGGACAACTCTTAACATCCTTGATCTCTCAACCTGAAGTCTGACAAAGATCTGACCTGGCACTATACCAAAACCTGCCATCCCCTCTTCATCTGTTTTCTCTTTCCCACCTTCTCCCTCTCTTGTGTCAGTGGTTGTGCAGCAAGTGCACAACAAAATGGTTTGAAGACGTGATCTCTCTGAAAAATAACGCAGGGGAAGGCCTGGCTGTCACCTGGGTCAGTTTTCTCAATGTGCTTCACTGTCCGGCACAAATGCAGACACACAGAGGCGCTACCAGCTTAAATGTGTGCCGTGCTGTTAACCTCGGAAACCTAAGAACATATAGGGATAAATGACTTCCACAGGATTGCATTTTAGCCTACTGTCTTCAAAAGTACTGTTCACATACTAGCTTCGATTTAACATGCACAGAATAGGGGAACTGAATTGCACTTTACCAGATAAGCCCAATAGTTTATATAATCTCATATGCTACTTCAACCAAAAATGGTCAATTCAAAGACAAAAATCTCATAATGGACTACTAAGCAAATAGGCAACCTAAAAATACTTTTTTTTTAACCAGACCATGTTTCTATTTTTTTTTTTTTTTTTACTGCGTCTCCTTAAGCATCAGGCTTTATCACCACTATTAATATTTATGCTAGCTAGCTTGAAGTATTTTTTTTATTAGGTCCCCCTAAACACTTTGGATTGATTATGTGTTTGAGTGATGACTTCCTAGACTGAATAAGCATTTTATTAAGAAAAAAACACCATATTTTAATTTGCAACACACTTACTTAATCTTCTCGCAACCTTCCCACGCCTGAGTTACAGACATTTTACATATTTCTTCACGTCCGTTATAGCATTTCTGAGAAAGAGCAATGTGATATGAAAATACACACTGTCACTGTAACAGCACGCACATACCGAGGGCAGAGTTTTAACAATTTTTCCTCTGGACAGCGATTGCCGGATACTCCCTCTCTCCTGTCCCACACTTGTTCTTCCGGGCTGTTAACTCATTACAAAAAAATACCTGTCAGAAAAACTCTTAAAAACGTTTTTCCTGTTGCATCCCACAGTCGGGGCGGGGAGTGGGGTGCCTACAGCTAGGCTAAAGTGCTGCTGGAGACAGCGGTGCTGTTAGGCAGCAGGTGTGAGGGCGGGCGGGCGGGCAGGGACCCTGACCCTGACCCTGACCCTGACCCTGACCCTCACCCTCACCCTCACCCTCACCCTCACCCTCACCCTCACCCTCACCCTCACCCTCACCCTCACCCTCACCCTCACCCTCACCCTCACCCTCACCCTCACGCCATGTGGGGTGGCCGGGGGGAAGGGAGACGTTCCCCGGCGGTACCACTGCGTCCCTCCGCGGGTGGCGACATGAGGCGACCCGCCGCTCGCCTCGGCACCACCCGGCTCCTCAAAGCCGTCCAGCGACGAAGTCCGGAGAAACAGCCCCGCCACACACACACACACCCCGCGCAACCCTCCATCTTCCAGCACCTCCGTATTCTTCCCCCACCGCCTCCTTCCTCCCTCCCCCGGGCGGAGAATGGTAGGAGCCGCAGCAGCCCGCACAGGTGTGGCCAGTGGGACAAACCAATAGCGGGCGGAGGGGGAGCGCCGAAGAGTGATGAGAGGGTGGCGAGGCGGGAGGGCGAGACCGGGACGGGGCTGGCAGCGGCCGCATCATCGGGGAGCGACGCGAGCGGAGCGGCCGCCGCGGGAGATTGAAGTGCCGGGGCCGCGGCGAGGCGAGGAGGGGGCGGCGTCGCTGCTGCTGCCGTGGCTCGGCGGGAGGGGGAGAAGAGAAGAGAAGGAGGGGGCCGCCCGCCCCTCCGCCGGTAAGTGCGGCTGAGGGGAGGGTGCGGGCCCCGCCGCGCCGTGGCCTCTCCGGGCGGGGAGTCCGGCCCCACAGCCCCGGCGGCCTGAGTGCCCGCGGCGGGAGGGCCCTGTGTCCTCGTGGGGCCCGTTCCTCCGCCGGGCTGCAGGCCCAGGGGCCGCCCCCGTGCCCGGCCCTGGCCTGGGCCGGGTCGCCCAGGCCAGGCTTGCGGGCTGAGAGGAGGCTTTTGGTGAAGAGGGAAGGGACGGGCGTGAGGCTGGGTGAGAGCCGGCCTCCTCCCGCCGAGGCTGCAGTGGGATGAGTACAGGCAGCCCCCCGCCCGCCGCGCTGCCCCTCCTCCCCCTTTGCGGCCCAGGTGTTGGCACAGGCCGGCCGTCAACTGAATCACAAAACTAATCTTGGTTTTAAAAAATTAAGTTGTGGTGGGGGTTTTTTTGTTGTTTGTTTGGTTTTTTTGTTTTGTTTTTTTTTGTTTTTAGCTTGAGTCAGCTTCCTGAGCTGATTCATGTACAGGCAGAAGAAGAGATTGTGTGAGCAAGAGAGGTTGGTGCAGAGGAGGAACTAGTGGCTGGAGCTGCTGCTTGTGGTAAAAGTGCCGGCTAGAAGTTTTAATAAACCAGCTTACTAATTAGAACATCTGTAATAACTCATGAGTTATAGTTTGGCCATTCTTATCTTGATAGAGCATTTAATGTTGAGGTATTTCAGGTGTCTTTTGGTGGAGGCATTTCTTCTGCCTTAGAAACTGTGCGTGTACTACAGGCTAGATAACCTTCAGTGAGAACTTCACCTTTCTAGAAACAGATTGCTTCTTGAATAGCAGTATTTGGAAGAATTAATCTGGGTCACCATTGCTTGATTGACTTTAGGAGTCGGTTGCTAAAAGAGCAGGCTTTTAAGAAACTGATAACTATATGACTTCAATTATTTAATTTTCTCAGTGTATTCCCTTCATCAGAACTACATTTACATTCTGTCACATACTAGATGACCTTGTGTGTACAGGCGTTCTTGAATTGAGCAGATGTGACAAAAGGTGTTTGCCCTTCCCCTAACCAACCTTTAGAATCACAATGACAAAAGGCTTAAATACGAGGGAAGACAAATTTGTAAACATGTTGGAGGATATTTCTGTCTCTTAACTGTGACAAATAGGGTGAGGAAAAATGGAATATTCCAAAGAAACTCTTAACTGGGTACTAGATTGATAGGTCTGAAAAGTGTCTTGCCAAATTGCTTTTATCTACAGAAGCAGCACCTCCATGCAGGACTCTGCTAGTCTGAGTTTAAGTGAATGTGGTATCTGAGTCAGTGTCAGCAATTGTTTGTAGTTCAGTTTTGTTAGATAACCTTTCCCATCTTCTGGTGAGAAGTTTGAGCTTTCCCTCCAGCTCCTCGCTAGTATTTTTACCTCACACTTCTTTACTTAAACATCTCCATGCTGCTTAACCAGTTCTCTGTCTTAGAGGTTTAGGTCATAGAATGGTTTGGTTGGAAGGGACCTTAAAGACCATTCTAGTCCCAACCCCCCTGCCGTGGGCAGGGACACCTTCCACTAGACCAGGTTGCCCAAAGCCCCGTCCAACCTGGCCTTGAACCCTTCCAGGGAGGGGGCAGCCACAGCTTCTCCGGGCAACCTGTGCCAGGGCCTCACCACCCTCACAGGAAAGAATTTCTTCCTTTTATCTAATCCAAATCTGCCTGCTTTCAGTTTAAAACCATTACCCCTTGTCCTGTCCCTACACTCTCCAATCAAGAGTCCCTCCCCACCTTTCCTGTAGCCCCTTTCAGTACTGGCAGGCCGCTCTGAGGTCTCCCCGGAGCCTTCTCTTCTCCAGGCTGAACACCCCCAACTCTCAGCCTGTCCTCACAGGGGAGGTGCTCCAACCCCCTGAGCATCTTTGTGGCCTTCTCTGGACCTGCTTGAGCAGGTCTGTGTCCTTCTGATGTTGGTGCCCCCAGAGCTGGACACAGCACTCTGGGGGGGGGTCTCATGAGAGCAGAGGGGGAGAATCCCCTCCCTTGAGGGGACACACTTCTCTTGATGCAGCCCAGGACACAGTTGGCTTTCTGGGCTGTGAGTGCACACTGCTGGCTCACAGTTTTCCATTTGCTAATACCCCCGAGTCCTTCTCCGCAGGGCTGCTCTCAATCCACTCTTTGCCCAGCTTGTATTTGTGCTTGGGGGTATTGGTGACCCATGGGCAGGACCTTGCACTTGGCCTTGTTGAACTCCATAAGGTTTGCATGGGCCCACCTGTCCAGGTCCCTCCGGATGGCACATCCCTTCCCTTCAGCCTGTCGACCGCACCACACAGCTCAGTGTCATCACCAAACTTGCAGAGGGTGCACTCGATCCCACTGTCGGTGTCGCCAACAAAGGTGTTAAGCAGTGCTAGTTCCAACCCCGACCCCTGAGGAACATCAGTCGTCACTGCTCTCCACCTGAGAGTGCTGACCGCAACTCTTTGAGTGTGACCATCCAGCCAATTTCTTATCCACCGAGGGGTCCATCCGTCAAATCCACGCCTCTCCAATTTAGAGACAAGGATGTTGTGTTGGACAGTGTCAAATGCTTTGCACAAGTCCAGGTAGATGACGTCAGTCACTCTTTCCTTATCCACCAGCACTGTAACCCTGTCACAGGGCCGCCAAGTTCTTCAGGCATGATTTTCCCTTTGTGAAGCCATGTTGGCTGTCACCAGTCACCTCTGTATTTTCCATGTGCCCTAGCAGAGTTTCCAGGAGGATCTGCTCTATGATCTTACTAGGCACAGAGGTGAGACTGACTGGCCTGTAGTTCCCTGGGTCTTCCTTTTTTCCCTTTTGTGCAGGTTTAAGCCCTGCCGGGACCGGAGAGCACGTTGCTGTTGCCCCTCCCCCACCCTCAGCCGGTCGGGCTGGAAGTTAGGCACAGACCCGGGCTAAAATAAGAAGAAATTTAATACAACAGAGTGATAAAACAATCTGAACAACAACAGTAGCAATGATAATAACAATGAACAAGACAAACAATATACAGAGAAATACTGCTAAATGGTCATGGAAACAGGTTCCCGCCAAAGAGCAAGGTAAAAAGTTTCCCGCCCCTGGACCTGACGCCAGCATGGTATGAATAACCCGGCTGGAGATCCCTTCCCCCTCTCTCTCTGCTGGGGAAACCTAACCCTATCCTAGCTGAACCAGGACACCTTTTTAAAAATGGGGGTTATGTTTCCCCTTTTCTAAATGTTGTTAGGACTTTACTTTCACTTCTTTCAGTTTCTATTCTCCTTGTCTACACAGATCACTGGGAATTTGCTTTTGCTTCCAGTATACCAACTCCTTTCTGGCAAACCTGGGGTTTGATCCTGCTTTTTTCTTTTTTTTTTAATGTTTGATCTCATTCTAGAGCTGCTGGAGCACTAGACTTAGCTTCCCCTGTATCATTTGGTCAGTTACTGTTGTATACAGATCTTGACTCAAGTCACTGCCCTGCCTGGGCTGAAAGTAAAAATCAGGGGGGGTCATTCCTTCTGTCTTCACCTCTCCTTCTTGCATCTAAATTTGTTCATTTAAGCTAAGTAACTGTTAGCATTTTACTTATCACTAGTGCTACTGAGAGCTTTGTAACTCTCCCTCCTCGGTAAAAAGCCTTATGAGTTGGGAAAGCTTTCTCTTGTCATGTTTTGTGCACCAAAATCTTCTAAAGCCTGTTTACAATGCCAAGCAAAATTTAGTCATGCAGTTGTAGTAAAAATGTTTGTTGCCTCTTACCATCAAGAGTGATATACAGAAAAAGTAGTGTATGCAAAGTATTGAGTGGCTATGGGGTTTTATCCCTTTTTATGTAAGCCTCCTTTTACTATCCCAGTTTTAATTCCATCATCTTTCCTGCAAGTGGATGGATTTAAAAAATAATTTTAAAATCTAATCGGGGGGAGGGGAGAGGACCCAAAGCAAACAAACCCCAGACTAAAATCACAAACCCCGTGTATCTAGGGATTAGGTGTTGGACATCTCGCTGTTAGTTATAAAACTAAACAGCTACAGCGGAGTGAAATGAGCCAGACTGGGTGCGGGGCTAAGGGGCAAGACCCCGAAAATGGGTGTCACACCCCCGCCCCGGGCCGCTGCGGCCGCGCCGGGGGTGGCTCCCTCTTCCTCCTCCTCCTCCAGGACTACCGCTCCCAGAAGCGCCCGGGCTGAAAGTGAAAATAAACGCCAGGTTACGCTGCTGCCTTTTTTTTTTTTTTTTTTTCGTTTCTTGTTTTCCGCTCGGGTGCCCGGCGGCGGTCGCACATGTCCTTTCCCTTTTGTTTTCCGCCCCGCAGGCCGGCGGAAGCCGCCGGGAATCGCCGCCCCTGGGGAGAAGCGGGGCTCGGAGCGCCGCTGCCCGGCCCTTTCCGGACGCCTGAGCACCGCGGCGTTTAGAGAGCTGGAAGTCCAGATCGCGGAGTAAAACTTGACGGTTTTCTCCCCGCGATTTCCCACATGCGAGTTACTAACGGGCGACCGGCTGCTTTTCCTCCTCCTCCTGCTGCTGCTACCGGGGGGGGCCGGCGCTCGCCTGCCCCCGCCGCCGTTCCCCGGAGCTGCTCGGCGGGCTCACCCTGCCATGTGGGGCTAGGAGGGGTGCAGCCATTCTCCACCAGCGTCAGGCGGTAAAAACATGGAGGCGGCGTGTAAACCCGACGGCGGGGAGCAGAGGCATCAAGGCGGCGGCGTGAGCGCCCCTGGGGACGCTTCCATGGACGGCTACTTGCGATCTCAGGGCTTGTACAGAAAGAGGGTTGCCAAGGATGGATCTTGTCTCTTCAGGGCTGTGGCTGAGCAGGTAACCGCGTACCTCAACAGAGCTACTGGAGGTGAAAGCATGGGAAGTGGATCCCGTTGGGGGGGGACAATCGGTTAAGTACAAGTTAAGGTGGCGTGGTCAGGTGCCAGCGGGGGGAGGAAAAAAAGTTTCTATCATCCGAGCTGAGAGGTGGAAGTTCTGTGTACAGATGCCTTCTGTCATCAAGAAACTGTTACCTATTTTGACCTTCCACTGCCTCCTCAGAGCTTTTCTCAGCCTAAGATTTCAACATTTTGGTACAACTGTGCTTTGTATGAGACTATTGAGGAAACGGAATTTAGCGGAAAGATCTGAAAAGCGTTGTTCCTAGTTTTATTAATTAGCTCACTATAAAATTAGAGAAAGGTGAGTAATTTACTTTCAGTTCTTCCTGTTGAATTCCCCTCCCCCATTTCAGTGTTACTCTTAAAAGAAAAAGTGACAGCGTCATCTTGTCTTAAATACAAACAAACAGCAGTGGGAGCTCTGGTGCTTCTGATTGTGGGAGCCCAGATTCCTGTGCCAATTATACACAGTTCACTTTTTTTTTAAAAAAAATTTCCCACTGAATAAGTTAAGGCAAGCAAATGCTATTGATTTGAAGTGAGTGGATTTTTTTATTTCAAGGGAATAATCAATGAATATACACTGATAATCTGGTGGTTTTAACATATATAGAAGGTTTCTCCCACACTCCTGTGTATATAGAAATTTTTTAACTATTAATTAAAATTTTAACATCCCCTTCTTATTTTAGTGAAGGGAAGGTCTTTAATTCAGAGTTAGTAGGTGTTTATCCACAAATTTGGCCTAATTTCTGAACTCTTCATGCAGAAACACTGATCTGGATTTGGAAGTGTTTTAAACTAAGGGTAGTGTGTAAGGATTGCAAGAGAGTCTGTAAGTCAAAGTGACTGGAACTACCCTATGTCATCGTGAGGATGAAGACAAAGCCACATTAGAGATAGCTCTGAACCTACGATGAAACTACTGTTTTTCCAGTGGAGATCTGAACAGGAGGTAGAATGCAGGTGTTGTACTGGGATCTGAATTCCTGGCTTCCTAATCAATTAATAGGCAACAGACCTACACCTCTTGAAGTCAATAGAAAGTAAACCTCTGCACTCTCTTACATTTGACTGGATTTCCTTAGAGTGGATGTTGGTAGTTGATTTCTTCATCCACTACTTTGGTGACTTTTCCATTTAACTGAAATCCTTTACAAAGGAGTCAGTTAAAGAATGACAACAGATGCTATTCATTTTGTTCAGTAAATCCTCTTAAAATGGAATGTTTAAATTCACAGATTTACTAAATTCTGTAGTTACTTAACTTTTGATTCAGTAATAGAGGCTTCACCTGCATAAAGATGTTAATGAATATGTGTTTTCTATGTTCTTAAAAATAAATCTATAGTATTTCCAAGCCTGTATTTGGACAGCAGTCATTAATTATTTGTGGCCTGTCATCAAAACTCCTGAGAACCACTGTCACTTTCTTCTTTCTCCCCTTGTAGGTGTTACATTCTCAGTCTCGGCATATTGATGTCAGGATGGCTTGTGTAGAATATCTTCGGAAAAATAGGGAGAAATTTGAAGCAGTGAGTATTTTTGTTTTCTTTGTGAGCATTTTAAAAAATGTTACCTTCAAAAAATGGAAGGAATAAAGTATATTCTGCTGTTTGTGACAGTATTCATCATCTCTATATACTAGCTGATGTTTTCAAATGAGCGCTTTTTAAATTAATTGGCATGTGTGGTAGTAACTCCTTTTCATAAGGCTGGAGAAAGACCTGTATACTGCTTGGACTGAAGGGATGTGGGAGTAGGAATTTTAATGCTCACTAAAAAACAAACTTTCTTAAACTTTAATAGTCTGTAGTGGAGCTATCAAAATCTGGACTTTATTTTAGTCTAATGCCTATTTTGATAAAGGTCATAAAATGTTCTTATTGTGCTATTTAACTACTTTTGCCATATGCAAGGGATTTGCCTGATGAGATTAGTTATGTTTCTTTCAGGGTCTACAGTTTATTGGGAGTTGCCACTGTTTTTTTTTTCTAAACACCTGTAACAAAGTTCTCCTTCATCAACCATGGACGTAAAATGTTCTGATATTGATCTATATTTGGTCAGTGTTGTTAGTATTAACATTACATGATCCTTTTTTTTTTCTTCTTTTAAAAGAACAATAATAATTAAGAATGGCTCCTGTTTGTGTTTGTATTTGTTCTAGTGTATATACCACTTAACCAATTTCCAGGATAGCCAAAACAGGAGTATGTGTAACAGCATTTGTTACTAGAGGATTATTACTCAGTTCTCTTTTTTTCTGTTCTAAATTTATCCAGACCCAAAATAAAAAAGCTGCTTTAGATGCACGTTGGCACAGGGAAGAGAAGGAAATAAGTGTGTGTATTTGCTGTAATTTCTGACCAAGTGCCCTGTGCTCAAATGGGACTGATCACCATTAATGTGGAAGTTGTCAAGAATGAATGCCATAAAATACAGTGAATCCGTCTGGGAGAATGCAGCTCTGATTGAACTATTTTCATTTGCCAGGACTGTTTGTTTCCAGTCCATCTGAGGACTTAACCAACTCATGGATCTCTCTCCCTTCTTTATTTTTTCACTGTTGGCTTTTTAATCCATTTCTTTCCAGAATTACCCCACTCACTCCAGTATCTGCTTCTCTACTTCTGTGTTCTTATGTTGTGTAGTTTTTCGAAATACCATGACCCTTCTTGACTCTAAATGTGTGTTGTTTCCTCTCCCTGATTCTGGTGTCTTCTCAGCCTGGTAACTGCTTTGTCAATCCTAGCTGGTTTTACTGTCTTGGTCTCTCTCCTCCAAACTCCCAGTCTTACTGTTCTTTTTTTCCTCAGACTTGATCCAAGCAAAATGACCTCTCCTCTATCCATCTTTGCTGTCCTTCTGAAAAGTCTCTTCTTTTTTTAAAAAAAGTTTCTTGTAAGGCTTCAGAACAGGTGTTGCATGTACAAGGTTGAGGTGTTTCATAGCTGTTCTCTTTTCCTAGTGTTCCTACTCCCTCAGGTACCTCACTTCAGCTCTGCTGATCTCCTTTGCTCTCTGTGCACACCTGGTGTGAATTGCACATAGGTGACAGCTTCTTTACTTTCTTTTGGATTTCCCGTTTGGCTGCTGGATTTCTTTTTGGTTTTTTTTTGCTTTGTTTTGGAATGTATGAAGACTCCAAAAACTGTTTAAGTGGTTATATTCTGGAATGCAGACCTACATGTTTGACCATTTATTCCCTTGTCTCTACATCACTTTTTATACTTGGATGGTAAGCTTTTTGAGGGCAGGATAGTCTTAAACTTTCAGTGGTACATTCATTTCTATTCATACAGTGGGTCATAGACTGGGGATTCCATATTCTATGCTGATAAAAGTAACTAATTACTATGGTGTTTTTTTTTTTTTTAATACAGTTCATAGAGGGGCCATTTGAAGAGTATTTGAAAAGTTTGGAAAATCCACAGGTATGTTAAACTTGTTTTATGATAGCAGTACTTTTGAATTTGATGGATAATTGGAATTTTTTTTCTCCTAACAAGTGGTTTTGTCTGAGCTTAAGAGGTCTTTGAATTATGTGAATATATACATTTATTGTAAAAAGATTTGGGTTTAAAAGATTACAAAAAGATTGTAAAAAGTTACTCATGTAAGGAATATTATTAACAGTAGCCATGGACTCTTAAAAAGATACTGATTTGAAGCAAAATTATTAATTTCTTTTTTCCATCTAATTTAATTTAAATATTTTTATTAGTTAACCATTGGAGTAAGCTGAGAGGGGAAAAAGGAGGACTGTCAAGTACAACACTGCAAAATTTGTAAACTTTTTTTAAGCACTTGTACATAAATTTTCCCTGCCTAGAAGTCAAAGCATGGTGTGTTGTGTTTGTTTTTTTTTTTTTTTCCCCTGCCTTGCCTATAGCATCCCTAGTTAGAATTGCTAATGAGATGGTTCTTTATTTATAATTTCCAAAATGAATGGTGGAAGGAGGAAAAAAGTGGGTGTTAGCCTGTTCTTCTGTTTTGCTTTGTTTATTCCAGGATTTTTAATTGCAAAGCTTTGTTAGTCAGATCCTGAGGTTATATGCTATGCTAAATGGTGCTGTTTCCCAGTAGAACTTATTCTGCACTGAACTACACCAGTGTGAATGGTTTACAGCAATGCACTGTGTGTATAGAAAATGTCTTTTTCATACATGTCTAGTAATGTTTAAAAACTTTTTAAAAACATATTGTAGCTTTTTTATGTAATTAGAGAAACTAGTATGATGTTATTCTATATTTGAAAATTGTCATGAGAATTCTAAAAAATGATTTAAAAAATTTGAACTGCTACAAATTCCTACCCCAAACTTAATTTCAGTCATTTTTAATTTAGTAAGAATTTTAAAAAGAACAAAAAAAAGATTAAGAAAAGAATAAAAGGAGCAAGATCTAATTGTGTCGTACTGGAGCGCATTACAATGGTTAGGCTGGTAATGCAAGAAACAAGTTTAACTTCTCTATGATCTTTGTCTGGGTTATGGTGTTACTGACATTTCACTGTTTAACAGCTTTAAAGGGCAGATTGTTGGTCTTTAGGTACCAATATACAGCTGCTTCCATGAGAAATGCAACTATCACAAGTTTATTTTGGCTGTTTGGAAGTGGTCTGTCTCCTTCGTGATGGAGCCCTTCACAGGAATGTGTCAATATGTTTGTATGGAAGTTATCTCGATTTTACGCATGGGAGTTAAGCCTCAGGGTTCTTTTTCCAGTCCATCTATAGCTAAAGACCCACAAAACCAGACAGTTTTGAAGGTAGTGAGTAACGTTTTTAAAAGCGCTTGGCCAATTTGATGCTCGCTTTTTTCAAAAATCACTTTTGAAAAGCTAGAGTGCTGGTTATTTAACAAAAGAAAGAAAATAAACACTGTATCACCTTTCAAAATCATACTCTTCAGTGTTAGATCTGCATTTATGTGATTGTTTTTAGTTCTTTTGGTTTTCATACACATCCATTTCTAGTTTGGGAAAAAATCCCCCTAGCTTGTACTCCTTAACTACCTTGCAGGAATAGTTACTGTTATTTCAAAAAAACCTTCAAATACAATCAGATTGTCTCAGCTGAACTCCAGACTCAGTGTTAATATATTTGGTTTTGGCAATGATTTCTTGCTTCTCTCGATCTACACATGAGGATGTATAATAATTTTTCTTTGTTTGAACTTAATCTTCTTTCTCTTTTTTTTTTCAATACAGGAATGGGTTGGACAAGTAGAAATAAGTGCTCTTTCTCTTATGTACAAGTAAGAAAGCCTTTAAATATATTTTATTGAGATCAGTTGTTTTCTTACTGAATCAGTCGGAATAGCAAAGATGGAATTGTATGTTATACTGTAGTTCTCCGGAAAATTACAAATATGCTTTGAAAATTGCAGCTGTCAAGTTATTAAATAAAAACAGAACTGTGAACTTTGAGTTTTAATAGGGAGTTTGAATACAGGTTTGCAGTTGTGCATCTCACGTGTGCAACTAAAATTTGTTAATTTTCACATCCTAATTTGTTAAAAATGCTTTTCTTCCTATTTCTCACCAAGGCTTTAATACTAACATTATTGCCAAGCTGTGGGCTGTACTCATTTCTTTATTACCTCAGTACAAATGCTCTGATGTAGCTTAGGGGTAGGAGTATTGTAGGCCGTATGCTAGAAAGCCCTTCTCTCATCTCCCCTGTATGAACTTGTATGTACTGATGTAAGACTACCTGGTGTACTGCTGTAGCTCACTCTCTCTTTTCTGTATATGTTTTCCTTTTTCTACTCTATCAGCATAGATGAAATAGTGTGAGTTTGTCAAGGGCCATAGCTTGAGCTATGCTTAAGAACCGTTTTGGTAATTGGGCATAGATAAACACTTCTCTTGGTGATGAACAGTTTTGCTGATGTGTTTTTTATTAAATATAATACTATATGTAAATATTCAGCTTATTGTTTCATACTACTTTATGAAGAAAGATTAATAATTGCTTTCTAATGACTGTGCAAGGGAATGAGCAATATGCAGAACTTTAAAATGCATACTGTAAGTTAGTGACTTTTTATTTTGACTCTTGATGAGACAGTTGATAAGAAACAAACTAGTTATTACTTTCAGGTACTTAGTGATAAGTGCAGGAAGCTGCATAAAATTCTATCTTTGCATTTTATGTGGTTAATGGGACAGTTTGGAGTTGCATGTGCTGCATGGAAGGAAGAGCACTGAACTGAATGTCAGAGTAATGTTTTGGCTTGAGGCTTAGAGAGAAGTCTGAGGGTTAGTTTAAGCCATGGTGTGGAGGGGTGTAACTCAAGTCAACAAAATTACATGCCTAATTACGTTGGAATTGAATGGTTGTGATTTTCTGTTGTATTTCTGGCCATGAGAAATGTATTTTCATGAAATAGTAGCAGTTTATTTGGAAGTCATGGTACATTGGTAGCAAGGACCATGGCTGGTAAGCAAGTACAGGGACAAATCTTGGTTGATAATAGTATTTTAAAAATATTACCATTGGAAGCGCGAGGAGGCTTGGGGCATAATTTCAAGTATAGGAAGTACTTCACTGCAGAGGTGAACACACAAGAATTGTTGCTGCCATACTTGTCTTGGGAAGACTGGCCTCTATTAAAAAGGCAATTTAGAGGCTCTGGAAAAAGTGGAAATGGTGATGGAGGTAGGGGGAAAGAGCTGCTTCCCTTCCTGCATGCTGTCAGACCGAAGGCAAGCAGAAGTATCAATTTCCCGTTCTGTGCCAAGGGGGGAAGTGAGAGAGTTTCAGACTTTTCAGGCACTGGACAGAAGTGCAGTATGAATAGGTTTGTTGTCATTCTCACTCCTCAGATCTGTCACAAGTATAATTTGGCTAT
This sequence comes from Athene noctua, assembly GCF_965140245.1. Lineage (NCBI taxonomy): Eukaryota > Metazoa > Chordata > Aves > Strigiformes > Strigidae > Athene > Athene noctua. The sequence goes on from NC_134040.1 coordinate 35,891,814, forward strand.
CTAGTAAATTTTTCTTGCCTCTCTTAAGTGGGTAAGTCTCTGAGCTATGAAATTCTTTTCCTCTCAGAATTACTTTTTCTGAGTTGTTGTAGAAAGTCTTGTTTTGTGTTTTTTATAATCCAGAAACTGCACCTGTGAATATACTTAATAATTTTGCAAGACTAATAAAACTTTTGCTTGTGTGAGCAAGCCAGAAGTTGAAGGAAGTGATAGGTTGTTGAGCAAAGAATTCATAGGGAGGATTATGGATAAAAGAGAGAAAGTAATTAAATTTAAGATCACGACAGACTGAATATAGCAGAAAAACAAGTAGCAAAAATTGATAGTATTTCAGGTTTTAGAAAACAAAATCAAATAGCATGTCATGTCAGTATCAGTTGTGGATTTTCTTGTATTTGTCAATTCATATCCAGTTCCACTTTTACGCCTTCTAATATAACAAGCTAAAAAAAGAACTAAAAGTGTGGAATGTAAATTCCAAATTTGCTTAACTGTAGTACCTCAACTGTTAATTTATGGTATTTTTAATCCTTTTAAATGAAATGAGGTACCCAAATTTAGTTTGCAGGAATAAACATTTTGTAAACCTGTTATGTAAAGCTCTACTAGACTGATACATTTGATGATGAGTATCTGCCAACACTGCAGTGGCACACCTATCTGCTGGTTTGCTCCAAGCTTTCCAAAAAGTTTGTTGACATTCTCTCAGTTTCTCAAGAGTCCATTAGTGTATCCCTTTCATGGTATCCCTGAGAAGCGAGATGAATTCACTACTAAATTTGTAAATTCTGCATCATACTCTAATGACTGGTCCTGCTCTCCTGTCTTCCGTATTATGCTCAGGAAGTGCTTTTGGACTAGCAGGGTTTCTTTGCCACTTTAAATCTAGCAATTTGAGTCTAATGAACACTGCATGGTGTTAGGCTCCACATTTCATGGAGTCTTTATTCAAAGAAAAAGGGAAATTGAGCCCTTTGAATGTCTCTTGCAGTGTATTATCTGTTTTAAAATGCAGAAAAAGATTGTTCTTGCTACACGGGGAAGAACTGAGACAGGTGGAGGGCAAGATTTTCAGAGGTGGTGGAGCTTGATTACAGTATCTGATCCTCGGGTGGTGCCTGCTGATGGTCTGTTGGGCTTTCAGCATGCTCTTTAGCACATTGTGGCAGCTGGGCCACCCTTTGGGAGTAGAAATGTCCTGTGGACCCTTCTGAGCACGAGAACTTGATCTGGGAGGCAAGAAGAATTTCTGAGCACAGATGTGGGCTGTTCTGTTAGCTGGCCTCCCAGCCCAAAAGGGTTCTTGCACACGTGTCATCAGTCTGCTAGTACAGATGTAGCCCAAGCTGTCCCTCACCTTCTGGAAACTCACCACTGTGTCCTGCCTCTGTTCATAAAACCAACCTCCTATTCGTTCTGGTGGGTTTCCAAGTGGCAAATTATAATGAATTTCTCCAGACCTGGGGAGCTATCATCTTTCTAGACAACAGCTCTAGACAGCCATGCCTGGAAATTTGTTTTACTTGTCGTTGGGTCTGTGCATGTTGTGCCAGCACATCTTACTCTAATATATTCTTTCATAAAAGTAAGCCTTTTTTTTGACCAGTGATAGTTGTACTCATCTCTTTCAGTATTCTTTTCCACTAAGTGTTTTCTGTGGTTATGCAAGTTCCTTGAACTTGTCTCGAATATTCCAGTTTTTATTGATATTAATTTTTAAGTGAATTCTTAACTGCTACTTTTTTTCCTCAGGAAAGATTTCATAATATACCAGGAACCAAATGCTTCTCCTTCACATGTAACTGAAAATGGCTTTTCTGATAAGGTAAAAAAAAAAAAAATAAAAAAAATCGCTATTGTGAAAGCCTGAATTAAAGCTATAAACAGCAAGTAGTTTCATGTGAGTCTTATTAAACACAATGAAATGTTCTGAGAATTCAATTTTAACAATTTCTTTTGTACATATTTAAGGCAGCTATTCTGTTAATACATGTAGCACAGATGGCCTATGTCTGGGGTGTGGTGTATCTTCCCAGTAATCAAAAATTCTGTAGAAATCAATTTAGAAGTGCTAACTCGCATAGCTATCCCTGTTTTAAATTCTTTTTGACTTTCGGTCAAATCCTTTTTGGTTTAAAGGACATCTCCTAAATATTTTTATCATTTTATTGATACTTTGAGATCCTGAGGGATAAAAAGTGCATTGGTACATTAAATTGAATTTAAAAGGTAGTACTCATATGAAAAACCAAGTGAGATGCAAAACCTAAAGTATCTGTGTGTTTTTTTTAATAGGTATTGCTGTGCTTCTCAAATGGAAACCACTATGATATTGTTTATCCCATAGAGTATTCAGAAAAGGCTGCTTTGTGCCAATGTAAGTATTACGTTAGTTAGTTAAAAGCATGTATTTTTACCAAAAATCTTAAAGTGATCACTATCAGGTTTCAGGAAAAGGCTCTGTATGAAAATTTATTATGGTCATACTTTAGTGGCCTAGTTTTCCATTCGAATTGTCAATAACTATGATTTTGCCAAAGCATGACTTATTGTGTCCTGATTCTTGACTAAGTAGATTATATACCAAGAGGAGAAGATTTACCTGCCTTTTTTGAATCTTGGTGGTCTAATGTAAACAGAAAATGTTGGTGTGCTAATTAATAATCTGTTGCATTCTCTTTGGTCAGCGTTCTGGTTTTAATTTTGTGCTTCAGACTGTGTTAGCAAACTAATTGTTTATGTTAAAATTATCCTTGTGTAACTTGTCACAGAAATTACAGGGGTGGCATGTGCAAAAAAATACCTGTCTTCATGGGTTATTGTTTTCTTTACTAGATTGAAGAAATGCCCAAAGGTCCTGTTCAGGTTTGGTGGGTCACTGTGACAGTCCCTACAAGGATTCTAATTCTTCATGAAATCTCTGCCTGTGTACAGAGTTACAAGGCAGAGGCCAAATTTGCCTGTCAAGAGGCCTGATTTCCAGTAGTTTTATGCATACCCATTAAGCCATAGTAGCTGCAGTTGGCTTTGCTTCTAATGCCTTCACTGTTTTGGTGAACACATCAAAATGTGCTTGCTTTGATTGAAGTAACTTGAAATGTGTCTGTAATGGTGTTATAAAACCCAATTTTCCTTGTAGTTGATTTTTGCCCTTCCATATTCTCCTCTTCCCCAGCTCTGCTGTACGAGTTGCTTTATGAGAAAGTATTTGATACAGATGTAAAGAAAATCATAGCCGAACTTAGTGCTGTTGGTGTGACAGAGGAGAGTAATGGTAGCAGTGAAGTATCTGCTTCAGATTCAGAAGATGACAACTACAGGTAAATGGGATTTAAAATTTAATGTAAGATGCCTGTGGGCAATACATGTTAAATGAGTTTTCTGAATTTCTGGTGGTAGTAGAATCTAAGTTATCACTGAAAACATTTTTAAATTACGAAGAAAAGAAGCTCAAAGAGGTAAGGTTAGAACTATGAAAGAATGAAATGTGTAATCTTCACTGTACCTAAGGACAGGGTTCTGGTTCCTCTGTTTTTCCTGCAGTCTAGCTTTGGGTCTCTTTACATAATGGAATATTGCCGTTGCAACATGTTCCTCTTCCTGTTTAAAATAGCAGAATCCCCTGGGAGAACTGTCAGTTTGCCAGTCTGGCATGGTAAACTCCAGATGAATTACTTGGCTCACTCTTGCAACTGAGTGGAGTTACAGGAATCTAATCCAACTCGTGTTGCTTCCACATCTGGGGGTTGAAATGCCTACTTGAGATGTAGCTAATGGAGAAATACAGATGTAGCTTGCTACATTTTGTTCCTTGATCTTTATAAAGTGATTATATTTGTGGGTTTGTATTCTTTTTGCTGGACCTGGATGCTCTAGCTAGCTTTGAGATTTTGACCTACTGATTCCTTTTGCACAGTAAGTCTTCCACAGTGCCGTTTTTGCATTTACATAGTGGCAGTTTTTCTTCTGTTTAATGCTGTTCTTAAAACCTTGGCTTGTGTGAAATTCCATTGAAGCCATGGAGATTATGCTATATTAGTGCATCATGTCCCCTCTTCTCGCTGAACATCATTAAAGGCCTTTCTGGGGGCTCTGCTGTAGTCTGTGTGGCATGTGGCAGAAGAAAGTCTTTGAGACGTCGGGAGCTGATTTTTATCTCAAGCTGAAAACAACAGAAAGGAAGACGATGGAAATCACCACAGAAAGAAAACCAAGTTCTGGGAAAGGGATTAGCTTCCTTTCTTGTTTGGAGAAAAAAAAAATACTGGAGAATATTTCCAATTAAAATACAAAGTATTTCTGCCTCGGGAAACAATTATTGTAGTTAAATGTCAGAGAGTGGAAACCTTCTTTGTTCCTTTCTGTTCTTGGAGCTTTCCTGGGCTTCATATGCAGTAGCATTACCCTGTATCTTTGGGGTTGATAAGAAAATATACTGCTAACATCCATAGCACCTTTGTAAATGAAGGTCATATACTCACATGAGACTATCAGACTCAATGGTTGTGGTTTAAACCATATGTCTTATGATGCAAGAGCTAGTGTGTGTGACTTTTGACCTAGTTAACCCAAATTATGAACACTTTGCTGTGTTTATGAAGTCTTAAATTTTTTGCTTGTGTTAAAGTTGACTTCAGCTTGTTTCATTACCTAGTTTTCCAGAAGATCTTTCTCATTTTATGAATGTGAACTTTTCAGTCATGTTATTATTAATAGTTTATTTTGGTTTTGGGAGAAGTTAATGCTGACAGTTGCCTACAACAGCTGTAGGGAAAAATACTTGTTTTTTTCTCTGTTGAAAGTAATTTTCCAGCAATGTCAGGTGTAGAAAAAGTGATTGGAGTGCCTGAAACCAATTAGTTAATGGAGTGGGTTTTGGTTTTGAGTTTTGGGTATTTGTGGGTTGGTTTTTTTTTTTTTATGTCTGCTTTTGCTATGTTTTCCTTGCATAGTTGCAAAAATTTTAGAGGAATTTTTTGTTTCCCTTGCCTGCCCCCTGCCCTCTTTTTTTTTTTTTTTTAAGTGATGGCTAAGTCAGGACACACGAGTTAGGTTTCTTAAAACTTGTAGTTAGAAATATAAATCTTATTTTTAGCTTTCTATGATACAGAAATGTAGTTCTTGTTTTAGACTTAGCTCTTTCATTTTAAGAGATGAAGATGTTCTGTGGTATGCCTATTGTGGAAAAACATGTAGAGAGTGGTAGTTTCAGTATTTTTATCCACTTCCAAGGTCTTTCTTACCTGCTTTCCAGGCCTTATTAATACTGTATTACCACAGCTTGCTTCTGTCCTTTTGCAGAAGTAAAGCTACAACAGTTAGTGATATGAATGGATTGAAGTCTGTCTCTGGCAATAAGGTATTTATATGTTAAGATTTAATTTCTTCCTAATAACTTTGCTGTAATTTTCAGTGCTTAATGTTCATGAGAGAATCTTGAGTTTCTAGTTTTCTTAATGTGCAATATCTTAAAAACTACTGATTTCTTTGAAAAGTAATATTTGCTTTTGATGTGCCAAAATGTGGATAGTCTCCTTTTTAATGCTGCTTATTTCTTAATTTTGTTCTGGTGTGATTAAAAGAACACCACTGAATTATTTTTCCAAAGCTCTTTATGCTTTATGTATTTTCACCTTCTTTATATTTCAGTTTAAAGCTTGAGCACTGTGATTGAAAAGTGGAAAACTGTATCTTTGTGTAGTTGACCATTTAGCACTTTGTTCTGTTTCCCGTTCAGCACCTTAAGAACAATGGGAATCCCACCTTATTGGTCTTACCGAAAAAAGTTCTTAAATCACTCAATCCATCAGTTTACAGAAATGTTGAATATGATGTTTGGCTCCAGTCCAAATGGGGTAAGTAACCAAGTACTTAAAAGCTTCAGCTTTTGCAAGCTGATGCATAAAGTGAAGCCCTCTTAAAGACCGGGGATGCAAATGGCAGTTTGGGTTTAGACAGTGGTCTTTCTCACATGGGTCAGCGTGCAGATTTAGGGCCTGAACTTCTGGTTTGCAGTCTTACTACATTAAGAATATAACTCTCCTGTCATATTTAAACTGACAGCATATCTCTGCTAATGTTTTTACAGATCAGCAAAAACAAGATTTTTCTATTGCTGCTGGCATGCAATACTCAGTTGGAGATAAATGTAAAGTAAGTAGTATTGAATTGTAGTTTATAGAGATGTTAATATTTTGCTCTAGGTGCTAGTTTTTCCTCTGTTAACTATTTTGATATGCAGTTTCTACTTTCTAAATATTCTTTGCTTGTGTCTTCAACTGTGCCTATGCTCATTTAATTGGTGGTGGTGTTAATGACTTACAGCATATGTGTAGAAAAGGCATGTAAAAGACATCTGATCTGTGCGATTTTACTCCATTAAAAAGTCACAAGGTGAACTTCAAGAGTGTATTTAATAAGATGACTGTGGACCTTAATGTATGCAAATAAGATTGTGCAGGCTTGCCTCCATAGGTCCTTGCTCAGTGTTGTAGAGTGCTAGTGCTAGTCTTTGTGTGAGAAGTAGGTGCATTTAGGGCAAGTTTACTTGGTGCAGGCTAAGCTCTGCTTTCTTGGTGAGCTCCATAAGATACCTGGTTATTCCTGTGATGCACAAAAGTGTGGGGTAGGCCAGTTATATAAAACTAGTCATTATCTCTACTGCATCTTTTGCTGATGGCTGTGCTAGCTTTATCATACTGCTGCATGATAAAGTGTTTGTGTGAATACAGTTGCACGATGAAGAACAAAATTGTAGTGTTATATGTCATATATAGGCTTTTCTTTGGAGAGACCAAACCCAGCATCATAGTTCCATGTATTTATTTCAACTCTGGAGATAATGATTACTGTTATTAAACTGGCTTTGTTTTAATTGCATTGCTTTCAAGTAATGGAATGCAGCTCACTTTAGTGAAGATCCTGAAGTTTTGGGCGATTCTTCCTCTTGGAGTATTCAGTATTACACAATTGCTCTTTAAATTCTATTAAAATTTGTAGTGTGTATTGCTGGTTAAGAGAAGTAAGATTTGCCATTAAATTCTATAGTACTCAGATTTTAGATTAATCTCCTTATGTGTGTTAATGAAACTGGTGGTACTTGACTAAATGTGGTCCTTTCTAGGATATTTGACTGTCTACTGAAATTATTAATGTGAAAATATTCAGTTAGGTTTATCATGCAGCATGGAGGCTCTTGCAGGTTGTACCTTTTTTATTTGTGTAATGGAATTAAGCATTGTGACTAAATTGCGGGAAAAACACATCTCTAAACTTTTAAAAAAAACCAAAACCCCCCAAAAAAACAAAAAATGAAAACTACAAACCCCCAAAACTCCATGCAAAACAAAGAAAAAAACCCTAATATGGAGTTGATTATTGCTTAATAGTACAGGCTTAAAATTTAAGACCCTAAGGTTGTCTTGTGTAGTATTTACCGAAGGTTTCAGATGATATTAGTAGAAAAACCTCTAGTAATCAACATACTTTCTTTGTCAAATTTTCTACGTACGTGGCAAGACAGTAAATACATGGGATAAAAACATGGGACTGGAAGATGGGGTAAATAGTGAAAAGTAGAGCTGACCAAATTAATACAACAAGAAAGCCAAATGTTGTGGCATAACGTTATGAAATTTATATTTAACAGAAGAATTTTAAGATCATGGAGTGTCAGTCAGACAAGTAATGCTGTGATCATGTCTGAACTTTTTCTAGCTGTTTTAAAAATCTTCCTGAATAATAACTTCAGAAATAATTGGTATTCCTTATGTTCTTAAACTAAATTTCACTGAAGTTAGTAATTAATTTTTATTTGCTCTACATGGATTGTTACAAGTAAAAGCTTTGAGTTTTATTCTGAGAGAAAGTGTTTTCAGTAAAGCTGAAAAGCCTTAATACACTGATTACTCTGAACTTTCTCCTGTAGTTTTTGAAAGCTGTATTTCATTAAATAGTGTTACCCAGCAAGCTTTCTGGGTTTTGTGTGTGTGGTTTTTTAAAATTTTTTTAATAGTATTTTAATTTATTTTTGGAGAAGAGATACGGATTGAAGATTTGCTTTTGATACTTTTACTGAATTATGCGGTGTTTATTTCTCAGGTCGTCTTTTGCCCAGAGGAAATGTTCTATTTTTAACACTACTTATAATTTAAGAGTTACATCCTCTTGTTGTTTTCTTTGAAGCTAATGCACGTTTTTTCTTCCTTATTTTTTTTTCCTTATAGGTGCGCTTAGACCATAATGGGAAATTTTATAATGCCCATATTCAAGAAGTTTGTTCAGAGAATGGGCCGGTTGTTGTATTTGTAGAAGAGCTTGGAGCAAAGTAAGTGCTTAATTTCTTTTGGAAAAGAGTGCCAAACTGAACCTTAGTAATGGCATCATTACTTTAGGTCAGAGTTAATTTCAGCCCCTGAAGTGTATCTACTTCTTTACTTGAAATGGTACTACCACAAAATTGTTAAGAAAACTATGTACTAAATAAAAAAAGGAAAAAGGGTTTCTTTTGATTGTCACATCAGACTTTTTTCTTTAGTGCTAAGTAGTCTGGATATTACTTGCAGAGCAAAACAGTAAGTATGTTAGTATTAGATAATCTTTGTTTTTTGCACAAGATTCAGTCTTTAACAGATTGACACCATCCTAATTAAGTGTTGCTTGTTGTGCTTAATAATTGGATGCTAGGTTTGTGACAAGCTTTTCATATTGAGAGGTTCATCAAAGCACCTGGCTTCTCTGGTTGAGTAGCTCTCTCTGATTTTATACAGACAATGCCAAGTTGTGTTTAGATCAGCATCATCTTTGTCCTACCTTGGGTTAAATTGTTTAAAGTTGTTGTTGGGGGTTGTGGGTTGTTTTTGTGTGTTGCTGGTTGATTGTTGTTGTTGTTTGTTTTTTCTGGGGTGGTAGTGGTGGTGGTGGTTTTGGTTATTTGGGGTGATGGGGATTTTTTTATTGTTTTTTGGGGGGAGGTGGGGTGGTACTTTGAGACATCTTGAGCTTTGCTGTAAGTTCTGTAACTCTTCTGAGGCAAAAAGTCGAGCACAGTTGAGTGTAGTTTGGGAAGAGAAATCACTTTCAGTCAAGGTAAATGAGGAAAGGAGAAAGATGGCCATTAATCTCCTCTGTAAAAAAAAAAAAAAAAATTAAAAATGTTGTGAGATCTGAAGATTGTCTTGCAGTTAGTTCCCTTTCTAAACTGAGATTTAACCTGATTTGAACTGTCTATTATAGATTTGAATGTCTTCCTTTCAAATAATCTAAACAGTTGCTTGGATATCCTACAGCATCCTCAATTAAAAACGCAGTAATTTCTCTGGAATATAAACCACCAATACCATGTTTTTCAATCTTTACATCTGTGCAGTGTTTGTGATAAGTTTATCCGAGTATATTGCTTTTTCTGATCATTATCCTTTTCTGTCTGCCCTGAAGACATTTTGATACTCACTTCACGAATGGCTTATCATTCTTTACTGGATAAGTTTGCATTAACTTATCAGAGTTCTAGTTAAAAAAAACAACAAAAAAGGAACGCTTCTTGTGCTTCTACACATTGCTTGAGTATAATCATAAGGAACAAAGCACTTTAAATCCAATGTTAAATCCAATGTTATCAAAAATTGAAAGATCCATCGGTCTTAGCAAATGCGTGGTATTAATTTATGCAAGCCCCAGTCTGGTCTTTTAAGATATTTTTCCCTCTGTAATTCCTTGTTTTATAGGCATGCTGTCTCACTGAAGAGCCTTAAACCTCTTCCACAGGCCTCTCCTATGGAGGGCTGGAACACTGTGCCAGGGAAGAAGATAAAAAAGTTTTTCTCAACATGGGGGCAGAATGCTCAGCCTGGTAGGATTGTACCTGTCTTTGTGTGACAGAACCTTTATTGTCAGATGTTTTGTCCCAAAAAGCTTAAAAAATGATTAAAAAACAAATATCTGTTTTCACGTGTTTATCACAGATGCAGATTGCAGAGGGCCAAAGAATCAGAGCAAGTCAATAAAACCCCAGTCAGCACTACCTCCTCGACTTCAGCATACTGTGGGAACCAGGCAGCATCAGTTCTTATGTTCTGGACCCCAACCTCATCAGACCTCAACTGAGCAAAAAGCTCCAGGCAGGAATCCTTCCCAGACTGTAAGGTAAAACTGCAAATAACATCTTCCTTATCTTGAACTCTAGCAGAGCTTCTTGGAGCATAGGTGCCTGCTTCAGATGCTTCCAACATGATCTTTTGAAATATGTTGCCATTGAATTCTTAAGAAGTGTTCTAAGTCCTTAAGAATACACACGAGCACAGGAAAAATAATTCTCTCTTTCTTCGTTTCCAAACCTTTGTCAAAATCACTGCCATCATAAGCTCCCACTTTTTTCTTACATGGCAGCATCTCCCTTGGAAGCACTGTACACAGAATTGTGGTTTCTTCTTGAAAAGTGTATGTTGGGTTGTTTGTTTTTTTCCTAGTTGGGGTTGAAGTAATGTCCAAGTAGTGTTCCTCAGGCATGGCTAAGATCTTTCCTCAGCTTCTGTAGAACCTATCATAGAGATCTGTTTCGTGTTATGAACTATCACTTGAAGGAGGACAGAACAGCGTTTTGCCTGAGTTTGTTGGTAGTCATTTTCTGATTCATTGTGCTGCTGCAACACAGTTTGTTTTCATCATTGCTGCTCTTCTATCCAAAATATTATTCTGTACTTGGCTACAAACCCAGACTCTTCATGGTCTATTCTGTCACTCTTCTGTATTGTAACTCTTTATGGAATAAATGGGGCTGCGTCGTCTTTGGAGTCTGCCATATGCAACATTTTAAGGGCATTTTTCTTTCACCTTTAACCGAAATACACGATTATCCTAAAATCTTAGTTAAGTAATTGAGACAGCTGAAACAGTGATGTTTCTGATCTTCTGTAGTGTTGCTTCAGACACTGAAAATTATAATGCATTTTCCCGTTTTTTGCTGTATTCACAGAAATCTTCTTCCCCAGCTTTCTCTTGCATGTTCTGTAGATAGCAGGTGGGGGGTGGTCAGTTCTCAGTTGGCACAGAAATGGATTAGATCACTTGATGTAGGCATTTGTTTTTTAACTATAATCTAGCAATTACCGTTTGTTATAAAGTCTTTCAAAATTGTATTGAACTGAATAAATCATGGACAAAATCCATTCTTTCCCTTCCTTAAATTTTATGCATATGGGTAACTTGCGGTAGGCAGAAACAGATCTGGTATATGTGAACCGCATAAGTAGTACTATATAAAGATCTTTCTTCTAAACCATGAGTATGTATTGTGTTTGATACTGGTGAATTTCTTTGTCAAAGTGATCCCGTTTCATTTTTTCCTTTACAGAAAACCAGACCGGGAGAGAACCGAAGATGTGAACCATGGCAGCAGAGATTGTAACTACTTTGGCTTGTCCCCAGAGGAACGCAGGGAAAAGCAGGCTATAGAAGAGTCTCGTTCACTTTATGAGATCCAGCAGAGGGATGAACAAGCTTTTCCTGCTCTTTCCAATGTATGCTGTTTTCATTGTAATTAATAGTGCATTTTTCATACTTGTCCGTGAACAATTGTTGTAAGGATATTTGCTTCACACTCACTTTCTACATAGAAATATGTGAATCTGTAATGCTTTATGTAGTCAATGTAAGACACGTATGTAGTAGTTTCCCCTAGGAATAATTAATGTTCACCATACACAGTTCTTTAGGCATGTAAATATGATAGACATGTGAGCTTCTGAAGCTGTGGGCTTCTTTCTTCATGTTCCTCCTGTCTTTTTGGAAAGATTTGCATTCCTTTACAGTTACTCAGATGTTGCCTTTTTCTTGTATGGTGGGATCAAACTTCAACGTGAGGACAGAACTTGCTCTGAAGTACAGCTTAATTTAGCTGAGAAGTATCTTACTAAAATGGCACTGTGGTGCTTGAATTACTATCAGAGGTGACTAGGTGATTGTTTTGGATTTGGTTCACGTAAGATCTGTTTTATGTATAAGTGACACTTCTTTTTAGCCTGAGAACTTCCTGGAGTGAGAACTTGCCTGGTGTCATGAGTAATGCAGGTTCTTTGTCAGACTTGCTCTTTTTCTGTTGTGGAGCTGAGTGGACTTGGCTATGTCTGAGGGAAGAATGTAGCCTTTAGATTTTGAGAGATTATTCTACTGATGCAATTTGTAAAGAAAGTGGATTGGAGTCTCAGTGGGCGAAGACCTGCTGTCTACGTAGGTTTGTTCTAGAGACCTGTCTTTTGGATTTAAATCCTGGGGCAGAAACAAGAATCAGACAGGGAAGAACGAGTAGGTAAAAGGCCTTAAATCTCTTGCTTTGCAGAAGTGGCTTCCTGTGTGGTGTCTTTCAGTTCTTGAGCAGTAATTGCATACATTAGTGTAATAAAGAAGAAATGTACAGCTCTTCAAGAGCAGGCTAAGACTGAAGCTTAATGGACAGAGGTTCTCTCTCTCTGAGCTGTGGCTAACAGTATGCTGTTTGCTCACCTCTAGAAGGAGGATGTGATCTTAAAGTGGATATTGTCTGAATGAAGCAGTTTTTGTGTCATGTGAACTAATGACACTAATTCTTTTAGAGAACACTTTTCAAAATTTAGCGATGAATGAAAGAGTGGATGAATCTGAATCCTACTGATGAAGATTGGTTTTGCACCGCATTTCTTCCTATCACAGGGATAAGTGTTATGTGTAATGAGGTCGTAATAGTAGAATACCAGGTGATGGCAAACTGTCATTGGACTTCTTATATAAATTAATATTTCTGCTTTTGTAAACTTCTTTAGAATCAGTCTGTCTGTCAGGCTGCTACACAGACTGTGGATAACTTAAACCAGAAAAAGTTCTCAAATAATGAGAGAAGAAACAGCAAGTGGACAGCAGAGGTGGAAGAGCAGAAGGATAAAGGTAAAAATAAATGTTTTTAGATCAAGGAGCTTTTTTTGTTGGCTTGTTTTTATTATTACCAGCCTCAGAATTTATTTGAGATGGAGCATCTGTTTAGGCAAAGAGGGGAAAATTATCATAAGTAAGAGTGTCAAACTAAGCTAGGCTCAAGGTAGCAAAGGTGTGGTTTGGGAAGAAAGTACATGTTTCCCTGCTTTGTGAATGTGGCTGAGAGCAGACTCCTTGCTGGGATTTTTGTAGTAAATGGGAAGAGGAATGAGAGAAACGAAAAGACTATCAGAGCTACTGTAAATTAGATCCTGTTGAAAATCTAGTGAGCGTGGCAGAAAGTGCCTGTGGGAGGATTATTAAGGGTGCTTACTGGACTCAAGAGAAGAAGCAGGTAGAAGTATTCAGTGTGGCATGGTTAAGAATTAGCATACAGTGGTACTGAAAGAGGGGAGAAGATGGTGTACGGAAGAGCTGACACCGCACCCCCTGTTTACATTAGAAGGAACTGTCACATGGTCAAAATTTACTTGGGTTTTCTCCCTCCCTCCCCCCAATGTGCTATAACACTCTAGCTTCTCTTCATTGACTCTAAGCTTTCCCTCTTCTATGAGGAAGTGGAATGTGGCAGTAATAGATGAGAGCTGTAGCTGTCAGGAGGTAGTAAGTCTTTGCTAAAAGCAACTGATTGGGTTTTTTGTTGTTTTTTTCTTTAATTTTTTTGTCCTGTCAGTTTTGCCCTAACTAAGCACTGAGTTTGGTCTCGGCTTCTTCATTTTTCTGTTTTTGTTTCTTCTGACTAAACAAAATTCAAACTCTTTAGCCTCCCCTTAGAAGCTGTTTCCTCTGTTTTTTGAATTTTTTTTGTTCCTTTGCAACAGCAGAGGCATTGCTGTTGTGTATTTATGATAATTGGTCTTTGTAGTCCTTCTTCCAACGTGTCACGTCTTCTTGAATGGTCTCACAAAGCCTGATGTTACCTATTTTTCATTCTCCAAATGTCTGAAAACTTGTTTCATCAGCAATGCCAAAAAAGAATGTTCATGTAGAGAAAGCTCTTTACTACAGTGTCATGATAGGTTTTGCTGGAGTGCCTGGCATATACATCTTTCTCTGCTTTTTGTGATGCTCTGGATTGTGTTGCCTCTTCTGAAACTAGGTTTAAAATCCTATGGGAATAATCTGTACTTCCTTCTGAGTATTTCTAGATTCCTATTGGTGCTTGGGGAATTGTCAGTAATTTTCAATCAGTATTGTTTTAATGTACGTTGTTGTCTAGTTGTGATGGTGCATATACTAAGCTTTTAAAAAGTACATAACTTATTTAGTGGCTACTATTAAACATATCTTTGTGAATTTGATTGACAAGCAGTGGTAACCAGATCTGAACGTGAGCTAGAATGTGAAGAACTTGTACAGATCTTATTATATGAAGATGATGCCATGACTGTTTTTTCAACACTGTCTCCCCCACCAAGCGTTTGCTGGTGCTCAAGAAATTAAACTGTCTGCATCAGTCTGAAAACTTTCTAGACCTTTTGAACTGTTGAAACCTTCTAAACTGGTCTAACTTTTACTCAGTCAAAAGTAGACAAGACTTTAAGCTCCTGTTATCTTAACGCTTGAATATGAAAATGCAAAACACTTTCACTTTAAGCAAAGTACAAACTGATTTCTCTTTTTACTGGGAGGGATTTAGGATGAATGTTACGTATTTAAAGAGACAGCTACATTTCTTTCCTGCTTCCGTCAAGCGTCACCAAAATGATTAACAAACACTGGTAAAGAACTCCTGTAGAGTTTTGAAAACCCAGGTTGAAGTAGCTGCTCTGTTACTGCCCTAACAACTGTTTATTTTCGGATGCTTTGATTTTTGATAAAAACTGAAGTTTAAGTTCTGAAGTAATATGTGTGAGGTAGGTTTTGTTTTGAAGGTTTAACTTTGGAAAGACAAACTTTAACTGGCTTAAGTTGTGCTAGCCATAAATGGTGTAATGGTTCATTTACTAGGTTATGTCTTGGTGTTACAGAGTCAAATTCCAGGCAGATCCACTTAAGTCAGAAGCTTGAGCCAAATTCATCTGAGGTAATCTTAAAGAAAAGACCAAATTTTTTTTTAATGTTATTGCTTCTCTGATACATGATTAGCAGAGCAATAGCTGCCTGTAGAGCTGTGATTGCTGCTGCTGCTTTACAGCTTTTAGTGAAATAGTTCTAAGGTTGGAGGCTTGCATTGCTGTCAGCTTTCCTCAGCCCCTGTAACCCACCCATACTTACAGTCTTTCTCTGCCATCTGAGTTCTCAAATCTGGGCTATCGAGAGCACTTAGGAATCTGGATTTGTAATTGCTTTTACAGTCTGTACTTTCAGTATAATGGGACCACAGAAGATTTGATGTTTACTAATAGCTACTGTGCTAACAGACCATGATCTCTGAAGTTCAGTGAAGATTGTGGCCTCTTGTTGGCTTTTAACCTTTGCTGTCCTTTCAACAAGCAAAATGTTACACTAGTATAATAGTAATTGGGTGCTTAGCCCACTTTGTATGTAGTGTGGTTTAATATCTTTGAATGCCTCTTTGAAAAGTATGTCTTAGACTAGCTGTGTCTGTTGTTTCTAACTTTACTTTAGAAGAATAGTCAAGATGAGAGTTATCCAAAAGCTTCATCTCCTTTGGAACAAGTCAAAACAGATTCTCCGATCCTTGCTGAGCAAGTAAGTAATGTTTGTTTGATTTCAAAGTTTTCCAGTCAGGAGACTTCAGACAAAGGGGAGCTTCATCACAGCCACGTATGTATTATTATACTGGCTTTTAATTACATGGTCATTTCTATGGTGATAATGCTAAGAGTTTGTATTTACAGTTAGGAATCTGTTATGAAGACTGTAAAAGGACGACCCTTGATAGAAAAGTAAAAGTATACCTATTCTCTTTTGAGAGAGGGATTATTTCACATTTTTCTGCTAAAATAACCCCGATTTTCATTTTAAATTCTTTACCTTTTACTTTTTCAGGCTTCTCCAAGGTTACTGGTAATCGTTTGTGAGGGTACTTTTCTTTTGGATGGGAGATACTTAAATGTAATGCTTGTGGTGGTTATAATACTGATGGCTGTCTGTGGTACAGGCACGTTCTGGATAGAGCTCAGTGCAGAGTTCCTCGCACAGTGATGTAATGTATCTCAGATTTCTTAAGTGTGCAGCCTGATACGTGACGACTTAATATTTTGCTACAGTGATGGTGGTAGTGTAGATAATATGGAGCCATCAAGCTGCCTTTGGTAGAAGTCAGACACGTTAGGGGCCACCAACAATGGTGACTCTAGAATAATTTCATGTGATCTTTGTTTTTGTAGAACCTGACAGAATGCTTACCAAGCATAACTCCAACACCCTCACCAGTCTTTTCTGAGGTGCATTTACCTCCAGCAGTGCCTTCTGTACCAGCCATTGTACCAGCTTGGCCAAGTGAGCCAACAACTTATGGACCAGCAGGTTTGAAGAACTATTAACATAAATCAGAAACAACTAACCCTGAAAAATACTTCTAACCTCTTGCTAAATTGAAGATGCCTCCAGGAGACACTGTTTCATCTCACTCCACATTCCAAAGGCAGTAATTTTTAGGAATATAGTTCCTCCTTGCTTAAAGCTAGTGAGAGTTCTAGTAGATCTTTGAGTGCCCCTATGTATAGTTTGCTTTACTTCCTACCTGAAGGTGGAAGAGGGATGCGTACTCAGTTCTCTTGTTTTCCTCCAGAGTGGGATAGCATTGAGTTTTGAGGGGGCTTATTCTGAGGAGCTGCTTTAAGGTAGAACACGTTGTCAGTGTGTTGAAGCTTGATGTGTGTTTGTGCTCTGTGTCCCATGTAATAAGCTCCTTGATCCACTGAGGACTCAGATTAGGTCTGGTATGTTCAGAACTGATGACATCCATTTGGACCTGAGCTGCAGAGCCACTATAATGGTTTTTCTGTGCTGTGCATATCTTCTGATATGTGGAGTAAGCAATATTGAATTTAAGCTAATTAGATCAGGTGCTTTATTTTCTTTCCCACTGTTGGGTTTCTGTACAAGAAGTAGCTTTCAAATTAGCATACTGTGTTCACATAATCCAGCGATAATCTTTGTCACACTTGACCACATCTGTGACAGAAGATGCACAGCCCAGTTCATCTGAGCTCTGAGTTGACCGTAAATGACTAGTCAGAATGAGAACTGCAGAGATTCACAGATAAGTTTGTTTGCTGCTTTTTTTTTTTTTCCTTCCTAATTCCTTCTGGTATTCATAATTTTAAAAATAAACATGGAAAGGATTTAGCTATTTCTGGAGAGCTTCACTCTTTCTGAAAACTATTCTCTGCATTTAGCCAAATCTTCTTTTGTTTGTAACTTCCCAATGCAAGAATTTCCTCCCATGTCTTCTTGAATACCATTTTTTCTTTCTTTTCTCCTGTATTTTGAAACTTGCTTTCCTGCTGTAGCTTTCTTTTGTAATTATATATAGTTGAGATAAATGTGTGTGTGTGTGTGTATGTATATATATATATATATATATACACATATGATTTTTTTCACTTAGGTATTCCAGCCCAAATACCTGCTTCTTCATTGATGCCAGCCCCAGCAACGGGACCTGACTCTATTGTATCACAGGCTCAGGTAACATCTGCTCCAGTTGCTGGAGTTCCTGTGTCACTACAAGCAGTTAACCAGCCTTTAATGCCTTTGCCTCAGACTCTGAATCCTTACCAGGATCCGCTATACCCTGGATTCCCTTTTAGTGAAAAGGGAGAAAGAGCTGTTGCACCCTCTTACTCCCTGTGCAATACTGGGGAAGACTTACCTAAAGGTGAGAAGCTAGGAGGAGGTCGGGATTTTATACCATTTTTCCTGATAGGTTTTTATTTTCTTAAAATGTAGATAAAGACAACCCCTTCGGTCCTGTTGTTAGTCCGTGTCGACACACCTAATTGTTGTTGTTCCATGATTTAAGGTGCAGAAGGGAATACTGAATAGAATTGTAACTTTAGTTTGCATTGCTAACATTATTTTAAGTGGTTACACCTCGAAATCTGGTAGGATTATTTTGTGGGTTCTTAGCTTGACCTACCATAACTTGAGTTTTTGTGAATGTAATGTATTTTCTTTAGAGAACTGCTTCCTTTTATGGTAACAGGTTTTGTCTTGTAATCAAAAGCTTGGAAGTTGTTGAGCATTTCCATACTGGTCTGGGAAAATACAGCTTTTGGCATACTACAATATGGACTATGCCCATAAAGAACATATATCGTGTCTGACTGCATAGTGATGTTTGTTTACTGAACTGTTTCTTTAAAAACTCAGTTCCACAGACTGTTAAAACTGAAATTTAAACTGCATTTTTGTTCTAGATATCTCACTGTGGCAAAACCCCCACCCAAATCAAAGATGTACAGACAGCAACTTAATACCAGTGTGTCTCTACTGAAATGGAACTTTATGCAGGGACTAATTTTTGGCTCAGGTGAAGTGTAGTATTTTAGGTCCTCACAGATCTTTTTCTGTTTGTTTTTCCTAGATAAGAATATTCTTAGATTTTTCTTCAACCTTGGTGTGAAGGTAACTTTTCAAACTTACTTATGTTTTTGTGTTTGTTATACCATGAAATTTGCTTGCATTTGGTGGTACTTAAAGTGCAGAAGTTTGGTTGCTGCAGATGTTTATCTTTAAATTTGAAATACTTTATTATTTTTGTCTTCTGTTAACTGGGATCCTAGCAGTGGTCCACGTTGCATTTCAAGTCAACAGGAATATGTTTTATCTCAACAGCAATAGTGAGAACTGTTGACTTGTAGCTGTGGCTGTACAGTCAACAGATTGTGCTTTACAAATCCATGGGTAAACCGTTGTCAGTTTGAAGATGCATTCTTTCGGAAGCAGCGCATAGTAAAAGAGGAAAGGCTCTCCGACTTGGGCTATGCCTGTGTACAGCCATTGCAGTACTTGTACCCAGTGTGTCTTGTCGTGTGGACACTCCCTTAAGTAGCCTGCATGTCTGTCCTTTCTGCTCAGGTTAAGGATAGCAGGATTTTAACCTTCTAAGTAATTATAATAGTGGTTGATGTGTATCTGGGGTGCAAATCTGTGTGTGTGTTTGGGGAAGAGGCTCATCCAAAATGGCAACGTTTTCTATTTTGTGGTAAGGACTAGTTGTTTAGTTTCTCCCTTCTGCACATAAAAACATTCCTTTTTTACCTGCTCTTTCTTTGGTGGCTGTGCATGGAAAGAGGGAATGTTCAGCATAGCTTAGTAAATTTAGATTAGATAACTGATCCTAATACAGGTCTCTATGCTTGACAGAAAATCCGTAAGTCATTAGTGAGTTGCACTGCAATATATTGAAACAGTGTTTGCTTCCTAAGCCTACACCTACGTTTGGGCCTCTCGGTGGTGGTACTTTGTATTAACTTTGTATTATTTAAGATATAGTTGGTGATCTTGGTGCTTCAGCACCATCTGCCGGTCAGAGTGCTGTGTCCTGGCAGTTGTGCTCCTTGGCTGGTGACTGCACACTGCAGTGGGAGACCTGGGAACTCCTTCCTGAATTACCCCAGCCCCTGCTTTGGTTCTGGGTAGTGCCGTGCTGTTTCCCTCATCCTTTCACCTGCTTGCTCTGGGTGAAGCGACTAGTTCGTGTTGAGAGGAGGGCTGGGGAGGCCTCTCGGGACAGTTTGCTCCAGGGACTGTTTCTACAGATGGTACAAATGACTGTGCCAGGTTTTGGGCCCTGCCTTCTACCTACTCCGGTGTTTTCCTAGACAGCTCTGTGCCTCCAGCAGCCCTGTGTGGTATTCTTTATGGCCTGAAATATGTCTGTTTGGCACACTGTATTATAAAAATGCCAGTCAGAGAAAGACCTGGGGGTGTTGATTGACAGCTGGCTGAACAGGAGCCAGCAGTGTGCCCAGGTGGCCAAGAAGGCCAATGGCATCCTGGCTTGTGTCAGCAATAGCGTGGCCAGCAGGGACAGGGAAGGGATCTGACCCCTGTACTCGGCACTGGTGAGGCTGCACCTCGATTCCTGTGTTCAGTTTTGGGCCCCTCACTACAAAAAGAACATTGGATGACTCGAGCGTGTCCAGAGAAGGGCAACGGAGCTGGTGCAGGGTCTGGAGCACAGGTCGTACGGGGAGCGGCTGAGGGAACTGGGGGGGTTTAGTCTGGAGAAGAGGAGGCTGAGGGGAGACCTCATGGCCCTCTACAGCTCCCTGAAAGGAGGGTGCAGAGAGCTGGGGATGAGTCTCTTAACGAAGGAACAAGCAACAGGCCGAGAGGGAACGGCTTCCAGCTGCGCGAGGGCAGGGTCAGACTGTCTCTGATGAAGTATTTCTTTGCAGAAGGGGCTGTTGGGTGTTGGAATGGGCTGCCCAGGGCAGGGGCGGAGTCCCCATCCCTGGAGGGGTTGAAGAGTTGGGTTGACCCAGCGCTGAGGGATCTGGTGGACTTGGGAACGGTCAGGGTGAGGTTCATGGTTGGACTGGAGGATCTTCAAGGGATTTTCCAACATAGATTATTCTGTGAAAAACATCCTACAGTGTTGCTATATACCAAAAACAAAGTCTGCATTTATAAACTCTTTAACTCTGAGCAATGTAACCATAAGCCGCTGTGTGCTAGTTAGTTAAGGAACCTAGAGGAAAGGGAAGGGGTTGCTGCCTGAGGTGAATGACTTCAGTATTGTGAATGTTGTGCTAAACAGAAAAAGTTGTTGCAGAAGATGATGTATGTCTGTTGTGTGACTCCCACCAGTAGCTGGAAGTTGCATTGTGTATCCAAGGGAAACCTCTGCCCCTGCTTCCTGAAAGGGTTTCTAAGAAAGCTGATCTGTGGGTTGGGTTGTATGTATATATATGGCAATTTCAATCTTTACAAATTGGCCTTGGGGAAATGATCTAATGTTGAGTCTTGTTGTAGTCTTTTTTTTTTAAAGTGAAAATATGTGCTTCTTGTTGTTTTTTGATTGTTACCCCTTAGAATTTTGAAAAGTGACCTCGTAGGGCAAATTGCCGATTAATAATTGTGATTGTGGAAAATTAATTTGAAATGTGTGTCTTCAAATGCATAGGTAAAGCTTGATGCAATAGCATCCATCATGTGGTTAAACTAACTATAGAAACGGTGACCAAGTTTTCTTACTGGTCATACCTGTTGCCCATTGCAACTGTGTTTGGAAGGAAAACCAAAACTGAGAACATCATCCTGCAGTCTTAGATATTATTTGCAATTGAGAGCAGTCACTGTAAATAAAACTAACCTTTACTTCCTGCAATTCTCTGTTTTAAAATGGTAAATGACCTGTGTTCTATTACATCTGTCTGAACTTCAAAAGACCAAATGCTTCTTTTTTTTTCTTTTTCTTGCTGTCTTGCAGGCATACACTTGTCCCATGTGGGCGCCCCATTCTTACTTGTACCCCCTGCACCAGGCCTATTTAGCTGCTTGTAGAATGTACCCAAACATGTCACTGCCTGTGTATCCGCACAACCCCTGGTTCCAGGAGGCTCCACCAGCTCAGAATGAAAACGAAACTGCACGGACAAACAGGCACTTTCCTGTCCAGAGTGAGGCCAGATCGAACGGCCAAATTCCCCCGGGTGATGGTCAATCTCTGTCGCTGCCTCTGATCATACCAACAGCTCAGGTGTCAGAAAGTCAAGGACAAGTCTGCGTGGAATCGGAGAATCCGGCGCAAGCTCTTCATGCAAACTACGAGGAGTCCCTGAGAGGGAAAAACGTGTTCCCCCAGCCCCCCTTTGGACACAACCACTTTTTAGGAGCCGTTCCAATAGCGCCTCCGTTCTTCCCTCACTTTTGGTATGGGTACCCCGTTCAGGGTTTCATTGAAAATTCAGTAGCGAGGCCTAATGTTGTCATGTCACCCGAGGACAAAGAGGTGACGGTGGGCACCTCTGTGAACGTGTACGTGGCTAAAGAATGCAGCCCTCTGGCTCCTGCGGCGAGCTCTGCAGAACAGCTTCAGAAGACCAATGGTGGCAGCGGTGGCTCAAACACTGTAGCATTCCCTGGGGCTGGTGCGAGCAGCGAATGCAGTGCCCCAAAAGAAACTTCAGCTCGGGCACCTGTGTTGGAACAAATGTGTCCTTCAGCTTCTCCTGTTAAGCAAAAACCAGCCGGGCAGCAAACTCGCTCTCTGCAAACGCAGGGGACCGAGAGGCAGACAGCAGCGCCCAATGCTCCGCCGCTGTCGGCGGAACCACTGAAAAATGAACTGAGAAATAGCGTTCCTGGTCGTAAGGAGAAGCCTGAGAAAGGCCGAGATTGTAAAGCTGCTGGCAACGTGCAGATAGAAAGCCGGGCCCAGAGAACCAGGGAGGAGAGCTCCGAAGACGAGAGCGAAGTTTCCGATATGCTGCGAAGTGGTAGATCCAAGCAGTTTTATAACCAGACTTACGGAGGAGGCAGGAGGCCTCGACTCGAGTGGGGTTACTCCAGCAGGGGAGGAGGGTACCAGTTCCAAAGGAACGAGGAGGCCTGGAAGGGAGTGCCCAGCAGAGCCAGAGATGACGGCTACCAGTATCAGCGGAACTTCAGAGGGAGGCCCTACAGGAATGACAGGAGGAGGGCAGCACTGGGAGAGAATCAGAGGGGGCATCAAGCGTAGAATGAATGGATAATTGAACATTTCAAAACACAAAAAGTAATTTTGAAGTAGCAGTTTAAAATCTTTCTTTTTAGTAAAGTTTAAGGATATGTTCAACTTTTGGCGAGTGAAGACTAGGAAGATGTGAACTCCTACCGTATGCTTTTTTTGGGATTATAGTTTGTTTGGCTTAGCATTTTTTCCTCCATGTCAAATTAGAAAAAAACAACATAGGTTTAGTGTTTGATAATTCCCACCCCCCACCCCACCCCCCCAAAAGGTTTGAGTTTGTGATAGAAGATGGATGCGTACGTTTATATTAGTGACACATTATAGCATTTGATGTGATCTAGATTCTAAAATTGACGGTAACGTTGCACCAAATATAAATGTCTATTTTATCATACAATGCCTTAGTTCTGAACTAAGCTAAAGGAATTCTTAGCCTACTGCACTGTTGTCTTTGATATGCTTCCAACCCAAAGGCCTTTCATCTCAAAAAAAAAAAAAAAAAAAAAAATCTGTCAAACTTGAATGTTTCTCTTCAGTGTGTGACACATATGGCAGCCAGCTAACCCTGTGTCTTAGGTATGTTGTATATAGTTCTTTTCATATTCATAGGGTATATTTTTGAATTTTAAAAAGCATTTATTTGTTGAAATCAAAATCAAGACAAGCAGTCAAGAATAACCGTGTATGGATTGGTAAGAATGGCTGTTTCCACCAAGAATTCTTAATGCTGGTGTGACTGGACTGGTGCCTATGCCAACTGAATATAATTACGAAGACAATAAAAATGTAGATGCTATGCATTTCCAAAATAATTCTGCATCTGTTATAATAGCAGAAGTTTTTTTAATGCCACTTTAACACTAATGCACTGACAAATCCTAGATACTTTGTGAGGAGATGCATGTTACGTTTTTTTAAGTTTGTATGATTGAGCTACTGTTCAGTATTCTTTTGTTGTTGCACTGTTGATGCAAATTTATGTTTTGCATGTACAACTCCTTGCTGGAACTACTTTTAAAAAGAAGATGGGGAATCTGGGTGTGCTCTGCTCTTCCCTACAATTCAGAAGAAAGTGGCTTCTGCCTTATATTTTTACACTGTCAGAGTTCTGATGCTGTTTCTTCTGACCCCGATAACAATCTCCACAGTGTTCCTGTTGCCTTTGCAGTTTGGCTGTTCAGCTGTCCAGACTGGGAGAGTGCAGTGTACACAGTATTCACTCAGCTCTGTTGCTCTGTAAAATTAACTGTTGTGTATATTTTTCTATCTCTGTATATACTAGCGTAGGTGATGATCCCTTCAGCCATGTCCCAGATTGTACCCCCTTGATCAGGAAACTCAAGTGATAGCTATGTGATAAATGAATTTCTTTTCAAATGCATGCCATGTATAAAACCCTACTTAAAATAAATGTTTTGTCTTTTCACTTTCTTTCTAAATTATATTTACAGACTTGGAACCATTGTAGTGATGTGAAATGGAGGGGTTTGTGCTGCTAGGAGCCACTTGTAGGCAGCAGCAGAACTATTAACAGTTAATACATGGCCAAGCTGCAGACTAAAAGGGGACATAAACTGGGTTTCTAGTTCTTATTCAAAATTGTAGTGGTGGAGGCTGTGCTGTGGTGTTTTAATCTAAATACTTTTCCAGTCAGAAATGCATTCAGGATTTCCAGAGGCATGCTTCAGTTCTTCAGGTTGAGAACAAAGCAAGCACCAAGGGATTCAACAGCCGCTACCACCGTGGTTCTCTGCCTTTACTACTAGAAATAAATGGCTTATTGTCATCTTTCCTGGGAGGCTCTAAAACTAACTCCAGTTGTAGCCCAGCTCTATTCACTGGTCAGTACTTGAGCAGGCATTTAATTGTGAGCTTTGGTGCAAAAACAAAGACAAACTTCTTGGGGAAATAGTGAAAGATGACATCATGGCAGTAACTGTGGTAGGGCCACATGTGCTCTTAGAATTTACTTTTAAAAACAAGTATTTTAAGTGGGGCCTATGCCCTGCCTTGCTACTCTAGGTTCTAGTAGGTGCTACTCCACTGTTGAAAAAGTCAGGCTCGTCTCCTCTGTTTTTGCTGACAGGCTTGTAGATTAGCCAAACCCTTTACCTGGGTCAAGATGGTTTATGTTGCAGGATCCTTCTAGAGGTAATATTTAGCATCTAATGAACTGATAGAGCTTCCACTATTTGCTTGAACCACTTCTTTTCCTTACCCCAATTAGGCCTGCTGAACAGAGGATACAGAACTTGAGTCCAAAGGGATCTGTACTCATCTGCATGACTTGCCTGTAAGTTTTAGTTAGCTTTGGGCAAGTTTTTGTCTAAACACAGGGTGGTGGTGGTGTAAGGCTGTACTTGTTAACTGTACTTCCCAGGGAGTACCTCTGCATAACACAGGTGGACTGCTGTTAGCACTTAGTGAGGTACAGTGTGTGTAACACCTACACTACCAATGTTAGAAAATATGAGTTACTGACACACAGAATGGCTTATAGACAAATGACAGCCTTCTGTAACTTATGAGGCAAAAATGTAAATAAAGAACAAAGCCCTGTATTCTTTTCTCATAACATTTTTCACATGCCAGTGAAGGCAGACCAGACAACTGTTGCACAGAGAATACCTTCCCTTGCTTTTAAGATACATAGCTAGAAGCTTTTACACATCTGCAACACTTAACACAAGTAGGAACCCTTAAAAAAAAAATAGGCAATTTTCCCTCTGTCTCCCTGAAGGACTGTACTTTGTATGGAAATTGATTTTTGACAATTTTATTTACTTTCATTTTTGCCTATAGTAAGGATCAAAGCTTTTGCTTTAGGCAAAAGTAATTCTTGCACCTTAACCTTGAATCTTTCCATGGAAAGAGGGTGGGTGCCAGCACTTATCCATGGAGGAATGACTTAGAAAAAACAGACATTAACCTTTTTTCACTAAATTAAGTTACAGAAGATTAAAAGGATTTTATTTTCTTTACAACTTTATTTAACTGATTATTCTGTAACTAGGTTTGAAAAAATGTACAAGGACAGATGACTGAAAAAGGTATAGATATCTTCCTTCATATTGTTTGTATTCCATTTTTTGATGTTACTGTAGTGTAAGAAAAGGTGTGTGTGACAACATCATATAAATAGACAGACTTTTGATTTAGTAATTCAAGAAATTTTGCACTGTGTCACAGAAGAGCTGTAAGTTAGAAGGATATTTATTTATGAAACCCTCATCCAGAGAGATTCAACCTTTTTAAAATAGGAGTTGCTTCTGTAGCTTGACATTCCTGGTAAGCTTCCCTTTTATACTGGAAACAGCTTCAAAGACTTTTAAAATTAAGAGGAAGTGCAGTCAGTACTTGGTATACGAGTAGGATATACTGAATTGAAAACCTCCCTTTAATTCTGAAAAATCAGTCGACTCATTTGCACAATTTCAAGGTGGTCTATTTTGAAAATATTACACTGTGTCACCAAAATGTAGAAAGTGGCAGTTTTACTCAGACTAGGATTTACATTGCTACTGGTCTCGGATGTTACACGCAGCAAGATAGTTGAAGCTCCAAAAGATTAAGTGTTCTAAAACCCAATCAAGCCTTCTCATCCACAAATATTTAGATTCCAAATGGCATTTCTATGCGCCAGTTACAAAGATGCTCAGATTCAATATTTAGTCATCCAGGAAGAAGTAGTTTCCACTCTTCTTTTGTTCTACATCCTTGAGAAAAGAAAAAGGGTTAATGTTACTGAAATAGTCTTTGGCAGATGTGGACATAGCTGAAATAAAATACACTTATCTAAACTCCTTTCTAATCCCCTTACTACTCATTCCATGTGCTGTTTTCCAGCACAGTAGAAGTATGAGGTTAGTCTTAATTTTGTCCTGTATTTTAAAATCCAGCTTTATGTTAAACAGTCGTGGCTTCTTTACTGTAAAGGTGCTTCTCTCTTACCTTGATTGAATTGAGTTTGTTTATTCTTGGCCTGTAATTGTTGGGGTCTCGTCTAAAAGTGATTTCAAGTTGAGATAAAAACTTATTCATTCCAGCCAAAAGGGTCTGTGGACTGTTAAGAGAGAAGAACATTCCAGCTCAGTTCTCAGAAGTTCTATACTAACCAGATAACAGGTTACAGGCAGCTTCGATCTCCATCCTGAGCTCACTGGGGTCTAGATAACAGAAATGCAAGCTGTAGACAACATACCGGGATGTGCTGCTACATTTTCAAACAAATCATGTCTCAGACAGGGAGTCATAACTACTGCACTTATCTTTCAGCAGTATCTCAGCCTGGCAGTACAAGACTCGAGGCTGCTACCTCCACATGATTTTTATTTTGTATCCACCTGTGTGTGCTGGAAATTCCACATTTAAAATTCCAAGGAGAAAAAAACCCCAGTTACACCATTAGCAAGATCTAACAATAATTATCACATATATTGATGCTGAGGGATGGTTATGTGATTGTGATTTTTTTAATTCAGACAAGTCTGCTCTTAGAAGGAATACCATCAAAACCAGACTAGCCCTGTGTTGTGAATGCACTGCTAGGCCAATGTGTTACTTCATCTGGCTCATGCTAAGTACCTAGTAACTGCACAGTTCTAAAAGCCTGGTTTCTAATAAGCCTGCTCATCAAAAAGTCTCTGTAATTCACATGAAATTATTTACAACAAAAGCAGACATAGCAAAAGGGCCAGCTTTGAGAGTAGAACAGATCAGGCCCATGGCATGTTGCTGTCAAGCCCTGCACTTCATGAGATTTGCATGCACATGCCCTTAGTACACTGCTTCCTTTTAATACATCTGAAAGTTATTGTCATAAGCATAATTTACAATTGATCCTTTTCTTCATTCCTTACAATTGATGCCACTTACTTGTTCTTCTCTGATTGTAATTTAATTGGTGTGCAGTTGCCTAAGACTAGTTGAAGCCAAGAGCTGCTCGAGTTTTAGAGGGCTTGGTTACATCCTCCAGCCAGGCCCCAACTCGATGTCTAGGCAGCCTCTAACTGTGGGTTGATCCCACTTTCTTTTTCTCACTTCAAAACACAAGCCAGAACATTCAAGACACTCCTGGATCACTTTAAATGCAGCTTAAATTTCCAGTCAGGGATGCTTCATCTCCTTGTTTTTGTTGATGCTTCTGATAAAGAGTTTATTTCTATGTTGTCCTCCTTTATCTTGATTACTAATCCAAACAAGTCTCTTACCTGTTCGCAAGTGTGTTCTTGGAAGGAATACCGTCAAAAACAATCACACGATCAGCAAGATATGTAGCCATGATAAAATCATGTTCTACCACAAAGGCTGTTTTTTTAGCATGGAGGATGAAACTGAAATAGAAAAGAGAGAAAATGTAAACTTCTTGTAGAACTACTGAGAATTTCAGTTATTTTTCTCCCCGTGTATACTTTACCGTTTAATGACTCTAGCAGCCATCAGACGTTGTTCAGAGTCTAAATATGCTGAGGGTTCATCGATTAGGTAGACATCTGCAGGTTTACCAAGACACAGAGCTAACGCAACGCGCTGCAACTCACCACCAGACAACGTCTGAACCTGTTGGGGCAGGGCAGAGTAAGGCCAGATTTAGTTCAGGCACAGGTAGAGAGTCAAGAAAAACAGTCAGGATATTGTCTCAGTCATGAATACCTCCTGGTCGATGATGTTTTCTATTTGAAGGGGTTTCATGACATCAGTTACAAACTGGGGGTGCGTGTAGGCATCTCTGATCTTCTCGTGAAGTAGCTGACGGACGCTTCCCTATTAAAACAAAAACACTGTCGCTCAGTTTTATGCAGCACACCACAAGAAAGCAAGAAGAAATAGAATTAATAAAGCTTTTTGTTCCAGGCATAAAGAAATTCTACCTGCATACTAAGCAAACACAATACTTAATGAATAAGGCTTAAACATACTGTAGATTTAGGACTGATCTTCTGTGGTTTGTAACTGACGTTTAGAACTGGGACCTCACCTATGAAAAGATAAAACTTATAGTGAAAACAAGAGCCTTTCCAGTATGTTCAAAATAGGTTTCAACTAAGGTATTAAGCACTACCTCCTTCATCAGGCGTAAGTCTTCCTGCAAGCATTCGGATAAATGTAGTTTTGCCAGTTCCTAAAATGAAATGCAAGTTATGTATTACTTTGGACTTCTTAGTAACTTAATTGTTCAAGTCACTGATACAAAAAAAACCAAAAAAAAACCAAACAGGCTTAATGAAGCATACATTTTAAAATTAGACTGCTTGGAGGATTCCTGTATTTGCTTTCAGCAAGCAGCACTTGCTATTACTTGTTTTTTCAAATGGAAGAGCCAGCTCAAGCTCGAGTAGTGTAGACTTGTGACTAAGCTCACCAGGTCAACCCTCACCTTGCCAATCTAAGTTCTTAAAATGGGATAAAAGACAACCACAATGGCATCACAACCACTCAGTGCCTCCCAGTTCCTGCTGTTCAGAAAGCAAGCTCCTGGCTTGACATCTTTGCTAGGAAACAAGCAGTTCAACCTAACTCAAAACCAGTAATTTTTAATCCTGGCTCCCAGGCTGCAAAAGGACTTTAGAAACATATTTAGGGCTGTAGAAGCAGTTTCCGACAAGAACTGCACTTACCATTTTCCCCCAACATCACCATAATTTCAGAATCAGTGAATTCTCCAGCTACTATGGATAGTTCAAATTCTCCCATCTTTTTTTTCATTCCTGGATATTTGTACATACACATCTTTTTAACCTCTTCTTCATTCGCTGTCTCAGCCACTTTAAATACCAGAGATGCATCTCGAAACCTTAGATTTTCTGTTGGAACATAGCCATCTAAGAAAATGTTTATGCCTACGAAGGGAGGAAAAGAGATCATTAAACAAGGTCTACAACAAAGCAAGACAAGGTGAATTTCAATGCTTGGCTGTTAATTCCAATCAGCTCAGGAGAACACTGCATTTTTAAATGGCACATTAAAAGAGGCAACCAAACCTCCTATTTGAAAGTGTGTACATTATGCAAAGTGAATGAAGAAGAATCTCACTAAAATTACAGAAAGGCTATAGAAGCTCTTCCTGAAAACCTACTATTAGTAATGTGTGTAGGGTTTAAAGAAACTACTGCTGTTGGACCCATTCTCACAAAAACATTTGTTACGGAGTCTCAGTGCTAGAAGTGTGGTGAGTTCAGCTGAACACTACGTACCTCTGCACTGGGCAAACTGTCTCCTGCCCTTTCGCTACTATTTATAGGGTCTTTTGTGTAACTCCACTGTTTACAAAACACCTGCAAGTATTCAAGATCATGTCCATAGCAAGAGACAAGGGGCATTTCATAATATTAAGACTTCCCGGTAGAGTTATAAATTTAGGATCATATAAAGCAGTTATTCTGTACAACATAAACCAGCAGTTTTTTAGTTACTGAATTGTAACAGGAAGAAGACATGTTCATGAAGTAGACAACCAGCATTTTGGTACCTTTTTTTCTTCCACAGATTTTTTTGGGTATGTTTAAAAAGAGAAATATGGCAAGAATTACCTTCTCTTACGCTGAAAGGCATAGTAACAACACCATAAGCACTTGGCACACCATACAGGCAGCAGATAAAGTCAGAGAGATAATCTAACACACTTAGATCATGCTCTACAACAATAATGTACCTGAAAAATAGAGCCAGAGAGATGCTTTTATACTTCAATTCAAAACATTTTTCTTTCTTTCTTTCTTTGTCTAGTCTTGCATAAGCAAAAGCTATCAACATGATTTTCATTTAATATGGTTTCTTAGATTTATACTAAATAAAGACAGAGTTCAAATCTCTGATAAGCATTTTTTTTAAACTGTCCAATAAATAGACACTGTGAATGACAAGTTCAAAGTCCATATTCAGTGGAAACTGGCAGCTTCTTTATGTATGGTAAGTGGAAGCATATTGATTGACTGGAATGAAAAATAGCACATCTTAAGAAAAAAAAAAATCTTTGTGAGAAGGGGATGGAACAGCAATATTCAGGTGAAAAATAACCACCTATATTTTCACATCCTTATTACAATGTTTACCCCAATGCTGAAATAGTAGAGAAACTATAGGAAATAAGTTTCCAAAATGCGAAGAATAGAATATTACTGACTCAGAATATTTTAAACATTAGTGTACCATACTGAGAAGTCAGCACTTCTAGGGAGATGGACTGGATGTTTCTTCCCTCTGTAAACAGTCATCTGTTGTTACAGTCTAGCAAAACATTTAAAGGTTGTATTTACCTGTCAGGGTTTATTAGGGATCGAATAGTAATGGCAGCCTTCAAGCGCTGCTTGACATCTAGGTAGCTAGAAGGTTCATCAAACATGAAGCTAGCCCCAAAAGAAAGAATGTAGACTTAGTAATGCAAGCTTTCTACATATTCAAAGCTAATACTAACATTTCAACCATTAAATATGAATAAAACATTATTATTAATATTGAGAGAGACGAAATGAGAATTATGTACTGACACCTGCCTTGAATCTCTGATGACTGTCACGTGAAATTGTTGAGTGGTTTGAGTTAAGTATTACTTTGCCAAAATCTCTGGTAAAGTTATCAAACATTACGAGAAATTAGCAACCAGGGAGGAATCCTGTGCACTCAGTTCTGATTCAGCTTAAAACTAACATAAACTGAAAAGTGCAAAAATTCTTTAGGAGACTGGAAGACACACATCTTCCAAAAGAGAAAAAAACCCAACAAAACAAACAAGAGAAACCAGACAGATGAATTAAAGTATAAAAAACCCAGAGGTTATATAGCGAGTAAATATGGGTTGGTAAAAACAAATTAATTTTCAAAAATAATTTTGTTTAAAATACTTAAACAAAAGTATTATTTCTAAGAATAAATTAGAGGACCATATTCTGAGACAGATCATTAGAAGCAATGTGTAACTGAAGTAAATTAAACATACATATCGGCCTTCTGAATGCAAACAACTGCACAAGCAAATCTCTGAAGTTCTCCTCCTGAAAGGTCCTCAACATTTCTTTCTTTTAGATGAGTTAAGTCTGCAAATAAGTGATTCATTTTAGATATGTTACAACCAACACACCAATTCATATTTTTACTACCTAAAGAAACATGTATAATCACAGCAGACATCCTACACAGAGGAAAAAACAAAGAAGTGTTCAGTTTATACAGTAGCATCATAATGCTATTTGTAAGTCACTGTTTCTCTGCAGCACTAGCAGATTAATTTGTATGGCTGCTTCTTATCATGCAGAAGGATTACTTTTCTGTTTGTTTTTCCACCATGTATGTGGTAAAGATTTCTGGTCCTAAAAAGCAACTATACCAGTTTTCAAAGTGTTTCTTGTTAGACCTGGCTGAAGAGTTTGAATTTTCAGGAAAATCAAGTCCCTCAAACATTAGATGGGCAAAGCCAGTACTTTCTCATCAGAATATACATTCCAAGAATATAGTATTTCACTAACAAGTTAAGTGGGACCCAAAGACCAAAGCAGCCCCACCTTT
Source organism: Athene noctua (assembly GCF_965140245.1). Classification (NCBI taxonomy): domain Eukaryota; kingdom Metazoa; phylum Chordata; class Aves; order Strigiformes; family Strigidae; genus Athene; species Athene noctua. The sequence continues at coordinate 35,923,873 of NC_134040.1, forward strand.
ACCACTGAGCTCTACCAAAAAAAATCCTGTTGTTAATTTAGGTGTTTCTAAATTCACACCTAAATTTAGTAACAACTAAATTCACACCACCTACAAAAAATTACCAGGGCTAGGCTATGCAGATATTGTTCTTACCTGCATTGTTCTCAGAAGTCAGTACTACTCCCATTATAATTAGCTATATACAGCTTTTTTTTGGTAAGAAAAACACCCCTCTTTTTTTTGGTACTTCGATAATATTTCTTAGCTGCAATGGTTCTCACAAGAAAGGATGCTAAGATTTTGCCACAGTTGTGAGCAAGCATGAGCAACAGATGGTAACTGGAATTTTTCCAGATTTTCTACCATGAAAAAAAGCCTGCATTAGATTCTGTTAACTAGTATCTATCAGTTTGCCTTTGCCACTAGAAACTATTATCTGCATTCAGGCATGCTTACAGCAAGCCCTAGGCTTCAAACTAAAGCATCTTTATTTTTTTCTCTTTTTTAATCTGGTATAATTTAAATCTACTATGACATTAGTAGTACCTTTATTTTTTTCAGTAGATATGAATTTCTCAAATGCTTCGAAGTTTGACTTTACAAAATTACTTACCAAGCTGCTGACATACAACAGTTTGCGTCTTAGTTTCATCCTTCCTATCCAGAATTGATCCCACTGTTCCCTGCATGACAGATAATAAAAACCCCCCACATTATTTCAACATTAAAAATTTCAGACAGCAGTGGATTTTTGTCATTGAATTTTACTGCTAAATAAAATCTTTAAACATAAGAGAAGTTTTACAGGAGGAGCTCCCAGCCTTCTATTAGCTCATGAAATGTCTCACCTTTGCAGCTTTAGGGATCTGGTCCACATACTGAGGTTTAATGATAGCTTTCAGGTCATCTTCCAGGATCTTGGTAAAATAATTTTGTAATTCAGACCCTCGGAAATAAGTCAAAATTTCTTGCCAGTCAGGTGGATCCTGTGACAAAAGTAAAGTCTGTGTTTAATTTTACTGTTCTAAAAACATTGTAAAAAAGTGAAATTTTAAAATTCCTATCAATACAGCAAATAGAATATGCTTGCAAGATAAAAAAAAAAAAGCCTGGATAAAAGCTAGTTACCAAACTTATGCTGCCTCTGCAAAGTTTGCATTAAAAAAACTATAGAAAAATTATAAAATTGGAAAATGGAGGTCAGAAGTTCAGATTTTTTTTTCCCCAGGTGCACTGTCACCCACACTCTCAAGAAAAAGCATTTTAAATTTGCACAAAGGATATCCAAAATGGTCCTTAGACAGTTAAGAAGCTACGAGTGAAATTACTTCATGGGGAAAATTACAGTGTGGATTTATTAGCACTTATTAGCTATCTGATCTAGCTAATCCAAAGGAAAATAAACGGATAGATGGATAAAATCAACTCGTACAAAAGACGCAATAAAATCTGGTCATTTTTTCTGCTTCGTTTTTAAGAAAACAGAAGGAGAAGAAAACGGAGAAATGACAAAAAAAAAAGGAACAGTTCAGTGCAGTCACCCAGGAAGAAGTCCCAACTGGTACAGTTTTGTTTTACTCAGCGTACTACTCTGGATGGTGCCAAGCTGATTATTTTGATGGTAAATGCTATGGAAACAGAGTGCCACAGCTGTATTTCCAAACCAAGCGAATACACGGAGGAAATGCTTCCTAACTTTTAGAGCAGAAGCAACATGGAAGATTCAATTCATACCACGTGTTTCTGTGGTCATGATTTGGCTCTTCACAGCAAAGTCTGATTTTGGAAGCATGGTAATTCAATGAAGTACACATTCAGAAAGTCAAAAGTTTTGTTATTTCTGCAATACTACCACCTGAAACAAGGAGTCCACAAAATAATATAAACCAAACTTGAAACAGAAGGGAAAATGTAGCTGGGAAATGATTATTTCTTTGCAGTTTTAAGAGGCAGCCATGAAATGAATAATTTATTAAATTGTTACTCTTTCAGGTAAAGAAACTGAGGAACAAAATTTGAACACACTTGTTCCTACAAGTCCTTCTTGAAGGACAAAAGCGAGCGTCAGAATACAATTGTCAACACATGATTTGAAGGTGAGAAAGTGATAACTTAAATACTGTTTGATATGAAGAGTCACAATAGTTATGTCTTTTATCTAATAATATTCACTCTCTGGAGTAGTGCTAGGTAAACAAACCCCTGTAAATTACTTTGCTTGCTGGCTGCACAGTTTGACTTAGTGTAAATACACAGGAAACTGGATTATGATCTCCCATGAACACCAGCAGATCACAAATTGTTCTATGTCTGGTTCTCAAAAAATACCATCAAAATTTCAAAGTATCTAGCAACACGAAGAAACTAAGGATTTTCAGAACTCGAAGTGTACAGTGGGAAATACCTTCAGCAACAAGTTGTGATAACAACATATGTTATAAGATATAATCTTATAAAGAATCAAAGTTAAAAAAGCCTAAGAGATCACAAGGACACATGGTAAGTGCTCCCAGACACTAGAGCTGTTCAGATAACGATGTTGAACTTAGAACAAACTCCAAAACTTGAGCTACCTAAATCCCTTGGTGGGAAACAGGTAAATTGTGCAGGGAAAAAAAGCTGACATTTTAAAAGACTGGTATGAAAAGAAACCTTAAGTGTGACTTAAAGACAGAAACCTGCGTCTGAAATTTATCTGTAGTGAGTTACAGTTATCATTGGTATCCTTATATTTCTTGAAAGATATACAGGATTTGCAAAAAAGCCTTTCTTACGAAAACATCCTTCTACTATTGTTTCTGTGTGAGGCAGGTCACTGGCTGCTGCTAGGGAAAGTGCCAATGTCCTCACAAATTCTATCGTGTTCACAAATACAAAAATTCATTAAAAAAATACAGCCACAGCTATCTATAATGCCAACTCTATTTTATTGCTGATACATACATCATATTTTCCAAGATTTGGCTTCTGTTTTCCTGCTAAAATTTTCAAGGCAGTTGATTTTCCAATACCATTGGTTCCAACCAATCCCAGCACTTCACCTGGACGAGGGATAGGCAACCTGTACACAACATTGATAGTTTTGGATTATATTAATGCCATCAGACACCAACGTTTGGTGGTAAAGTAAATGTTACAACCTATTTTCAGACTTTCTGATTATTTCAGCCTACTTGCCAATACAAATTCAGATTAAATCAACATTCTTTAAAAACAGAAGGTCAGAAGAAAGATTTAAGAGCAGTCTGTTCTTTATAAACAGGAGCTGTATAAAATGAGCACTAAGATTTTATTTCATTATAATACTTTTTACCAAGAAAAAAGTAATTAACACTCAAAAAGGAAGCTACTGAGGTAATAACCACAAACATCTTGATGTTTAGCACTATCTTTGGACTATCAAAAGCTTTTTGACTCTTTTACATTGATTTGAAAAATAAAATACCTGTGAAGTTTGAAGGCATTGGCACAATATCTATGCGTTGTTTCTTTCTCCAGGTTGCTAGGTAAGTTAACAATTGACAAGGCTCCAAAAGGACATTTCTGTAATTGAAATAAATTTATAGATTACTAGTGCACACAAGCAATTTATTAACAAAATGCTATGTTCTGTACTGCACCCAGCTGTGCATTTAAATACTTAAAAAAGAACTTGTACCAAATTACTTCACTTTCATTTACACAGTCAACTTTCCAAAGAAGTTCTATACCACAGCTTTCAAGTTAAATAGTTACCAATACAGACTGTCAGTCTGTGAGATAAATAAGACACACTGCATATATTCTTTAGCTCTTTTACAAAAACATCTTTCTACTGCTTGGTATCTACAAACAAACAAAATCAAATAAAAATAAAGCCACAAACAAAAAGTTATAACCTGCACCCTGCAACCCAACCAGTTCAGTAAACTGACACAGTACTTTGCTTTCTATAAACAATAATAGTTAGCAAGGTCTGATCATTCAGGGAAACAAAACTGCTTTTTGAAGTTACAGTATGCATTACTAAATATAAAGGCATAAGAAAGAAATTTTATCACTTTAAATAAAGGAGCCTCATTTTTACCTTGATGCAAATACCACAACCAATACAAAGTGTTTCTGAGATCCATGCTATTTTGCTCTGTGATGTGACTTCTATGCAAAGTTTTCCTGGTGAAAAAAGAGTACGATTAACTCAGAAAAGTTTCGGATGAATCATAGTTCTTGCTAGTAGTACTAAATTCCACAGAGGAACGTGTAACTGATTAACATTCATGCAATCTTCAGATCACGTGAAGACCTGGAAAGTGGCATAGTTCATGCTTTCAGTGATACTTCTAAAGGCTTTATGAAACAAAGTATGAATGATAAACAAAAACCTAGCAATTATAAAAGTATTGGGTCCTTCTAGTAGAACATTACCTAAAATGTCTCCAATTGCTTACATACTTTGTTAAATGACACTCCTTACCCATTCGAACCACAGGACAACTCTTCTTGCATTCTTGACGGCATTTCTTTGGCTTACACTTGTCATGGTTAACAATAGCAATTCTTGTTAATTTGTCTGCCATAATGCACAATTTAGGGCTGAACACATACACCAGTTATGAGGAGGAACAGCGGGAGTCTTCCAGATCTTAAGAAAGAAAAAAAATCCAAAAAAGAACATAATTGCTGACAGCATAGAGAAGAACATACATATCCGAAGTTATTACTACCAGAGTTCAAAGATAAAAAAAGCATAATGATTTGATTTTTTCCTCTCTTAAGCAAGATGGCAAACTGGGCAAAGTCTCAGATACAAGTAGTAAGGCTGATGACGTGTAAATAACTGCACAGATCTTAAACATAAGCTTTCCATTTCTTTACTATTTCTCCACTGTAAAATAAAATCATGATTTTATCTGAGAATGTATTTGTTTCCAAGAAAAGCATGTCGTAGTAAGAACAGAAGAATCTATATACTGCTGCAAATTTCAGTTTCACAAGCTGCCTTGAGTAAAGTAACCCTGTTCATGCTACAGGGTCTGGTAAAGTCAAATTGTGACTACAACTATTACTCCAAGAATCTGATTATAATATTCATTTTGCAAACTCTAAGCCAATATTCTGTATTAAATGATTAAAATACTGTAAAATGTAAACCAGTTTCCAAAGTGAACATTTGTAGTTGCATATAGAAAAGTAATCCAGGCAATGTGAACAGATATATGTGATGATGTTTGATTCTTTTAACTCGTTTTGTTAGCGTTTGAATAATTACACTTACATTCTGCATTTCCTAGTATAGTATCAATGATTATATTTCAATTTTTTTAAAAAAAGCAAGATTCTTTATGAAATTACTTTATTTTTAGAAGACAAAGGTCTTGGAGTGCTAGATGATGAAATATTCCTGAAATCACAATTAACTGCACTCAAAGCAGTGAGATTACTACTTGTATTCCTGGGAATTTATGTCAGCAATTGCAGCAGAAGGGAGGGAATGACAGAGTTTTAAATTTAAGTCTTGATATATAAAAAAGGTGGAATGTATTTTAAAGTGCATTTATATTTCCTTTACCATATTTACACACGATACTGAGAATAACAATAATGATGACTTTATCTTCCTATGAGCAACATGCATCTAAGGACAATTACCCTCCACTCCCCTCCTGTTCCGGACCAACAAAACCAGCTGAATTACAAGGCTCTCAGAAATTTACAAGTTATTACAGATGACAAACTCATTTGTTTTTAGGTCTAAAGAAAGACCATAAATACAGCACAAAGCATTTGCAGTTCAACACAACTAAATAAAGTGATGGCAGTTCTACAGATGATGCCAATGGAAAATAATTTCAATTTAATGCAATATGCATCAGTAGTTCAAAGACATAATTGGGAAGGAGTCTTGAAATACTTCAGGGTTCCACACAGTCCACATGTGCACTTCCTTCCAAGAAAAGGATTCCAACATTTCTTATTAAAGTATTTTCTGTTAGATGGTCGGTTCATCTTTGTTCCACCAACCTAAAGTATCTTGCAGTGGTTTAGAGACTGTTTACTACATACAGCTATTATATGAAGAGAAGTTGTGAATTCCAATTTCCTGAAAGAAGCAAGAACAAAATAGGTGTATGGCACATTTATCACCTTAAACTCCATCCTTCCCTAAACCCACCTGTGAACTTTAGTTGGAAGGAATCCTACAGATACTACTGTAATATGAAAGAAAGGAAGAGACTGGCATCTAACAAAGAGCAAAGGTCAGAAATGAAGATGTTATTGTATCTTTAAGTCCATTACTACCATAGTTATGAATATTTTAAGTGGTTCCTTGTAAAAGTGGTAGTCTTATTTCTCTTTTCAATTTCCAAATTGGTTTTAAATTAGTGTCTAAAGATAAGTCTCCATCAGATATAAATGGATGTAATTATTAGTCATACTGCCAATCTTACTGTGGTAGTTTCTACTTTTTTCAATTTTTCTCTCTAATATTTTAACATTCCCTAAACCAAAAAGTCCTAATAACATAATTGGTGTTTTCATATAAATGACTGCATATTAAAAAAAAGAATTAAAAAGTGCTTTTACAGTTCTGCATTGTTAGACTAGATTAACAAAGTAGGGCTGAACATTGCAATTATATCCATAGGCGAGGCCAACAGACATGGAATAATGAATGCAATTCTCACTTTAATTCATTTTTCTTCCATATAAAACACAAAACTGTAAGTCTTATTCTTAAAAACTGTAAGGACGTTTGAGTCAGCAATATTCTAGGAGACAGATACTGAGTTTTGTCAGTGCTTCAAATACACATCCATTCTTTGGGAATATATCCCACTGCTTTTCATAAAAGTCTTGTAGTCTGCAGTACACAGAGTATTGGGGGGTGAATCACTCACTCCCTCTTTGCTTTCTCAGGGGAAGGGCCTCACCCGGGTCAGCCCGTTCTCCAACAACGCTGGTGTGGCCAAGTACCCTGCGCAGACAGACTGACCATGCTGCCTATCTCCCAGGCAGGGCTTTCTCTGCTAGTTCTCTCAGCTCCAGCTAGCTCGGAAAGGATTTCGACGGGTTACAAAGCAAGCTCTAGAAGACAAAGCTGCCATACCCCAGGAGCTTGCCTCCCCTGCCCAACCTCCCAAGCCGCTGGTCCGAGTTACTGCCTGAGCAGTACAGATAGCAGACCAAGCTCCGTTCTCAGCCATCCACCCACCCTTCATCTGGAGCTGGGCTTAAAGCACCAAAGCAGGACCTATGGGGTGGGGTTTGCTCAAAAAGACCAAGACAAATATGGCTTAAAACAATTGGGTTTTGCCACCTACCTCAGCAAGCTTTCCACACAGTCTTAGTGGGATAATCAGACTGAAGTTTACACTAATAACCAACCCCAGTCTGATTCAGCAATGGGTAAGCAAGAAAACAACCTCTTTTTTTTTTTTTTTTTATTTCTAACTTACTTGGATGGGGAAATGCTGATCTGTGGTAAAGAGTTTTGAAGTCGCCATGGAAGTAAGTACACCAAGCCTTTATAAAGTACCTGGTGGGGGGAACAGGCTAATGAACCTGCATGGAGATACACACTTGTCCCTCCCTGCTCCCACCTGCATGATGGAAGTGTCACTTTATCCAAAACTCTGCAGGGGTCTTCAACCATTTTCAGTAAAAAATATTTACAACTTCTGTCACTTCTGCAATATTTCCAGGACTGTCCTGATGTTCGTCCACAAGAGAAAACAGTAATTTCTCCTTAGAACTGACAGTCTAGAGAAAACTAAACAACGCTGTCTAAACCCAGACTGAACTCAAGTTACATATTTATATACAGTTAATTTGGTGGCATTTAATATACTGAACAGGATCATCGGATTTCAAGGTGCAGCCAGTAGAACTCTCCAGACTGAATACAGGTCAGCAACACATACAATATGCACTTGCTACAATGCTGCATACCAGTAATTGTTAAGTATAGTCAGCAGTTTAAGGGCAGGAGAAACTGGTATTTAGAAGTTCATGTCTGTATTTCTGCTTTCCAAATCAAGAACAAAACAAAGTGCAAAAATACTAATTCGTTACTAACTACAGAGTAAAGCATTGTTTTGAATTAGTGAATTCTGATGGAGTTACAACAGAAAATCTTTCCAGAACAATGGACTGCAACACAAGTGAAAGAATAAGAGAAGGCGTAACAACTGCTAGCAAAAAAAAAAAAAGTTTTAAAGAACTTGACAATATCATTTATTGAAGCCAAAAGTTGTTCATTAGGTCCAGTTATGATGCTTAATACAAACACTAAAATGTCTAAAACTAAGACACAAAACATGTTAGCACAAGCACTTTAAGTCAGTCTTCTTAGGGTCTCTGACACAGCTGCCGCTATCTCTGACACACCAGAAGAAATTTTTAAAAAAACCAAACATTTAAGCATACCTTGCTACTTGTCACAAAAAGCAACAGTAATGTTGTTTGTACAACAAACGTAACACATCTGCATTAAGAAATGCTGATATTTATTTCTTTCACAGGCATTAGTTATATTAGATTTTAAGTCAATTATGACCAAGAAAGATTCGTAATCACATTGAATTATTCAGACTTAAACAAAAAAACATTAAAAAAATATTAAACGAAGGCTGAAACATAACCAGAGACAATTCAATTAAATTATATGAAGGCAAGATCTGTGTTTAGAATTGAGCCATACTTCAGTCACTTTGCAGAAAAACAGTTAACATTTTATTAAAATATATTGCATCACACCTCAAAGATAAATGCTGTGGAAGGTAGTGAGAATGAGTAGCATTTAACCTTTCCTGCAAAAATAATTAACCTCAAGAAATATTTCTCAGTCCATTGCTGATGGACTACATACAGTCACACCATAATAAGAACAAGAAAGTTAAGAACTAGAGTACTCAAAGTTTAAATGAAAGACAAAGAACAAATTTTCAAACTGCATATGAAAGATCGCTACATTTATAAATGTTAAAGCAGAAATAACAGCAAATGTTACAAAAGGAAACAAAATCTACTGAGAATGAAGAACTTGTCTACCCTTAAGCTTTTGACATTTGTTTTAGAAACTGAGACAACGTACAAAAAGAAGTTGAAACAAGCCCCAAATCTCCCTACTGTATTTAACTCCTATTACTCATAAGGCACAACATGAATATGAAAATAAATACAATGTTAACATGAAAAAGAATATGGTCAAATATACTGACGCAGCATAATGAGTGGGTGTGTTTGAGTGGTAATGAATATTGTTCAGCACCAGCTAATCTTTAATATTTCCTTTTAACACAAAGTAAAATGCATGGGAACAAACCCATAAATTAGCAATCTACCACAGGAAAATTACAGAAGTATTTCACGACCACTTGTTTAGGACTAGAATTTAAGAAACCATAGCAGAGAAATTGAAATTAGAACTTGAAAACGGTCACAGAAACTTGCAGGTGAAATAACTAAGAGCATTCCAGAGAGGAAACATTACCATGGACCTAGAGAAAAGCCCTATCGAATTTATATACTTTTTTTTTTTCACATACCTTGTAAAAAATAGTCTTACCCTATAACCTTATTAAACCTGCAAGAAGTCTTGATCTCCTCGCCACACAAGCACGCGTGTGGCTATTAACTTTCTCCAAAATAAGGCAAACCACCGCTTTTTCCTCCAGCAGAGGAAGGCCCCTGCTTTCACAGGAGAAAAATTCCGGCTTTCCCTCCCCCGGACCCCAGCCATCACAACGCGAGGAGCCCGTCCAGTGTCCCCACACGAAAAACGATTCCTGCGGCCGAACCCAGCAGCAGAAATAACCCTTTTCCCTTCACCCTGCTGCTGCCGCTGCCCGGCTCAAGACGGCTGGAAAAAAGGCAAAGCACTGGAAGATGACGTACAACTCGCCAGAGAGAAGGAGCCGCATATACGGGCAGTGCCAGGCAGGGAAGGGACGGCCTCCCAACCCTCACGGGCCGCTCTTTCTGCCTGGGCCGTGCCCACGCCGGGATGCAATGGGGCGTGCGGCCCGGCTCCCTTTGAGCTGGGGAAGGGGACACACGGCTTCAGGGCGGCTCGGCGCTGCCGGCCCAGGCCGGGAGTAGCCGGCCCCAGGGCCCGGGCGAGGAGCGGCCAGCTGGCCCCGCTCCCAAGGTGGATAGGGGCGAGACCCAGGCCCCGGCGCCGCAGGAGGAGGCCGCCGCCCGGCCAAGCCCAGCGGCGGGAGCAGGGCCAGCGGCTCAGGAGACCGGCGGCGGCTCTCGGCTGGGGAACCGGGGGGGGGGCCCTTCCCTACCTCCCGCATCCTATGCTAGGAGGCCGATATTCCCCCCACCCGCCCCGTCAGAGGCCGCTTACCGGGAAAAAGGGGAGAGAGCGAGGCGCCCCCGCTTGCCAGCCGGGCCGCAGCGGGGGAAGCGCGTCCCCTGTCCCGCGGGCCGGCACGCAACGTGCTCCCGCCGCCGCCACCCGGCCAAGATGGCCGCCGCCCCCGCAGGGAGGGGCCTGGGCGCGCACCACAGAGAAGAGAGGAAGGAAAGGCGCGAGGCTCACCATAGAGACGGCGCCTCCGCCCAGCGAGACGGGGAGAGAGAGCGGCGCCGGCGCGGGGGCGGGGCCAGCCGGCGCGCCGGGGAAGCGACGGCTGGTAACGCCATCTCCGGGTGACGCCGCCGCAGAGGCGCGTTACGCGCGAGGCGGGTCTGCCGTCCCGCCCTCATCCCGGGGTGCTCGACAGGGGAGGGGAAATCGGGCTGGTACGGCCTAGCACCGGCTCGGGCACTGAGGGGAGGCCCGGGGCGGCAGCGTGCGCCGAGCGCCGCCCCTCCACGTACCGGCTGCACGCGGGCACCTGCGGCCGGGCTCCGCCTCCCCCCGCCCCGCCGTTCCCGTGGAAGCCGGACTCGCGCGGGGCGCTGCGCCTGCGCGGCCCCGCCCCGCCGCCGCCTTGGCGAGCCCTGGGCGGGTGTTAGGACCCCGGCGGAGGCGACGGTCCCCACTCGCGCTGAGGGGACCCCAACGGCCCCGGTGCTGCTGCCCTTCGGCCGCCTCCTCACCCGCTGCAGCGGCTCCGAGGATCAGGTGGGGGACGGTGTTTCCTACCGACCCGGGGGGCTGAGGCGGCGTGGGGAGCCGGGGATGGAGAACGGGGCGGGGGGCGGCTTCTCCCGCGCGTCGCCTCCCGGTGTCTCAGCAGCCGCGGGGGCTGTGGCTGCGCCCGGGCAGAGGCTCCGTTGGCGGGTGCATTGCGCTCGCTCGGCCTTTGGAGCGCCCACCGGCTCGGGGCTGTTTAACTGGGCACCCCCGCCGGGTTCCTCCATCAGGGCCTGTTGGTGTTTTTGCACTGGCTCTTCTGGCTGACCGAGGGGAGCGCGGGCTGGGGAGCGAGCACAGCCGGTGTGCCTCGTGAGGAGGTGTTGCTGATTTACTTCCGATAGTTGAGGGGTTTGTAGGCCTGGGGGACCTGGCTATAACGTGCTATTGAAAAACGAGTTAATTCTTCTTAAAATCGTAATTAAAAGTCCCACAGAGGAGTCGTGGGGGAAGGGCTACCGAGGAGCCTCAGCGAGAGCAGCTCGATTTGTCAAACTGGCTTCATTCTCTTGTTGTTGGGTTTTTTTAAAAACTGCTTTCACCTTATGTAAGTACTTGCAAAGTACTTTAAAGAACAGCTTATATCCTTACCAGGTAACTTCAGAAGCCTGGCCTTGTACAAAAATATATTTTTAAAAAATGTATTTACTTAAATTGATTTGGGATGCGTGTATAAAAATTGCTTATGTTATTCTCTTGTCCAGTTGCTCTAATTACCTTATTTGTAGTAAAATGTCTTTACGTTTGTGACAATGAAAGACAAGTAACTTTCACTTAAAGCAATATATTGAAGGCAGAGTAAAAATAATATGTGTTTAAAATTGTATCAAATGTACAGGTGAGCTAGTTGTTGAAATAGGTTGCTACTGTACACTTACTAACTTTGTTAAATAATAATTAAACCTTAGGAAATTGAATGTTCAATGTTAGTGTTTAATCCTCTATCTGAATAAAAAATAGGAAGCATAGTCAGAGACTAGTTTCTGGATATATCTTGAGATCTTTAAAGGCCTTAAACCAACAAGGGTCTATCCAAAGAAAAAGGAGAGCAAGGAAAAGAGCTTGTGAGGTAAAATGAGCAGCACAGGTATGAAGGTCAGGGAACCTGAGGTACGAAATCCCCTTCTGTTAAGAAGAACCAGAAAAACAGTCTTAGAAATCATGGATGTTGCAGAAATGCTGGAGTAGTCAGTGCTGCCTTTGTTCAGTTTTGCTGGGAAAGTTAGATACTTGCTAAAACTGAATAAAATAATGGGAATGCAATCAAAATAATAATTTTTAAAAAAGAGAAAAGCTAGCTGAGCTTTGATCCTCTGAAAGCTTCTGAGGAGGTGGTTTGGCAGGATAATGTGTCAGTAAATAGAAGACAATTAAAAACAATGTGTAAACAGAAAATGGACTAGTTAGGTTTGTTCTTAACAAAAGTCTGGATCAAACTTTTTTTTACAGTAGCCAATGCAGTTAATGAGGAAAGAATATAAGGGGTTTGTCTTGAGTTTTACAGGGTTTCTGCCGTTGTCTGATGTTAAAAACAAGCTACTGAAATGTGGTCTAAAAATAATTTTTGTGACAACTTGTACAGCTGGTTGAAAAATTGCTTTTGAAGCCAACTTGTAAATAATTCACTTTTAAACAGGGGTGTCACAAAGTGTCCTCCTAGGGAGTTCTGTTTTGAATATATTTTCATGGTTTCCTGTGATGGTGAACGCAAAATAGATATGTTGGAAAGATTGCAGGTACTGGACAAGTCAGGGTCAGAGTTCAAAATGATTTTAAGATTAATAGCAGATTGGAAATGAGTGTAATTAAGCTCAGTTAACAGGATCTGAAGGAGGAAGAGAACACAGGGAGGAGAAACCAAAGGCATAATTAGTGGAAAGGGTGTCACTGAACAGCAAACAGTATCCTAGAAGAGCATGTGAGCACTGTAGTGCATAGTAAATTAAATATTAATTGGTAATATGATGTCCTAACAAATGTTATTTTGGCATGCTAACAGGTGTGATTAAACACAAAAGACAAGGAAAGTGATTGCTCTGTTGAATAAGGGCCTTAGCTAAAATGGTATGGCGGGTTTTTTTGGGAGTATGTAGATCTCTAGACTGCAAGAATATTGGGTTTATAAAACTCAGTTTGTGGGGAAACTTGAAAGGCATAGGCACACTAGAAAAAAAACCTAAGCAAACTTGATGAGTGACCTCACATCTTTAAAAGGGTCATTGGGTCAAGACTGGTGATTAACTAGTCTTTGAGTTCTCTGTAGAGCAAGAGAGGAAATCATGCTTGTTTTTAAAAGGGAAGACCCTGGTTGGATGTTAAAGCAAAAAGTTTGACTTTTAGGTTGACGAAACACTGAAGCTGGCTGTCCACAAACACTGTGAAATCTCTTTTGCGAGAGAAGTAAACAGCTGGACAGGCTGGTCTCTCAAAGGTCCTTACAGGTTGAAACAGTTCTGTGTGTACTAACGTGGTGGAATTAGAAATACTAATGGGAGAAAATGGTGTTGGAATCTGCAAAAGTTTCCTTGAGCCTGGATTTTTATGGGGCTCCAGCAGGAAGGACCAGGATGTGTCCTTTTCTACCTTATCTTCAGTGTGTTGCAGAAGAGTATGTGTGTGCTTAGTGAAGGGTTTGCATTCAGGTGTGCACCTTGTAAAAGTGTCTTCCACTCGTATACTGAGAATGACCTGTCTGTTCTGGTTGTGAAAACTGTTAGACTCTTAAACCACTGAGATCCATTTCACCCAATTTATAAACTGTACGTTTGGTAAAACATCTTTAATGTCTGCTACTTTACAGGGATGTTCTCTGGAAAAGACCAAACTTCTTTAAGGAAGATGCTGAGGGATAAAGGGTTCAAGGAGGGGGAAAAAAAAAAGCTTAGCTGCTGCCTGGTCTTGATGAAAGGATGTGCATGCCATATAGTGGCAAAATGAAAGTGTGATGTTGATTGTGTCATTAAGACATTTATATATTAATATTGTCAATAAGGAAACCAACAGACTATTAGTAATGTTTTAGGAAAATGGAATTGAAAAATCAGACGTGTTTCCAGCCAGTGCTTCTATAGGTGCGGTGTGTCTTTTCATTTTTCAGTACATGTCAAGGAGAAGGGCTTCTAGACAATTACTTGCTTTTACACAGCCTGCAAAAAATGAGGAAAAGCAGTTCTCTTTCCATTATCTTATTGGGGTAAGAAAATGTTGTGGTTTTTATTTGGTGAATTAAATTACTTCTAAGTATTTGTCTCCTCTCCAAAATGAGGTACTTGTACTAGCTAGCAAAATGTCTACTACTTGCTAGCAAAATGTCCAAAAGTGTTACTTGGGTGAGCTGGCCTGTTGCTGTATTATTTTGTCTTAGTACTTCTATCAGCTTTCTAGGCTTTTAAAATTCTTAGAGTATTGGGAAGCTTTGGCTATCCAGAATGTATTGTTACTAAGCCGGTTAAAGAGAAGTTCTGTCATGAAAATCTGACTTGATTACTTCAACTCCTCAGTTCAAACACTAAAGATTTTCAGTCTTTCACATCGCTAATGCACAATTTGTGGCTAACTTATTTGTCAGCAGTGGTTTGGAGTTGAAATCTGGATCTTGAGTTGCTTTGCCTGTTAGATAGAAGGAAATGAGCTCAGTTTAAGACAGTAGGAAACTTGGGTGGTGTTTCTTGCTGTATGTTTCAGACACCCAGAATGTACTCTCAAACTTTTGTGAACTGGTGCAATGCAGATCTTGGCAGTGTTAAGTGATTTAAAACTTCACTGTGTGTGCTGAAGCCTATAAGAAACCTTAAGATCATTGTTTTAAGGGATTCGGCATACTTTAGAATTCTAGTAACTTTTCTAAAAAGCCTGTGTAATCAGTTTTCTGAGAGAATCTGACTGTACTATGTATTTTCTGTGATTTACCTTATTCTGGTGGGATTTTATGGGATGTTTGCATATTCCTTGTGTCTTAAGGTTGGGTTTTCCATTAGTCTGAGAACAGCTATTTCTAGGAATGAAGATGTGACTATCAGATTTGGAGTTTGTTGTTAATTTTCTCTTGAAGTCAAAATAAAACAGGAATGTGAAGACTTGCTGGTGATGATATTCAAGAGGTATTTTGTATCGAGTGAATAATTTAGTGTTACTTTGTGAAGTTGAAATGTCTATGTTTATTTTGTGAGGTGGGAAGGACAGCATTATTGATTTCTATATAAATCTGAGAATTGAAATGAATGTAACTCATCCTCTCTTAGGAGATTCATTGTCGCAAAAGTAACAAAATAATGCAGAGTTTGGACTAGTAAATGATTTGAGCTTTAAAATTCATGAGTTCAGGAAAGTAGTCTCCCTAGTGCTTAATAAATGTAATTTGACTTCTGGTGTAGTTGGGGATTGGACTGGATGATTTTTGAAGGTCCCTTCCACCAGTCCAAACCATTCTGTGAACAATGTTTGTTTTTCAGGTAGCTGTGAACTAAGTGCTTTGTAATTTTTTTGGAGACTACTTTAAATTTTTAAAAGGTAAGAATACTTGTGATATTGTGCTTTATTGAAGTTGCTATCAATAAGTTTAAAGTTGTGTCAAGTAGCAACTAGAGCAAGTAATTTATTTTCTATTCTGGTCTTTTCTGCAGATATACAGTTTAATGCTGTAGCCAATTCAATAGACAACAGCTGCATCTGAAAGAGCCTATTGTAAAGACCTGATAAATATTTTAAAACGGATAATGCTGTATCTAAATACAGTGACTAGGGAAGATTTATGTTTGGTGTCTTGTTATAGGAATGTCTAAATGGATTGCCTGTTTAATTTTTTTAAGTTTCTTTTTTTTTTTTTGAACAAAACTTTTCTGCATGGACAAGAACTTTAAAATACCTTGTTGCATGAGTTGTTTTTTTTTAAATGGATGGCATTAAGATTAGTATGTCTATGAAGTATATGAATGTATGTGAAATCTGTAGGATTAGCTGTGTAGTGTTCAACCCATTTTTCTGAGAGGATGATGTTTGAGCAAGGCTTTCTGTTTGTGGCCTTTTGTGACACTTGCATTTATCAGTACTTAGATTTTTATTACATGTGTAACTATTTCTTCAGAATTTTTTTATGGTAGTCAGGACTACAGTCTTGTATGTGAGAAACTAGGTAAAAAAACCCTGGAAGTCTGCCTGGAGTATGTGTTTGCAAAATGAAAAAAAAAAAAAAGAGCCAAAGAGCCAAGGGTCAGTAGAAAGTGTTTGCGGACAGCGATGTACACTACAGAATTCAGATTTCCTGTGTCCAGCAAATTCTTCAGCCGCAGAGATATTCTTACACAGACAATCTTGGCTCCCATCTGTATCATTTCTGTAGTGGTTAAGGTCTGAATCCTGTGGATATCAGCCTAGTTCAGTACCTCTGGGTGAGGTACTTGAAGATTTTTCTGGGATTAGCAGAGCATAGTATGATGTTGTGCATGTTAGCAAAGGATTAGAAGTCAGCTCTCATTCACTGACTCTTGAGTGCTTTGTGTTTCATTTTAAGATTTAATGTAGTTCCTTGAATTTATGTTTCTTTGGAATATTATTTTCTTACGGAAAAAAAGGTCTTTTAAGCTACTGTCTAGGATGTATTAAGGTGCTACATGATTATGTTGTAATACATATGGCAGTAGTCTAGATGCTGAGACTGAATGGGATTACTCGAGCAGTACAAGTCACAGGTTAACAATTCCAGATGAATTCGTGAAGTTAAGGAAATGGACTGTGGATACATGTGGCAATAACCAATTCCTACCAAATTAAAGACTGTATGATTTGTTTAAACTCTCATTTCCTATTTTTAAGAAGTACTCAGGAGGACAGGCTTGCTCTAGCTTCTGGACTTGCGTCTAAGTGTATGGGGGGGTGGTGGTGGTGGTGAAATTGTTGATTTAAAGGCTGGCAATACAGGGTCTGTTTTAGTTTCTTAAAAACTAACAAAACCTTAAAAACCAAAATCCTGAAACCCTGACTGATTCCGTACCTGTGAATTAGAATAATAAAAGCAAAAATGTCTTATGAATGTTCCAAGTCTGTATTGAATTTTTAGGGACACAAAATTTACGTGTGTGTAGAACCACTCATTTAAAGATATAGTTTATTTTTTACTTTATTATGTATATATAAATATAAGGTTCTACAGGCATGCAAAAATGTATGCATGTATGTATAAACTACATATTCTATTAAGTCTGAAGTGTGAAGCCAAAGAATTAAAGTGTCTATATGAACAAACACAAACCTTTAATTTTCCAATCAATCTAAAAATATATCAACTAACTTACATGTTTTCTTTTACTAGAAATGACTACCCCAAACAAGACACCACCTGGCGCTGATCCAAAGCAGTTAGAGAGGACTGGTACTGTTAGAGAAATAGGCTCCCAAGCAGTTTGGTCTCTTTCATCCTGTAAGCCAGGTAAAATCACAACAAATGATGTAAAAAGCTGAATGTTAATTTTTTTTCTTAGAATATATAGTGGCTTATGTTTTTATAAGACAACATACATACAGAGTGTAGCAGCAAAACTGCTGTAGTGTAAGCCATATGGGTAGCCACTACATATAATTTTGGCCTAGTCTATATTTGATGCAGTATGAAAGTTATAACTATATCAGAAATCCTATCACGAGGAAATATCTTATGCTAACAAAACAGATCTCTTAGTAGTTTTATACGAAATTGCTATTTTTACTTGCACAGTAAAAAAAACTAAACCATGTGAGCAAAACCATACCCAACACTGTGTAATTGTTTATGCTTTGTCATTTTGCCTGAATATCTTAGATTTTTAACTTAAACCCATGTAGCTGGGTGACCTAAATGTTCTGTCCAAACTTTGTGTGGACTTTGCTCCCTAAAGTCCTGCAAATAAAGTGAAACTGTCATAAATTGTCCCAAGGTGCACTTAATGATAGCTTTTACCTGCTCGAAGTATCTGAAAATCTGTATTCTTTTGAAGTAGTTGAGTTGCTATTTCAGAAGTATCTGTTGGGAATTGATTCTGGTATCTGGCTTCAGCCTGGAGTCAGCAATCACTTTATGTCATGATATTGTGTTCAGGCTGAATGTCTTTGGTCTGATATTCCGTTATCATACTTGGAGAAAAATATCATATGGTTTATTCACTCGGGAGTGAAGATAATTTTTTATTGCAGATTAAACTTCAGATGCTGAATTAAAGCTGCAGCTAGTGTGGGCAATCAATAAAAGGATGTGATTAGTAAAAGGACAGGTAGTAAGGGAACAGGAAAAATAAAGATTTGGAGTTGTATCTTTAAATGTAACAGCACTGACTTTCAGGAATACTGTTTTTTGTCATCTATTTATTGCTTGTTCTAGCTACTAACTTGAAAAAATAAAAATATTTCAGGAGACTGCTTGAAAAGAATATTTGACTAAAATTTTATAAATCAGTGGTCTCTGCTAAGGATTTTCAGCAGTTAGATTATGGAATAGGTGGAAAAGCCGAATCATTAAGTATTCTTCTATTCGTATGAATTGTTTGAAATTTCAGGACATGTTGAATGGTTTCAAACCCCACTGACTTCAGTAGATCAGAATGTAAAGAGACTCTAGTACTGAGCTTTGACATATTCCCCTGTTGCAGTTTTGTGTCACAGAAGCATAGGCACAACTTGGATATCCAGAAATATTTTGTTATATATTATAACTTAGCATACATACTTCGGTTTGTAACAGCTGAAGAAAAGTTATGTCTGTGATGTCTGCATCACAGAAACGAGACATTCAAGGCTATCACATTTTCTTTTTCTTAGGATTTGGAGTGGATCAGTTGCGAGATGATAATCTAGAAACTTACTGGCAGTCAGATGGATCACAGCCTCATTTGGTGAACATCCAATTTCGGTATTAAAGATTATTCTACATGGGTTAGGGTGTTTTGTATAACTGTTGATTACTGTTCACCAAGATGGGAATTTTGGAAGTGCAAGGATGACTCCTGGGTTAATCCCCTTACCCAACTGGTAAGAAGCCAGTTAGGTAGCATTTGAAAAAAAAGAGATTTTTTTTTTAAAAAATTATGGTTATTAAATGCCCAAATAAGCAAGAAAAAGGAGGAATGCTTAATAGTATGTAATTTGTAACAGTTTTATATTTACCTAGGGTGACATTTTTGTCCTGACTTTGAGGGTAATTTGAAGGGTAGATGCCTATTTTTAAAGTAGTCCTGTGTGACTTAAGAGAAACTTTTTCCCATTTTATTCTGTGTAGAATGCTTTCAGTCCTTTTGTCTTTAACCAAACTCTTAAGATGAGGTTAGATGTTTGTCACATTTTTTATTTGCTTTCTGGAGAACTCCTTGGTACAGTAATAGAGCCCGTATTTGATAAGCTAAACATATGCTTCATCACATACAAGTGCTTATTTGGCATCTTGACCTTTTGTTGTATTTTTTGGTATACTGACACTTCTGAAGGAGACAAAGGAGAACAGTGAAAATCAAGTCCGTGTGCATAATTTAAAGCAACTATACAGTTGAAAAAAAGTTTTTTCCACATTTAGAACAGGGTTTTTATAAATCAGTCGACACACTTCTATTAAGTTTTAGAATGTTTAAATCTGTAGTTATTTCAAACTAGCAACACACCCATCCTGAATATTTTTTGTTATGATGCTTACATAGCTTTTGTTGCTTCTTGCAGAAGAAAAACAACAGTGAAGACGTTATGTATTTATGCAGACTACAAATCTGACGAAAGTTACACTCCGAGCAAAATCTCTGTCAGAGTAGGAAATAATTTTCATAATCTCCAGGAAATCCGGGTAGGTCAATGATGCTCTGCTTTCTGTCTTAAAGATAGTCCACTCTTTAGCACAGCTGATGAAGTGAAATTGGTTTTGGAGGTAAAATATGGCACTGTGCTTGGAGGGAGAAATGGCCAGGTTTATTTTGGTGTTTGCTTTTAGTTTTTATCTTGTAAATTTACTAGGCTGGTTTCTGGTTTTTATCAGGCTTCATTACCTACATGGTTATAAGAGACTTGATATCTAGATCCTGTAATGGAATAGAGTGGGTTTTTCCAGAACAAGGGTGTTGAGAATTGGTTAAAGTTTGGTCTTCCTTAAAATATCTGCAAACCCTATGCATTGCATACATCAAAAGGGAGAGTTAGCTTTTAAATACTTGCATTTTTAGACTTTAGAAAAAAGAAGGCATGAATTCAAATTTTCATGAATGGGTTGCTCAGCTATTCAGTCTCACTAGGAATCAGAATTTAAAACTGCAGGTTTTAGTTCTGCCTGTGTGTGGTGCATAAATATCTTTGGAGTCTGGATTTCATTTTTGGGAAGCTGCATGTACTCTTATGAACTAGTAGCATCTGAATCAAAGCTCACTTTGAGACTCTGGCAGAGATAAATTGGGACACAAGGCCTAATCATCAGTTGTGCAGAGGTTTCTTTGTGTTCTACTGGTTGGAAAATCTTCATATAACTGGGAGTCTGGTACATATTTACTAATAGCTGGTTTTAGCCACTGCTGATGGTGAGGCCTAGAAGAATTGCAACACTTAACTTTTCCAGCATTGTATATAAAGCAAACAAGATACCAATTTAAATTGGAAGTCTAATGTAAAATACGATCAAGTGTGTTCATAAAGGATGTTTTACTTTTAAGTATAGTTTCTAATCTTTTGTAATGCTTTTTTTTTTTTATACTGAGCAGTCACCAAGATGTAGAAATTTTGGAAGGGATGTAGTATTTTTGTTTTTAATAATATGATGCAGTATCCAGTTTCCATTTCTGTAGATACGCTGTTTGATGCTTAAGACTTTGAATGGGACATAGATTTGTAGTGTTTTGTTAATATTTCTGTTTACAAAAGTGTGATAGTTAAAACCAGTATTTTTTTATGGTAGCCAGAAGTTTCTTTGGAACAACTGAGATCAGATTTGCATTGCTTTAACTGTTTAGTTTTGCTAGCCTTTTGGTAAATAGTAAAAGCAGACTTAAAATAATCCATGATCTTTGTAGAAGTCCACCTTGTAAACTAATCGCGTTACTCATGAGCTAGGTATCTTTGCTAATTTTGAGTTACAGAAACCTGATGTTTCAGATTCCTCTGGAGCTCAGCGGCTCCTGGCTGATATATTGGGAAGGTTTAACTTGCCTGCCTTATATGGCAGGTATTACAATAACCCAAGGCTCAGAATGATGAGAAAAGGCAGGTGCTAAATAATGGTTTGAATTTTTGCTTTTGGTATTTTTGTTGTTTTCACTGTTTTTTCAGTGTTTGAAGTCCCAACAAGAGCAACTTATAAGTAAAAGGTTGTAGATGCAGTGGGAATAGAAAGTGTAGTAAACATGTATGCCTCTGTGTTGGTGCTATGTGGCTATATCCTGACCAAGCTTTGTGGTGTTTCTCAAGTTTAGACTTTTATCCTGAATCTTAAAAGAAAGGGTCTTGACTTTTTTTAAGTTGATTTTTTTTTTTTTTTAAATAAATGAATTGTCACATTGCTTTGACTTTCATCGGCTGCAAATTGTCTTTTGATCTCCTTAACTGCATCATGGCAATTTCGGAGCTGCACATTGTGTAACATACCAGAAGTTGGATCTTTTCCTCGTGTGAGGCTACGGGTCTGTTTTCCGAGTGTCCACTAGATGTCATTGTTGTTCTTTATTAGCAGTTTGATTTTTGTGCTTCTCATCTACTCTTCCAATAACTAAATGATTATTCTTTTATAATCAGCATTATATGTATAACTGCAATAACTTAAGTTTCTTATACGGTTGTAAACTTCCACTTTTGAGGGTATATGTGTCATTAAAGATCTATAGAAACAGGAAAATGTATAATAAGTGTATTAGTCTTATACAGTTTCTCAGGCAATATTTCTTTAGCATTTTTTACTAAACACAGGATTCTATACATAATGTATTTAGTTAAAGCCACTTCTAAATGAAAAAAGTTGTATCTTTTATAATATATTAATATGACTAATATGTTTCACGAGAGCAGTAATTCTATGCATACCACATACTCTTGCTTTTTTACTTCAAAGCTAGGATGAAAATAGGGTCGAGTTGCTTAGTAATGTGATATAATACTTTGATGGTATAATATACTAGTGACTAACTTTGTCGCCACTGTAATGTTAAATATTGCTATCAATTTTCATATTTCATAAACTGCTTGATACTCAGAATGTGTTCCTTAAATTTTCCTACAGTCCTGAAACTTTCTCTTTTCTTCAGCTCCCCTGACACATAGGCAGATTATTAAAGCAGTGTGAACTGTTGTGAGCAATTTAGAGAAATCTGCTTAATTATACAATGATTCCATTGGCTATGGGACTGATTAACTGGGTGGAAAATCCAGCTAAATCATTTTATATTTTTCCATGGAACCCTGCCCGGCTCATAGTGTCTAATGAAAGTGCTGTGATGCCTCCATGCATTTTCTTCCTAATGGTCTAATTTTCAAAACAGTGCAATGTGCTGTTAGACTCTGTTTTATCACTTATATAAGATTAGCTTAAGTTTGGGATCTAGTATGTAGACATGTCCTTTTTGGAACTTAAGATGAAATTATTTTCTGAGTAAAAGTGTGTTTTTTTCCTCTGAGAAACAAATAATTTGTACCCCATGCTACGGGTGAGAACAGCTGTCATGATCTGACAGTTTTATTCCCTTGCTCAGCTGGAGGAACTACAGTGAAGATGTATGAGTAAGCTTTCTCCTCTGACCTAAGTGCCTGTTTATCACAACTGTCATGCTTGGAGAGCAAATATTTTCTCATTCTCATTCTCAGAGGTCTCCCACATAATAGTGCAAATAGGTTGGATGGACAAGATAGTCTATAGAGGCCTTTTAGGAACTGCATCTAGACTCTTCAGTATGTGATTGAAGTTGTTAGACTTTCTCATGATATGAAAGTAACTCACCACAAAGGATGCGAGTGAAATGTTGGCTGCAAGAGATCTCTGGTCTCTTCAGATAATGCTCACCTGCTTGTTGCCTTTGTACCTCTCCAAGACATTTAGATCATCAGCAGTTCATCTTGCCGTGGAAAGATTGTCAGTTTATATTTACCTAGTAGTTTCAGTGGCTTCTGCTGTCAGTCTGTAATGTAGCGGGAGGGACTTTACACAGCAAAGCAAGACACCTGTAAACTCTTGTATTTGCCAGTTCTACACCTTTGGATATAAAAGACACTGGGAAGGTGTGGGTCAGACTTTCTGAAAATATCTACTTCTCACATTAGTTCACATCTGAGAAGCCATTGGTCTTCAATCCCAAAATTCAAGTTGCTTTAAGAGGCATAACACCTCTGGAAAGAGACAAAGTCTTATATTCTGCTGTGTTCTGTAGAGGACTCAACAACCAAATGTGACATATATGTCTTGGCTGTAGCTAGGTAAGATGCAACTGGACAGGTATAATTTTTTTTCCTATTCCAGTAGGAGTTAGTTCTTCCAGCATACTTTTTGGACTTCCTCATGATTTTTGATTTGGCGTGTTACATATTTTTCATTAGTTCAGAGACACTGGTAAGCTTTGTGATAGGATCAAACTGTTGCTAGCGCACACTGTAGCTGTGGATACTTTGCTTTTCAAACTGCTTAAGGGTGGGAGTAACCCACGTGGCAGGTAAGATGTATTAATTTTCAGGCCTACAAGGAAACGGTCAGAAATACTCTGCTGAAGGCAGGGAGAGGAAACCTCTGGCTGTGAATGTGCTTTCTTTATGTAGTGGGTCAAATTTGCAAACAGGTCATGGCTTTCTGTAATGCAGGCAAGCAAGGTATTTGCATTTGGTTTCTCTCAGAAGCCGTTCGGTCTGAAGCGATGCTGCAGGAGCACGGTAAGTCCCCTGGTTAACAGCCTGTATAGGCATGCAGTGCTCTATCGCTGGGCAGCGATGGATAGCCTGTACATAGCAAAACCACACTTTCTCACTGGAGGTCCTATGTAGCAGGTTTTGCATCAAAGAATGATGCTAAGTATTAAACATGTCTTTGGAAGAGGTCTGCTTTAACTCAGTTGCTGTACAGGATTTCAACAAGACATGGTTCTGAAGATGATTTTGAAGACTCAGGTGAAAGCCTTGTTATCTTAACACATCTTCAGTGGCGACAGTGCGAGTTCTTTCGTTCAGCTTTTTGTTGTCTTTTGCTGAATTGCTGTCTGTTTTGTTTTCAGTTAGTTGTCGAGCCCTTTTGGTCTTGGTGTTTGGTAGTCACGTGCTCCAGAGCTGTGGCAAGCACAGCAGTGGCCCCGCTGGCGGCGTGACTGAGCACCACGGACAGGGGCACTCCTTCACTGCTCCAAGAGATTCCACACTGGAGCAGAGAGCAAGCAGCCAGAGGAATGCCCAAACTGGGGAGCTTTCTGACAGGTAGTTAAAGAAATCGGACCCTACCGTAATCGTGTCACTCCTACAGTATCCATCCAGTGACTGTAGTGAAGAGGCTGGGCCTTTCTAGTCATTTTTTGAAATCCAACAGCTAGCGATCTCGGCCTGTTTTCTGTATGTGGAGTAAACTTGGATACTGTGGAACAGGGAGATGCTAACTTGTCATAGGACTGTTGCGAGCTAATGAATCAAGAAAATGTACTACTTCTGAGTCTGGCCAAACATCTCTAAGGTGCTTTTTAAACTACTTTCCTCTGAAGATGGAGTACTGAGTTGTTACTTCTTTATTTAGATTCCTGACTAAGCTTCAAGTACTTTGGTTAGAAACCATTCCTCTGTGCTCCTTCTTCAGTACAAGAAAAGATGCATTTCTGTCCCCTAATTATTCCTTGGGTTCAGAATGTCAATTAAAAATACTCAGTCTGCTTTCTGCAGACTACACTTGATGCCAAGAAAAGACAAAGTAAGATTTAGTTTTATAGAATTTCAAACTGTAGTCTTGTCTGTTTCTAGGATGCTCTGCAGGTGAGGCCATCCCATCAGCTTGTTCATTTTAATTGTTATCTTGCTGTTATGCTAGTTGGGTCTGGATTTAGTTCATCAGCATGCAGACAGTACCTGTTCTTTACATCTAACATTTTCCAGTGCTGGCAATCTGTAAAGCGGATTCCACTGCTATTGGTTAGTTATTAGGCCTTGTGATTGATGTCAAGGGTAGGAGTCAAGTTTGGGAAGCAGGGTTATTTCCATTTGACGCAGCTGGTACTCCATATTTCTGCCTTCCAGCAGAGAGGCTATTTTGTGAGTCACCAACTGTGATGTTCACATGACCTCTCTTTACAAAAGAAAGGCTAATTTAATGACATAACATTGCTGTTCCCTGCCAGTGTCAGCATCGCTGTAGATGATATGACCTGCTCATCATTCCTGTGCTTATGGAAATGAACTAATACATGCTTCGAACTGGAAATTGTGAACAGGATTGCAGTTTTGCTGCTTTTTATACCCTGGAATAGTAATACATTGGAACAGAGCTTACTATGCAATTATGAGAACTGCAGTTATGGAAACAACCTTTGGTGTATATAAGATATGTGGGTACAGATAGCAACAGCCACATTAGATCTAGAAGAATTCTGAAGAATGGGAGATTATTTTGGTTCACACATAAAATTGTTAAACATTTTTATCTTGTTCTGAAATGGCATTTTCAGATAAATAAATGTCTCTCCTGTTGGATCTTAGAGGAAAAAGAGGGGAACATTGTTTTTATGCTGTGGCATGTGTTGCATGTAAAAAGATACTTTCTTCTTGTTTTGTATCTCAGCAATCAAAATCAAATCTATGAAGGAACCTTTTCTTGCCACAGAGGGAGTCAATTAGGCAAGAGTACGTTAGAGAGGCCCTAGTATTTTTAATACTGTCAGTCTGACTTTATTTTCTGAAGCAGAGGAAGAGCAATGTGAAAGAAAGTGGCAATAGCTCCACGGAAGGCAGGAACTTGATGAAGTACAGAGCTTTCCTCGAGGGAACTCAAGTATATAGAGGTGAGGAACTGATTGAAGCACAAAATATTACATATATTTAAAAGCCTTGCTTGGAATTATAACCTTTTTAATGATTATTCAATCTAAGTTCCATCATGGAAAAGGAATTAGAAAGTGTGTATTTTTCATGTAAAAGTGAACGAGTTTCTCTCTCCACTGCCAATGAGAAAAGATAACTTAGAATCGATTTGACACTAAACATTATGTTATGCTGTGTAATACCTATTTTGTAGTGAGTGTTTGATTACATGGTTTCATCTCGTTGCTGTGCATGAATTTCCAGTAGGAGGATGTGAAGAGATTTCTTGAAAAGCGTGTTCGTCATATATGTATGCTGTAAAAATCTTTCTGGTATGGATGGCATAAAACTTCAGATGGAAAAAAAAAGTGTGTTATCAATGCAGGAAAACCATCCCCCAACATGATGGGGGAATTTTTAGTCTTTAATGCAAGCTTCCCCTAGTGTATTCTAATTACAGTACTAGAAACAAATTCCAGTCATTTCTCTGGTGGACAGGAGCAGGTTGCAGATAGTGTGTAAGAGCGTGACATACTTGAACTTTTTGTATTAGTATTTTTGTAAAAAGTAGGGTTAGAACTGTGACCTTATACCAAGTATAGAACAGTGTAGGAAACCAACTGCAAATTTAGATGGATGTTTCTCCAACACTCTTTTGAAGCATGGAGAGTGATAATACTGTTGTAGAGTAGTAACAGTACTAATCATCTTGTAGAAAGGTGAAGTGATTTATTTGTAGTCTGTGGAGATGATCTGTGCTGTTGAACCAATATCCCAAGTCAAAGTCCACATTGGGTTGTGTCCAGTTTATACCTGATGGATTGAAACTTTTAATTTTGATGTTCACTGATAGCAGGTTGTGAATGACTGACATTTTTGTTCTGTCTAGAATGGCCTGGTTTGCACTGATGTAATTTATATCTACCTAAAACCAAGGTGAAGCACCGTACACACTTATGTATAAAGCTGCTTCTTCAGTTAAGTCAAAATAAAGCACTCTCCAGTCCTTAAAACCTATTGTTCCCATTTGTGCATCAATTTGTTATACTAACTCAACTTTTCTTGGAACATTTTTCAGAAAAAGTGTTTGTTTTCAGTGGTGCTTTAATATTGATTAAATAGCTTTTAGAGATTTAATATACTGTGTTAATATACTTCTGTGTTCACCAAGTTTATTGCCTATGGAATCCATGTTTCCTTATTGATTATCTCCTGTACTATAGACTTCCCAGATGGTTTCAGGAGGCTTTTCAGTTTTTGTAGTATTTGTGTAATACCCAAAGTAGTAGAATATAGCTGTGAAAGATTTCTGATTTTTCCATTATAGTTTCTTACTTTATTTATATATCTGAAGGATTTGTTCAGAGAATTCTTGAATAATGAATAACAGTGCACACTAGCTGCTTTACCATTCCTAATTAGTAAAAATGAAGACTCTCTTCTTTGCAAGAAGATTTTGTATGAAGGACGAAGGGAGTACATGTATGTTTTAATACAAGTTCTGTGAGACTATGGTCTGTCATTTTTCCTCTTCAGGCATTTTGTCAGTGGCATGGCTGTGCTGCTGACCTACAAAAATTTTAGCTAGAGCTGTAGAATAGTCCTCTTTTTTTAAAAAAAAAAAAAAAAAAAAAAGTTTTTAAACTCTATCAGCTTCTGCAGATAATTTCTTCCCCCCACCCCTGTGCTTCTGGCTTTTGTGAAAGCATTTTATGTAGCCTTTAACCCCTAGTGCTACATATAGCATCTCTGTTTCTTTTAAACCATGACTTTTTTTAATGTCTGGATAGAGCAGAGATGCTGAGCTGTCTCTGACAGCATTACCAAATTTTTGGAGCTCCTAGAGGGATGAATAAAATGTCCCTTGGCTCTTATGAATTTGTCCAAATATGTATATTTAGGTACAATAGATCATATATTTAAAACAGTAGCGCCCCCCCGCTTTTTCTCCCTGATTCAAGTTGTAATCACTTATGTACTATCAGGCTGAGGGAAGAAAAGCACGTTTTTCTTTTACATGCCCTAAATGTAGTGAAAATCCCTGTGGACGGTCGTGTTTACAAGGGAAACTGTCTGCATTCAATTGTGGGTTATAAAAGTGCTTTCTTGAATAAATACACTGAGCTATCGGACAGAACAACCAATAGTTCCTTGGATTAATTGACCTCGTCAGTAGAATAGAAACACTTGCAAATAAAATTCCCATTGCCAGCAAAGTTGCAACTGAAAACCCCTGAAGAAACTGTGTATATCCTCTAACTATCTTGGAATGCAATGATTCAAGCAGCAGACATGTGCAGTGGGGGGGTAGGAAGGGGGAATCATTAACGAAGAAAGTTTTATATCCCAGCATTTTTCAGTGATCTTTTTTGTAGCATGAGGTTATATTCCGAAAATCATTAATTAGCTCACTTGCCATATTCAGAGTTATGTTTCCTAACAATTGCTATTACTTTTACCATATCTCAGGTCCCCTTGTATTATTTGTTTTGCTTTTATTATAATGTACCCTTTTCAGAAAAGGCAAAGATGTTTGGCTAGTAACTGCAGCATGTTGTAATGAGGGTGGAGTATGTTTGTCATTCTACAGCAGTGGCTGACTTACATGAATGCCAGTGTCTATAACCACACATACTGCGGCAGTTTATCTTTTTTAATATATTAAAATTGTGTAACAATAGAAAAGAATCACAGTAAATAACAGAAGATCTGGTCTTCCAATTAAAAGCGTGATGGAACCATTTTTTACTTTACCAATGATGAATCATGGATCTTCTTATTAAAAAAAGGAAAACATTTCACTTCAGAAATAAATCTTCACAAATGAATTAGTCATATATCAGACATTTCCTTTTAAAATGTTGGATAATGTCACACAGGTGGAAGTACTGCTAAAAAAAAAGTGACAGTGCAAGACATAACAGGCTTCACTGTGTGCTATAAAAACATGATTTTATTTTGGTTAGAAAACAAAACAGGAAAAATTGCATTTGGAAAAAAGTTTGAAAAACAGTCTAGCTAGCTGCTAAATAAACTTCAGAGATGAAGGTTTAAAAAAAGCATCAAGATTTGTAAAAGGGGGGGGGGATAGTGTATTTCACCTTAAGTAAGGGACAATGTGTAATAAGGGATTTTGTGGTTTTACAGCTCGGTGCATGTGTTTGAAAGCTGTTCTCTCAGCAACGTGGGTGGCAGGTTATGCTACCATATAATGTATTGTAGTTGGCTCTCCACACTTGTCAGGGTTAGCGTTCAACCATTCGGAAAATTTTCCCATTGTTCTATCATGTGAACCAAGGCTAGTGTTGAATTCCCAATAACCTTCTGCAGGAAAAAGAGGTTTAATTAGAAAGTTTGAAATTTGATTACTTCTGTTATTGTTTTAATATACTTCTCTCTAATTTAGGTGCTTATCTGCAAATGCAATCAAGTTTTTCTCAGAAAGATGAAAAACAAGCTTAACGCTGTCCTGCAGTTGCTTCAACACTTTTAAAAGAAAACTTGTGTACTCAATTCTGTCTTTCTTCAGCATTAACACTCGATTTCCATCTTAAACATGTTTGCTTTAGATGGATCATAGCTTTTGGCAGCTACTGCATTTTTAGCAAATAATACTGTTTCTAGTAAGAGTTGCAGAAAAAAAAAACTTTGTGTGAGGTCCTTTTAAGCTGAACCTTGGGAATGTTATGTTATTTCTGTATTTTCCCTTCTTTTGTGCTTCTTCTCTATTTGTGTCATGGTTATAAATTACATCGTTTGAACTAGGGAATTAAAAACATTTTATTTTGTGATTCCTGTAATTTAAAAAAAGAGAATGTTTGTTTTATGTGTTTTTTTTTTTTTTTTTCTTTTTACCTGTTATTTCAGAGGCTGGCACACAGAGAAATAAGCAATTATGGTATTGAAATTCCATTGTGCCAGCACCTCCAGGGCATAATCCAAAAAACCCAGAAAAATCGCCTGCTGGGTTGTATGCAGTATGCTTGTGTGAACATCAGTGTCTGCTGTTCACACATCATTTTTTACTGAAAGTTCCTGTTGGAATAAAGGTTCTGTGTTTGGAGAGTGCACTGGGATATTTGTTGGTCAATGGTTTTGCAAAATTTGTAGGGATTTCTAATTACAGTTTACGGATGTAGGCTAGCTAGATACTTCTGAAGCATTAATGATTATCTGCAAGAAGTAAGAGAAGCAAGCAGAGATTTGGGATCGGCCACATAAAAAACTGTATCAAAGAGGAGCTCAATGCTCTTCCCTTCGATTAAGCATTCTGCTTGAAGACTCGGCATCGGAGTGAGGAACAGGGTGGGTGGGTGGAGGGGGAGATGATTGCATGAAAGAAGAGACTCAAATACTTAGTTTCCCTACCTCGGTATTTTAACCCCCTTCTCCTCCTTCCCTCCCCTTTTTAATGCAAACATGTTGTCAAGTTGTCATTTTAGAACAGTACAAGTGCATCCGCATTACAGTTTATACTGAGTTTCAGGCTCATCTAGGATGTCTTTGTGGTGCTCAATCAGATCACCCCTCAGTCGATCAGAATTAATTTCAGCTGTAGTTTACAGAACATGTGTAATACTATTCACTTGCAAGCCGTAGCATGTAGCAACATCTAATTTCTCATTTGTTTTTAATCTCCCCGCACTTGAGCGTATTGTTGGAGACCCTGATAGGCAAACTGTTTAATGCAGGGACAGATGATTACAGTTTCTAGTCTTTTGCTAGATTTATAAAAGCTGAGAGAAAAGGAAATTATTCTAAATCAGATTATAAGGTTCAAGCTAGGTAAAGTGTGATAGTTTACTTTGATACTTAAGATAATTATCTATTTATCTGACTGAGTAAACACTGCTAAAGTCCTTCTACTAGTATTGCCAGTGGCAAGTGATGTCAGTGCATGCTTGCCAGTAGAGAAATCATGCTTTTGGTTCTCTCTCTAAAAAAAGTATTAGATTGACTTCACTTGTGGGTTTTTTTGGTTCCTGCACCCCTCAACTGTGGTTAAGATCATGTCGTATGACCACAGAACTATATATACATATGCCTTTTTCCTTTGGCATAGTAATTGCAAAAATGTATGTCTCTGCTTACTTTATCAGTATGGCAATGGGCTAGTTCTTAGCTATACATTATGAATTTCTGTTTCAGATTAAAGGAGAATGCTTTTCCACTCGGGTGTGGTCTTCTATGTTAAACAGCAAATTACTTAAAAGTTTATATTGCTGGTTTTGTAACTTCTTGCAAACAAATGTGCTACAGTCCATTGAAGAAATTAGGTCAACAGGTTTTGGGCACAGAATTTTTTTTTTTTTGATCATGGACAAGGGGAGTGCCTGCACTCTGGATTTCCTTATAGTGTTAATTGCTGTAACAACATCATGCATCTCTTATAGTTCTCCTTTCTTGTGAAGATTTGAAGGGAAGCGTTTGGTAACAATTTTAATTGCGTGTATCTCCAAGGGGAATTTGCTGTGTGGATTGTCAGTTAGGATTTTTCTTGGATGTTTGAAGAGGCTCCTGATCACATAAGACTTCAAGGTCTGAGCTAAGGAAAGTTGAAAATCTTTTTCTTTGTTTGCCTGCTGTATCACTTATTGGCTTTTGGGGAAGTGCAGGGGGGAAGTGATGAGTATTCTGGGAGGAATCCAGACACCTGACTTTACCAGTTATTTAGCAGAGCAGGGAGGTAGGTGCCATTGAAGAAACTGTCTGGGCCAAGGGACTTTTCTTTAATCTCTAAAGAGCAGTATGCTAGGGACAAAGTCTTGGAGAAGAGCTTTCTGATCTCAGCAGACCTGTATTTGAAAAGGAAATGATGTTTTTCTATGATAAAATTCCTGGATACTGCATGGAAACTGTTTAATAGAGGGCTGTTTACTTACCTCCTCTCCTTTTTCTTCTTCCCCTAACCACATTCTACAACCATGCTCTTTCCCATCCTTGAAGTTCCCCAGACCTGAGAAATCCAGAGTTACCTGCTCTGTTTTTTGGATCCCATGTGTCAAAGAACATCGTGGCAGTACAATACTGAATGCCAGCATCTTCCTTGAAAGATTAAAACCAAGTTGTCTTGTGTCAAAGATGATAGTAAGAAATTGCTTGCTCACCCCTGCTTTTCTCTTTCTGGAGAGGTTGCTAGCCAGTTGGAAATATCTTGGAGTGGCATTTGAGCTATTTTTTCCCCACAAACTGAATCAGAATTGGGAGGATAAAGTCAGTGAATTATATATAATCAGCTTTGATTTACCTGTGTGTTTTCACAGACTTAATTGTGGAAAGTAATCCTTAGAGGGAGTACTCATTAATTTCAAACACTGAGAAGTGCTAAATACCTGCAGAAAGGTCAAATCAGAGATTGATTCTGATCCCTCTGGGTGCTACTCCTACCACACCATTAAAATCCTTCAAGGAGTAAATCCATCAGTTGACATTTAATTTGGGTTAAGCATAAGAAAAGAAGATAAAAAAGGAATGGGAACTTTTTAAGTTACCCAAGAACTAAGAAAGTCTTGTGCTGTCATCTCACTCAACTGATGCTGGTCAGCTGCTACACTACACCTTATTGTCTGTATCACTTAAGCAACTTGAAGGCAACAGCAGCTGGGAACATCCTGTGATTATCTTAACCACTCTTCTTTAACAGTTTAGTAGTGAGGTGGGGGGAGGAAGTGGCCCCAGTGTAGAAATTAGGAGCCAGCTGCTCCACTGCTTACTATTTTCTGGCCTATGTGTGGCTTCCGTGTTGTAAGTATCTTTATTTGCATCAGTACAAATTCAGTCAGATTTAACTGTTTGTAGTAGGTGTTGCCTTGTGGCTAAGTTAGCAGGTGCTTCTACTAAGTAAGATTTAAAAAAAAAACCCCAAAACCAAATCCATAAAATGCACTGGATACACCCTACTTATTCAGGCCAGCACCAAAACAAACAACAAAAAATTTCCATACGTTCATAAGCAGTGTTAGCATGCAAAAATAGTAGTAAGAATATATTATTCCGTATCTCTAAAAATTAAGACAGACTTTTTTGTCAGATAAAAGTAGATGAACAAATCATTTGTTCATCAAAGTAGATGCATTTCATGTAGGAATATGAGGGGGTGTTTATCATGAAAGTCATTAAGTAATTCTTTTTTATAATTTCTGCAGCTCAACATTTTAGTGGAGAACTGAGATTGTTGTGTCACTAAAAGTAGTAAATGGAAAGGAATGCTGTTCACATGACAAGTCAAAGCCATTCTTGAGGTTCAGAAGAAAATGTTTCAGATATCTGTCACTTGCCAGGTAACAAATATAGAGTTCTTCAGTAGGCAATTCAGTTGCTTGAGCTGTCATCATGACAATCCTTTCTAGAGTTAGGTCTTGCTCCCTCAATTGATGAAATGTTATTTTGGTCAGGGATCATGTGTCTGCTAGGAGCTTTGAGGAGGACATTGCTAGACAGTGTCTACAGCATATTTGCTAAAATTTCAGAGGTGGGAAGGGAATTAAATTTGGTTTTATCCTGTTTCTTATCTCAAGTAGTGCGTGGAAAAGTTTCTATAGATCTGAAGTATAATTTATTTCTTTCGAAGGACTGTTCTCCATCTTATTCTGTCATAAGATAACCGAGACCATGCATCTGAATCGGAAAAATCTTTCCCAGTATTTTCCCATTTTCTTCAGGAACACACAAGACAGAGTGGAATAAGAATAATAATGTAGCATGTATGTCTGGCTTGAGTGCCTGTCCGCCTGTCCTCTTTAGCCTTCCTTGTCCAATTCCTAAACTAGGTTTGTCTCAACGCTTCTATTTTATTTCAGACTGAATTCTGGAACGTTTTATGTCTTATGTTAAAGGAATGTTAACAAATACAGTTTTTATTGAGGCTTTTTATGAACGCTGTTTTCTGTCTTTGAGTGAACCATGAGAGTCTATCCCCTAATACTTACTATGCTCCATTTTTAAAAAAACTGGTTTTGCCCACTGTATCTGTATCTGTCAAAGGTCAAGTTCAACTGTGTGTATGAAGGATTTTTTGGGTAATTTCTACTAGCGAATGCAGAAAATCCTGGTTTGTTTGTCTTATGTTGAGACTCATTTATTACTTCTTAGCAAGATGATGTTACTGAGGATAACTAGTAAGGTTAAATCAAGTCATGTTTTATTTTTCCATTGTTGCAAAAAGAGTTGCAGTTCCATAGCAGGAGAAATGATTCAGTAAAATTTTCAAGTAGGCTTCCCTCTGTTTGAAGAGGTCTGTTGTGACTGACAGTCACCATGTTTAATGGAGAGGTTTTCATAAATCAGCTTTTGGTAAATTGAGTAGTGCTGGGGTAAGAACTTCTATTGTAGAATTATTGGATTTTCTGCTTTTTATTTATGCTGTCTGTCACGAAGAGATAAAGATTTACTCACATAGCAGAATTAAATTAAGCAGAGGAGCACATCTACCCACAGGACTTCAAGATACACAGTAAGTACATAGTCTTGTAATCCAATTCCATCAACTTGTTACTGACTTCACATCTCTAAGCAGTAAGACGATATCCAACAGTTGCTATAGATTTAGGACCTAGTAGGCCTATCGGTAAGCAAGTTTTCAATTATGTGATTCTCATGTTTTGTTTTATTCTGCTGCCCTCTCATTCTTCAGGAGCATACATGATATAATTTTATTTCAGTTCTCATACACTTTATGCTGAAGAGCTGATATTCTTACATCTGTTGAATGTAGCATTAAGGCTGTTCCAGACTGCTGTTTACAGTAGACATGCTGTTGCAGTCATTAGCCTAACACTGTATAGCTCCATCTGGTTATCTTTTTGAACTATATGTTCTTGGAGTGAATGATGACTTGAGGAATCTTTGACTCCTAGAAAGAAGTCAAGAAATGCAATTCACCTAGATTGAGAGGAGCAGAGTCTGAGCTTCACGTTAAACAGTGAAACATAGCTTTGCATTTTTCTGGACACACTTAGATATGGATTTGTAAGAAAGCACAAGCAAAAGGTAAAATTTCTACTGCATTTATTCCAGTACATTAAAGAAAAAGAAATTGTGTGTAGATGTAAAATTAAATGCTTCCATTGGGCAACAGTCCTGATTCCAGCTTTGCAAATTTATGAAAGTGTATTCTGGCTCATATAAAACTACCCAGCTGAACCTCTGACAGATATACTCCTACTTCTTCTCTTTCAAAGTTCATTCGTAAGGAAATATGTCTCCAGTGAGACATGTTTATGAATTTGGGATGATTCTCAGATGAGGCATTGCATTTTAAATTTATGCAAATAGTTTTCACAACAGTCTCTTGCATTTGTTTCCAATGAGTAAATATTCCTTGAGTTGAGCATTACATCTGCTCCTGATCCTGTGAAATGTTACTCTGCATTTGTTTATTGAAATCTGGCATGCTATAATGAACTTGAGTAATGTTACACTTAACGGGTTTTGACCCACTTGCCTTTACCGAGTGTCTGCATCCACAGAGTCCTTAAACATTTTTGCATCTGGATTACTTGTTTGTATACTAATACTTCTGCAGGATTTGGGGATTATTTACATAGTTTCAGGGTCTTTAAATTCCTTTATTTTAGGAGAGACGACCCTTTTTCATTCTGTACTTGCTCAGAAACAATTCATTCCTGTGGAACCAGGAGAAACCCTTTCACTTAACCCCACTGATTTTGTGTCTTACAAAGCCACAACTTGTCCTGTTGTTGGTAAAGATCAAGTAGGATTTTGTTAGCACTCTATAATTTATTGTAGTCTTTCTCTAACAATTAAAATCACTCGGGAACTACATTTTCCTGTAACAGATAAAATGTTAGACCCACGCAGTTTTGTGGGCCCCTCTTTTTGTGGGCCTCTCTTTGTGTGGAAGATCAGAAATCTAGCTCACCCCAATGTATAATAAGAGTCCTTTTCAGTGAGCAGAATTTTTTTTCTTTTGATTTAGATGTACTTTCTTCCCCTCACCTAAGCTAGCAACTGCTACTTAGTACTACTGACTTCTTAAAAAATCTTGTGCTAATCATATTTTCTTATATTTATTCACTTCCCATATTTTCTGAAGCATTCCAGCATTCTCTGGAATGCAAAAGTGCAAGGCATGAAGTGTAATCACTAGGCTATCTCCTCTAAGTTATTCAAGATGATTTGATATAGGATTAACTCAGTGTGGCTGGTTTTCAGACACTTAAATCTTTAATATTCATTGCATAATCTGATTTTTTTTCAAATACTTTCGTTGTATAATTTAACTGTAGCTATGTCTAGACATATTTCCTGGATATGGCTAAACAATTTTGAAGGTAAATTATGAGCTGATTTTTTTTCCCCACTTTCACACAAACATAGTATCATTCAATTATATATGTTAGAACAAATGGGAACTGCAGACATTAGAAGTACAGTTTTCATCCATTTTGCAAACCCTTGCACCTTTGTAAGATTAGTTATTTCCCAGTAGTGTTTTCAGTCACTTCCATTTGCAATAAATTTGTGCAGTGCATCCATACGGTCCGCTTATATTGTTTGTGCTTGTACCCAGCAGTTCTGGTTTGGAAAAATTGATAGGACCTCTTCCTTCATGCTCTTCTACCTCCAGTTTTCCGATATCATAATTCTGTTTGCCTTGAGGTCATCTTGTATAAGGCCATGGTTTAACAAGTAACTATTGTAGGATTTTTCTTTTAAAGCACTCATTTCTTTACTTACAGGAAATTCTGCTTATTCTCTCCTTTCTTGTAGGATTCTGTGGTGTTCTGTTACCTTTGATAAGAGGCAGCTGCTGATATTAACACTTTATCCCCTTCTTCAGTCAGCAGTCCCATTCATAATGTAGTTTCACCTGAACTTCAAAGGGAGGAGGGGTTATATATTTTCTGACTACTTTGTAGCATGTTCCACTGCTCTTGTTAAATCTATTTTCTGTTCTCTTTGTATAGCTCTCTGCTCTTCACTTTCTGCTCTCATACTTCATGGTTTCCCCTACCTTTCTTCAGTAGGTGACTGAAGTGCTACAGGCTTCCCTGAGAGCACCTGACTCACCTGGAAAGTGTAGGAGATGATGTCCTTATTTTGAATGGATGCTGCTTTGAAGAGGGATTAAGGGTTTTAGATCTTTGTACAGGAATTAGAAAATCACAGAGTTTTTCAGTGCTTTTGGTGGGGAGGGAACTCAAATTCATGACTATGATAAGAATTTAATTAAAAGGGCTAGTTTAAGTAATTTTTAAGAACTTTTGTGCCCTGTTTGTGGGGTGGTTTTTTTTGTTATGAAAACCTTAGTGCACATGCTTAACCAGATGGGTGATTTTGAGACTTCTTGACTATTTTGTGTTTTGTGTTGTGACTATAAAGTTTGAATGCCAATATTGCCATTTGTTGGAATGAACTTGGAAAATTGTAGGGGTTTTTCTTTTGTTGTGTTTGACACTTTTTTTTGGTGTAAAGCAGTCTCCCTGCTTTTTCCCTGTCTTCTGATCAGATAAAAATTACTGGAAGAGTTTTCAAAGAAACAGTGCTATGAATTGCATTTGCGACGTTTATGCCAGTGCTTGCTCCATTTTTACAACAGTTGATGCTTTAAACATGTAATTCTTAGAGAATCTTCTGGTTTTATTCTGTATAGTCACACAGCATACCAAAAATTACTTGTTGGTCATCATCTGCTGGACTCCTGCCTAGTGGAATACTTACCTGTTACTTGGTGTATGTGGGGGTATCCTTCTTGGTTATTTGTCCATAAAATGAAAAAACATTGTTGTGAGATAAGCTTTTATGATTTGAAGTGCTTCCCAGAATGTTTGATTTCACTAAATGAGTTTTACACTTCTTTCTAAATGTGCAGTGTTGGCTATATATTTTCTAATAATTTTTGTGGTGTTTTTTAAATGTACAGTTTCCTTTCTCCCATCTGCATCTATAATAATCTGAGCTACTGATAATTTCAGTTGGATAGTACCCTGTTTTTTAAAAAAAATAATCCTTCATCCCCCTTCCAGAATGCTGGAATTTTGTTAAGTTTAAAGACTTACAACAAACCATAGCTTTTTTATTATCAATTTTTAGACTGGACTGTCCAGATGCAGTCTGTTCCAGTGTGTCTGCAGCTTAGACTTCAAACAACTTAGGTACCAGAAGCAGGCAAACTGAAGCAGAAAGTTTGTTTTGGGCTGCATTACCTATTTTTGACACTGTCAGCCAGGCCACCACTCTAGAGCATAAGCTCAAGAATTTTTTTGTTGGTGTTTCTGCTTCAGCGTACAGTCTGCCAAGCGCAAGGGAAGTAACTGAGATTCACACTGGAGCCAAGTGTCTGTAGGTCTGAAGGATTTCCCCTGATAACCAGGAGTTTTCTCAAAGTTTTAACAGCAGTGCACCTGCAGAGGGATGGTGTTCCCATCTATTGTGACAGCTGGTCAATGAGATGTAGGCTCCGGCAGGAGAACGCGAATGAGCTTAGGATATGTTTGCCTTTGTTTCCTCCACTCTTGACTGATCCTTAAATGAATTATGAAAACCATTTTTTATTAAATTAGAGATCCAAAATTTCACAGCTGTTATGAATGACTTCAGCTGGAGACAGTATTTCTTCTGGAGCAACAGGTTCCTGTTAAGATGGAATCTGTTTTAGCGGAAACCAAACTAAACTTAGATGGCTTCCTGCTGTGGGTTGAAGGTTTGCTTTGGGATTTTAGGCCTTATTCATTCATATACATGCACATATGAAACTCCGTGATAGACTGCATCGTCACTCTATATTTGCTGATTTGATCATTCTGCTTTCCAAAGGGACACGAAGAAGGTTTTTGTATTTTTCTTAAGTTGCAGTGGATAGGATGGCTGGCACTTAAAACATACACAGACAAGGCAGGCCTTCTGTAATGAGATTTTTATTTATGGATGTGTCAAATAAAAACTCTATCATGTGAAATTTCAAGTGAGCTCACTCAACAAAAAAATAGGATTTTAAAAATGTGGGACTTGAAAGCAGACTGTCCAACCCTATTTAACACTTTCAGCTTTCTCTGAAACATGTATGTATCTTGAGACATAATTTAGTAATGAATTTTGAACTGCTTGTGCATTGTTCCTCACAGAACATATTAAAAAACATATATACATGGCACAACAAATGTGAAAACAGCGTAAACAGTGTTCCTTTCTTTCCAGAGATACAGACTTTCCTAGGAAACCATCTGTGACAAACTCTTGATGGTTTCTGCAGATACATTTTTCTAGAATGAAGAGTTGTTTTCACCCAAATTCTAGAGGATGAAGTATTCAAAGATTGTCTTTTTTTTTTCCTTCTTGCACTTTTCCTGCCACCCAGAGATAGGCAGACAATATTTCCAGAAATGACAATTGAGTAAGACAGTTTTGGCTGACAACCCCGTGTAGCTGAGCATTTGGCAGGCTGTTAATTTGTGTCTGGGGCTGCATGTACCTGACAGTACACGTGTTACCAGTTGTGCGAGCAGCTGTGATAGTGGGTGCGATGGGCAGGGCGGTGGTGGCTTAAGTACCACGGACAGGGGCCCGTCCATGTCTGCCCGGACCAGCCTTCTCTCAACCTGGGGCACTTCCACCAAAGGGGCTTCATCTGTCAGGAGGTTCTTCCGTGGGCAGTTCAACAAAGCCTTGACCCTCTTGTAGGCATCGGTATTTATGATTCTTTAGCATTTGATAATATTGAAGCAGCTGTTTTTCCTGTGAGTCCATGTCATAAAATTCTTGGGAGTTCCATGGCATGTGCAATTGTACCCCATTTTACAATAGTCCCATGTGTATACTTACTCACCAGAGATTCCCCTCATGTCTAAGACTTAACTGTTGTCCTCTTACATGCACCTCATCTGATTGAGAAGATTTCAAAGACAAACTATGACAGCGGTAGTAATGCAAAACCTGTCTTTCCCCATTTAACACTTAATGGATTAAATTTCAATGTCTTATTCTTCCGAAGTTTATTCCTGTTGTAGTATTGAATTTTTTCCTGAATCAGTGAAGTACATGTGGGAGGAGATGGCATGGTTTGATCAGCAGAATCAAATCAGATGGTTCCTTGATTATTCTTTTTTTTACCATATGGGGCAATTCTAATCAGGACAGCTCATTCTAAAGAATATCAAAATGGCCCAGTCAATGAAACAGTTTCACGAGTTGGCTGGTGAATCACTTCTGCTCATGATAGCTCAGTTGGTATAATCTGCTTCAGAAACACATCTGGTTTTGTGATCTACAAGGTGATAGAACCCAGTGACCTTGTTCAACGTGTTGTACTGCTCATGTAATCGAATCATGAAATGTAGAAAGGCGGTATAAGAATCTCTGAGCATCATAGATTCTACTCCTTGGCCCCCCATGCAAGGAGGATAGGGCTTGCTGGTTACCCACCCAGAGAATCTATCCATGCACTTTTGTAGAGCAGCTGTTTACTTACAGTAACTGTGATGCTAGGGGGTGTTGTAGTTTAGCTGCTATGATTGAGCCTGTGTTAAGCACAAGCATGTAGGTGTTACAAGAGAATGAGAATGGATCAAAACTGGTTTTTATGTAGGGGACCACAGGATAGTATGGGACTTACACATGACACTGTTTTGTAGAATTCCGGTTCTTCAAACGTATTTTGTGTGTTCCTGAGGATGATGGGATGAGGGAATGCCCACTGTCAATTCTGTATCACAGTTCCTTCTGGATAGCCATGACAAATACTGATATTCAGGTTGATAATGAGGGCTGGGGGAGAGAGGAGGGGTGTTGTTTGATTAAATTTTAGATATGACTTCAGACAGGTTTGTCAATAGGTTGTTCGGGGGTTTTTTTGCATTGTATCAGTGATCTGTCTGCAGATACCCACCCATCCATCCCTCCAGTTGCATGAGTTGTATAAAAGCTACTTGCAAGTTTTCAGTGGTATCTGTGTAGAAGCATTGTATTTCTAGTTTCAAGCATTGTATTTCTAGTTTCAGGCATTACACCAGTCTCCAACTTAATGGGTTTATGTTATTGACCACATTTAAAAAAAAATATATATTTTCTGGTTTGAATCTTTTTTGCACATCAGTCTGTGGATCCTTCACAATTTGTCAAGTGTATTTAAAACTTGACTGATCATATTTTAAAGGATGAGATCCTCACAGTGGTGTAACACTGTCTTAGTTGTTTCCTTCCCTATCAGAGGCTATAGCTCAATTTTTTTTTTATGCCTGCCTTTTACCAGGTGTTCCCAGTGAAAGATCTTCAAAATGATGGTGAGCTGCTTCTGCTTGATATAATAAAGCAAAGCGTCATTTTACAGAGCTTTTTTTAAAGAATATTTAATTTTTGCAAGAGTTCTTACCACTTCATTCACCAGTTCAGAAATGAGTGAAATGAAGACAAGCTATGGGTGATTCTGAACATAGATACTCTGTCACTTACAAGCAGTTTAATTGCATAAACTGAATCGGCACACTTGATTATTTGTACGGGTACAAATGATTGAGAGAAACTTGGCAAGATGTGTTGAAAACTGATCTGTGCAAAATTAAGTCAAATTTAGTGCATTCATGAAAACCTGGCCTAATATATTTTGTCATTTTTCATAGTGTTTCCCTGTTAGGTTGAGTCGATTGAACACTTCTCTAGTATGTTTTCAGGGTCTCTGTGGTCTAGTTGATCTCTCTGCTACCTCTAGACTCGGATACATATTCTGTGACAAATATTTATTTTGGTAATCTGTATCTTCAAACTTTACTTACTCTTTCTAGCTTGGCTTGTGTATTTAGTTGTCTTTATTTTAATTGGATACAACTTGCTAACACCTGGGCATTGGTTAATATTTTACTGTTTTAATCTGGAGCAGAATAGTCTGAAGAAGGAGGTTCTATAAAACTTTTTCAAGGATCTTTTTGACCTTCCCCCAAGTTATTTCTTTCAGTTAATTTGAACAAGAGCTTATGTATGATAGATATTTTTAGTATTTACAGGTTTTGCTGCTTATTCTTACTCTTTCGGTGCTTAATATATCTTATTCTGCAACTAGTCCCCTGCCTGCCTAAATCTTCCTGATGGGTGGACTCTTGAATCTTCCTGAGGGATGGACTGCGCTCCTCTAGACTCTTCAGGAACTGCTGTTTGGAAGAATGGAAAACTTCTCTTAGCTAATGGACTGAAGTTAGATTTCTTGACCATTTAAGGAAGTGACTGATTAAGACCACAGAGACACCTCCTTAGGTGGTCGTTGCTTCGTTAGAGCAAAGAAGTGCGCTTTTCACAGTGGGTCCTTTGAGCGTGTTTCTGTGTTTCTTGTTAAGCTGCTAATGTGGTGTCCCTTCTTTGACTCACTTGGAACTTGCGAAGTTTCTTTTGGACATGCTTCATTTTTCTGCTGGAACTGGTGCATCACTGCTATTAACTGGTTTTCTTCCTTCCTAAGTGAAGTGATGGCTGAAGCCCAAGCTCTGCTACTTCATGTGTTGACAGTTCCAATACTTGGAATTAGGCAGAGGCCTACTGATTCTGAATCCTGGTAACTATATGGTAGGACATGGCAGTTATGGAAAGAGAAATTTGGAGATTTAGCTAGCCTTCTTTCTCCTTGCCAGTTGTGAAAACATATTTGGATAGCTGTAAAAAATGGCTAAACAGGGGAAAACCTTTCCCTTATTTGATCAGATAGCTTGGAGAAAGCCTGTGCATTGATAAATACTTCATTTCTGAAAATAACATTTATTTTCCCTGGAACTTATTCTTCCAAGCAGATTATAAAACTACATTATTTATTGAGAACACCTGTTTTGAAAAGCTTAGTGTTTTTTATATAACTGTATGGCAATAATTAATTAAGCACATAGGCAATATTTGTGAACAAAAGTCTAGCCACTATTCATTTCAAAGGTGTCTTAAGTCATTACAATAAAAAGAAGCAAGTTTAACAGCTTTATGAGGGAAGTAGGAGTAGACTCAAATGCTGTTTGGTTTCACAGCCTGTTATGGGGACAGCCACTAGAAATACGTGTTGCCATTTAGATCTAGTAGTACAGATGATGAAATGGAAATGTGATGAGGTACCAACATCTCAGAATTATGTTGTATCATGCTGAAGCTGTGGTGGCAGTGGTAGTTCTTAGGTTTCTGTCAGTAGATCTGTGCAGAAGAGGATTTTTTTTTTTTTTTTTTTCTTCAGGGTAAGCAAACAGACTGCTTTTACTTCCTAGATATGCACAGAAAAACTTATTCCACTGAAATCTGGGAGCCCTGTCTAGGCTCCAGATGTGTTTGTAATGACCCTGAATATGAAACTACTTACAGTGGTGTTTTTCCTTTCTGTATTTTCACAAAAGATATCTCCACAGGGCAACAAAAAACATGCATTGTTTCAAGGATGTTAGCCTACTGTAAATATAGCAAACAACTTGGGTTGGGTTT
The DNA here is from genome assembly GCF_965140245.1 of Athene noctua. Lineage (NCBI taxonomy): Eukaryota > Metazoa > Chordata > Aves > Strigiformes > Strigidae > Athene > Athene noctua. Next base: position 35,967,275 of record NC_134040.1, read on the forward strand.
ATAAGCCTAGCAGAAGTAGCAGTTTGAGTTATATGCCACTTTGAAGACACCACGGAATATCACTGAGTATAGAAAAGAGGTCAATATTTAATTTAATTAGGATTAAGTACAATAGAAAAGCCTTCTTTGGTTGAATGATTTCCTAGTCTACAAGGAGGCCAGCAACACCAGTGTAGAACAAGTTTCCTCTTAAAACCTCTGGTCTTGTGTTCAGTCATCTTTTTGAAGTGTAGCCTCAAGTTGCTTTGGCCTTGATTTTTTTTTTTTTTTTTTTTTTTTTTTAAAAATTTGTGTTTTGCCTCTTTTATGGTAAAACACCCATTAGTTGCAATAGTAGCCTTGCCAAATGTGTATGGAATTCTGTAGAACCTCTGCACTACACAAAAAAGTGAAGAAATAAGGCTATTAAATTGTCTGGGGAGGAGACTTCCATTGAGAACACTATTTCTGCTTTGCCTTTCAAAATAACATGGATTATTTTGGGAGGGGTGGGAGTGGGAGTGGGAGGTCCCGCCATAGGTAAGGCTGTAGCACAGAGGACTACAAAAATGAGAAAGCAGTGGAGAGAAAGCAGAAGAGATTAGATAAGAGTATGAAACAGCAGCAGAGGACAAGTGTGTGATTTTTTTCCATTTCAGTTTTTATCCCTTTGTTCTTTTATTTTGACTTTCATGCTCTTCTTGTTTACCAATTGTCACAAAATTTATATTATTAGAAGCAAATTCACCCCCCGCACCCCCCAAAAAATCCACCAAAACCAGTAAACCAAAAAACTACAAACCCTAGGCTTTTAGTATATTGTATGTAAGATAAGTCTAGAGCTACTGAGTTACTAATATTGAACTTGTATTGATTCTTTCCTTTGTTTCCCTTATTAACCTTTTCTAGTAAAACATGTAACAGAAAAAAACTTCCAATTTTTAATTTCACTCAGATAATTAATAATATAGTTGATTTTTAAAACGTTCCTGGAAGCCAGTTAATTGTGACCAATTCTTAATGACCTACATAGGAGGAAAAAAAATACAGGTGCAAAATTAACCTGATATTTTCTCATAGTGGATTTAAACTGTAGAGTTGGGGTGAAACGTGTGTGTATATGTATATACAGTGGCTAGTGCTTTGACAAACAGGCTTGACACCAAAGTCAACTGAAATGGGTTTAAAGTATAGCATTTGCTATAGGTAGAGCTGCTAGTGCCACCTGTACTTAAGGTTGTGTGTTCCATTTTAAGGTTTAACTCTTAGCTACTTTATAACTTGCCAAAGTTCCGTTCAGATGGATTTTTCCATGCCAGATGTCTGCTTTGGTTTGATTTTTTTTTTTTTTGAAAGTTTCAGCCAAAGTGTTCTGTTCCAAGAATAAGGGTAGTGAAAAGTATGCTATTTTGCTTGTGTGAGAATATTCTGGTGTACTACTTTGATGCTCCAGTGCCCCCAAGCTCTGAAGCGAGGATTTGAAATTTGGCAATAGTTCAGCCTTTGTGTTGAGGATGTGCCTTTTGCCTCCCTGTAAAAATCCACCCAAATTTCCAGACCAGTTTACAAGGCTTTGAAAGATTGCCATTTGCATGAGCTTAATAGGAATTTCTTGAAACTTCACAGTGAGTTTCCTTTAGATTCTGTTCACACTGGGAATGCTCCAGGCAGAGTAGGGTTGCATATTTCATCCCACTTCTGCTACGAGTTGTAACGGCTGGATCTGAGTGCTGACACTGAACTAAGAGTGGGCAGCGTTTTGTCTTGTACCACCACTGCCTATTCCCATGTCCTATTCCTTCTCCCTGGTGAAGGACTTGGACCCTTTGGGAAAAGAAACTGTCTTGCCCATCTGAAAAAGCATGACAGATGTGGAGGAGAGGAATTTAGGAGCGTGCGTGTGTATCTGATTTGTACCATTCCTTTGGTCAGAGAGAATGTATGTATCATACTAGCAAAATATGATTTCCTTTTCTAGTGGATATTTAGATAATAATCATTGTGTTGTATTTAAACTTCAGTAGCTGAGTGGGTCTTGAGGTTTTAATCATTTTACTGAACTATGTAGGCATCCACTTAAAAAAAGACTCAAAAAATGTCATGGTACAGTAATGTTATTTAGATGGCAAAAATCAAGAGCTCACTTAGTTCAAACATTTTAGTCTAACTCAGACGTCTTGCACTTAATACATTGTAGTAGAGCCTCCAGCTGCATCACAAGCGTCACATGCTTTGTTCAAGAGGCAACTATTTGATTGGAATGAGGAAAGAAGTCTATTTTGAGGATGAGTCCAGGATTTGTATAGTAAAGGATGTGTATTCGTGTGGTGCAGAAGTTGGAACATGTGGAGTAAGCGAAGCAGAGATTTCAGGAATTAAAAAAAGGCTTTGTGGCTAAGACAGCTGAATGCTGCTTGATGAATTGTGTGCAGTCTGTGCTTAGTCATGGTGTTTTTACATGATGCACTCAACTTCTCCTTGGTGGCTGCTCATACTGTGTGTTCTGCTGGCTGGTTTGAGAACTCTATCAGTTTGTAGAACTGCAAGTGAACTCAGTGGGAGCTAAGCTGCATGCAAAATACTGTATGTTACTAAGGGCAGTAAAAATCAGGTTCAAAGTATGTGAAATTTGACATCTGGAACTAGGGAATATTTTAATCTAACCTAGTGCCGCAGTTGCCTGTTTTACAGATGTAGAAATGACTTGTCCCATCTCTGTAAGAAGGCTTGTGAAGAAGTTGGTTGCCTTTGTGGCAGGACTGAAAAATATCATGCTGTAAATAAAGCATATGACCACCTCCCATTGATCAGGGATGAAACAAAGCACTGATAAATATGTGATCAAAAGCTTATTTCTGTAATAAGATACAAGTACATTATTATGTTAGTAAAATTACTTTTGCAACTCTTAACTCTTCCATGCTTACCTTTTTGACCCTAATAATTCTTTTAAAAATAAGATGTGATTTTTCTCCATGAATTTAATAAGCATCCAACTTCCTTTTGTATAAACAGTTGAATTTTGCAAATCCCTTAGTAGCTCGTGATTCTGAAGGTGGAGGGTGGAGTAATTATTTCATTCTTTGCAATTTCTCTCCCAGTAAAGCATGCGAACCTGCCTGTATCAGATATGTCTGAAATCTATGTTGTCAACCTGTAGAAAGTGTTAATTAAAAAAAATTTTTTTTTTACTGTATTAACTACTCTGTTTCATACTGATCCAAGCATAAAAATCCCAGTATCATAACTCCGGAACTTAAATTTTCCACTTTGAATCAGCAGTCAAAATTTGTAACCATGAGAATTATATTATAATTCAGTTTTAATTAGAAACAACCTTTTAATTCTCTTCTAAATGAGAGCCACTTTACGTTAGTACTAGTCGAATAAAATATTACTGAGACTCTCATTCGATCTGTTCGTTGTGATGATGGAAAGCGTATTTGCTCAAACTGCTGACTACTACCTCACCGTGATAAACTTGCCCTTTGTAAAGCTGCTTCAACAATGTCTTTTTATCACTTTGTAAAGCCAAATGTTACCTGAAGTTTCTCATATGAAAAAAGATTTTGTAGGGTTTTCGAAAGGGACAGGGATACAACAAATAAGTGAATGTGTGTTTGTGGAAGTGTCTAGCTCCCAGCCTGAAAAAATGCTTAGGACGGTATTTGTTGGAGAGTTTTGCATTGTGGTTTGTTGGGGGGTTTTTTTCTTTCTTTTTTCAAGGTGGAGGTGTGAGAGGTTATTTTGTCTCTTTAAAAGTAGTCATCTAACTTTTTTGTTTCATGGGTCATTCCCTCAGGGTGTTTGCTGCATCTGAAACAGTAGATGTCAGATTGTTTTTTTGAAAGCTTCAGCAAAGGCAAGGTATTTGACAGGATGTTTGTCATGAAGTATTTTCAGGAGAAAGATGGGAATTTTGAGCTGTTCAAAACATAGATCTTCCTTAGAGGAACTCAGCTGCTAAGGACAGCAGTCTTGTTTGCTTAGCTGTGTAAAATCCACTTGTTTGTGGACAACTGTTTGTTTTGTTTTTTTTTTTCTTTTCCCCCAAGAGTTCCGCTTACTTGTGTGCTCTTCTATATGTGTTTTGAGCTATGCTTTGAAGTTGGGCACCTAGCTTTAAACAAAAGCTGTAACCACACTTCAGCATAGCATCTAGCTTGATTTCAGCACGCTGATGTGTCAGTGATGTGGTTTAGTCAACGAATTGCCATTCTTTGCTGGCTTTGACATTGGTTTCTGTAGGATTAGAATTAAAAAAGAAAAAAATAATTATACTTGGCTTGTTGTATAAAAGCCAAGTCAAAATGGACCTTAGAATGTGATTAAATGGCTGTGGAGCAACTATTAGTTGACCAGGCATCTGTCTTGACACAGGTGAGATAAAGTCTGTGAGCTATCCTGTATTTTTTCCTCTGTCACCTTCCTTTTCCTCTTCCATGGGCCCTCTAATAATCTAAGGAATTTCTGAAAACCCTATATAAGTCCTGTGTTTCCTATGTAAGTCATTCTAGCATATTTTAGTTCAGAGTGCCTATATAAAACAGTTTAAGATGTGTATTTTCTGTCATCTTTGAGCAGCATACTTCAGTAACAAGATCCAAATAGTACTGCTTTGACTTTCTTGAGTTTATACTCAAGTCTGTATTTCTTTTACATTGATTTTTAGTTTAAGTTTAAGGCACAAAATGAAGGGTAGATTCTGAAAGGCAAAAGCAAACACAACTGTGTCCAGCTACACCAGCAGTAAATTAGCTATGAGCATTCAACTGTACTATTTCAAATTCATTTGAAAAAGTAACTAAAATCTGATTTGCAAGACTCTGCTTTATTAAACAGGTTTAATAAGTGATCACCTAAATTATGTTAACTGTTTCTGAATGTTTTGCCTTTTTTTGTCTTGTTTTTGGCAGCAACTTGAATTAGTGGAACCAAGCGGCTGGATTCATGTTCCTTTAACAGATACTCATAAGAAGCCTATTCGCACGTTTATGATTCAGATTGCTGTTCTAGCTAATCACCAAAATGGAAGAGACACTCACATGAGACAAATCAAAGTGTACACCCCAGTGGAAGAGAGCTCTATTGGTAAATTTCCTAGATGTACAACGATTGATTTCATGATGTATCGCTCTATAAGATAAAATTTCTCAACGATAAACAATAAAGGCATTTTTTAATGGTGGTGTCATTGCTTAAGTGTTCAGATACTTAAAGAGCAGGGTTTACTTCAGTATAATTTTATCTTTATGCTTATACTTTGTACAGTTTTGAAATAAAGATAATCTTGTGTTACAGTATATTGTAGTCTGCAAGTCTGCATTGCTTTTGCCTGGAGTCTTTTAAGTGCTCTTGTACTATCTGAGAGGAGGAGGGAAAAAAGGGGTGCTTTAAAATAACATATTTGTGACATCTACTGATCACGCATGGAAATAGTTTGTTCTATGGTGTTACTGTTCATTCCTTTACCCAGAAGTTGCTCTTTTTAAAGAGCATTCTTCTTGAACACTGTCCTGGTTCAGCTAGGATAGGGTTAAGTTTCCTCAGCAGAGAAGGGGAAAGGGATCTCTAGCCGGGTTATTCATACCATGCTGATGTCGGGTCCGGGCGCGGGATGGGAACTTTTTCCTTTGTGGCTTTGGTCGCGGGGAGCACGGATCTGTCTGTATGCATTGCGGTATTTCTCTGTATATCTTCTGTCTTGTTTACTGTTATTGCTGTTTATTGTTGTCATCATTGCTACTGTTGTTGTTCAGATTGCTTATTACACTGTTGTATTAAATTTCTTCTTATTTTAACCCGGGGTTTGTGCCTCACTTCCAGCCTGACTGGCTAAGGGTGGGGGAGGGGCAACGGCAGTGTGGTCTCCGGTCCTGGCAGGGCCTAAACCACCACAAACAGACATGGTTTAAAGATGTTTCCAGTAGTGTTTTCCGCTTACTGCTTATGTTAATGTGTTGTACCCTTTTCTGCATAGGTTTTTTCTGCTTAATGACTGTCTGCATGGATTTAGCCTTCATGACTGTGACATAGATCATAAAATCATGGAATATCTCAAGTGGGAAGAGATCCGCAAGGATCATAGATTCCAACTCCCCGCTTCTTGCAGGACTACCTAAAGGTAAACTGTATGGCTAAGAGGTGTCTACGTGCTCCTTGAGCTTGGTGCTGTGACCACTTCTCTGGGGAGCCTCTTCCAGTGACCAGTAAAGCAATGAAGCTGACGGTGACATGAAGAAAACTGAACCATTCCAAATTACTCAATACAATATATAATTTAATATAGATACAATGAGTATAGGTCATCTAGATGTGATAGCTGTTCAAAACAGGAGGACAGTTAGGAATGATCCAACATCATAAAATAACAGTAGGAATAAATCTGAAGGTCCCCTACACCTCCTAAAGTACTGAGAACTCGTGTATAACACAAGGGATTCTCAGACTCATGGCATAGAGTTTTAAAGTAAAGAACATTGCAAGGAAAATGTATGCTTTGTCTACTTGCTGTGAGTAGGAATAATACCTTTACTAATGTCTTCTTGTAATGGAATTACTAGTTCTTTTACCTTTTTAAAAAAACAAAGTAGATTTTGGAAAGAGAGGCTGTTGAAGTAAAGGGTTTCTTTTTAAAATGTTCAGTACTGATTAAACCCCTTCTTCCTCCTAGCCCCATAAAAGTTGATGGTAAATCCAATCTAATCTCAACCAAGGAAAACTTCTGACACTTCTTAACCGTGAGCAAGGAAAGGCTAATACTAGTGGAGGCTCATCAAGCAATGATACAGCATCCTCCAGAGCAGAAAGGAGGTGATAGAGGAAAACAGGGAGGTCGTCAAGGATAAAGATTCAGCTGCTGAAATCCTTTGTATCCTTAATGAAGTAAGCTGTTGTTTAATGAACAGTTTTCCTCTCTTGCTGAGTTTCACCGTCTTTAGGAGTGCAATTAAAACGAGCATTTCCTGATAATGAACCTTGTAGACAAGTCCATGAGTAGACAAGTCCGTGACTAGCCTGAGTTCTCTATTTAAATGTGGATTTGGTCGTTTTGGGAGGACCTTAATGGTACTTTTACCTTTCCCTGTAAAGGATGTATCACCAGCAGAATTCCTGTTCAGCAGAAGCTAGTTGAACTCATGTTTTTTTGCCAAATCTGTCAGTTCAATGGATTTTATTATATAGTGTCAAGGAGTTGTACATTCCTATGCACTTATTTGAACTTTTGTTCACTTATTTGTACTTTTGATGTACTGCTTCATTTTTTTCTGTAAAACAACCAACTAACCAAAAAAACGACAAAAAACTCAACAAAACAAACAACCTCGCAAAAATTGGATTTATCCAGTTACTTTTGGTAAATTACTAATAGATTTTAAAGAAAGGAGATTATTAGGCTTGCAATTTGCCTATTTTTCTCCAAGAATGTAAGATTGTAGTTATTCATCCTACCTTTGTGTTGTCAAGCCCCTGTTCCCTAATAATTCTGTGGTTATTCTGAACTCCATTCAGTAACAAACTATTTTGATTCAAAGAATCTTTGAAGTATTGTTTTCTGCTACATGACACTACATTACTTGAATAATATATGCATTAATTTTCTCATCAGTTCACAAAAGACCAGTCCTTGGAAAGGACAGGAATATGTTCTTCATGAACCATCCCCAAGAATGGTTCAGGTAGAAGTTCAAGGGTTGCATAAACAATTAAATAGGTCCAAGTTAAGCGTACATATTTCAAAGCAGCACCTGTTATCTTTAGGCTAACAAAGTCAAAGTGATACTGCTGTATGATGAACATTATCCAGTAGACTAGGGACAGGCCTGTCAGTGCAGTCTTGTTCTGCTTATTTCTGCCCTGCTTCAGTAGGCGTCATTTTTGGATCCTTAGAGAGGAATTCCTGTTTTATTGTTTTTGTTTTTGTTTTTGTTTTTGTTTTAATTTTTTTCTTCTAGGGCTCCCGTGACAATGCAGGATAGGTGCCAGTATATGTCTCAAATTTTGAATTGTTATTCTTCACAGTATAGATGAATAAAGTGAAATGTAGCTTGACTGCTTATCCTGCTACTCTGAAGTCATAGATGGTGTTCAAGTGGTTTTAAGAACCTATGATACCTGTGTTAAACTGGATGATTGATACTATGTTAAACTGAAGTTTTACTGTTGGGGAGGGAAACTGTACTTAGAAATTAAATTTAATGCAGTCTTTTAGTAGATAGTAAGGTGCACATGGGTCTTTAGAGATTAAGGCTGTAGATACACTTTATTCTTCTATCAACAGTAGATCCAGTCTGAAGCTGCACATTCCAATGTTTTATTTCTACCTTATTATTGCCAGAAATTACCATCTCCATGGTGGAGCCTCTCAGATGCTTCCATGGCTGTTCGCTAACCTACATCTGTGAAACAGATCCTTGGTCCTTATTTGGCTCTTTAAGTATATTCTTAGTATTGGGTGGAAGCAAGTAATCTCTGTGGTAAAACTGTGGGAGTGAATAGTGAGTCATGATGATGAGAGTGGGAGTAGATTAAAAGGAAGAGTACAACTAGTAACTCCTTCAACTCCTGCTGACAAAATAATATATGAACATGCCTGAAAGGCAGTATAAAAATGCAAACTCGTTACTACAGTTTGTGTCTTGCTCTTTGATATTCAGTGTTACTTGAAAACATGTGCGGTGGCCATTCTAAATCCATCTTAAGTCTTTCCTATGATGTTTTATAACAATTGTAGATATATTGCATTGGTATTTAACATTCTTGCAAGGACTTCTTTTAACATCTTTGGAGCTTAGTCACATAAGGCTGCTGACTTTCTGTGATGAGATCTTAGAGGATTGTGTCTGAAAATAAAGCAAGTTACTGTCTTTGTGTATTAATATAGTACTTGGTATTTGAATTGGGATAAACAAACTGGACTGCCAAACCATTGCAGGTAGCTGCTACATGTATGTTGTGTTTAGCTGCTACTTTTTCCTAATTTTTTTTCAGACACACAATTATCTGGGATCTTATCACTTGAAAGAGCAATTTTATGTGACTAAGCACCAAAATTGTTGAGCATACAGATTTTTCCAAAGACTGAGTTTGAGAACAGAAAGTTCTTGTAATGTTAATTTAGTTAAAGCTTATATTTTGCCTAGCCACATGCTGCTTTGGAAGGTGTCAACAAGTGCTGTAAATTACAGTTAACTGCTAACGTATGCTGGAGATACAAAATTGCAAACCGAAGGAAAAGCCAGAATGAGTTACCTTTGCAGTGAAAATTCAAAGATAAACATTCTTAGACTCATGTATAAATAGTGCGAATACTAGAACCATTTCCCAGTATTACATACTAAAATACTAGAACTATTTTGATGTTGATAATGAATTTGCAGGTTTTTAGTGAAAATGGGAATAATGTTTTAGCTCTATATGCTTGTCTCAGTCTGAAAAAGAAATTTAGTTTGCATCCTTTAACAGTATCTTACACTGATAACTTTTGTTTTCTTTTTCCCCACATGCACACTTTGGAGATGAGTCCTGGGAATCTGTAGTCTTTAGTATGTCCGAATTGTCAGGTTCTCAGAGAAATTAATACAGAGCTATATCTCTAAAAAGTGTGAAGTCAACAGTTGACCTGTTTGCCCTACAAGATGGTTCTACAGATGTTAACTTCAGGGAGTGCAAAAAAGAGACAGGTTGTCAACTTGTTGCCAGCTTAAAGAATACTTTTTTTAATGATGAGCAAACCAGACTGCTTTTTCAAAGTGATGTGGAAAAAAGTAATCAGATCTTCACAAACATGGCTTGCTAAGAATTATAACTCTGTGCCTAAATGTAAGGATAATTATTTGAGTATTTTGGCTTGCTTCTCCAAATATGAGAGTGCAAGGTGTACTTGTTACAAGGACAACTGATCTTAAATAATTTTGTTCCATAGAAAAAAGAGAGCTTTTATAAAACTTTAAGAATTTTACAAGTTGTATGCTCAGGAAATCCTTTTTTTTTGCTATTTCTCAAATAGAAACATACAATCTCAGCATTGATTTAGCAAGCTGACTACTAACAGAAGATATTCAAAGTTTAGAATTGAATTCAAATCAGTGACATGTTCAATCTAAAGGTTTTAGAGAGGGGAAGAAGGTGTGGTTTTATATTCAGTAATGGCCAATACTTTAGGCTAATAAAGGTTAAACACTCCCTGAGTAACTGTTTTTAGGAAAACAATGATCTAAGCAGTATACTATAGGTATGTCCCTATGCTTTGGCTCTTTTTCCCAAATCACAAGACTTTCCCAGCAGACCTGTAAGTAATTTCCTGATTTGTTTTTACAAACCTTGTCTCTGAAGACAGATACCTTTTTCACACTGGTGCTCTTCTCCAGCTGGAGACCAAGATTATATAGTGGATGATTTTGTGTTACTACTGTAGCAGTACCAAATTGGCTGGTTTAGCAAGTAGTGACAATCCAGGAACCTGAACCAAGGGAGTTCAGAGTTGTTTGTTTCTAAAGCATTATAAAACTCTTCAGAGCTGTGTGCTGGGAGTAATGCTGTCAGGGAGAGGAAAGGTAGCCACGATGCCACCATTATTCTGTGATGGCCTATTGTGGCTGTACTCTAAAATATTTGGTAATTTGTGGTCCCTTATGACTAATGTGAAAACTGGAGGGAACTACAGAGATATTTATAAAAGCTGGTAAGGTGTGAACTTTTCTCTTTTTTGACAACAAATTGAAAAATTCCAAGTTAAGGCTCAGAACACTATCACTGAACCCTGCTTTGCTTTTTTGAAAACACTCTAATAAAGTGGATAAGCACTAATTTACTTGTTCTCTGTTGATGAAATAGTGCTTATCAGTTTCAGGGGAGTATTGGGTTATGGCCTTTTGCATATTCAATTACAGTTACTTCAGAGTCTTAGGTCTTCAAATTTTTGTACTCTTGACTAGTGTTATCTCATGATGACTTTACCTCAGTCTTAAATTTTGTTTTTTACATCTTCACATACTAATAAAGAAAAAGAGAATTGCAAGTTGCGTCATGGCTGAAAGGTTGGCAGTTTTCTAACTTCAAGCAAGGTATAAAAGTATATCCTGAACTTTTATGTTTAATTGCAGTATCAAAAGCAGAATTACAGGGTAGATGAGAAAAGAAAGGTAGGAATCATCTTGTTTTAACATGTGCAATGTGGATTCATCCCCCCTTCCATAGCTGTAGCTTGGTCCCTCACTGTTGAAGCAGGCAGCAGTTTGTAATGCTAAATGGGCTCACTGGAAGACTGGAGTACCATAAAAAGGGATAAATAACAGACTATTAGCGTATTATGTGTGAATTGCTATGGTTAGCTGAATTATATAGCAAATATCACTCCCTGATTATCAGACTGTGTTTTCCATACCTTTTATTTTGTCATCTGTCATTGCTAAGTAGTCTTTTTCTATTGTGTGAGAAATGTCTGATAAATATTGAGTAGTATAAGATTAAGGTAATATTGAAATAAATGAGAGACCAAGAGTGTTTTTTCTAAGAAATCATGACTTGGCAATGACTTGAAAGATCACTTCAAATAGTAGTAATTTAGGGTTTTTAATACTCTTTTGACAGAAACAGAAATGTGATTCCTAGTATAAGTGAAAAAGCCTTTCTTTAAATTAAACCTTGGCTTAATTCTCTCTGTAGACTAAGAAGACAGAGGTAGCTGAGTGACTAGGATCTTGAGGAGCTTCTGTTGAAATGACTGAGAGTAACTGTGTTTTGGCGAAGTCATGTCTGTGTGTCTGCTCAGTACTGCAGAGTAAACAAAAAAGGCAGATGACAGAAGAGGTTGAAGAGAGGTAGTTACTGCTCCTGGTTTCTAAAATGGAGAACAGCAAAACATTTATGTTTTGCTTAAGCTAGCACAGGGAATCTCTGGCAGAGCTGGAAGTTGAAGCCATATCTCCTTTGTCTATCTTCTCTTATTCTGTGAAGCAGATTTTCAGATAATGATACAGTTTTAAAGGTAAATTTTTTCAGTAATGCAGTTTCTGTATGTAATTCCATTTTAAAGTTTAAACTGCATTTTGGGTTTTGCTGTTCTAGTTCAATCTGTAGGGGAAATAGTTTTGCCAACAATGTATCTATAGGTGCACAACTGAAGCTCTTCGGTTGCTGCCTTAGTGCCTGCTCTTACCTTACCAAAAACACATAGTGTACTGTTTAGTGGGAGAGGGATAAGCTACCTTACATTTTATGTGGGATACTTGACATGAGATTTATATGAGCTTGCAGTCTGGCTCGAAGATCTGTGTACATGCCATTTTCCATGCTTTGTTTGGTGTAGATGTAGAATGTTGGACTTCTGTTGACTTTTTTTTATAGCTGCCCTATACATTAGACTCTTGCCCAGATCCTTAGTTACTTAGATATGAGTGACCTGCTTAAAACATCGCTTGCTACTTGATTCTGTAGTTGCACTAGTCTTCACAAATAGGCATGCTGCTAGGCTGTGGGGTGCTTGGAGCTCTGATTCAATCTCAAGTTACTGATAACCCAACATGAAGACTATCAGACGAGGTGTTTACCGAACAGTTGGCACATGGGGAGTTTTCTGAGAATCAAAGACTTAATCAGACATGAACGAAGTGTGAAAGATCAAGAACTGAAGTGAGTCTTGAGACTTGTTTTTCTTCATCTGCGTTATAATAGTTTAAGCAAAGTAATTGAAACATGATTTAGGCTTGAAATCTGTTCATACACTAGAGAGAGTGCCAGATGTCTGGTTTGCCAGTACTGATTAGCAAAAATGCCTTAACTTGTGCGTAGTAAATGAAGTGATTGAAGAGCCTGAAGGACCATGGAGAGCTGCCGGTTCTTGGGAAGGCCGATCGTCGCGTCGCCTCAGACTGAGCTGCATCTCCAGCCAGCAGGCCATTGTGTGAAAAATCCCCACCTCTCACAGAGCAGTAGCCAGCAGTAATTGTAATTGTCCTGAGTCAAGAAATGCAAGTGAAACAAGTGCTCAGGCAATTTATACCACCATCACCTTGTGATGTAAGTTGGGGTTGCTACAGAGCAGAGTGCCACTTGCAGTAAGTCAGGGTGATGACTGGGCCTAGTAGTTGGGTTTGAATCACATTACATCCTATAAAGAGAGAAGGAGAGTCAGAAGCTAGTGTGGGCAAACTTCTCAGGAAATCCTGAAAACTTTATACATTGTCAACCATAAGTATGTGTCTCTGTTTCAAAAGGACCAGTGTTTTTTTTTCTATAACTCATATTTTCAGGATGGATCTGAATTAGTGATAAAAAAGTGGGAGTTTGTTACTATGCCAGGTCTAACTGTTTTTCTTGAATTTACCATCCAGCTCTGCAGCTGAAGTAGAATGCATCAGAGTTCTTCGGGATCATTGGAGTGAGCCCAGGTTGACATCAGCTTGCCTACATGGAGGAAATGCAGGTTTGGGACTCTAAAGAGTAGACGGTTATAACATACAGTAGAATGCTATGCTTTGAGAGCCTGGCTTGTTGAATCAGTGGTAAACTTCGGATTCTTATTCCTAAATTTTGTCATTGTATATAAATGGTTATAAACACTGATTGGTTGATTGCAAGAATGCTTTGCATTCCTTTGCATGTATACACAAAAAATAGCGGTTTATTTAATATTTAACTACCACATTATTTTACTTAATGAAATGCAGTAAGTTTTTGCTGGAGCATGAGATGACAGTCTAAATGCAATTAAAATGTTCATAGTATTAAGAGTATGTACACTTCCCTCCAAAGACTGCATTGCTGAAGCTTCCAGGCAGAGGTATTGGGTGGTCTGCTGTTGGTTTGGAATACTTAAGTGTTCTGCTTTAGATCAGAAAGGTGTTAAGGTGCTTTTATAAAACAGTGTAAACCATCATTAAACATTGTTCATTGAGGTAAATTTTATGTAATCCTTCACGTGACATATTTGCTGTAGTTCCAGGCTGACATTTCAACAAGCTGTTTTACATCAGCCTAACAATTACCTGTGACAGTTTCTCCATTTGCACCAAAGAATAAACATTTCTTGCAGCCAGTCAACAGTATTAGTGTGGTTTAGTTTAATGGAAGAGGGTAAAAAAACCCAAGTAATGAAAATGATGCTAATACTGGATGCTGCTGGAGGATATAATCCAGATATAATTACATATGAAATGAGAAAGTAAGTTGAGATCGTTGAAAGCATTAAATATCTGAACTCTGATCCGACTGAAGTGAATTACCACTGTTAATTATAGTAGAGAACAGTTAAGCCAATATTTAATATTTTAATTCAAGTAAATTAAATGGGATCAGTGACTTCGCAGTTACGTAGATAAAACCAGGTTGATCTGGAGCAGTTTTGAAAGTTTTTCTCAAATGCTTCTTTGAATATACAAAACACCCTTCGAAGTAAATTCCATACACATGCAGTGTAGCATTGTACATGTCATTTGTGGAAGTCCTTTTAAAATCAGAAGATAAAAATTCCTCGTGTTACATGAGAGCATCAGAGCTCTGTGACACTTAAGTTTTGAGGCAGTTTATGGCTATAGATTCAGTTCTGGTGTTGACTGAAGATGCCTACCATCATCACACTGTTGACTGGTTATCTTCCCACGTCTTCAGGAAAGCCCAGTGATGGGCTTAGATCTGACAGCTGAGCTAACAGTGTGATTTTAATTTTTTTAAAATAAAAAACCACAGCCCTTTTGATTGAGTTGGAAATTGTTCTCCAATGTATGGGATGATACCTGAAGGGTAGTAACTGCTGGTGGAATGCGTTGTGACGAGTGACTCCGCTTAGAGGGGAGGGCAGGCATGGGTGCAGTAGTCTTGCTGGCTGCTGTGTATAGAGCTAGGGAGGTGTGTTTTTAGCATTAGTAGCACTTAAACTTTTCACTGCTACAACTGAAGCTTGGCAGTTGAACTAACATAAGTTGGGAAGGAAAAGCACTGGATTTGGGCTCTACAGGCAGCCTGATATTACATATCAGTAAAAAGGTTACTGAGAGCACTACGTGGAAATTCATGCAATTCCTGGAATTGATTTTGGTTACTGAAAGCAAGATAGTAAGAAAAATTAAATTCTCTAGCTTTCATCAATTTAGTCTTTCATAATTAAAGGAAGTAACTCCCCAGAGAAATAATGTTTATAATGTGAGTAAAAAAATTTAAAGCTAATGTAAAATTAGCTAATTAATCAATTCAAGCAAAATGAGATTAGTAATGAAAAACTCATGTTTTTCTAACTGAAGGCGCTACTAAACATAAAGGAATGTTTAACAAAAGGAATTACCTAGGTTTCTTGATTATAAGACTGTAGTATTGCCTGAGGGACAATATGTAGCTTACAGAATTGGCCAAACAAAATGGCTGTTTCATTTCAATATTTATCATATATTTTTACTGGTGTTTCATATAATCTGTAATCTGAAGTAGCAGAGGAGAAAGCAGTCTGTACAATTGATTCTCATTCACGCTAGAACAAGCACTATTGTGACAAGCATTGAATTTATGAAAAAGTAATATCTAAGCATTTTAATTAGGAATTGTCTGGTTTTCTGCATTTGTGCATTTCCTTTAAAAATGTTTCTCACTCTGTTTAAACTGATTAGAAATTTCACATAAAATCTAAACTATAAAATCTTAGTCCCCTTTCACAAAGGAATTATTTGTCTGTTTTTCTGTGTAAATGCTTCAGGTTGCTGTCCTTCTGCGTGCAGGTTTAAGCTTTGCCGGGACCGGAGAGCACATTGCCGTTGCCCCTCCCCCACCCGCAGCCAGTTGGGCTGGAAGTTAGGCACAGACCCCGGGCTAAAGTAATAAGAAATTTAATACAACAGAGTGATAGAACAATCTGAACAACAACAGTAGCAATGATAATAACAATAAACAGCAATAACAGTGAACAAGACAAAAGATATACAGAGAAATACCGCTAGCTGGTTTACGGACAAAGGGTTCCCGCCACCGAGCCCGCCAAGTAGAGCAAGGTGAAAAGGTTCCACCCCTGGACCTGACGTCAGCTTGGTATGAATAACCCGGCTGGAGATCCCTTCCCCCTCTCTCTTTGCTGGGGGCAACTTGACCCTATCCTAGCTGAACCAGGACATAATCCACCCCTTTATTCTATACCATCTGCGTCATGTCCAGCTGCCATTTAGCAGTTAACAATAACAAAGTAATAATTTACACAGGCACAGCATATTTTACGGCATGTTCTCACCCAGAATCAAGTCCCCCTGTGGTACGCATCGGACCTCTCCATTGTCCTGCATCACCCTCCAGGTGCACCCAGGTCCTTGGGCAAAAGCGATCCCATGGATGGGTTTGCCTTTACCTTTGCCTGCCGCAGGACTAAACCAGACCATTTTTCCCAATATATTCCTCATGAGCACCACGGGGACTTTATCCCCATCTACAGCACGTGGAGGTCTCGACTGAGCCGGGCCAGCTTGATTGGCAGATCCTCTTGTGTTGACTAGCCAGGTGGCCTTTGCTAGATGCATGTCCCAGTCTTTGAAGGTCCCACCTCCCAGTGCTTTCAATGTGGTTTTTAACAGTCCATTGTAGCACTCGATCTTCCCAGAGGCTGGTGCGTGGTAGGGGATATGGTAGACCCACTCGATGCCGTGTTCTTCTGCCCAGGCATTTATGAGGTTGTTTCGGAAGTGGGTCCCGTTGTCTGACTCAATTCTCTCTGGGGTGCCATGTCGCCACAGGACTTGGGTTTCAAGGCCCAGGATGGTGTTCTGGGTGGTGGCGTGGGGTGCTGGGTAAGCTTCCAGCCATCCAGTGGTTACTTCCACCATTGTGAGCACGTGGCGCTTCCTGTGGCGGGTCTGTGGCAGTGTCATGTAGTCGATCTGCCAGGCCTCTCCATATCTATATTTCAGCCATCGCTCTCCATTTCTCTGGGGCTTCACCCGCTTGGCATGTTTGATTGTGGCACATGTCTCGCATCCATGGATGATCTCTGCAATGGTGTCAATAGTAAGGTCCACCCCTCAATCTCAAGCCCACCTGTATGTTGCATCCCTACCTTGGTGGCCCGAGGTCTCGTGGGCCCACCGGGCTATGAACAGTTCACCTCTGCGCTGCCAGTCCAAGTCCACCTGAGCCACTCTAATCTTAGCAGCTTGGTCTGCCTGCTGGTTGTGCCGATGTTCATCAGTGGCCCGACTCTTGGGTACATGGGCATCCACATGGCGCACCTTCACAACGAGGTTTTCCACACGGGCTGCAATGTCCTGCCATACTTCAGCAGCCCAGACGGTTTTACCCTTACGTTGCCAGTTGTTCTGCTTCCGTTGCTGCAGCCATTTCCACAGGGTATTCGCCACTGCCCACGAGTCGGTGTAGAGGTAGAGCCTCGGCCACTTTTCCCGCTCAGCAATATCCAAAGCAAGCTGGACGGCTTTCACCTCTGCAAACTGGCTCGATTCACCCTGTCCCTCAGCAGCTTCAGTGACCCGTCGTGTGGGACTCCACACAGCAGCCTTCCTTCGTCGATGTTTTCCCACAATGCAACAAGACCCATCAGTGAACAGGGCATATCGCTTCTCCTCATCCGGCAGCTCGTTATATGGTGGGGCCTCCTTAGCACATGTCACCTCCTGCTCTGGTGACATCCCGGAATCTTTGCTCTCTGGCCAGTTTGTGGTCACCTCTAGTATCCCTGGGCGGCTGGGGTTCCCTATTCGAGCCCGTTGTGTTATCAACGCAACCCATTTACTCCACGTGGCATCTGTTGCATGATGCGTGGAGGAGGCCTTTCCTTTGAACATCCACCCCAGCACTGGCAGTCGGGGTGCCAGGAGGAGCTGTGTTTCAGGGCCGACCACTTCTGAGGCAGCCCGAACTCCTTTGTACGCTGCCAGTATCTCCTTCTCAGTTGGTGTATAATTAGCTTCAGAGCCTTTGTATCCCCGCCTCCAAAAGCCTAGAGGTCGGCCTCGGGTCTCCCCAGGTGCTCTCTGCCAGAGGCTCCAGGTAGGGTCATTCTCCCCGGCTGCGGTGTAGAGCATGTTCTTAACCTCCTGCCCTTCCCGGACTGGCCCGAGGGCTACTGCTTGGGCAATCTCCCGCTTAAATTGATCAAAGGATTGTTGTTGCTCAGGGCCCCATTCAAAATCATTCTTCTTACGGGTTACATGGTAGAAAGGGCTCACAATCAGGCTGTAGTTGGGGGTGTGCATCCTCCAGAACCCCACAGCGCCCAGGAACAACTGAGTCTCCTTTTTAGAGGTTGGTGGGGCCATGGCTGTTATCTTGTTTATCACCTCCATTGGGATGTGGCGACGCCCATCTTGCCATTTTATTCCTAGGAATTGAATTTCCCTTGCAGGCCCCTTAACTTTCTTTTGCTTAATGGCAAAGCCGGCCTTCAGGAGGATCTCAATTATTTTCTTCCCTTTCTCAAAGACTTCCTCGGCTGTGTTCCCCCATACAATGATGTCATCAATGTACTGCAGGTGTTCTGGAGCCCCACCTTTCTCCAGTGCAGTATGGACCAGTCCATGGCAAATGGTGGAGCTCTGGTTCCACCCGAGGCAATCGATTCCAGGTGTACCGGATGCCTCTCCAAGTGAACGCAAACTGTGGCCTGCACTCTGGCGCTATCGGAATGGAGAACGTGTTAGCAATGTCAGTCGTGGCGTACCACTTGGCTGCCTTCGACTCCAGTTCGTACTGGAGCTCGAGCATGTCCGGCACTGCAGCACTTATTGCTGGCGTAACTTCATTCAGGCCACGGTAGTCCACAGTTAGCCTCCATTCACCATTGGGCTTTCTCACTGGCCATATAGGGCTGTTGAAGGGTGAGTGAGTTTTGCTGATCACCTTCTGGCTTTCTAGTTGGCAGATCAGCTGATGGATGGGGACCAGGGAATCTCGGTTGGTGCGGTACTGCCGCCGGTGCACCGTTCTGGTAGCAATCGGCACTCGCTGCTCCTCAACCTTAAGCCACCCCACCACTGAGGGATCCTCTGAGAGGCCGGGTAAGGTGGACAACTGTTCAACCTCCTCCAGGGCAGCTACACCAAAAGCCCACCGGTACCCTTTTGGGTCTTTGAAGTACTCTCTCCTGAGGTAGTCTATGCCCAGGATGCACGGGGCATCTGGGCCAGTCACAATGGGGTGCTTATGCCAGTCCCTCCCAGTCAGGCTCACTTCAGCTTCCTGTAGGGTCAGCTGTTGGGATGTTGGGATCCCCCTGTCACTCCGGAGATGCAGATGGATTCAACCCCACTGTAGCTCGATGGCATCAGGGTGCACTGAGCGCCAGTGTCCACCAAAGCCTTATACTCTTGTGGGTCTGACGTGCCAGGCCATCGGATCCACACTGTCCAGTAAATCCGATTATCCCTTTCCTCCACCTGCCTGGAGGCAGGGCCCCTCTAATCCTGCTCATCATCACTCACTTCTTGCAAGAATGATTTACTGGTCCCCTCAAGAGGGTCAGACATAACGTTCACCCTTCTATTCTACCTGGGAGATTTCTGCCTGGACACAGGAGCTGCGCTCTTCTTGGAGGACTCCCCTTTCGTGGTGGTCTTCCCTTTCAACTGCTCTACTTGTGCAGCTAGGGCGGCAGTGGGCTGTCCATCCCACCTCCTCATGTTTTCTCCATGGTCACGGAGGAAAAACCACAGGGTGCCTCGTGGTGTGTACCTTCTGCTGCCTTTCTCTTGGATGGGGAAACGTTTACTTCTAATGGCTGAGACATTGGCCCGTGCAGGTGGAACGTAGGACATGTCCTCTTCCACTTTCTGGACCCTCTGAGACAGTTCCTCCACAGCTGAGACCAGGGAATGTTGAGATGAAGGGAGATTTCCCTCCTATTGCCGGAGCTTGCCAACCACTCCATCCACTGTTAGAGTCTGTGTGTCTGTCCACCAGGACACTATTGCCAATGCTTTCGAGTGTGCTTCTGGTGTGCTCTTCAGGAACTTTCGCCACATCAGGTGTGTGCAAGGGGCCTGATCTGGGTCCGTGGGTGACTGCTCATTATTCAGATCACCATAGATCATCTCAAACACAGCCAGTTCCCTGGGGTTCTGGATGCCTTTCTCAATGCTGGTCCATTTGCCTAGCTGACATAGGATATCATCCTTGTAGGGGTGCCTCTCCCTTACACTGAACAGGAGTCGCTTCCAAAGGCTGAGGGTTTGAGTCTGCTTCCCTATTTCCCTATCAATGCCAACATTCTTGGCCAAAGATCCCAGCTGCCTGGCCTCTCTCCCCTCCATCTCAAAAGCACTGGCTCCATTGTCCCAGCATCAGAGCAGCCAGGTGCAAATCTGCTCGCCTCCCAGGCGGCCGAAATCTCTCCGCATATCTCGCAGCTCAGTCGGGGACAGAGATCGGATGATCACCTCTGGTCCTTCCTCCTGTTCCTGTGATGGGCCTGGCTCATCCCCATCCCCCACTTTGCGAGCTGACTTTCTGGTATATTTTGTTTTCTGTATCAGGACGACTGACGCTGGCACTGGCTGGCTCTCTGGCTCAGTCGCTGTGCTGGTGGAGGTGACTGAGACTGGCTCTGCCTATGCCCCCGGTTCAGATATTGTTTGTGTGGCCTTTTTTTCCCCTGGAGGGCAGCGGGTGGTATTAAAGAGGACACTGTAGGCATGGGCAAGTCCCCAACACATTGCAGCGATTTGTGTCTCCTGGGTTTTGCCAGTTTGGTAGCACACCCTTTCTGAGCACTCCATCGGTGTCTCAGGGCTTTGCATTTGCTCAGGAGTGAAGTTCCAAAGCATTGGGGGTGCCCACTGACTCAGGCCTTTGCCCATCTTTTGCCACACCCCTTCCCACTCACTATTATCTGACCTCGGGGCAGGTTTCTGGGCACTGCTGTTGTTAGAGAAATACCATATCACCAAAACCGAAATCAGGCAGGCATTCAGAAGGCACTGTGCCAAAATCACACTGGCCTGCAGGCTCCAAAGAGAGCTGAACCTCCCCAAAGCCGAGAGGATCTCTTCCCCTGGCTCACCCACAGAGGGGGTGATACCCCTAACAAAAGCCCAAATGGCAAACAGGTACTGGCCCACCCCCACACACAGCGATACAAAGGCAGCATAAGTGTTCAATAGCCCGTATAACAACATAAGACCCTCTACCCATTTTCCACCGATAACAAACGCCACCACTGGGATTATGCACTGGATATAAGGAGTAATCCAGCCCCACCACACAAACAAATGGGCCAGCATCGCAAACATTTTCTTATCAAACAAGTACAAACAAAAAAAAAAATTACACCCAACAGATTGCTCTATCATACTCCGGTCAGGGTCTGCCCCACGTTGGTGTGCCAAATAATTAATGTGCAGGTTTAACCCCTGCCGGGACAGGAGAGCACGTTGTCGTTGCTCCTCCCCCACCCGTGGCCGGTTCGGCTGGAAGTTAGGCACAGACCCAGGCTAGAGTAACAAGAAATTTTATACAACAGAGTGATAGAACAATCTGAACAGCAACAGTAGCAACGATAATAACAATAAACAGCAATAACAGTGAACAAAACAAACGATATACAGAGAAATACCGCTAGCTGGTTTACGGACAAAGGGTTCCTGCCACTGAGCCTGCCAAAGAGCAAGGTAAAAAGGTTCCGCCCCTGGACCTGACGCCAGCTTGGTATGAATAACCCGGCTGGAGATCCCTTCCCCCTCTCTCTTTGCTGGGGGCAACTTGACCCTATCCCAGCTGAACCAGGACATGCTACCATTGAAAATCAGTTGTAAAATAAATAGTTGCTTATTCTGGTGCTTCAGGGTACAACTTTAAATCCTGGACCCCATATCTCTGAAGAGGATTTCTGCTCTTAGGAACAAATAAGCCCATACAATCTAATCCTTCAGTTGTCTTTAAATGAATCCTCATGATCTGTTTGGTGTGATTTTTTTTTTTTTTTTTTGTCTTTGAAATTTTTTAAATCTTCAAACCCAATGTCCTGTTTATTATAATACCTACTGCCAGGCCAGGATCTTGTGATAACTCGCATTCAGTATTAAATCTTATTCTCCTGCTTTTAATTAAGGCTAGTCTTTAATATTTCCAACATCATGCTTTATCCGTTCTGTCAGTTGCAGATGATATTTCCCATTATTTGGCAGGTAACAGTGGAGAATTACAGCACTTCCTAAAGGTACATTTCCATTGGAAGACCACCTATGTGATCACTAGTTCAAAGAGGCAAAAATTTAAACCAAAATCTTACTGTGTGGAAATGCTTATGGGGTATTTATCTTCTAGGAGAGCTAGCTGATCTTTTAATATGAGTTACGTATGCCTTCATTACGGCTGATTTTTCTATCCTTCAACATATTGAACAACCAGGAGAGAGTCTTCGTTGAGAAGCAGCACAAAAAGTCTTGAGTTACATTCTACATCTTCCTAGTATGTAGATATTTAAACCTCAGTGGAAGCACATGTACCACATCTTTTTGATGTATCCTACCTACCCAGTCCTACTGTATTTTCATACTTCCATTCAGTGTGCTTTTTTTAAAACCCCACAATAAAGCAGTTAACATAGGTAATCCAAAAATAATTTTCTCTATTTAGTTTTTGTCTTGCCTAACCTCTCTTTTCCACCTCCAGTAGTAATTTGCTTTTGATTATTCCTGTCTGCTTTTTTTTTTTCTTTACTTTTTTTCAGATTTTCTGAAGGTTGTTATCAAATAGTGGTACTTCTAAAAGGAGATAATTTATCTGGGTATACCTGAAAAAACAGCATGAAAACGTGATTTGTCTTTGGTGCTAACCAACAAAGTGTTTGTGTCATCCCTGGATCTCTCAGAAATACTATTTTCTGAGTATATCATTCCCATTAAATACCTGTTTAGAGTGCTTTCCTACAGATACTTTAGTTAGAAGAATTAATTGTGCTCTTGTGTTAACATAAAGGGCAACCTCATTAAACCAGTGGAACAGTGCAAGTGAGGAGAGTAAGGTCCTTCATATTAAATGAAAAAAAGATTGATACAAGTATCTTGCAAATGTTGCAATGACAATTAGTTTTATTGATGTTGTAAAAAATTAGGATTATCTACATTGTGCAATTCTCTTGTTCCCATAAATTATGATGTGGTCTTTATGTAATTATGTATTCTTTTTTTCCCCACTTTGTGTTAGAAATGAATTGAAACAGCATAGTGAAAGGAGTCTGTTACCTCTGACTCATCTGGAAAGTTGAAAAGTATAGAGCGAGTGAGGTGAAGTTTTGCAGAAGGGGAGGACATGTTTTTTTGATAAAGACAGATTTACTATTCTGGAAAGTTGGCCTCCATCTTCTCACACAAGGATTCTAGCAAAGTCATGTGAGTATTTCCATAGTTGATCACTAATTGTCTGTTTCTTGGAGGATTTACTCTGAAACCCCTGGTTCAGCTTTTGTACTTAGTGTTCTCAGATGTTGAAGTCAGAGGTTTGCTTGCATCATCCATTCTATTCCACTAAAGAGCTGGCCTGTTTTAAAAAAAAAAAAAAAATCTTTGAATTAAAACCAATGTGATTCCCTTATTTTGGGGTCAAAATCTTGCATTCATTTAGTCCATTTCTCTGGCTTCTGGTGGCAGCCCTAAATTTCTTGCTCTAGAAGTCGTCATCTCTGGGCCCTGCTTTACCACATGCAGTGCTTGTTCCCTCCCCTGTCTTCAACTGGGCCCAGACTCATCTCCAAGTCTGAGTGCTTTCCCACGCCAGCCTTCAGTTATCCTCTCATCTGTCTCTATCCCTTTCCCAGATTTGATATTGCAGCATTTTGTATCCTGTTTAGTCATAATCTCTCTCACACACTACCAGTTTCCTCAGTTCTCTCCCCAAATCACCTACTCTCCAATTCCACCTCGATCCTGAAGATTCCTTGCCCTGCTAGTCCCAACTGATACCATGGTCTTCTTCCCTGTATTGCATAATACATATTCTGCCTGTCAGCTCCCTTCCCGTCCAGCTGAAGCAGCAAGATGAGCTCATTGAAGGCACAGGGGAGGGGTTTTTCTGCTTTTGCTTAATAGTCAACCCAGCCCAAGGATACAATACCTGGAGGCAGCTATTACAGCAAAAGGATGACTTTGCCCTACAGCTTCACACCAGATCATGTTCAGGATTGCTCTGTGGGGTCTGCATCTTTAGGCTTGGCCAAAATTGGGCAGACTTTCATAAATGGCTATAGTTATAGCTATAGCTTCTATTCTCTCTTCTTTCCCATCTAATTTCAGAACCTCTACTTTAAAGCATTAGAGTGCTAAAAGTTTCCAAATAAAAGATTGTGAGAGTATTTCTCAGAAATGGCTGAATAGTTTTGGCTGGAGTTTTCCAAAATAAATTCAGCCTGAGGCAGACAGCTGGTATGGGAAATTTCAGCTAGGAGTTGCAATTTGGCTAAGTTTTGAGAAATTCAGAAAAGATTTTTGAGGGAATTAACCCTGGGTAATGTTTTGTGTTTCACCAAATATCGTCTTCTGGGCAATACACTTAGTTACATTGTCTGGACCTTCCCATTTGGTTTAAGATTTGTTCTCTATAATGACTAGCTAAGCTTCAAGACAGTAGAAGAGCTAGTTTTATTTGGGGTTTACAGAGTCAAAGAGTTTCTAAAATAATTTATTCTCTTCCCCAGACTAGTTGAAGTAGCTTTCTATATAGGTATAGTTGTCAGGGGCATTTGTATTGGAAATATCTCAGTTCTTTGATACTTGGTTATAGCTTACACGAGAGTAGCAGTGTCACAGAGCTAACTCTTAGACAGTTGTAACCTACCACCAGCTGTAGCACCATGCTGTGAATCTGCTTCCCTAGTGTGCAGTCCGTATGGTAATAAAAGGGGCAAAGTACACTCCTCCTTCCCACTTCTCCTGAACTACTTGTGTGAGCCAGACTTATTCACACTCTTGTTTTTCAAGCTCTGTCATTACTAAACTTTTCTTTCTTACCCCCCCATCTTTTCACTGGTTTTCAACTCAGGCTTACCTTCATTAGTACAGGCCTTTTTGGGGTAATTGATGGTTCTTGGCCCCTGGTGTATGGCCGTGACATGCCTTATCTGTTCAAAACTGTTATAAAGCCATATCTTCTGTCGTGCAAGGCTCACTTTGCTAAATAATTGTTCCAACCATCTTTATTGGCTCAAATACTTTATATACCTGGCCTTCAAATACAAGACTTTATACAGTAGGGCTATCAGGAGTTTCTAGACTCTGAACCTTTTAAACCCAAAAGCTCTTCCTTGCCTTCAGCAGTACTTGACAGACAAATCTGATCATATGGAGCCTTTTTGTGATCTGGTGGTTCTGAAGCACTCAAACCAAAATTAAAGCATCCAAAAAACCCCAGAAAATATGTCAGTTCACCCTGGAAGATAAATAAGGCATAGAAAGTCTTTCTCCATCTATTTCATATTAGCTTCCATTACCATCTGGATGGGTGAGTTGAGTGAGAGGAGTGTTATCTCAAGACAATCTCTCTATTGAATGTAATTTCTTGTTTCACACGCCTGTTAAAAAGCAGTCTGCTATAAACTGAGCACTGTCAAATTAAGTGATTGAAATCATGAATACCATGGAGTGAGTAGGGATTGATTTTATCCCCCCCCCCCCCCCCCCATTTCTTTTTCAGTACAAGAATGAGGATATCAAGTTGTATCAGCAGATGAGAAATTAAAAATAAATATTGTTCTCAAAGCTGTATTTAAGCTGTGTAGCTTCTGACTGCAGCAGGTTGTAGATGTTTAAAGCTTGCATGTTTTTTAAACATGACTGAACAAATTAATTGGAGAAAAATCCATTGAAGATTATGAAATACAAAATACCAAGGCCATAAATTGGAGATTTCTGTAGTACTGGGTGAAATACCATTACATTCTTGTCCTCCTACACTCTTCCATAAGTGTTTGTTTGCTGGCATTGGTCTGTACCAGGGCCTTTTTAGGACTAAGATAGTGTCAAGCCCTAGCAACACCAAAGAACTTTTACTTGGAAAAGGAGGAAGGGATAAGGGAAACAAAAGCTTGGAGAAGCGAAGTGACTACTGGGGACAACAAATGTGATAAAAGGAAGGAGTGTTAAGTTCAAAGTATCAAAGATGGAAAAAAAAGGAAGTGGAAGGGATGCTCCTCAGGGCACCCTCCAAAGCACTAGGAAATGCTTGGAAATATCTAAGGACCTGGTAGATATTTCTTAGGGGCTCCTATCAGGGACAGATTGGTGAACTAAACAGACCTTTTACTTGATGCTGCCATTTCTACATTCTTCAGCAGTTTAAGTTGTTGGCAAAATTTGCTTAGAATGTGAAACCAACTGAGAGTAGAAACATTATGATTTGAGAATTAAACATTGCATTTCTCTAATCCCAGAAAGCAAACTTTTGAGGGAGGAGTATGTTTAAGAAGGGGTGTGTGTGAGAGACCTTAACTGTTTTCTCATCACAGTACACCGAGAAAATGTTTAGACTGATATATAACCTTCGTAGTGTTATGTTCTATAAAATTGGCAAGAGCTTAGTTCTTAGTCTGAATGCTACACTTGTTTTGAAATTTAAATAATAAACAATTTATATATGTATATATTTTTCCTTAAAATCACATTTTGTCAGATTTGGCTGTTAATAAAAGCTTATGGTGGAATCAGCACTCTGTCCATCCAGTGAAAATATGAACAGGACCACACAGAATGCTTCCACTGTGTCATTTCTTTTACTGCTGTTCCATTAAAATAAACTCCTTGCCACAGAACTTACTTGTCATTTCCCACTTCTCAAAAATATCCCAAGTAGTGTAGTTTCTAAAGCTTTTCCACTTCTAGCTTTGGTATCTACTTGACTGTATTTGCAGAAGATCCCTTTATATTCCTCTCTGCCATTCCTTTTCAACCACATACATTACTGGATCTTAAATAAGCTGTATTAAATGCAGGTTTTGGCCAACGCTGCTTACAGTTAAACCTGGGCTAGTCAGGTAGTGTCATATTTATCTTGGTTTCTGTCATCATTGATTCCAGAAAGAAAGTGCTCTTGATACTAATGTATGTATTCTTCTGTCCATGTCTACTTTAGCATTTACTGAGACAAATTCTTCTTGAACTGTATCTTCTTCTGGTTACAGTGTGCTTTTTCTTTTTCTCCTGGATTTTATAGCTTACTGAGCTCCACTGAAGTAAAGAGACTTTAACTTTATGAGCATTTGTTGGACCGGATAATTACCTTATCTTGTTTGTATGTTTCTGCTATCTCCTATAATGTGTCATTATCATGTCTGCTGGGCTTTCTTAAATCATAAAAACCACAAGTGTATTCTTATTCAACTTCCTTGATTCAAAACTACTTTTTGTTTCATCCAACAATGGGATTTCCCCTCCTTTTTAACAAAGCATGAGAATAATTCTTTAATATGTGTTTTCAGTACTCCTAAGGTTTTTCTAAGTTACTTTTCTGAAGGCAAGTGCATAATTAGGATTTGTTTAGAAAGCAGAGGAACTGGTTTAGTGGAGAAATATTTTACAGTTTCTGCTTCGTATGCATGAATTAAAACTCACAAAATTTCTTTTAATGTAGTCTTAAAACTCAAAAATGTGGGTAGTGATCCCTTCCAATCACTAATGCCCAACAAGTAGTGAACTGGAACTCTGGAGGTTTGGGATGAGTTGTCATATGAATTTATTATTCAGTTGCCACCAACTTTGGTATTTCCTTTGGCATTGTATCATCTTCAGAGTAGGTAGATGGAATTATTAAAATGGTCTCTTTAAGACTTAACCATAGCATCATGATTCAAAGTTGATCTCTCAAATGATAAGAACATAGGAAATTGATGTCATAATAGGGCTATAATTTTATTCTGGTAATAATCCACGGGAAAACATTAGATGTGCTGTTAACATCCTTAACAAAAGTTTTTGTTTTAAGCATGAATCAGGATTGAAAATCTACTTACTTCACCTCTTAAAATCCTGGGATCAAATAACAGCACTCACTTGCTCCTACAGTTGATGAATACTTAAAACATTTTGTTACAGTTTTCTATGCAGTTAGTTTCCAACACCTTCTCTTAGTTTACAAGGGTGTGAATAATCTGTATTTACATGTACTGCCAGTAGTGTTCACAAGCTGGCAGGCAGGTAATACTCACTCACAGGGCTGTGCTTGAATGCATCACTTCTGCTGTGCTCTTACCCTCCACTGTGCCAACAGCTGAGAGCTGTGAGTTTTCCCTACACTCACATCTTTCTGGCTCATTGTCAGTCAAGCCATGCCAACTGCACCAGACAGTAAAAGCATATAGGAAAAATAAATTTGTCATAGGAAAAGTACAGAAAAGCGATTACTTTCATGCAAGACTACAGTAAAGGCACTGTTAGGCTACACTTTGCTAATGCTGAAAAAATAGCTTTCAAAACCAGGGGGTTTTGTCAGTGGTAGTGTGCTTGAGGACACTTCCACTCAAAGGGTTAGGACCAAAACTTGTCTTTTAAAAACTGCTGTAATGTAAATGGTTTTAGTAACTCTATGACTGGATGAGACAGCATGATATCATTGTGTGGTATCATTCTCAAAGAATTCTGTGTAAATAATAGTAAAAGGACGTGCTGGCAGATACACAAGGAGATACAAGGGATGTGTAACAAAAATTACGTTCAGTGATGAACTGCACTTTCTGCAATGGTTTATTCATTAAGTCTCCAAACACAGCATTATCCAGGTTATTTATATTGTAATATAAAATAATAGAAAGTAAAATAGTTGTTGAAATACATTTGTGACCGTTAGAGAAACTCAGCAGACTTTTGGTTTTTTAAGCTTCCCTAAACACACACCATTTCCTCTTGTTATTATAGGGAGGGGAAATCAAGCAGGCGGCTGCTTCTGTAGAACTTCACTTCTGATTTCAAATTACAGCTTTAGGATCTGTGTGATTATTTTGTGTTTAATTCTTCCGAAGAACTTTGCAGGACCCTACAGAAGACATTGTGATACTGAATGTTTCAGCTTGCGCTTGAAGTTTCTTAGTCTTGGCATGTTAATCTAAATAATGACAGTTTGCTTTTTTTGTTACTCACGTGTTTAGCAGAATCAGTCTCATAAAAGTCAGTAGTACAACTAAAATTAACATTAAATAATGCACACAATATTTGTCAGAACCTTCTTAAAGGACTGTTGCAAGTGCATCGATTATTTAACTTAAAGACTAAGGTCAATCTCATTAACCTGTATTTAATATATTCTGTGGACTTATAGGACACTTAATTTCTAGCCTTTGCTCAAGACTTACTTAATGTGTGGCTATCAAGTAGAAAGTTCTTTTTATTGCTCTGGAATTAAGGAGTACAGGTCATAGAATGGCATATTTTCTGAAGTTAAAATGTTCAGAGTGTAAGATGTGCAGAACATTACAGGTTCTTAGCTTTGACATTTATGTATAATCTTGTCAAAACTTGCAGAAACCAATCTGTACCAAAACCAAGACTGTTATTTTTTCCATTCTGCTGTGGGGGCTTACAATAGAACACTTAGGAGGAGGAGTTTTCATGGGAAAAATATTCCCTATGTGGCAGAAAGCTAACAAAATCTTCCTTCATTTATACCTGCTATCTCCTTGATCCTCATATAATGTGAGGAAAGGACTATGATGAGAAACTCCCAAGAAAGACAAGGGCTTGGTGCTGGTAAATTGCACCGTATCAACTCCTTTCCTGACATGAAATGCCTAATCAGTTTAAATCTAATGATAGAAAAAGAGTCACCAGTTGTTCCCTTAATTGAATGTACATAGCACATATGAAGCTGTATATCACTTATAGGAAGTTACATATGGGAAATAAGCTAAAAGAAAACTAAAATAATTTCTGCATTATAGAAATGTAATTAATTATAAAAATAATACAAAAAGTAATATTAACATATTTAATGTAAGATACTCCTGAAGGCCAGGCTGTTACCAGCATAGCTTGCAACAGTCCGTCTTGAAGAGAGAACATCATCCTTTTTTGGCTTCAGAAGATAAAAAAAGACAGTTTCTATTAATGACAAATCAGTTTTGTTCAGTTGATCATCTTGTCTCAATGTGCTTATTGTGCATGGGAGGTGAACCTAAGAATGCCAGGAAAATGCTTTGTTTTCCTAGATGGCCCTTTGGATAGTTTAGTTAAAGCTATCTCTTCTTCTGTAAGAATTTAGAACTTGGCCAAAATGCTATATGAAATAGGTATAACAACGGTGGATTAATTTCTCCATCTTTTGGAATGTAGCTTAAGTGAGCAAAATTCCAAGAGATACATGTACCAGAAAACCTGCAACCTCATCTGAGCCCTGTGAAGCCCCAGGAACTTAAGTTATTCCCACAGCTATGCGATGGCTCTGGCCCAGATCACAAAGTTAATTTGGAGGCTTAAATGCTATCTAAGAGCCATCTTCTGTTTCCTAATATGCTTTTTTGATCTCCAGAATGCCCGCTCTGTTATCTGGCTGTATCAAAAAACCATAGGATCTGTATTTTCACTGGTTCATTTCCTCTGGATATCTGTAGAATCACTCACATCTGATTTTAGTTGGCCACTATTACGAATCACAGGTGTGTGTTTATGAAAAAGAACAGAAGAAAATACTCTAGTTGAACATGTCTCTAGGAATGGGGAAAAATGGTGTTCTCTTCCCTGTGTTGGTTCAATGAATATTTCCTTCAAGTGGGTCAGTTTAACATAAGGAATCAATAAACTATTTTCCTTCTTTTGCTTGCCTCATTCTTGCATCCTCTCTGATCTTCTGTGCAAGTGATAGATGTGGATTCAAATTGCTCTGGATCAGAAAGGTTAGTGAACTCTGGCCTTGTGATTCAGTGGTGGGTGAGGATGAAAGGAGAGGGAAAGTTTGGGGAGCTGTTCCAGCGAGTACTTTCTGTGATATAGCTGTTCCTCTGTGAAAGCTCTGTGATGTTGCATCTTCATGTTTATTGTGACTCAGACTCAATGTCATTGAATTGCAAGCTCTGGTAAGCTATTAAAGGGAGAACAGTTTTAGTTTTCTTGACCTGTTTTTGGCTTAGAGCCCTGCAGAAAGGTGGCAGGTGAGACCTCCATCTATAAAAGAGCAGAAGACGAAGCACAGAAGATCCTTCTCAAGGATGGATCTTGGGGATGGTTCCCACAGCCTTATTTGTAGGAAAAAGGTATGTTAAAAGGGTCTTCCCATCATAATGTGACTGTACAAATCTGTGTACAAATAAGGAAAGCCCCATCATAATTGACTGTACACATCTGTGCTGTCAATTGTAGTGGTAGTTTATGGGCCATCGTGTTAAAACATGTTTTAATAGAGTTCATATATTTCTGAGATTGTAATGATGACTGCTTCTCCTGAAAGGCAAACGATACATGCCACACAAACAGCTTAAGCACAGATTGTGACTATCACTTATATTCCCTTTTTTTGGAAATAATTCTGATTTTCCTTTCACATTGGACAAACTGTTCTTGAGCAACTAGCAGCTGCTTTTCAGCTTACTCCAGCCTCTTTTTGTGATTTCTCATGCCTCTGAAGGGCAGTGGGAATACATTAAGCCATTTAATCACCAAGTAAGAGTCTTTTAAGTCCCTTGTTATGTGAGTTTTTGATGCAGATGGGTTTTTTCTTGGACCATATAGGCTAAATAAGCTTGAATTTACCAACTTAACTGTCCTCACTCTCTTGTGTACAAAGAACAAATCTCTCAATAATTTAAAAAATTACTTTCTTGCTGTAGAAGACCCAGCTGACTGAGATTCTATGCTTGGATCTGTGGAGATTTAGCTGCACTCATACAGAATTGGTGCATCACTACTACTTAGTCTAATTGATATGAATGAAGAATTCAGAGCATGGACTTACATTTTCTTCATTCACAAGTTTCTTTAATATCAGTAAAGTTTTAAACATAATTGGTATTTAAATGAGCTTCTGTAGTTTTTCACATATTCTCATTTTTCTCATTCTCACTTTCAGTACTATCCTTCCAAATCTCTAGACAGAGTCTCATCTTATAGAGAAATAATATTGCTAATAGGTGGAGAGGTTTTAAATGTTAATTTGCTTACATACTCATCAGTCATGAGGCCTACTAATAAGCTGCTGGACAGTACTGTGGCATACTTTATACAGGTATAAGAGCTAGGTAGTTATTCTCCTATGTGTGTACCAGGGTGGCCCCTGCATCACCTCTTCTCAAATTGTGGTAAGATTTGTTGTTGGTGAAAAATGAGATAGTGTGGCATACAGGCACAGCAGAGCCAAAACACCAGCTGCCAAAACAGCTCCAATTACTGGTGGTAGGTGGAGTGAGATCAAAAACTGTCTATCTAAATCTGCATTTCCTTCCTTTCTCCAGATGTGTGAAGTGCTGTTCTCTAACAGTTCCGGATTTGGGATCTGGATCAACTGGAGTAATGAACAGTTGTTGAAACTGCAAGGCTGAGCTGGTGATGCTACCAGAACCCATTTTCTCCCAAGAGGGCATGTCCTCTACTAATATTAGCTGATAGTGCCATTAAATCTATAACTTCTAATGTTTCTACTGCTTAGAAATAAGAAGGCAGAAAGAGTTGGTTTTGTTTTGGTTTTTTTTTTAAAAAAAGCAACTCAAACCTTTAATAGCAATATCTAATATTCTACAGCATTTTTTCAAGCTTTATTTAATTTAATAGGCTAGTACATTATTCTGTGGGGATTTATCCTGCTTCCATACTCTGTGGAGGAACCACATTCTCCATTTTAAATACCATTTCATAGAGATTTTTGAGGAATTCTTCCCATTGTCTGGTTCTCAACTGAGCAGATGGACCCTAAATTAGGATTCATAATTCATTTTGTT
This sequence comes from Athene noctua, assembly GCF_965140245.1. NCBI lineage: Eukaryota > Metazoa > Chordata > Aves > Strigiformes > Strigidae > Athene > Athene noctua. The sequence goes on from NC_134040.1 coordinate 36,000,078, forward strand.
CCTGTTGCTTGTCATTATTGATAACTCAAAAGCAAACCAACATCATTAAATATTAACTTAGAATTTCATTTGACAATCATAGTAATGGAAGCTTTTTTTGGGGGGAGTAATGACAGCAATACAGGATTGAAGATACCTTTTAAGTTATCAAATCTAGTCCGCGCTATTATCTTTTATATGCCTACAGGTGTATATTAATATTATATGTGCTGATTTAGATAATAACAATTTATACCTACTTGAAGGAGTATTAAGCTAGACCAACCTCACAGTTGATACTAAGTTTATACAGGTATAATTATATTGATTGAAGTAGCTTCATTGACTACAACAGAACTCCTATAAGTTGCAGTAGCCAAAGAGATCAAGTACAACAGTCATACATTATTCTGCTGCTTATTGCACCTCAGCGGAACAAGACTGGTTGTTGAGAACAGTGATTTATTTCCTCCAACAATACTGTAAAATGTCTTTTAAACTACATTGTGTGATTTCTACAATTAGTAAAATACATTTTTGTAAATGGCATTTACTGTAATAGTAAGACACCAATATTTATGCACGGTCTCTCTTTGCTTTTGAATGCACAATAAAAAAATTACTGATCAATTTTCTGTATGTAACTTGTGTTGTTTGGTTTGAGAGAAATTATGCATAGTCTGTGCTCTGTAGTTAGGAGTCCTGCAATCTTAATAGGGTCCAAAATCTCTCACTTAACGAGGATTAAACTCTTCAAGGCAAAACATTTTCCTTGAATAGCTATGTTGGGGGTTTTTTTGTTTATTTTTAATGTCACATTACTTTCAGGGTTTTTTTCCTGGCAGCTCTTCTGGTATTTTGTGATTAACTTTAGCATTACAAATGCTATTTATAAATTTTTCAATGCACAAATATACTGTACTACTGTGAAACATGGGAGTATGCGTTGTTCTAAGATGCAACTCACTGATACTCAGTCTTAGAAAATGGATACATGCTTTTGTTAATAAATACATGCTAATCCTATTTTAGCAAATACTTAAACATTAATTTTTTTGTAGTTTTGGACTCGAAAATGTTATGTTAGAGCTGAAAAAAGGTTTCTTTTTGGTGGCATTTGATGCATCTCTCTAATGACTGAGCATTTGTGTCATATGCTGATATGTGGTGCTTGACAGCAGGTAGAAAATATTCTGCAAGTGTTTTGAAGCATGCTCTAACTGACAGCTTGTGAGAAAGATGGAGTTTTTGTGCTGGGGGTTTTTTGTTTTTTTTTTTAAACTGAGTATTCAGGTCTGAACCAGCAAGTGGGATAAAGCATGAAACAATAGATGAATTTTTCTTTTTATTAAGCAGCTTGCTTCTACATTAGAAAAATATATAAACACTTCCATCAGAGGCTTTACTAAAGATGCCATTTCACTTACGTGGGATATGAAGTACTTGCTGAGATTGCACTGAAACTTTTAAGAAAAGTGACCTTTCCAACAGGAAGTGGAAGTCAATAACTAATTACTTCAACTTCATTGTAAATAAATTAAAAAATACCAGTTTATCCAGAGATAAGAAAACACTGTGATTATTGTCTAAGAGGAATCTTAGCAATTCTTTGAGATAACTTGAACATACATTACTATAGAAGTAATTAAGATCTAATAGTTGTGTTATGCATCAGCTACCTAAATCCTTAGAACCTGATCCGTCTCACATTGAAGCTAACACAAGACTTCTCAGCTGACATCAGGTTTTAAATTAAGTTGCTGTGTGTTAAAAGTTTTGAACTATACTTCTCACAATTATTTTGTGTTTATTTAATTCAAACCTCTCTGTTTTACAGGACCATAACACATCCATAATCTTCCCTGAATTCAGGAGGGATTTTTGTATTGTATTATCTGTTGACCTTGATTTTTTTAATATCTGATAATGAACTTTAAATCTCCAATTTCCAGTCAGAGAATAGATCGCTGTAAGTTGTTATGTAGAACTATAAGTAGTATACGAGCTGCAAATTGTTTTTAATGGTCCTTCAGAAAGGGAAGGATGATGACATAAATAGCCCAGAAACTAGGCATGGGAGAGTGTGTCTGAGAAGTGTCAGTTATGCTTTCCTGCTTCTTTTATTTTTTTTCCATAAACATTCACCATGACTGGTTTCACATAGGGTACTGGGCTATATATATGTCCATGTATACATGTCTATTTGACTTGTTTTGTTCTGTACATTAGAAGACTAACAATGATGTATTTAAAATATTCAGTACAGATAAATGATATGGACTCTAGGAAGTGTCTACTCATCACTGGTATTTAAAATCTTTTAAGGTCAATTAAGGTAATTTAAAGCTACTGTTTTATACCTGTAGCCTTCATCTTGGACAGAAGCTTAATTTGAAACTGCTGGACTGCTGAGAGACAATCATAAAATATTGACAAAAATCACTCTTTTAGCAGCCGTACTAAGAGGTGATTAGGAAAGAAACTATGATGGCAACACCAGTGCTAAGCTTTTGTACTCTCAAACCAGCATACTGGTTCCTTTGAATGCCTTTATAAACTGGTGAAGCTATGACTAGTCCAGAACTATTTTAAATTCTTGTGAGAACCATACTGGCAACAATCTGTCTTAAGGTTTGAGCAGAGACAACATATTCTATAGAGCTTCCAAAATTATAAGACCCAGGAGCTTATTTTATGGGATTTTATACTGTAATTCTGAAGTGCACACTGATCTTTAAAAACCACTGAAGGAGAAATTGAGGCATCAATCACAGGCATTGAAAAGTCTTCAGTCTGAACTCTCAAAAGTAGATGTCATGAATGCCACTCATACTCAAATACTGCTGCGCCCAGTTGTATCCATTACACTACATGGTGTAATGGAGACCTCTTCACTGAAACACAGAACTCACCTGGCTTTGGAAAGAACAAACTATTGGGGGTTTAAGTGGAAGAGTCTCAAAGCAGAGCTAAACTGGTTTAATTAGATAAGCTGATAAAGCTGAAACTCCTCTTTCAAGGTCATTTTCAAAATATCATTAAAAACTTCAAACTCCTTCAATCCATGATCACAAAATTATTTTACAGTAGGTTAGTAAACGAGATACTGTGTAAATGTATCTTTTCATAGTGATTTCGTAGCTGGGTGAGACATTGGTAAGTTATTTAGAGTTTAAATGTCTTCAGCAGCTTTTTTTAATACATGGCTTGTTTTATCTCATGATAGCTCTAAAAATGTTTTCTAAGTTAGTAAGAGCTTGCTGTGTTTGAATTGTTCTTCAGGAACAAGTTACCAGCCTAGAAATCACCATTACATGTAGGCTTTATTAGGCATTCATCCCCTTCTCTTTATCCCGTGCTATAATGCTCTTACTAGCAAGATCATAGAATCACAGAATGGTTTGGGTTGGAAGGGACCTTAAAGACCATCTAGTCCAACCCCCCTGCCATGTGCAGGGACACCTTCCACTAGCCCAGGTTGCCCAAAGCCCCGTCCAACCTGGCCTTGAACCCTTCCAGGGAGGGGGCAGCCACAGCTGCTCTGGGCAACCTGTGCCAGGGCCTCACCACCCTCACAGGGAAGGATTTCTTCCTGACACCTAATCTAAATCTGCCCTCTGTCAGTTTAAAGCCGTTACCCCTATCCCTATCCCTACACTCCCTGATAAGGAATCCCTCCCAACCTTTCCCATAGGCCCCCTTTAAGTACTAGAAGACTGCTATAAGGTCTCCACAGAGCCTTCTAGAAAGCTTACACTTACAGAGTGGCTTTACTGCTTACAGGGTTTGGGCTATTGGTGTTGTTGTTCTGCACCTTTATAAGTCAAAATGTGATTCTTAAGTTAGAAGATAAAAGCTGGAGCAAAAAGAAGTGAATTAACAACAAAGTGCTTGGAAGTTTTCAGTATGCTAAGATAGTATCTGTTCACATAAACCACCAGGCTACAAAGGATTTCAGAGTTTTACAAAGCTTCTGCTCAGCCTCCAGCTGGCAAAAATAACCATATTTTCAATAGTAGGAAAGGTGGTGGTTATGCTGTTTTGCATTGTAGAGTGTTCCATATCCCATGTTGTGTCATGTCTCAGAGTAGGTCAGTATGAAATCAAGAATGAAAGAAATGAAACTTTGAAGATATTTGTTTTTTCCAGCTCAGTAACTTAATATTTCATCAAGGGCCTTCTGGGAGCTGATCTGGATATGCTGCAGTGAAGAGAGCAGCCAGGGAGAAACTCTAATGAGTCCTCGGTATACATTCCTGACTGCCTTCAAACAATTTGGCGGCCATAATTTTTTAAGACATTCCAAGCACTCATCTCTCATTGTCTTTTGTGGTTTGGACAGAGGATTGTTGATTGTTGGACTGGTTTTGAGGTAGTCCCTTGAGTGAAATTGTGGATCCTACCTCACACATTATCTACATTTGCATATAATTGAGACATAAGCTTTCTGGCAATCTGCAAAAGGAATGCTGTAGAGCTGTTGTTAAATTTTCGAAGAACAAGCAATAAGAATGTCATCTTAGGATGTAGGTCAAGAATTTGTCCATGGAATATTCTTTATTAAATCAAGTGAAACTCTAGAGGTTGTTAGATACGAGTTAAAGGAAAGACCTGTATCCAAGACTTCCTTACTATGGGGACTAAGATAAAGTGAGATTTGGATCTCCTTTGTCTCTACACTTGTTTGTTTGAAATTAAAATAATTCCAGAATTGTTCATGGTTTTTTACTTTCAACTATTTTTTTTTTTAAAGAAAGCACCAAACCACCCCCCAAACCCCCACTTTTGTAAATAATAGACATGCATGAGTGTGTGTGTGTGTATGGGGGGGAAGACAGAGAGTGAGAAACCACAGAGGTACTTTATACTGAATGCTGCTCCTGCAGCAGCTAGTAGGGTGAGAGGTGACTTTAGCAATGACTTACATTACATACCTCCCATCTCTCTGCAGATGTGTGAGTTTGTTTAAATGTTTTATGAGGTTTTTATTACACTGTAATATAGTCCCAACCCCTCTGCAGTTGCCAGTTTGGTCACAAAATATAATAAATTTAAAAATACCTAATGCTTCAGCTATTCAATAATTTTCTGACAGGGCCCCTGATGCAGTAACGGTACCGCTGTGTTGCTGAACTACTTGTGTTTGGGATGTGTAGAATAGCAGATATAATTCCCTGATCCTGTTCTACAAAATCCCTGTGTTTAAGCAATGTAAATGTTCTGTGCACTTGTAAAAAATTACTGTTCTCTCCCTATCTTTCATGTGCTGTGCTACAATAGCAGGATGTGCAACAATAACCAGTGCTTTCATACTATTTGGGGTTGCAATGCCTAGGCGATTTGTCATGTAAGTCACAATCTCAGCTATGATGTTTTTTAAGATCCTGAAACTGAATTCATGGGAAGCATCTGTACTGTATGCTCATATGCTGCTTTTCACCCATATGATAAAGTTTACATTGGAGGCCACTGAACATTAAACACCAATTCATGAGAGACCTGAATACAGGCTGGTGTAGTCTTCCCTTTATATTAAAGCATTACCCATCAGTATCCCATTCTCTCAAAAATTTTATAAATTTTCATCGAAGGGAGGAAATTTGATTTCTAAAAGAAAAAGAGCCAACCCTATGCTTAAAAAATATACTTGGTTAAAAAATATAGTCCGCTTTTAAATTAAGTATTTCAAGGAATACTAAGGGATTCCAATTTCTAGTTCCAGGGAGGCAGCTTTCTGCTAGGCTCTGAAGATAGTATGGAGGACCAATGGTCAGATCTTGATTGAGAAGGCCAATTTTCTATTTTGAAATCCCTCTCAAAAAGGAATGACTCCCATGATGCAGAAGCAGGCAAATAAAGCTTCAGTATTTCAGCAGAGTTATGCTCCTAAGGAACTTGTGTCACTAAGTGGGAGACAGACTATTGGAAAACAGCAGCCTTAACTTTTGCATGAAGTCTACGAATTTAGGAAGATAGAAAGTGTCTGCATTTACAGAACTGTGAGAAATATGAAAATTCTGTACAATTTCTTTGTATGATTACTTCTTTAGGGATGACAAGTAGGAACAGAAACCTTTGGTTTCTAGCATTCAGGCCCAAATAGAGACCCAAAATTCTAGAAGAGAAGAGATGTTTGGTTTTCCACAGTTAGTCTTCAATCAACTTTACAGCAGATAAATGGCTATCTTCCATACTAAACTAGATTCTGTACATTTGTCTGTTAAGACAACTTCTATTAAAAATACATCTACAAGGTGCAATGAAAAATTCCATACTGAAACACATTTAAAATATATCTGTGAAGTGCCCAATTGTCAAAGACATCTGTCATGTAAAACAAATGGTCTTACTTTGGCCTACAGCTTTCTCAATGGTCTTTGTAATAATAGGCTACTCAAAGAATGGATTTATGTCTCAATATATCTAATCTAGATTGTCTGTATAAATATCTTTCTATTGTATAGAAATAGAAAAGTTGTTTCCCTAACATAGCTCTGTCAATTTTAAACTTATTTGTAAATTCCTCAGTCCACCTCAGCAATAACAATACCTTGCGTTTCATTCAGAGGTCACAAAAGGCAACTTTTTACTAATAGGGATTACTGCAGGGATTAATAAAATTTGCTGATTTCACACAATTAGCCAATGACTCTGTGGGGATGAGAACCTAAATCCCTAGACCAGACTGGGTGAAATTTTTGGTCTGGTCTTTCTGAAGTCTGGAAACTTTCTGGTCTGTGAAAAATTACAAAATAAAGAGCTACTGTTTGTTTGGTGTGCTATTTCATAGGTTAGATATCTCAAATTCAAGAGAGTAATGTCTGATTGGTAGCAGGATGGGGTGTTCCAAAGAACTGCAAGAGTTAACAGGAAATAATGCGGTACTTCTTTTCTCTCTGGATCAATAATTGCATTCCTGTGCCCCTCATGGTATCAGTAAGATATGAAAGCATTACCCACACATTTTGAACATTTAATAAATATTGTGTGTATGTATCTTGCCAACTAAAATTATATTTTTGATAATTAAATTATTGTTTTGAGAACTGAGGTATACTTCCATTTTTATTCTGCTCCTCTGAGGTGTTTTTTGTGTGTGTAAATAGTACTTTTCCATTGGTTTGTGGCTAGCTGTTTTGATCGAATACCTGCATATTTCTACAGTGCTCTACTTTTAGGGGAAAAGACGGCATATACTTAGAGTTTTTTAATGTTAGTGGATAAAACACAATTATCCTTACGTGGAAAGGAGTCAGTGAGATGTTCCGTTCAATGGAGAGTGTAACATAATATGAAACACTTTGGTAATTTGCTGTTTTTTCCCCCCTCTGGAAATGAAATATTAGAAATATCAGTCTAAGCTGAGAAGAAAGAATTTTAACTTAATTTTAGCCAGATGGAAGCAGTTTATAGCAAGGTGGGAGAGATTTTTCTCTAATTATGACTTCTGTGACTTGGGTGAAGAGCGAGTGTGCTACCTACAGGGAAAACCACTAAAGCCTATGTATCTCACTTCCAAGGTGTTGAGATTGAAGGTACTGAAAGAAGGTTGTGAAGGCATAGTTAGTACCTCGGGGTGGGCACTGCTTTGTGAAACAGATGTGAAGGGAGTGAGTTATCCCTGTCCATAGCTGGTATATAGTTCAGTGGGAGTTAACTCTAATTGACATAAGGGTTGGGAAAGAAAGCAAGGGTAGAGATTTTTTGGCCGATGCTTTATTTTCTTCTGGGTAGCTTTGTGAAGAAAGGAGCCTAATTTTGTTAGAAGCTTTCCTCAATTCAGAAAGAGATGGCCATATCCTATGCTGCTTTCCACCATCTGACTGGGAATTGGGCAGAAGGCCCAGGAGCCACATTCTCTACCTTAACCCAGTGACGCCTGAAGAAGCCGAGTCCTCTTCCAAGCAGTTGCAGTGGGAAAGGGCCAGCAGCTACTTAAGCGTGCCCCTTACTCACATCACAGATACTTTGGGGACTAGAAGGGAAGTAGTAGAAGGCGGCTGGGAGAGCTGCCAAGTGTCACACTTTTGGCAGCTTTGTCACACATTCCTTTAATTTAGGATTTGGCTCTGCCACAGGAAGACTTGCAGGTTTCTGCTTGAAGTTTTCCTTATTTACCACTTGGGGCCACTGTGGCACTCTTGAGCAGGAAAGAGAACGTCTCCTCCCTGTTGGATCCCAGGCAGGAAGGAGCACTTGGGAGGTACAAGTTGCAGCAGCACCTAGGCAGGACCATTTCCTATTGTCCTCATTGCCTTTGCTTCGCTCCAGGCGACTGAAACAACCTCGAGCATCCTGGGAACCTCCTTTCCCTCCTCGGCTAGGCAGGTTCCCCGGCAGCCCTAGACTAGCGCTGATGGATCCCCATCCCAGTTGCTCATCCAGCTGGGAGTGCCTATTCCAGTCGTTGAGGTTGTGTCGTTCTGTACTTTGCCCTTGCCCCTCTTCAGGGTAGGGTGCGCTGTCAACAACATTAGGTATCTGGGCATCAAAAATCACACTGAGGGGCAGAATGAAGACAAGATTATACAGGATTGTTAAACAGTGAGAGAAAGCCACGACAGCGGGAGAAGTTAAAAAGTCATAATCATTGTTGAAAGTCCTTAGGTAGTGAAGTTCGCTGCTGGTGGCAAAATCACTGGAGTTTTGAGTTTAAAATATGATTGGAACAGCGTGTTAACTCTACTTTTTTTAGGCAAATGCTTTACTATTAAATTCAACACAGTTAAATTATTGTTTTTTCTATAGCAGTACCTGAAATAAAGGACATTCTTTCTGCCTCACTACAATACTCTTCCAATCTGTAGTTAAGACCGTAATTTTCTTGTTTACTTGCACTTGAAATATTGTGGAGTTCAGGTTAAATAACATTCCTTTTTCTAGTTGGATCAGTGCTGGTAAGATGGTTATTTAATTTTTACATATTATTAGAGTAGCACTAAATTGGAATGCTGTGGCTTTTTATACAGTTCTCTGTGTTTCATACAAATTAAATAATTTGAGAGACTTCACGTTGGCTCTCACTTTTGTCACAAAAATTAATGTAGCTTCTGTCAGAGAGAACAGGCAATGGAGATCGCTTCTTTGAAGGGGTTGGAGAGAAAGATAAACTTGCTGTTCTCTCTCATTTTAATGATAGTGGGTGACCTGCTTAGCCTGTAGCAGCAATTCCCTGGGGCCCAGACATCCACTGGAAGCAAAACTGACCACAGTGACCCACCGCAGCTCTGCTTCTCGGTTGCAGGGGTGTGGATTGGTATTGGTTTTCAATTTAGACAAGATGTTGTGTGAGTCACCCTGCCCCCTGCCCTCCCACCAGTGCTATGAATAATAAACTCAGGGAGAAGTTGCAAGCCAACTGATGCGCTGCCAGGGCACAGCTCCTTCTCCCCACGGTCCTTTCCCTCACTGCACTTTGCTGGACCTGCAGGGCCTGTTGTGGGTGGAGGTGAAACACATCTGGAAGGGGCTGATTCAAATGGCACTCGTAAGTGAAGAAGGAGGTTCTAAATCCGACCCACCCTGGGGAAAGGGGGCTGAGGTCATAGGAGGGCAGAATGCAGAGTATTATTATGATGAAAAAGTGAAAAAAAATTACATCAAATGTTTGTTTAAGGATCAGGAGTCCTGGCCCAGCCCCTTCGGTTTGCCAAATATTACATGAAGCTACATAAAAACCAACTCTAACCTCTTACAGCTCTCCCATTAGGTCACATTAAGCTTTGGCAGGGAGGATGGTCCTACTTGGTGGTTTTCTGATTTGTGGTTTGAATTTGGCCAACCTTACTTATTTAAATTTATTTTATTTTGTAAACGCTCAATGATAGAGTAAAACTCTAGAGTAAACTTGTTCTGGCCAACATTTATTGTGGAAACATTCTGTATTATCAAGAGATCTTTGCAGAACAGCTAACAAATTAAAACAAAGCATTTCAAGCACATATTGAAGTTCTTTTTGGAAATGAAGGAAATATACTGATGGCTGCAAGCCATCGCTTTTGGTTGTTATCCACTTCTAGCCCTCTGGGCTTTTATAAAACTGGTGTCTTTTCACTCTCCCCATGAGGACAGCAGTCCCTTTGGCTGTGGTGCAACCAGGGGAATGAATCAAAATATATTCTCCTTTTAACTTAGTTAACTTTTTAACAAGTTTGTCTTTCCTTCCTTTATGAATACCTTGGTGAGCTTGTTTGCTCACCAGAAGTCTCAGTTTGACTGTTGCCATTGAAATATGAAGAGCTGATTCCAAGTAGGGATTTTCCTAATCTGGAAGAATAATAAGTACACTATATGTAACCTATATTTTGCCCACTGAAAATAGAATTTAAAAGATGTGGAGAATGACCTCTTCTCCTTCTTATGTCTTCTGAACTACAAATTTGGTTTCTCTATCAGTAATGTTTTCTTTATAGAAAATATCTTAACAAGAAAAGGAAAAAAAAAAATCAGTTGCATTTTCCTTAATGAGACATTTTTTATTTATTAAAAATAATATAAATGCTTTATTTTGCCATCAGATTGGTAGGTGCCTATTTGTGGTGGAGCAATAGTCCTGTTCTTTAAGGACTATGATTTTGTTACATATCTTCTCATCTTTATAGCTTTTTCTAGTGCAGTTGCCAAACTGTGTCATTGAAATATAATCTCACCACAGATAAAAATTTGTACTGCATGGAACCCAAATAGCAAGAGCTGTGAAGCACTTGAAGTAGCTTTGCTTACGAACCTCTTGTCTTCTAAATTTTACAATTTGGGAGTGTTGAAAATTTCATTTAGATGAAAAATATGCGAAGAAACCATTTGAAATGATTGTAATATTTTTTTCAGAACTTCAGGATTTGTGAACTTTATCGATCTGGGGGGTAAAAAGGTCACACTGCTTTTCTCTTTGGAAAGAAATTTTGCAACACTTTTAAAAATAAGCAGCAGTAGTGCATTGGGAGCAATAGCCTAATTATGATTTTATGTATAAATTATATGTCAGAAATGTCTCTTAAATTGTTTTAAGAAATAGGAATATAGTTTTGACTCAGCAATTACAATTATGTCCTGCCAAAGTTCATGATTTTGTTCTGTGCACGTATCTTTTGTAGACCAGCTTTTCCATCATTTTGCATATGAGTTTAGGTTCTGCACATAGCAGACTGACAGCCCTGTAATCTGGTGATTATACAGAACAGGTTCAATACACATAGCAGTGTTTGTACAATGTTCCCCATATTTGGCACTTAGCTAGGTTAATCAGTCTGCTTTTTGGCAGGATAATTAACCAAATACCATGCTCTCTGATACCTCAGCAGAATTGTTTCTCGTCCTGGAGTTAGCTTGTTGAAACAAGTTTAAACGTTCTTAAACTGTAGTGCCGTCAGCAGTGTAGATTTGAAATATATTATAGAAGTCATCTGAAGAAATATAATCTCTGGGGTTTCTTTATGCCCATGTAGTCTTTTGAACTCTTGGCTGGCTTTTTGGCAAATACTGACAGCAATAGCAATAATTTTATTGATATGGTTGATCATCTGCTAGTTACTGTTAAAACACTGATCTGTTCTACAGGGGTCAGTGTCACACCAGCAAGCAATGACCTGACTGGAGGTGGAGTGACCTAAAGATAAAAAATTCCTGTATTCTCTGAAACTCTTGAAACATTCTGTCCAACTTAACACTTTTTTCTCTTGATAGTGAAAACACCTTTAAATACCAAAAATGTATCGTCATAGCTGTCACTGACTGACAGTTTTGATGCAGAGTTGAAGATACTTTTTTACAAGGAGATGAGTCAATAGCATTTGTATCGCTATTGAGAAGAATGTTGGATTATTAAAAAATTGTGAAGCTGAAGATTGTTGCAGGGAGAGTTTTCCAAATCTATTCTTACGCTGTCCAAATTGGCTGCCATATGACAACATTATTACCGTTTGTTTTTAAAGTATCTATATAAATTTGACTATGAAAAGACCTGTAGAAATTCTCAATAATTTGTTGGATGGAAAGCATCTGTCTTGCTCATAACAGTAACCTTCTATCATATATGATTTTGCATTTTTGAGTTTGTAGAGTTTCTAAAGTGACAGAAGAGGTAGTATATGATGTTTCTTATTACAGGGTCAGCCTGTGAATACATCAGTTCTTCCAATTTGTGATTAGCTGTGCTTACTAGCTTGCCAGAGGTTCGGATTAAATGCTTAACCACCATTATGCTAGAGCTGAGAAGAGGTCATTACTTCCAGTTGTATGAATGAGTAAAACCGAGGAATCTAAAGAGGTTGTTTGGGTCAGTACTGGGTCAGCATTGGTGTCTGCTCCCAAAAACTTCTACAAAATAACTATCTTGTCAATCTGCTTATATTTTGACTGGTTTTTGCATAGAAAGCTGTATACTTGTCTCCCTCCAAAATTTAAATAGAAATCAACTAGGGAATTGCACATTTTTTCTTCACAAATCACACTACCCTGTTTGCATTATTACACTGTATTTTGATTTCTCAACAAGCTTCTATGACAATAGCATTTATAGTCATCTTGGATTTTATTGTGCACTGGCCAGATTTAGACACTCTTGCTTTATTTAGTATAGACTGGCTGATCTCACAAACATCCAGCACAGTATAATGGCAGCATTCTAAATTTAGATTTATTGTCACTCCCCATCTGTGATACTCCTCAGTTATGGAGAGGTGCTACATCTTTGCCTGCCCTCTTAAAATTCTCTATAGCTAGCCTCTGTCTTACAGTTCTCATTGGTGTATATAAGACATGTATTATAAGGGAAAATCTGAGCAGTAGTAGGTTGCAATGCCAGGGCTCCCTTTTCTTATTTGACTCCAGATTGGTTAACAATATTCAAATTATACTGATATAAATAGAGTGTATGTTTAAGTTCATGATGCTGAATACAGTATAAATAATTCACTGAAAGAATCTAACAGAAGAAAGAAGCCTCCCTAAATTATAATTAATGTAAAAATTACAAAAGAACAACAATTGGTAGGACTGGTTGAATAATGATGAATTTTAGAAAAAAGACTTGAAAAGTTCACAAAAAAAATTTTTTAAATGCCACTTAAGCAAATGCCAAATACTGCATTGGAATTAAGACAGGTATACAAGTATTCAACCTATTGCATGGATACATTGTTGTGATGATATATGTCCATGATTTGAGAACTATCATAATAGGTGCTGGTTTGTTTACCCTGGAACACTTTTTCATGCTTTTCCAGCTCAGGTACATGTATATTACAGTTCAGATTGTAAGTATGCTTTTAAAACAAACCTCACAGTCAACTACACTTGCTGCATTTTTGGTTTGTATCACAGTGAAGTCCCAGAGGACAAAAACTGGATTCCTTTCAAGTAAAACTTGTGCTCCAGGAGTACACCCTAATACACACCAGGCTCTTACTGCTGTTCCATCCACAACCCCAAACTAGAGCAACTCTGAAACAGAAACCCTCAAAAGGCATATATATGCAGGGATGTCAGGTCCTTGATACTGTCAGTATAGTAACTGCTGCTTCAACAGATACTTCAGCATTAGTACTTCAGTAGACCCGCTTCTGCTGTACCACGGTGCTCGCTAATGCAGACATAGCTGTAATATCATTTTTTCCTCACAGTGTATCTAGTTTATTCAGGGTATGCTCACTGAGGCAGATAAGCTGACAAATGCACTTTCCTGTGTGATAATATTTATTCTATGTCTGCTATCGTTCTAAAGCAACGATGAGATACCTGCACAATGCTAAGAAATAACTTGAAATTCTACTGAGAAACATTATGCTCTTATGTGAGTTATGTATTTGCTTTTTCTTTGAATGTCGGAGCTACCACTTTTCCCTTTTAAGACTCCCCTGTGGTGACAGTAAGCATTGCCAGTCACATGGCTAAGATTCAGAGCTGGGAGAACTGCCATAGTAAACTGAATTTGAACTCTGGTCTTCCCATGCCTCCACTGGGATCTATAACTGTCTAAAAGGCAGGTCTGGCCAGAAAATTTTTGTGTTGCAAAATTACTTTTGATGTGCAGCTGGCTATGTAAAACACTTATTTGTTTGTCCAAATTCCAAAGCCGATTTAAACCACACAGTCTAATCGATAATGCAAGTTCTTTTCAAAAATAAAAATATTTATCTTTTTTATTAGTTGATTTGATGATAATTGAACCCAAGTGTTTTTGAACACTGGATGCAACTGAAGTTCTCTAATTTATTATAGATTGGCTAGCAGGCTGATGAATCACTGTAAAGTCATGTTGGGGCAATGACAAGCCTCAGATAAGTCGCATTTGTCAGTGTTTTGTGTGTACACATAAAAAATGCATATCATTTCTGTATTATTACACGTTAATTTAATTATAACAACATTACTTTTTAAAGCACAATATTTTGTGCACAACATCTCTTAGATCTGCTGGTGTAAAACAGTGGAGCTTCATTGCACTCAAGCATTCATCAATTTGAACTGAAGACCCTGTCCAAGATCCTTGTTTTCAGGAACTTTGTTTTCAAAACCTGGTAATACAGCAAGTGAAAGAAAAAGGGTGTAGGAAAATTTAAATCAATGACATATGTACTCATTTTGATAGTGCATTTGTTGGCCTAATGTTATAATATATATTATTGGAGGAAATGTGCATAAAATCTATTAAAACGGATTAATTCAATCAAGGTTAACTTATTTTTATTTTGGATGCATTTTAATATTCAACTATAAATTGGTTAGTACACTGTCATTTAAAAGTTGTGAAAAATTTGCCAGTAGTCTCACAGCCCAAAAAGCTGTAAGAATTGGAGTAAGTGACATCATTCTTCTACTGGATATGAAAAGAAAGCTACTTGTTAGCCTGCTTACCTTCAGATGTGTAGTAAAAGCCAACAGAATGTAAAATGCAGCCAGAGTGTATATGAAATGTATTTTTCTGTGCATGGAGACAACCATTTGTACATACTACATTTTTCAGTATTTCCACAATTTGGCAAATGTGGTATTTTATTAAAACACTAACTAATTTAGAATTGATTTGTCAGAAGGATAGAGGTTTGAAGGATACTATGTTCCTACAACCTTTGTGGAAATTGGTATCTGGATGGAGACATTCAATAGTGCTTTCATTGAAGAAAGCATTTGTTTGAGCTCAACAGTCATTTGTATTATTTGTTCCATGGTTGATCAGTCAGCAAACGTGTACCGACTGGCCAGGCAGCACATCCACACCTCCAAGCCAGCAGCATGTGCTGCTGTTCAACCAGCGACTAATGGAAATTGGCATGGAAGGTGTGACGTTACCTGGGTGAGAGGGATAGGAGAGAAAAGTTGAAAAACGCTATGAAAAATGTTCTGAAATGTTCAGAAGAATAAGTTCAGAGGTGAGATGAATAAAAGAGGGAGAAAGGGTATAGGAGAGACCTAGAGTACTACAGAGAGGTGGAGAAGGGAAGCAGGAAGAGGGGACACAGATCTTGCAATGAGCAAAGCTTCATTTGGCTCAGTGATCACTGGATACAGTAGGCTGCATTGGGACTGGAACCTCAGATATGTCTGTCGCTGGGTTTATTCTCTGCTTCTTTCTTGTACTGGGTTTGTGTGGCAAGGTTTTGGTAGCGAGGGGGCTACAGGGGTGACTTCTGTGAGAAACTGCCAGAGGTTTCCCCAGTGTCTGCTGGAGCCAACGCCAACCGGCTCCAAGACAGACCCACCACTGGCCAAGGCCGAGCCCATCAGCGATGGTGGTAGCACCTCTGGGGTGATGTATTTAAGAAGGGGAAATAAACACCTGTGCAGTTGCAGCCAGAGAGGAGTGAGAATATGTGAGAGCAACACCTCTGCAGACCCCAAGGCCAGTGCAGAAGGAGGGGAGGAGGAGCTCCAGGCCCGGAGCAGAGATTCCCCTGCAGCCCGTGGTGCAGCCCATGGTGAGGCAGCTGTGCCCTGCACCCACAGAGGCTGTGATGGAGCAGAGACCCACCTGCAGCCCGGGGAGGGCCCCACGCCAGAGCAGGGGGATGTGCCCGAAGGAGGCTGTGACCCCTGGGAAGCCCACGCTGGAGCAGGCTCCTGGCAGGGCCTGTGGGCCCGTGGGGAACCCACACTGGAGCCATCTGTTCCTGAAGGACTGCACCTCTTTGTAAAGAAGTTTATGAAGAGATGCAGCCCGTGGGAACAACTCACATCGGAGAAGTTCATGAGGACTGTGTCCCGCGGGACGGACCCCACGCTGGAGCAGGGGAGGAGTGTGAGGAGTCCTGCCCCTGAGCAGGAAGGAGCTGCAGAGACAACGGGTGACAAACTGACCTCAACCCCCGTTCCTGTCCACTGTGCTGCTGTAGAGTAGGAGGTAGAGAAAATGAGGAGTGAAGTTAAGCCCAGGAAGAAGGAAGGGGTGGGAGGAAGGATTTAGGTTTTATTTTCTCATTATCTTACTCAGATTTTGACTGGTAGTATAATAAATTTAAACTAATTTCCCCAATTCAAGTCTGCTTTGCCCATGATAGTATTTGATGACTGATTTCCCTATCCTTATCTCGGCCCATGAGCTTTTTGTTGTATTTTCTCTCCCCTGTGCAGCTGAGGAGGGGAGTGATAGAGCGGCTTTGGTGGGCACCTCGTGTCCAGCCAGGGTCAACCCACCACATATATGTAAGACCCTTAGCTTCTCCATATCTTTTACTCCCTTGTCTTCAGCTATTTCAGGTTTAGGGATATAGGACAGGAGAAGGCTGCAACTGTTTTTATTCTGGGAAGTCATTCTTGGAAAATATGTGAGACATGAAGAGCAAGTAGAGACAATTTTAGTTTCCCTGCATGACTATAGATGTCTTCTGGACTTGCAATCTAGATTTTGGAACTGATCAACTTCATGGGGGAAAATGAATTAGAGGTCAGAGTAAACATGTCTTTTACAGTCAACCTTACTAGTTACAGACATTCTGCCACAGTGGTTCTGAGCTTTCTGGCTCAGACCTATGTATAAATGAAAATATTTTTATGGCACTTTATCATTTTCCAAGAAACCTAGGGGTTAAATTCTAGTTTTAAATGGGAAAAAGTCACTATAATATCTAAGCTGAAAGGTGTTATCTTCTAATTCTCTTTTCCCAGTTACTTTCTTACTGATCTTTTCTTGAATGACTTTATTAGAACTCGAAGATATTGAATAGATTCAGGATTTTATTTTAGCCTGATACAATGCTGTGGTCTTACTTCTATGTTTTAATCATATTTTCTTTGAATATTTTCAGGATTTTGTTTTTAATTTATGAGGTCATATTAAAAAGGGAACTGTGGGAATTAATACTGCAATTTTAAGGTGACCTAAATTATTTTCTAAATAATTATTTTCTAAACTCTGTAGGTTGCATTGATTCTAAAATAAAAAGAGAAACTTTCCTGCAGGGCTAATAAAACTCTTTGCCCATGCTCATGTAGCCTCATTTTTTTTTCCAGACAACCTCATGACTCAGATTTTTTTAAAGCTCTTTATTCATTAATGTATTTTTGCATTTAGCAAGTAGGAAATAATTGGTGAGCTACCCATGATAACATGAAGTATGCAAGCATGTTTACATAAACCGATTTTCCTTTTAAGTTTCCAGTGGATCTCTCTTCCGCTTGAACACTATACAAAATAATTATTAACTTGACCCTGCTAGGACCCTGAAAGGTACCAGCATGACTCTTCAGCTGGTGTTAGAACCAGATGCAATTTGGTTCAGTATAAAATTTGTCCAAAGAAGGTAAAAAAAGACACACCCCCAAGCCGTGTAAGTATGTGGTCTTAAGAAATGCACACAGCTGCAGGAAAGAACTGCCAATTAATATAATTTACAACAGGTTTCAAAATCTTGACTTAGAATGTGAGTTAAATAGTGGGGGAAAACACAGGAGGGAATGGTGTAGAAGTTCAGGCAAAGGATGCAGTGTGACAGGGAAAAAATGGGTAAGCAACAACATCTGGAAACTGCCTTGAAAGAGGAAGCAACCAAAAGTGCAGCTAGTAAGAGAGAATCCAGACTACAACAGATTGGAAAAGATCAGAAGTAGCCAAGAGGAGAGCTTTGCTGTAAAATGGCACATAGCAGGACATCAACAGGATTGTTCCTTTTGACTTGGAAAGTTCTATCATTTTACGTATGATACCCGAGTAATTGGTTTGGCATGTTGCGCTGCTTGCAAGGTTTGAGATTAATAGAGTTTTGTTTCAGAAGGTGGGAAGTGAGTAACTACACTACTTTCTTCAGAGTTCTGCTGTGATTGCCTTGTGACTGTAAAATGTCTTTCCTTACACGAGTATTGAGGTGATTTTATAATCACCTTACTAAACTCTGTGTTTAACTACCGTGTGATGTGCGTCTAGAGGAGCATCTTTGGTTGTGTACATGTAATATATCACTAGATAAATATTTTTTTTGGCAGGTTGCTCGTATGTCATGTTATCGTCACCTTTGCCAGTCATATGAAGCCAGTTGCAGCTCTCTCTGTTCATTGCAAAAGAATGCAGAGCAACCCATTCAAAGCGGTCCGCAAATGCTCACTTGAACTGTTACCAGTTGCTTTGCTCATCCCTTGTTAATTACTAATGGATGCTCTCGTCCACTTTTGCTGTCTCGTACATGCAAGTGTCTCAAAGAACATGCTGACTGTGGAGACTGACCGTATTGGAGAAAGAGATAAAATGGACAAAACCATTAGAGATGTGATATTTGGTGATTCTTCCTCATTAAAATTGACTCTTCGTTTTAGATTAGAAGGGTTTTTTCTGCTGTCACAAACTTGAGGAATGTGTCACTTGTCATGGGAGAAAATTGAGATGCATGAAGTTTCAGAATACTGTGGAGCTGCTTCTGCTTATCAAAACACTGAATATTCTTATAAGAAGATCACCTTCTGACAAACTGGAAACAAAGGAAATTAATCCTTATGAGACTAGTTGGGTAATTTTGCAGATGCCATGATATTATAGAATATCTTATTCATATCTGCATCTGCCTGAGGTGAAAACAATTTACCTTTCCAATCTACAAGTTAGGGTCCTGGCAACAAAAGTGCATAGGCTTTTAAAGATGGGAGAAAAAAAAAATCTGAATTTATTTTTTACAAAAAAATAACAAGGATAGTCCGTTTTTGTTCCCCAGAACATGCTGTACCCTGGTGGGGAGGACACCAGACAAAACCAGTCTTCTTTTGCAGGGGTTTTCTTTTTACTTTAGACTGTGGAAACTTTCCCTGGCTTTTCACCCAGTGGAGTCTTTTAAACTATCTGGCTGCATGGCAAGGATTTTTTTTTTTTTTCCTGCTTGTTTGGAATAATGCAGCTGCAAATTAAATAGTGTTCGGGCTCTACCACAGAATAGACAGCATGATGATAAAATCTAACTTATGTTAATTTTCCTCAGCAGATGCTTAATATCCATCCCTGTGATCCTAACACATGGATGTTTTCTCAAATCCCTGGTTTTTCCTGTTATCATCAAACCTAGTCTGTTTTCTCTGGACAAACTACTCCTTCTTAAAGCATAAACAAGAAGAGTTTAACAAAGCACTGACGAGGCCTGTCTTGGATCTGTGTTAAAAACCTGTGCACTGACATAAATCTCTGACTGGTAAAGCAAATGTCTTCTTATGTAAATGTATAGATGCATGTGAGAATGCACATCCACGCACTCACATTTATACATACTTACAGATCTTCTGGAAAGACACAGTTGCAACAACAATGTGTTGGGACTAGAGTCCCAGATGGTTTCAGGCAGTGCTTTGTGGAGGGTAGGTTATGTTCCTTTGCTTCTTCACTGTTGATTTTACTTAAAAGTAATTTTGAAGAAGAGGGGGAAAATGGTTTATAAGTGATTCTTCTAAGGTGTATATGGGTCTTGTCTTGTTACAAATGCATGATGGTACAGCTGTCAGAGAATGTCAATAGGTAACTGTATTTTAAATTTCTTTCGACTTTTTTCTACTTCTGTTGAAATTCCTTAGGTTTATTGTGTACTGTACTTTTCGCTACACAAAATGATACTAAACCTCAGAACATTTTATGGGAAAGAAAAGCGTACAGTGAAATTATAACTCATCATCAGTTATTTTTAGTACCCTCAAGTTCTGTTGCAGCTAGAAAAAAGGTAAGGGTGCATAACAACATTCAGAGTCTTATATGCCTTATAAGAGAGGTTCACCAATGAGAACTCCATACTTTTAACTGAATATTGTGTACAGCTCATAACTTGCATATTTTTGAAGGCATGTAATTTTTGTTAATTCATAGATTGCCTTCTGTGATGGACTATGCCTATAACTTAATACAATTACACTTTATTAAAAAAATATACTCTGAATTTATAATGTAATATTGAAAGAATCCATATATTTTGGTATTCAAATTCAAGAAAAAAATCTAATAGTTTTTGATGAAAGATGAAGGTGATTGGGTTTGTCGTGTAAATTTATAGGAGCAATTACCTAGTACTGCTTTCTGAAGTGCTGTGGGGTTTTTTTAAATAAATTAATCCTTTGGAAAATTTCATGTTAGAATAGTCTTTAGACTCAGAAGTTACTCTTTTCTAGATGGTTGAAAGTGGGCGTTGTACTGGGTCTGGCTGATCTGGAATTGGTTTTCCCCTACAGCAGCCCTCACGGTGCTGTGGTTTATGCTGGGAGCTGGCAGGGTGTTGGCAGCCCCCTGGTGTTGTGGCTACTGCTGAGCGGTGCTTACACAGCACCAAGGCTCTTTGCGACATTTTCCCCCCAGTGGGACGGGGTAGGCAAGGTCTTGGGAGGGGACACAGCCAGGACAGCTGACCCCAACTGCCCAAAGGGACATTCCAGACCATGTGACGTCTGCTCAGTATAAAGCTGGGAGAAAGGAGGAAGGGGCTGGGGTCACCCTTGGTCCTCCGAGGCAACCACTCCGCGTATGGGAGCCCTGATCCTGAGAAGGCCCGACAGCGCCTGCTCATGGGAACTAGAGAATGAATCTGTGTTCTTTTTTTTTGCTTCCACACACAGACCTTTGCTTCACTTTGCTTATATTAAAACTGCTTTTGTTTTACCCACAAGGGTTGGTCTATCTTCTTTCCCCTCTTTGCCCTGTTGAGAAAACAAGCGGAAAGGGGGGGAAGTGATAGAGTAACTTGATGGGTACCTGGCATTTAGCCAAGGTCAAACCACCACAGGTGTTATTTGGTGTCATCTCTCTTCTTCACTCTCCAGATTAATTTTCCCAGCTGCTTCCTAAGGCGTATGAGTTATGCATGTGTCTGTCTTGTTTAGCAGTGGGTAGGTCTTTTCTCATCCTCTCAATTGTATGCTTCTGCTGGTTAGGGGAAAAAAATTTGAGAATGTCTATATTGGAATAGCATCTCTTGTAGATTCCATTCTTAGCTAGACTGCCAAGAAAGTGCTGATTTCATTTTATTTGTTGAGCATTTTCTGTGCTCGACTAATTTTGGTCTTGGTTTAGGGTACACATTTTTAGTAATGAGTACTAGGTATTTTAGAAGTCTTTCAGTTAAATTCTAAGCAGAGCGAGGTTTGCAGGGTGGGCTAAGGAGAGTGGGTGATGTGAACTGTGTGGAATGGCAGATGCAGAGCTGTTCTTCCAGATGAGAGCTGGGAAGTCAGCAGAAGGCTTTCCTGTGCTGGCGAGGAGCTGGCTGCTTCTATATTATAGAATTTATTCCTCTGCTCCACTAGGTGGCACGTTGTAGGAGACTTGGTGACATGGTGGTGTCAATACATTGATAAAATTGTCTGGAAAATGTTTTCTTTTATCAATGGGTAGCATGAGTTGTATGTTTTTACAAGTTGTAAATTTTGCTCTGGGAGCTAATGGTATTTTTCCTTCCATGTGATGGAGGCTACATTTTCAGAGCAGTAATACATTCAGAATGCTTTCCTATGCTTTAGACTGTCGTGCGCTATCCAAATTGCAATGTCAGCTATTTTAATATCTGATCTTTAATGTGAACACCTTTTTCTTTACAATCTTCTGAGGCCTCACAGAACTTTAGCAATGCTCCATTTTGGCTTTCCTTCATCTGGAATTTGTTTGAAACAAATAACGCGTAATGTAGGATAAAGAGATATAACACTTATTCTTGGAGTTCCTTTTCCCCAGAATTTTTAAAAATAGAATCATAGAATCATTTAGGTTGGAAAAGATCCTTAAGATCATCGAGGTCAACCCTTAACACTATGAAGTTTGCCACAAATAGTCCTCTAATACTCCTTCAGCTTTAGATAATTCAGTATAAATCTTGTATATTGCATGGGAATTATTTTTTTAACCACATCAAGTTAAGTTTTCCAATTTTAGAGAGGATTAAGTTTTCTTAGATAGTTCTAAAGATGAGAAATTTGAGTATTACTATTTGCAAATTAATCTGAATAGAAGTACTTGGTATTAAGCATTTTGTTGAACCAAGTCTCAGTGCTAAAGTGTCACATTATCTTAAACATGAACTTATATCCACTATATTCTTTTGAGTATTTATATTAAAAAGTCAAATATAATGATCCATGATGTAAGAATGTAATTAAATAATTACCTTAAAATGCATGCATCTTTTTAGGAAGTTATACCTCACTGCAATTGTTGATCAGATAACTGGGGAGTAAGTTTTGTTAAGCAGGCTAGCTGATGGGTGGTCTTAAGAATATTAATATTAAAAGATAAAATCAAAGAATAGAAGCAGATAGAGTGAAATTGGTTAACCTCCCACTCTGTTTAGAGAAGGATTCTGTTTCAGTAGAAGCTAGATTTTTCAGACCATGACAGCTTTTGGATATCTCAACAGGCAAATAGTTTGTGGGCACAGGTATGACAAACTTCCACAGATGTTCAGAAAAGCCTTCTGGTTCACCTGAGGTTTCATATTAAAATTATTGTGAAGAGTAGTGAGGTGTGCAAGCACAAATGAATAAATATCTCAAATCTTTTTCCATAAGTCATGCAGCTGTGCTCTGGGAACCTGCAGACTGGAACAGGACAGGCTTCTGCAGAGAAAATGGGTTATTTTCAGATAAAAAGGGGCTGTACCACAAAATCTGTCTGTAAGCAGTGGAAGTTCATACAGAACTGAGTATGGAGTAATGATTAAGATAACACAGAGAAAGAAAAAGTTTTTGATTAATACCAATCATGGTTTTTTTCCAGATCTATTGAGCACAATTTTAGGGTATATTTTTCAAATTTAGAGGTTGTTATTCAGTATCTATATTCATATTCTTTCAGTAACAGAATTGGTGTGTTTTCAGAGGTTAGAATGGTCAACACTGAAAATCAGGTTAAAATTTGTTGTGACAGCTTTCTTTTTGGTTCTTTTTCTGTAAGATGTAACTAATTTGTTATATCTTTAGAGAATTAATTAGCCTTTTCAAAGTTATCTGAAACCTAGGTGGAAGGTGATATAGAGATACAAATTATGAGTGTGAATATTTAATTTTAGATCATAAAAACCGACCCAGAACTTTTTTGGTAGCCAAGTGCAAAGGAGAAAATAGAAGAGACAGGCTAGTCTTAATGGTCATACTGTTGAGGAATATTGTTTATTTCTGGTATTTACAGTAGCTTTTATGTGCAGGAGGCAGTATTGACTTGCTGTTAATTTATCTGAATAAAGCATCTGTACAGTAACTGTAGTAGCTATTGAGATGTAATTAGTTAAATCTTAATTTCCATCTGTAGATGAGATTTGGGGTTGTTGGCCAATGATACTGAAAACACTGTAGCCTTAAAAAGATTTTGGCAAAGCTCTGTCACTCACACTTGCAAGGGACCTGGAATTCATAGAGGTTTTTTCCATCTGGGATCAGGGACACCAGTCACATTTTTAAGAGATGAAGACTCTCCAAGACCATCAAGAGTGAATCCGTTTCCTGACTACTAGTGTAAATAGTAATCTGTTGTATTCTGAGCTATTGCCTAATGCTTTATTTTTAGATAGTTGATATTAAAAATACAATAATTTTGCTGCAGGGGAGGGATAAAGACTGGGGAAATACATACATAATACAAGAGGTAGATTTAATTCACCATAAATCAGTGAACTTTTGAGTGTAAAACCTGGCTCAGAATAAGTCTCGTATTATTTCTTGTGTGTGTAATTTGATATTTGATTAGTGTCTCAAAAACCAAACAAATCTTAATGTTTTAAAAATATTACACTTTAAATAGTAGTATTTAAGCTTTCAGATTCCTGAAGTATCATTTGATAATGGTGATTTAGAGTAAATGGAATTGTACTAAATCCCTTCTAATAGATATGAACCTCTATGAGCAAATACAAAAAAACCTTGTATGCAATTAACATGAACTTCATAGGCTTCTGTTATCATTTTATTGGAAATCAGGTTAATATCTGAAGCATAGAAGAGTCATATTAGCTTAAAAAAAATCTACAGTCTATCAAATAAAACCTAACGAAATGGAGGAAGTGGTTCCTGGTTATTGCAACTAAGGCTACAGCCAGTTTCTATAATATTCATTCTTGTGGACAAAATTTTCAGTTTAATATTTTCCTGATGGAGAGTATGAGTATGTACCCTTGAATCTAAAGATGTGTCCTACCAGTTATTTTTATGCTGGATCCAAGTTTCTACAGAGCCTGGGATTAATTAACTAATTCACTAATGGTTTTGGGTCCACCTTTACCTGAAGGTATTGACCACATATTTATTGTCATGCTTTGGTCTAGTCCATTTTTTAATAAATGTATAATAGCATTAGTATAGAACAAGGCCTGCAAGGTTCAGTAGTTTAATGAAGATTGTTGGCTAGGCATCAAGATAATTTAAATTTCATCCTTATTCTTGAAGCATGATAAATCTGGCTAATGCTGAAAAAAAATGCTGTGTCAAAATATGGTGAATACTGTCTCAGCTTTGGAATACTTTTGTTTCACAATTATTGCTTTCTCAAATATTTAACTAACAAGAAATATTTATTTCTTTGCTAAATGCCTTTTCTGTAATAGAAAACACTCTAGTGAAAGACTGAAGCGGTTCTGTATAAAGTATTATGGGCTAACTTCACGTGAGTGGTACACCTCTAGCAAAAGCAAGAACTCTTCTGCCAAATTATCTTTCAAGGCAGGAACTGGTCCAGAATGGATGTAATGTTAACTTAGGGCAAGAATGTGATGTTAGGAACTTGCAACACTATTTTGACCATTGCCAAGTGAATTTTTATTAGGGGATATTTTATTTGATGTATATCACCCTTTTGCCTATTTCTGAGTGAGTTCAAAAGTAATTATCAAGATTTAAGATATTCTCAAGCTTAGTGGTTGAAGTGAGTAATTTAATTTTTTTATACATTTAATTCAATCAATGTAGTTAAAAAAGAGATGTATAGTTAAAATAAAGATAAGCAACCAACATCTCAGTGCAGTACTTATTTGATATCGTATTCAAACTCAGTTCTGATAGATAACATAGCCAATAGAGAAATTTCTAATCTAATGGCTGAATACAATTCTGAGAATCTAGTTTCTTATTAAATGCATGATTAACTTTCTGGGAATGTTCATCAGTATTTCCTTCTTTTTTTTTTTTTTTTTCCTCTAAATTACTCTGCAAGTGAAGTGCTAGAATATTTGCAAAAAATGGTTGAAAGTCCTAAGCACAGATACAGTAAATCCATTAGATGTTTAAGTTTTTAGGTGTAGTATTATTGTGCAGACTAATTCCAGTGTATTCATACCTATTTACTTATGTAATTTGTCTTTTTAAAAGTAGTCATTGATTGGGAGTGTGCATGGTAGGATAGAAACAGTTGAGAGAGGAAGGCATACATTGTAATAATTGATGCAGAAGAGTCATATTTTACTAAGATTGGGATTCTGATAGGAAGGAATAGACAGGCTTATCTAAGGGCCTGGATAGCTGTGTGCAAGCTAGGTAAGGGACGCACATTGCTGCTACTGTGACACAGTAGAGTACAAAGTGGCTTCCAGCAGTACATTGTTTGACACAAGTGGAAACTGCCACTGCCAATGATCCTAGCTGCTGTTCTGCTACTGGTACTACCCAGTGCCATGTCCAGTAGTGATATCAGCAAAAAAAGTCTGTACGATGCCTGGGTAGAGATATGTATTAAAAAGTATTTACATTTATCATATTGACAAATAATTCACAACCATGAAATATAAGGAAGACTGTTATTATTCGTTTCCTTAACTTTGTCTTCAGGGCTCATTATCCTATCAATGCTTCTTCCTTTATAATCCATCATTCCATTTCAATTGCCATTTTTCACATCCCTTATCTTTTCCCTCTCTGCTTCCAGTTCTACAGACTTTTACTATTCTATCCTGTCTTTTTCACTTTGTCCATGGATGAGGAGCTTAGGTGGAGCTAGCAGGATTCTCTTCTGAAATAAATAGAAGAGATTTTAATATAGTAATAACAACACCAGCAATAGCAACAAATAGAAAGAGGAATTAAAAAGAGGAGCCTTCTCCTTATAACTTCTCCATGGTCAGAAGAAAATGCAAGGGCTAGGCTTCCTCTGTGTTCTTTCCTAGAAATTTCAGAAGATAGTACAAAGGTTACCCAAACCCTGTTTTTCTGAGAAGAGCTGTCTTTTGTTCCCAGGGTGGATGTAGTACAGGAACTATGTTCATACTCAAAAGCTGTCATTTGTAGCTGGATAAAATTGGTCAGTTCAAATAATCTGTGAAAATCAACCAGTTCTGCACTGTTGCAATAGCTGTCTTGGTTATGATTTGCAGAGAGCAAAGACATTTAATGGTCAAAACTTGTTTCAGGATGTGGACCTCAGTGTTGCATGGACACAAAATGCAAAATCATGGAGTGTGTAAAAACTTTTTTTCATATTTTGTTTCCATACTTGGAAAAATGTCTGTTTCTTTTTCAACTCAGGAATGAGTTTCATTCACAAAGTCTCTTTCATTACTGTGGCAAGGATGAGTTTCAAAGTCTTATTTTCATTCAATACATGTTCTACATACACCGTTAATGAAATAAAATTAAGCAATAACATTTACCAATTTATTTTGAGGTTTGAATGAATGATGTGGAAATGTTGAGCTTTCCCTTATATTTGGTCTCTTCTTTTTCCCTTTTTTGTGTTGAAACAGTACAACTATTCATTAAAAAAAAAAAAAAGGAGAGACTAAAACTGTCACAACCAAATTAAAGCCTTGTTTTGATCAAGATACGATGCACGTGTAAATTGTAGCACTTGCTGTTCTGTCTTCTGAGTCTGCCGTTGCTTCCTCCACTAGCTGAGACTCCAGTACTTAAAATGTTCCTCTTTTTCATACACGAAAATGTAACTCCGGCCCATCAAACTATTTCCTTGGGAAGTTGTTGTTCACGACAGCATGACCAAGTTAGTGTTCTAACCTGGAAATGAAAGGAAAGCAGAAGCTGAGCTGTTTGAGAAACATTGGCATGGCAAGGGATTACCCTGTCTCATTTTCCCCAAACCACATTTTTCTGTAGTTATGCTTCCAGTGCAAGTCCCCACCCAGGCAGCCCTTCTCCCAGATGAGGTAAAGGAAGCCACCATCAAGCTGAGCTGGGAGCTGTGCTAGGCTTCTCTGAGTTGGAAGCCTCTTGTCATTACATCACACCTGGCCATATTTCAGAGATTAATGAACAGCATCTTGTCAGTTTTAATATATCGCAGTGCTTTAGTTTACATTGACGATGTAATCATAAATTCCCTGAGCTGTGAACTACACCTTAAGGACTCGCATGGAGTTCTAAGAAGGCAAGAAAAAGAAATGACTATAAACTAGAGAGTGTGCCAGTTTTGAGAAAAACCTGCAGATTTTCTAGGACATTAGGTTTCAAAAGAAGGATTACACACAGACTAAACAGAGTAGAAGTCATAAAAATTTAAAGACATCACAAAAATAAGATCCTTTTTAGGTATGACAGAATACTAAAGGAAATTTATACTGAATTATACCACCCAAGCAGACCCATTAATTAACGTAATGAGAAAATATGTTCCATTTCCATGGACCTAAGCGTGTCAGGAAGCATTTGACATTTTTAAAAGGGGGAGAGGTGAAAGTGTTACTTCACCACTCCTGAAATTCTCGGATTTTAGCTTATCTATTCACATTCGTGTTTGGGCTGCTGAGGCATTTGAACACATACTAATCAAGAGAAGGGAAGAAAAAATTACTATAAGTGGCCAATATGTCTAAAAAATATGTAAACACATTTTTTGCTGTGTAACTCTTATTACATCTTGTATCTCGAACATTGGAGAGATTATATCACACTAGGTAATCACAAGTGAAAAGAAGCTTTTTATTTTCAAGATATGATACTGAAAATGATATATATATATGTGAAACTTTTAAATCCATAAGCAGATGCTATGTGTTCATTCCAACTGCTTATACTTCTAAAGCTGGTGAGTAGGACAATTTGCAAGATCAGGAAATAAAAGCCAGGCTTTCAAGGTTGTTCAGACATCAATTTTTGGTGCAAATGATTTTAAAAATCAGGTTCTAATTCCTTTTGTCAGAATTTGAATCCATTCCTGTTATTAAAATATTCCCCTGCATATTGCTTGGAAATTCTTATGGTGGTTCCTTGACAGAAGCAAACTGAAAAAATTAGTTTGATCCTTAATATTTTATGATGCAAAAAAACCCTGGGACATGTTCATTCATTTCATATCTGTGATGTAATGACCACTTAAGAATGGGATATTGTAGGTAACATCTTCTGCAGCGTGTCATGTCACTTTTCAATTTGCATAGCACCTCCCAGATATTTCCATCCCTGATGATTTGAAGAATTTTTGATTGATGTGACTACCCTCTGCAGATATATTCTTAGACTGAATAAGTTGATCTGTCTGTATTCAAGTGAGGCATCACTTTGTTGCATTTTAACAAATGTATGTTTTATACATATGTAGCTGATGCTGAAGGATTTTCTAGATTACAAATAAGTACAATTTTTATGAATGCAAAATTTTAAGAGTTAATTACACTTGTGTACATGAGTGTGCACATCTGATACAGATCAGTTAATTCTTTGATTTTTCAGACGAAACTTCATGTTTCTTTTCCCTTGTTAGTGGCAGGAAATGGACCTGCATGTCCCTTTTCTCTTTTGTGCTAAGTGGTTTACATGCTGTATGTGCAAAACTGTGCTGTAGCCAACATAATATTTGAAATATCTGGTCACCATGAATCAACAGAAAGAAGGCCAAACCTCATGCTTTTAGGACCACATTAAAAAGCAGGAGGTGAGTAATAATATCTAACCTACCTGTGCAGTTGACATGCAAAATAGCACTTGTTTTATAGTAGTAGTAAAGATACAATAGTTGTCAAGGTGGAAAATGCAGGAGAATTTTATGTTTAATTGAAATCAATGACAATATTTTACACAGGCAAAATCCAATTTATTTACTTTAAGTATTATCATATATTGCACTGTCATTTTAGAGGAGGGCTAATTACTACCTTGACTATGTTAATCTGAATGTTTGCAATCCAGTGAATGCTCATTTGTTTGAAGTCTTTTGTCTCTTATAGTTGTGCAAAATTTATTAGCATTGCCTATTCCTGAAGAGAAATTTACTGGGGAAAATGTGCTAATAATCCCATTTGATAATTTGATAATTGATAGAAAGCTCTTTCTGAGCAGGTAGATTTCAAAAGAGGCAGAGGAAGGAATCTGATTTGCATGCATTTACCCCTTTTTAAAAGGATTAACATTAATTGTTAATTAAACCCTGCTAATTTGAGTGATCATTTCTGATCTGTGGAAGTTTTTACTTAAATCAGTAATGATACTATAGATGAGCCTTTGGCCATGCCTGTGCTGCAGTTAATAGTCACTTCAGCACATAGCATAAATTTCAGAATGAGGTGTCAGTAAGCACTTCAGGAGCCTGAATGCTGTTAAAAATAGTCATGCAGAGCTTCACAGGCTTACCTGAGAGATTTCTTTGCTTCCCTGAACTTTGTGATACCGCCGCTAGCTTGAGTATGACTGCTGCTCATACTCAAACTGCCTTAAAGCTGTCTCCCAGATCTCTGTACTAGTCACTAAAAGCTTCAGGAAACACATCTTCACTTTCATTTCCTTATTTAAGATAGAAAACTCTTCAGCACTTTCAGTTACCTGTTCAAAAGGTGCGTGAAAGGATTAATTTAATCTTGTGGGTTTTTTAATGTCTCAGTGCCACAATCTGACAAATCTTTCATTTTGAGCTTTCTGTAGGAGTATTCATTTGTCAGGGAGCTGAAGCTGAAAACTCACAATGATAGCCACACATTCCACTGAAGCCCATTGCCGTCTGAATTTGCCTTCCTAAAGACTCTGTTAAACTTAATCAGATTTTAATCTCTCTCTGGGCTGAAACACTGGCACTGCTGAAGTCGCAGGCAAATCTCCTATGGGCATCAACAGATCTGGATTTACTCTGTGATCTTTTTTGGCAGGTGGATTTTGAAAAACAAAAGAAATAACTTCTAGCTCTCAAGTTGCAATTTTTATGTTGGGACTGTTTTCTTAGCAGTTCACGTGATGGTTTTTTGCTTTTTCTGTTTAGTCTTCCTTGTAAATCTCTGCATGTGATATGAACTGGGGCTTTTATTTAAAATCCCTGATTATTCTCTATATACAAACACTGTTTGTCTTGTCCCTAAATTCTTTTCCAAAACTTCTTGAAGATTTCAGAGGTGCTCTGCCACAGTGAGAGGTAAATGAAGTGCACAAGGAGAGGCATTCTTAGTGCCGCCTGTTGAAGATGGACCAGTCAGAAAAGCAGAGCACAGGGGAGAAAAGGGAGTTTGTCTCACCTGGAAGGAGAAAGAACTGAGGCACTGTGTCCTGCCTCCTGCAGTGTGTATAATGAAATTGTTAAGCAGAACTAAGTTAGTGAGCCTTTCCACTTTCAATTAGGCTTTCTAGGCCAGAAGATTCTGACTCCTTTGTTCTCTCTCGTCTTTCGAGTCACTGATTTTTATAATTTCTGGCTGCATTGTAGCTTGGATCCAACCAGAAATACTGCAGTCAAAGCAGTTTCTTGGGAAGTAACCAGAAGAGTTAGATCCAGCTCTTTCTGAATTGTACTAGTGTTCTTATCATTAAACTGGCACCACCACCCATGAAGTTAATTGAAGTGCTGACTATGACTAACTTTTCAGGATTCTCCAGGGTCTCAAGAAAGCTTTGGCAGTTGTATGTCTTATCCTGGATTGCTTTTACAGGGAGATAAATATCTATCTCTGTATTGTTCAGGTACTTCTGAGGATGTATGCCAGCTAGAAAAGTTTCTAGCCAGATTGAAAGGTACGTAGTGAGATCATGTGCCGGGAAATTTAAGTGGTACTGGAAATTGTATAGACGGGACTGTTGTTTGGGACTTAGAAACGTTTACGTGCCTGGGACACACTTTGGGTAGACATCAACAGCATGTAGTTTGAAACCTGCTGTCTTCTTGGAAGAAAGAGTGGTCCTAAACAAAACAAAAGAAATCCAGTCCAATCTGTGTATGACGGACATTAAGATATTAAGAGTGTTCCATCTAGGGTAATGTTCCATACCAGTTCAATATGCAGTCTCAACAGTCACTGCTACCTCAGTATTATGCGATGTATTTTATTTTCAGGCTAATAAAAGAAGTGAAAAATTTGCAAGATAGTAATAAATTTAGAAAATATTAAAATTACAGTTTATCTGCATACTGAAAATCTGACAGAATCACATAGATTTCCATCATAAACAAAAAGCTGTAATTAAAAATTGAAAGTAAATATGACTCTAGTAAATCACAGGGGGCCTCTTAGACACAAATTCATCTTACTAATAAGGTATTTAAATATGAAATCCCAGACAATGTCAGGCAACTGTATTCTCTGGGATAATTTTACTAAGCTAACATGGCAATGAGTTTACTGGTTCCATCCTGTTGCCTTTATTCAAGTCTCTGTGTAACCCAGCTACTTCACACTAATTTTTCTCTTGCATAACCATCTTAAAAATTATCTAATCTATTGTGTACTTCTGCATTCCTTGTTTGCATTGATCTAGAACCAAATAGCTTTGAATAAGCACACAAATGATGCATGAGGTATCACGCATGTGTGTGTTGCTGCAGGTTTCTGGTACAGATATAATAAGCAATAGGTGTGTGTAGACTGTACAGTTACACGTCTTGGAAACCTCAGGGTTAGGCTGACATAAGTGCCTTCTGATGGCTTGCTAGGTAAGATCTAGCACAAGGCTCTTTAGGGATGAATTTCGTAAAAAAAATAAAAGTGGGATCGACCACATTTATTTGATATTACATTCATAGGTGTAAAATAGCAGTTTATAGTTTCACTTGTCCATTTCCCTTGCTCTGGATCTGCCTCCCCGATCAAGAAATTCAATAGCTATTAAAAGCTGCAGCTGTACTAACAGTCTTATGCTTTATAGGAGGAATTTTGTAGCTATTACTTTAGAACAGGCATTCCGTGCCAGTACAGATGTTGCGTCCACCTTTTTCATAAGCACTTTATCTGCGCCATGGGCATTGCATTTCTAATGTTTGCTTGAAATTGCTAAACACACTCCATAGCTGTAATTTATTTGGGCTGGTGTAGTTTAAAGAGCTGAAGGCTAGATCTGCACCTGTTCTATTCATCTGACCAGGAAAGCACTAATTCCATGAGAGTTTGTAGAGTTTGGATCTCTTCTTTATAAATCTCCTGAACCAAATGCCACCCTTTGATTCACATATATGTTCCCCTTCCCTGAAGTAGAAATAGCTTGCATATACATCACCAAATTTTGATTTTGTAATACTGAAGGGAGAAGATGCCACTTGATCTAGTGGGGGACCGGCATACAATTCCTACATTCCCTCCCTCAGTCAGTCCATCTCTGAGTAATCAAACGTACATAGTGAAAGGTGAAACATGTAGAACTCTGCGTGTAACTGGAGCAAACTCTGCTAGTATGATGACACTGGTTTCGTTGTGGAGTAATGTGGCGAACACTTCTGGGTGTAATGTATTGAAAGTGACATAAAGTGAGTGAGAAGGAAAAGCAACTACTTAATGTAACCTGATTCACCTCCTGACAACACTGATATCTACTAATCTTACTAATGTAAGATGAGCAACAGCTGAAGAAGGCTGTGATATTGTCAATAGCCTAAGTAAAAAATGATAAATTTTAAATATCGAATGTTGAACCAGTATAAAAGCCATTCATTCAACTGTTTCGGCCCAAGATTTTGGAATTCAGACTTGAAAGACAAAAAGACTAAAAAAAAAAAAACCTTAAAAAAACCCCCCCGAAACCACCCCAAACCAAGCAAACAAGAAAGCCACTGTTCAGTGAGGTTTTTAGTGAGGTTTTTAAAAACCAAAGCTATGTCCCACTTTGCCCAGTTCTGCCAGAGATGTATGTCATCTGTAGACATGTCATCAAATATGACTCAAACCAACCCTTCCCCCAAAATAAATAAATGCAACCACATAGACCGAAATGATTCTTTGGTATTTTAAAGATTCTACCCTACTTACTTGTGGTGCATTTTTAATTTAGAGTTAAACCAGGGTCTGATGCCTTACTTAGTGTTTTTCTTAGAATAAAATAGAAAAAAAAAAGCACTTGTGCCATAATCAGTCTTGTTAAAAAATTGTAAATATATAGTAAATTTAGTGCAATAGAATGGAGAAGCAGCATCTCTATAAGAAAACAAAGAACAAAAGACTTGAAGAACAGAACTACATGTGGAAGTAAGGAGAAGGCAATCAAAGGGCAGGAGCTTATTCGAAATATATGTTTTGGGAATAGTGATTAACTACTGAAGCAAAGGTATTATTAGTAACTATATTACTAAAGTGAAATGCTCCAGAATTGTGCATTTAGGCCTTGAATTCCTTCTGAAAGTTCTGATGACTTTGACAAACCATACAAGCCTTGTTCAAGAAGCCAAGGATACCTCCTTTGATTCATCTAAAGGCAGAGCAGAATTTGACCCTTCGAGTTTAGGATGCC
The DNA here is from genome assembly GCF_965140245.1 of Athene noctua. Classification (NCBI taxonomy): domain Eukaryota; kingdom Metazoa; phylum Chordata; class Aves; order Strigiformes; family Strigidae; genus Athene; species Athene noctua. The sequence continues at coordinate 36,034,053 of NC_134040.1, forward strand.
ATCAGAAGCTATAGATAGAATTACAGCATTGCTGTACACAGCCGAGTGTATATAATTCTTTAAGTAAAATTCATGTCTTGTGTGTTGTAAAAGAAATGAAAGGTAGCTGTTAATTCCAAGGCTTATAAATATGTCAGTGGGTTTTCATAATGTCTTAATAAATTACAAGAACAAACTCAATGACTCATGATGTCACCAGAACTACATGCTGCACTGTATTTATTTTAATTATGTACTATACCTCACAGAATTCTTTTACTTTCTACATGAATATATAGGTCCCACTAAAAAATCAAAACTATCCTCAGTGATTTCTGTATTTGTTTTTCTTTGCTATCTTTCAACTGTTTTCTTGTGCTGAGCTCTTCCGATGAATAAAATTTTTAAGAAAATGTATTTAAAAGAGCATTGCTACAACTGCTATATTTATTCATTGAAAAGCTGAAGTTTTCAAATATCGTCAAATTTGGGTGAAGTTCAAATTTTCCTTGGATCCTAGTTCTCTATCTGGCCACCAGCCCATATCACTAATGGCATAACTAGCTGAAAAATGGAAAAAAACAATTTCATGAAAATTTCAAGATTATTTTGGCTTCAATCTGAAAGGTAGAGATAACATCAATATCGTAGTGTCAGTAATGCTTCATTCTTTAGTCTAAAAAATAAACACAGGATGGACTAAACACTTTAAGTAAGTTAAATGTGTAAGACTAATTCAACAGCATTTCAAAACCACTAAGGTAAACTTAGTGTGTGAAAAAGCCCTTGGCTCTTTAGTGCTCCATGTCCAAACTGGTTTTTACTCTCACAGATGTAAGTTGCAAGTGTAGTTTGCATTTAAATGTCATGATTAAATGTTCTTTTGTATCAAAAAAATATAGGGAGTTGATATATTGAGTTGGCCCTGCTCCCACTGATTTCAATGGAACAGAAACTGTTACTTAAGGTGGGGAGAAATGGAAAGAATTCTACGCTGCATCCATTTTTTATGGCCCTTGTTTAAGTCACTGGAAATGGTACATCAGATTTTAACATACATTGATTTGATGACATGCTTCTCTGAAGATATTAAATAAATGAAACAAAGAAATGACCCCTAATGTTTCTCCCTTCGTTACTGAACTAAATCTCCAAGACAGCTATACTTGAAAAGCCTGTACATGAAATCCTCTTGTTCAAGCCGTATGTGCATTCATGCATTGCTTGCAATGAAACAGGTATCTTTTCAATATGGAGGCCTTCATTTTCACTCTCATTTGTCCAGAAGCAAAGACGAAACCCCACTCCAAACTTCCCATTCCAAAAATAATAGCAGTGTTCAGTCACATTTTATGAAAGCATCTTAGAATTTATATAAATAAAACTAGTGTACATTTCAAAGAATATATAAAATGCTGGCATTTTGCTTTTACTGCAAAGATCAAAGAGCTGATTAAAATTAAAATGTCATGAATTTTAAATTATGCATTCAGTCATAACAAAAATATTAAAACCAAAAAAATTTAAAGCAGCAGGTGTAACTTATATAGTAAGATAAAGTTTAATATATTTTATTAGCTTAAGGGACACAGAATAACTATCTATCCAGAACTTCAGGCATGCATTTACATAAATATATTAAATTAAGAAAAGCAATTATACACTTAAACATCCTTTTGTCTAAAAAAATCATTAAATCCACAGATTAACAATAAATCCAACTCTATGCATTTATCACTTCCAGATACAACTGTTCCATTTCTCAGATATTACACAAATACATTTGTTAGAATTTATATGCATTATACATATATTATATATTACATAATAGTGTGTATACATACATGGTGATCAATAATATAATAATAATTTGTACTTTTTATAGCACTTTTCATTTGAAGAGCTCAAAGCGCTTTACAAGGATTGATTTCACTGATTTTCAGATGGAAAGTGGAGGCACAAAAATGCAATTATTTCAGGTTATATAGAATTCGTGACAGACAGTAACTGAATTCTCTTGTTGTGAACTTCAGCCATGCCATCTCCCTAAAAGGAAATACACATGTAGCATATGTAGTCTACATAGGTAGACTTGCAAAGACTTGTAAGGTCTCAAACCAAGAAAGCACTTAATTATATTAATGAAGTTAAGCACATGACTTCAGTGAGACTCATATGCTTAAAATTACTTGTGTGCTCCAGTGCTCTGCTAGATTGGTGCCTGTATATGCTTAGTAGTATAATACAGTTTATAGAAGATACCTAAACATAGTTTGAATTATATTTTCTAAGCTATTTTCCCACATTTCAAATGTACATACAGTACCTGACAGCTACTATAAAATAAAACTAATTGAACAGAAGAATATCACAACAGTAATGTTCTCAAGTGACAGAACTATGTTATTTCCTTTTCCTTTACTGCTTGGCTCCCATTACAATCTAATTGTTCTCCAAAGGGAATTGAAGTTTTAATTCTGCAGTATATTTTGTGGGGGACAGCAAATAGCGTTTCTGGAAAATTCACAGGGTAAGGTTACTACTCCTGGTATTAATGGAGATCACTACAAGATACATCAGGTGACTAAATACCAGGTGGTTTCTGGTCACAGTATATCTTGATATGAATGAAATTTATTTCACACATCAGTTTTGGCTCTGCCTAGAACATTTTCCTTTTAGTGGCTGCTCCTAGGAACATTCAAAAAATGGGATTTGTTCATTACTGCCTTGTGATGCAACCCACCTTTTCATCCTACAGTAAAATGCATCATCCTATATGAACTCTCCCCCCACCCTAAACAGCCACCTCTCTCTGCCTTCTTCACACTCAAGAATATTATGAACATGGCCACTGCATATATTCACATGCTTTAGCTAGTCCCTTCTTTTTGAATTCCCTGGGAATTTAAGCAATTTTTCATGTAAATATTTTTTCACTTTTGCTTTCATTGCAAAATGAAAATAGATGGGAAAATCTGATAGAATGTAAAAGGAAATTAACTATATGATACATAAGATCCTACTGATCACTTATAACAGATGGGAAGATTTCATCAGTAGAAATAAAACTATTCTCCAACAATGCAGCTTGCTGTTTGTGCACTTTCTTAGCAACAATTTCTGACATTTTTGTTATGGAAGCCAGTGTGTGTACACTTGACAATAGGTAAAGACAACACACATTAAATGTATATAACACAGAATATTTTTTCTTTTTTGGGAATTCCCATAGCATGAAATGATCACTAGAATGATATATTTTCAGTATGGAGAGCTTTGGTAAGCAAGTGGGTCACTTGGCTTTCAAATCAAACTGTACAGTGTAATGTGAAGGAAAATCTCCTATGGAAGCCTATGGGAATTTTCTTTGGGTTACGGGACAACGTGATGATCCTTTGCTAATATATAGACCAAATTAGAAATTATTAATAACTGATGAGTGAACTGAAGGAAAAAAGTCAGTGTGTCGGTGGAACCACTTGTAGAGTGCTATAAAATAGTAATGTTCCTCTTTTCCCCGATAAGGCATTAGTAATACTGTCTGATCAGTCAGTCTGCCCAGTGTAAGTCTATGCAGAATTAATTGTTGTGCTAAGATTGTTTGGATGTTGTGCATTTTACAGCATAATAAATTCTGTGTGCAGAGTTGTAATTGAAATCAGTGAGTGCAAAGGCAAATGGCTGCCCCTTTGCCTAGCACATGTCTATAAAACGCCTGCTCATGTCCCACCCCGGAATCCCTTACAGCCCTGAGGAGTCTCATCGCTTTCAGCCTTACTAGTCTTATCAGTAAGGGTGACAACAACATTTTTGGATTAGGATGTAGTCTTGGTTGAGATATTATACCATTCCTATGAAGTACAGGAAGAAAGGTTTGAAAATGCGCCCTAGTGCTGCTGAATTCTGCTTTTGTAATACTGGACTCAGAACAGTTGAGGGAACTTTTCTGTGGATATTTGGGAGCATCTGTGGGGGGCAACTCTGGGCCCTGTCTTACTATGGCTATTCCATAAAATGGGGCTATTGACTTGGTATTTTAATTACGTTCCTGCTTAGTGGCATATGCTTAAATGTTTGAAATAAGCATATATGTGTGAAAAGGAAAAAAAATCTAATTGCTCAACATTTATAAAGAAGTTTCAAGAAGTCTGGCAGATTTAATAGACCCCTTGTGTAACCGTTGACCACACCTATAAGGAAACCCAAGAGGACTGGATATGCTCCATGCAGCTTTATGCAGGGCCGAATCTGCAGGCTTATTCCAGAAAACCTCAGTGTGTCTAATGACCGCAGATGCAGACACATAGAGGTCATGTGTGCACTGATATCTGAAGTTAAAGATCTTCTGCCAGCTAAGTGGATATCTTTTAAGGACTTAATCCTATAACTAATGAAGCCAATAGGAGATTTTCAGTTGACATCAATGGACCTCGAGTCAGGCCCTCAAAGATTAAAGTAATCCTGTACTAAGCTTTCAGGCAGCTTCTGCTGTTTCACACCTACATCCTAAAAAGTACATGTGTCTTATTTTGCTGAATTACTCTGCTGTTGAAAACAACAAACATTTTATCAAAATGGTCTTAACCTTTTTCAATGTTTTTACAACATTTTGCCCTGAAACTACTTATGGAAATATTTACCGTTTTTTTTGTAGCCAGAACCCAGATTATTTGGTATGTATTTTCTACAAATTTGGATTAGAATAAATTTAAAGGGCTAGTTGCCTTTTTGGTGAGATTCTGGTTAACTTTTTTAAAATGACAAAACTAAAATATCTGTCAATTTTTAATATTGCAAAATGGGAAAAATTAGTTTTTATTTGCTTCATGACTCCCTTCTGTTTTTTCTGAGACAAAGATCACCTTTTAAGTTAGAAGATCAAAATGGTATCTCCCCTAATTAAAATGATACACAGTTAAAATAAAGGATAGTAAAATAAAATGCATGAATGGCTTTTAAAGGATTTACATAATTAAGGAAAAATAATCAGAGCAGAATGTCCTCGTAGTTGTTTTTTCCATGTAGACCCAATCTTATAAATGCCTATTTCATGGATGCAAATAAAATTACATGTATGAATATATGTTTTCACCTTAATAGGACTTTACACCTGTAACAAATTGTTTTCAGAATCTCCATTTTGCATATTTGTACATGAATGGTCCTTGTTTCTAACCTCAAATTAGAGAATGTGTACACTGAAAATCAATATTTAATCATCCCAGGAATATTATTCTGCTTTTTACTTGAGGCATCTGATTTTTGGATTTAAATTGGTAACTTTTTGATAAGCACAGTGACCATACAGTGACCAAGTGCTTTCTCCCTTCCTTCAGCTTCAGTCTATCTGTGGCTGAGCTTCACAGCCTGAGACTGAGCTGCCTGAGGCTAATGCTCCTGAACTGTAAATGTCCAGCTAAGATACAGTATTAAAAGTCACTATAAAATAACCAAATTCTGTGGAACGATCAAAAGATAAAAACCTCAGCCTGCTGGGAAGCCTCTCTGATGCACTGAAAACTGAAACTCTCTATTAGGCAGTTTCAAAAATAAAAACATCACCTGCAGCAGCCAAGGATTATTTGCTGTGTTTCTAGAAAGGAAGGAGCTGAAAGCGAAAATGTGAAGTGAATGAAAGGAGGAGATCAACAGAGGTTTTGATATAGACTTTATACTCTTATTTATACCTAATTTACATTTTGTTTGCATGACACAGAATAACCCGTGGGCATTTAAAGGTACAAAGCATTTGCGTTTGTGTCGCTGACACTGACAGTTAACAGAAGAAGTGTATTTCCTTGGGGGGGGGGTGGGGACTGGGGGGCTGTGAGTTAATATTTCTTATTGGATGCATTAGAAAAATTAGTTCATTGCTTTTCTGAAATGGAGTGAAACAATTTGGAGCTAATTCTACATAATATCTTTTTGTCTCCCTACTTATCTATGGAGTAAAGATGGTTCTCCTTATATTCCAATAATATATGCCTTTTTTTCTGATCAGTGGCATTTAAAAAGAGAAACATGAAGGTTTTCTGTCCCAGAATAATAAGACAAGGGTTGAAAACTAGCAGACATCAGGAACAGAGTTATGTTTCTTGCAACAGGTATGTTTGTTCTCATTTAACACTAGAAAGCCTCAAAGCATGCTTGAAATGTACAATGCGTTGGGAACAGAGAGGCAGTATCTCTGGATAAAGGAAGAAATGAATGGCATAAAAGATTAGGAGAGAGAGAGACAGAGACAGAGACAACTTGAACACATACATAAAATCCCTTCTGGAGGCCCTTATCTAATTGCCTCATTTATCTAGTTTCATTTATAAGCTCAGTTTTATTCTGGGACACTCTTGGAGGTTGTGTGAGAATGGCTGCAGAATGACCTAACTGGCAACAGGCTTTCTACAGACCCTTTTTTTTTTTTTTTTTGTATGCCAATTCTCAGGGCAATTACTGCAGTTGCCCTTTTTATATTAGCATCTTGGGTGGCTAGGCCTGGGGTTTACTCACTCTTTTTAATAGTATAATTTCTTTTGATAAATAAGCAGCTAGGATTTTTTGTGTCTTTTTTTTGAGAATACTTCTTTTCCACTGGGACTTCCTATGTACCCATGTGGCCTTAATGCAGATACTTGCTTTCACATGATATAAAAGGTAATTTAAAAATGAAGCAAAACACTTTCCACAAACCCCTCCCCCTCTAATCTTCACTTAGATTACTTCTTAGTTTTGAAGGAATGATTCAAACAGATTTTTTAAAAAATAAAATAAAATTAAGTATTGTTTAAGTTTTAAAAACAATTTTCTAGGTGCAGCACAGCCGATGTGAGTGTTTTGCCATTGATTTGAATGAGGCCTGTATTGAATTCTTAGCTTTTACTGGAGTTTTATTTTCTGATTTAATTAAAAAACTAAATTGTCTTTGTTATTAAGATCAAAACTCTAAGATCATTGTTATCCCTTCTCTACATGACTATGGCATATATATTACTGGAGTTCTTCAATTTAGGTACGATCTGTGGTATTTTTTAGGTCTCCAGGAACTAAGAGTGAGAAAAGAACTATCACATCTCCCCAGCTAGATGTTGAAAATAATGTGTGACAATGGAATTAAAGTTGGGTTTATTTTAAAATATATTTAATTAAAGAAAATGTTAAAGATGTTATCTCTGTCAAATATTTAGATGTTGCTAAAATACTTCAGTGACTTTCTTGCTTTACCGATTACGAAGAGTGTAATAAAACTGTGCTATTTGACAGATTTAGACAGCTGGCTCATTCATGAGAAGTTCACATTTTTGTCACCCACGTTGAATAAGGAAAGATTAGATGCTAAGGTCAGTTTACAAAAATGGTTGTCAGGACATTTTTTAATTGTAAAACTTTTTGTGATGGAATTCAGGGAAAAGACTAAAGGCAGAAAGCAGTGGAGACAAAGAGCTGCTATTAACCTACAGATGCTACCGCAGGGTTCATTTTAAGATTGGTCACACTGCTTAGCCAATGAAGTGTTCATGTGACTATAAGGGACCACCCTTTTCTGGGGTGAGAGGGCAATTTGGTCTTCATGCTCATTTAATCCCAAGACGTCTTTCAATGGACTGTCAGTGGAATCTACATTGTGCAAAATTATGCATGCACTTTTTAATGCAGACCATTGTTTGCTGAGCACTTAACCAAGATTTCTCAACCAATTTCCATTTGGCATGAGGTCACTTGAAACCCAGGCAAACATATATGGACGGCAAATGTAATTTTCTCTTCCTCTGAGCTGGAATGCATAGGACAGAGAAATGCAAGAAATCAGTCATGCTGCACTTTTGGATTTAATGCTTACTAAACGAAGACTGACAACTTTCTGTAAAGGAAAATTTGTTGCATGTCACTGCCCTGGAGAGGTAATTTTGCTACTGGAGTGTAATATGGCTAAAGTCTTTTAGATCTTACTGCTTAAAGTGTTGTAAATCATTGATGCATGAGCAGCTGCTTATAAGAACCATAGGATGTACACACTGTGGCTACTCTGCTTTCTTTTCATAGGCAAGATTTTATAAAAGCCAGGTAGTGCAAAGGAAACCTGATAGTAAGCAGTGAGCAAAGAAACTGCCAGTAATGCCCTAGAGCTGGAGATAAGAGGGCGCCTGTTCTGGAGATGTATCTAATTAGACTATTAATACTTTAGAAAATCTGACTATAGCATGTACACCATATTTATTGATACATTTACAAAGATTCAATTTTATGTTAGCTCTTCAAGAAACATTTACATTTAGAACCGCATTTGGCAAGAATCGTTATATGTTTTGTACAAGTGACATCTTACACAGCCAACATGTGTTCACGCGAGCTTTCGGCCAGGGACGTTCCTTTCAGTGTGAAATCGGCAGCAGTCTACTCGTGTATAATCTGGCCTGTCCTTTTACAGTGAAAATCACTTTATGAACACTTCTAACATATGCTGGAATTTTATTATGATTGGTTGGTGGTTGTTTTTTTCATCCGTTGTAAAAGAATACAAGTTGGCACAAGGATACATTTCTAGATTAGATCCACAACACATTAAAGAGTGTGTTTGCTCTCTCTTTCCCCGTCTTTCCAATTAAGTTGGTGAAAAATGTAACTTTAGTATTTTACAGGACATGGTAAAGCTGTCTCATCTAGGTGATGTCTATATTATAAAAATAAAATAAAATAATATAAATATGTAACATGAACCCAGTGCCCATCGTTAAATAAAATATATGATAAAAAGCAGACCTTCTAGGATGACTGGTTTTGAAATATGCGAATATAATTTAATTATTACACACTTGAAACAATCTTGATATTAAGCTGCGATAACCAGATTTTTGCATCTATGCTAGATAAAGAAATGCGTAACATTCTGTAATAGAGTTACATTGATGAAGGTGAAGGTTACAGTCTTACAATAAATTGCCTAGATAGGAATGCATTAAGGACTTCTGAAATATTTTCTCATGATGTAGTTCAGTTCACCTTAGAAACGGTTACAACTGGATTTTATTAAGTCCAGCAGTTTATACAGTGATGTTTGAAAACTGCTCTCTTATTACTATAACCAGATAGGTACAGACACGACATTTCTGGGATGTCAAAGAATCCATTAAGACATCACAAAAGTCCTTTGATGAAAATCTGGTTTACAGTGGAATCACTTTGTAAACTATTTCTCATGAAGAAATAAATATATAAAAAAAAATTCCACTAGCTGTAAAACCGTAGTTGTGATAGGCGTGCATGTGTATGTGTGCACGTATTGGATATCAGTACGTCTGTGGAGACGTACAGAAATATTTACACACATACAAATAATCTATCTGCACATTTGTGGATATTATACTTAAATTAATAAAGTAAATCAGATCACCGGTATTTGTTGCAGGATAACAGTCTTTTAAAAATTACAGGATTCAAAACAAATGCCCGTTGAAAAGTGTAGTTTCCAAATAGTCCCAGAAACTATACAATATAGCTGGTTAGATCCAGCAAATAGGATGTCATGTCTAGGATCTGATCAAGAATACCTGCCCTTGTCACTCTTCGGATGTTTCTATCCACTTGTTCACACTGGGGGCCGAGATAGCCTTTTTTACATAAGCATTTATTAGGCCTTACACAGACACCTCCATGTCGACAGGCTGGGTCACATTTTGCTGTGGGTAAAAAAACAGCAATTTGCTAATTTGTTTAGAACATCACAAACTGAAAAGATAAAGTACACATTCATTAAGATCTTTTTTAAGCTTACAATGATAACGCACAATATTAAAAACAAGTAGAAAGGCTGAAATATTAGAAGTTCTGAAGCCATATTTTTTAAAGTTTTAAAATATTAGGGGGATGAAGAAATTTTGTGCGTCTGAGAGGACGTCACCCAGGACAGACTGTGAAACTCAAATAGCAGATTTTTGAAAATGCCCAGTTCCCATATTCCTGCTTGATTTTGGAGTGCACAGAAGACCCATCTCAAAAGACTTCAGGATCCAAATGTCTTATCGTTTGAAAACAAGACATACAGTACACCTAGATCTTTAAACAGTGGTGGTCTACCTCATCCCACTTCTTATGCTGGCAACCCAAAAAACTCTTGAAGTTGGTGAGACGTTTTAGCACCTGGACATCTCCAAGCTATCGAATACTGAACCTCAGGGAAACTCCTTTATACATGCGGAGTTCTGCACTACGTGCTTTCCTTAGCAGAGCAGGCTACAATTGCCCACAATTGCTCCTTTGGCTCTTGGATCACTTATGCTTGGAACAAAATTGAATTTAGAGAAAAAAGAACTAGAGATTTTTTTTTTGACAACTTTTAAGTGTCAAAGTTTTCCCCTCTCTCTTTAGCAGGTGCCTGATGCTTTACCTGTGGAGTTCTAGGCTAATCAGCTTCCTTAAGTTTTTAAAATATAAATGCTATTTTAAATTGCAGCCAGTGTTAGCAAAACTAACAATCAATGACTTTAGTTGTGGAAGTATTTTCTTCTGGGGTAGTCACAGCACTGTGATAAAAGTAATTTATCTTTCTTTTTGCAGACATTTTGCTGTTTAATGTTATCTATTACAATAAAGCTATAATATTGATTTACAGAGATTTATAATACACTATATAAACCCAGGTTTTTTGATTTTAGTCATGAGTTTCTTAATTACAGTAAGAGGATGCAGTAACGAAAGATCCTTAGTCTATATATTCTCTGCAGCTTTCTTGTATGCAGCCTCTATCAAATTATCTATCATAGAGCTGTAAGTTTTTAAACAAAAGAGATTAATCAAGACCTATTTATGTTCACACTGGAGAAATTTTTTACTTTAAATTCCACTTGGACAAGGGCTGTAGAATGGGCCTCATTCCCTAAATGTAGGAAATCTCTGACTGACAAGCGAGGACAATTGAGGCTGGGCTATTTGGCCAGATTACCTCATCCATTTCTCCAACCTGCTTTTGTTGCAGAGCTCTATGATGCTCAACTCATGGATCTTGCCAGACATCATTAGTGATTTCATTCATTTCATTTCATTCCAAATGAAGTGACTCCTGCTCATCATTAAAAACCCCTCCAGGCTATAAGGACCTTGTAGCCCCCCTGAGTGCCCTTCCAACCTGGATAATCTCAGGTCCATCGTGTGATCCTTGCTTTGTTTTACTCTGTGATTCTTTTCCTCTTCTGAGTTCTACTGCCATTACATTACCCTAATCTCTTTGTATAGGCACATGGTCAAACTCGCTGAGCAAATAAGCTCAGTCAGAAGACAGTGCTGATGCACCATTAGCACCTCCTGGTACCCAGGCTTGCTCTGAAACATCTGCATAGGCCAGAGCTGTACAGCTCAGACATAACCAGAGCCTCTGTGAGACAGTGACCGCACAGCCGTGTCACTCCAGGTTCACTCATTTCACTCCTTTGGTGGCATACGCAACATCCAGTTTGATCACAGTCACTTTTTCAGGTGACTTTTAAAAGATATGCTACTGCAAGATAGGAGTTAATAAAAAATGGATTACAATAATGCTCTGATCATTAGCTGCTTTGTGATACGTTGTACATAGAATTCTCTTTAACAAACTGGAGCCATTTTCTTTTGTAGGATCAAAAGTAAGAATGTACTACAACTGAAGTATTTCATTAAATTATCGAAGTGCAAAATATGCAATAGTGACCTGCAGGTCTGATTTAGCATATTTCCTGACAAGGTATTTTGATTTGCCACTGACAGTGATAATGCTGCCGGTGGAAGCTGAATGTTCGAACACTGAACATGTATTAATTACCTTTCCTTTCATTTTACAATTTTGGTGAAAATATAAGAATACTGTTGTCTGTCATATTTATGCTATTAATTGCATTCTGTAATGTTTCATATTGCATTAGATATTTTAACTGTTGCACTCTTCTAAAGACTTATTGTTCTCCTACAATTCACGAGATCAGTATTTCTTTACTGTTGTCTTAGAACTGATGGTCAATAGCATATATTGAAAATTTCTCTGAGACAATTAAAAGCAAATTATGACATGTCACTGCTTTTTCACATGTTGCTATGAATCTGTATACAAACCGGTTCTGCAGAATTCTCCTTCCCAGCCTTGATTACAGCAGCATTTTCCTGTGGGAGTGCAGTGCCCGTTCCGACAATGCCTTGAGCATTCAGATGTTAGTATCTGTGCGGACTGAGCTGTTCTTTTGCATTCTTCAGGGACTAAAGGCCTGAACAAAAATACACAAAGCAAGCAGATAGTTAAAAGTTGGGGTCAAGGAGAAAAACTTTGTTTTTTATTAAGGGCCTGATTCTCTTTTATGGTATTATTGAGAGAAATCTGTGTTCTAAGGGGATTGCTTTTTTTCTCTAAAATACCAATAAACATAGAGATAATGTGTTACATTACAGAAAAATACAATGTGATTTGCTATTCTTTCACATAACTGCCTTCAGACATCTTCTACAAGATTAAACAATAGTACTTGAGAATTCTTGAAGCCTGAACCTGGCAAAACCAGCTTGCTGAAGAGTATATCTATCACAAGCAGCATATATCTCTAGATAACATAATTATTAGATGTGCTAAATTCTACTGATTGTATGGCTTTTTTTTCAGAGAGTGCAAATAGTCATATAGTTCGGACCAGAATCTGATGGTGTCTTTTTGCTTTTCTAGCTGATTTGTATTTCTGATTGTATGCTGGGAAGAGTAATCTGACAGTTTATGTCACACATTATGACCTGCATAATGAATTTGCACAAGTATTATCTCCGTCTATGAATTTGGTTTGACATTGCAGATTTTTATTTCCATATTTTCATGAAATTATATTTGGATTATGCATTCTGGATGCTTATTTAAGCATCTGAACATCAGGAGAGCCTTTTTCACTATGAGGGTGACCAAGAACTGGCACAGGTTGCCCAGAGAGGTTGTGGAGTCTCTATCCTTGGAGATATCCAGAAGTTGTCTGGACATGGTCCTGGGCAACAGGCTGTAGGTGGCCCTGCTTGAGCAGGGGGGTTGTACCAGATGATCTCCAGAGGTCCCTTCCTGCCTCAGCCTTTTTTGGTTTTCTGTTTGTTTCTTTGTTTGTTTAACTGTGTGTCATCATACTGACCACTTATTTTATTTGCTGTCTGAGTTCACCAGCTAGAGACTGATAGAATCATCACAAGGCTACAGGTTACCAGTAGAGGTACCATGTTTTGTCTCTGCTGTGGGTTTGATTGCCCAGGAATGGGTTTAGAAAAGAATGTCAGGATCTCCCAAGAGATCTAAACAAGTAATTGATTTGGAGCATCATGGCAAATTAAGTTAATTAGTAACAAATACAGAATGATTAATTTTCAAGGAAATTGAACTACTGCCATACATTCCTTAGCTTGAAATCTGCAGGACAAAGATCCTAATAGTTTTGTGGAGAGCTCAGAGAAACCTTGGCTAAGTGTCCAGCTAGAATCCAAACAAACCAAAACAAATTTGTGTGAGATAGAATAGAATAGAAAATAACATTATTCATTATACTGATATCAGTATTAAGCCCCCAATTGTATACAAATAGCTGGAATAGCAACTTGTGTACTGATTACACTGTCAAATATTGATACCTCTGTGTGGAGAAAAGGATGGTCTTTGGAGTTTGAGAAAGAAGGGGTGTGATGGAGGTATGTAAAATAGTGACAGAAGAAAAGAGGAGGAAGATTGGGCATTCTTGTTATATCCCATTTCAAGATCAGAAGAAATATCAAGGGAAAAAATTAAGCTAAAGAAAATAAAATTAAGTAGTTGAACTCATGGCTTCTAAGATATCATTGAAGCCCATGTTCTAGTAGGATTTTTAAAAGTTATTTCCATGCACAATGAAGCCATTCAGAGTAATATTAGATAGGGTAAAAATAATTTTTAAGAAAAATAAGCACTCATACCTAATGTCATAGAAGTCCCTCATTGGTTGAGTGGGCTTACATTTCCCCCCTGTTTTGGCATGCAGGTTGTTAATGGTACATTACAGAGTTTCTTGCATTTTTCTTTGAAACAGAGTAATAGAGTACAGGCTCACTGTTTTTTTTGTTTTTTTTCACTGTAGCACTTTCTCTGCTTAGTCTTAATTGCTACCATGATTATTTAAACATCCGTAAGAAGAACTGGTTCCCCAAAGATGTTAAGGACAGGAAGAACGTGTAGATGCATCTTTAGTGTAGCACCAAGTTCTGATTTCAAAAGCATTTCTGAGAACCAGACTTATGTTCCTGTATTATTTAAGGGCTTTGAAACTTATTTTGACACCTTTTGTGCAGCAGATTTGAAACCCTTTCAGGTTTTGTGTTTACATATTTCCACGGCTGTCTTTTAAATATAATGCATTATTGGTTTTGACCTGTAAGGAATTCCAGTTCTGTAGTAATGAGTGCATTACATATGATCTGGTTAAGAAAGTTCCTACACTTAAAAATCATATGTGAGATTCACAGGCAATGCTGTTTTGGAAACAGTTCTACAAAATGGTAGGATTTTCAGTGGAGACTTGTTCAGATTTAAAGAAGATCTGTCTTCTAATTTCTACCTCTGGAAAAAAAGAAAAAAAGTCTAAATTGGAGTTGATTCCTTTATAGCCAGCTGCATAGGAGACAACCTTCTTTCTTCATCTGTCTCTGTTAAAGCCCATTTATTTCAAGGTACTTTAAATAGGCATCTTTTTCTTGCTCAGACACAGGTACAGTACTGTGTTTATCGGGAAGCATAACCTCAGGCTCCTAAAGCATCTCTTGGAAAAGAGGCCCAGTGGCATATCTTTAGCAAAGAATGACCTCATAAGTCACAGAGATATTTTATTTGTGACAATAATGATTTATTTTATGAATAGATGTAAAATACTTATCTATGATAGTGCTGGAATATGTAGTTCTTTTTTAATTTGTATTTAATTAGGGAGGCAGAAATCATGCTTTTTTGCGTCCAGCCAAGCATGGCTGGTCACTTTTATGATTTAAAGTTTTCTAGTGCTCTTGGTACTTGTGAATATAACCTTGCCTTTTATTCTACCATCAATCAATAACTTGCACTCATCAGCCTTGGATAATATTTATTAATGGTGGGGTGGAGTAGAAACAAAGATGGAAAATATTCTGGTTGGCAGAGTGCCTTAGAAGAAGAGGAATACAAATGCAGCTGCAGCAGAATCCTTCTTGTGTGTGAGAAGAATTACTGGTTTTCCTTAGCTGTACTATGGGAAAAACCATACTTCTTTCTCAGGATTGGAATGCCATCATGGTACCACAACGTATCAAGAGAAAGTCTCTGCCCCACAGCACTTACATTTTGCATTCTTAAGGCTTTAAAGGGGTGGAAATTTTCAGGCTCAGCATAAGTTTAATTGAATCTGACAAAGATAGCATAAGTCTTGAAACTGACTCTTGGGACTTGATCTTTACAGCACTTAGACAAGTCTATGATTTTGTTTATATAACTAGTGCTTCTCTGTGTCTCTTGACGTGGAAGATGGAGGGGAGTGGATGGAACCATACTGTGGGCTGGAGAGAATTCTTTTCCTTGTCTCCCTCAATCTATAAAGCTCTAAAGGGTACAGCTTGATTATTCTTACAATAAGCACTATCTGGTCTGCAGAAAGTCAGCCAAAAATGTAGCTGATAATGACTATTTATATGGTCTGTACAATTCTAGTTATCTTAAAGAGCTGTTCATATATACAGTATAGTACAGTATATCTTGCTTGTTAAAACATGCTTTCATGAAACTGTATAACAACTCTAAATGTATGGAACATGGAGGAAAAGTTGTACTGGGGGCTGGGGCCCTCACTGGGTCCCTTCTCTGACATGTGCAGCAAACTGGGAATTCTTGACTACAATGTGTAAACTAATTTTTGCTGCATTACTGTATCTAGTATAAGAAAGTAGCCTCTACTGTCAGTTTAGTGGCATATAAAAGTCCAACATGCTTTAATAGATTAAAACTCATCCTGGAACTGCTTAGGATTTCATGCTTTCTATAATGTGTCTCTTCACAGTTCCACTAAACGCACATAGTGATTTACTTACTATATGCGTTACCCTGTAACTCAGATATAGATAAATCCATGCAAATGGAGGGTCAAATTCAGCAGTAATACGATGCTACTGAACAGAAAACAATTCCTCCATCGTGCCTTTGACACAATATCAAAAATCTTTACTTTTTCACTAAGGAAAAAACCCAGACAAAGTTCCTGGACGTTCAAATTCAAATGAGAGACACTGCTGTAGATTGTGGTACAAAATACATGGAAAGAATGTTATGCTTCAATTAACTGCACACAAGATATTAGGTCTTAGAATAATGCTTAAGTATATCACCAAAATTTGTGCATTAGTTTTTTGGGTTTTTTCCTTTATAAGGGAAAATGTCAAGAAAAAATAATTTTGTTTCACTACTTGTCACAGACTAAATTTACTACTTGTCATAGAATAAATATAGCATCTCTTCAGGTACAGCTTCTAAAATTAAAAAGTATACCTTTAGTCCTGGGAGAGATGCCAAAAGCTCGTTACTTGTCTCCAGATTTACTACATGGGAATAATGTGGAAAAAACTCACGGCTTTTAAGATTTAAACTCAGCAGCATATCAAATTTATTCTTATATGGTATACTTGTTCATGACCTCTAGTCTTAAGAAATTCTGTCATGTTTGAAAACTAGTCCCTAGTGAAGCCTGTATCAATGTTAATAGCTACGAGGTCAATGCAACTGCTAAACAGTTTGTATTACTGTCAGGGTGGTCATGAAAACAACACCTGCTGCATGAGCACTTGGCAGCTGGGTCAACAGGCACTGTGGGAATTTATCAATTTAGGGGGCCACTTGCATAACACTTTGACTGATGAATTGGGAAAGACTGGCTTACTGGGCTAAAGCTGCTCTATTATGTATGACTTTCTTTAGGATGGCAGAGGCTTCCTGCAGGCTCCAGAAAATAAGCAAAAGATAAACTGAGCTGTTTTTTCCTTATAAAGCGATAGAAAGTGAGAACTCCTTAATAGCCAATGCTAGAAAGACTGAAAAAAAAAAAAGGGGGGAAAAAAAAAAAATCCCAAACCAAAACAAAAACTTTTACAGTCAGTGAGCTGTGATGTGATTGAAAAAAATCCTTAGGTTTTTCCATCGTGGTTACAAAGGAGTTTTTGTGAAGTACTTCTGTAAAGTGAAACTCTCTAGACTGGTATTCGCAAAAAGCTCTAATTTCTCTTTAGTGTCTCTTATGGGAATAGTAACTGCATGTGGGTAGGTAAATGAGATAAGAATTTTGCATGCTCTGGCTAAACTAAACATAATTAGACATTAATTCTGGCTTTCCATTCCCTCAAATGACTTAAGGGATAGTAACTTTCTGAACAGAAAGAAATCATATGGCCCACCTGGGTTGGTGAGAGCATTCACCAACAAAATTGGCTTATTCTATAGAGAATTTCCAGTAGTAGCTTCAGAGTATATCTATAACCCATCAGAACTGAGTATCTTGATGCAGATTAGTCTAATATCGTATGTTTCTGAGGTTTTATTTCCATAGTAATTAAAGTCTTCAAGAGGGCTACGATATCATAAATGCTGTTCTTCTATTATACTATCAAACACTCTTGACTCATACTAAAAAATAAAATCACCAATTTTTTTGTAAAGAGCCTGAACAATGTCAAAATGAGGTATGACCTAGATACCATCCCTTAGAGTATGAAATCAGTCTGTTCGGAAATTCCGACAGCGGAAATCCCAGAAGGTCATGATGGAAAGGATGATAAGTGGAATTACATACTCTGGAGGGGCATGAGAAAGGAGTGGATGGTTTGAATCAAGTTCAAGTTTCAATCCAATGGAAAGCAGCTATCCTGGCTGCTGATACGAAACATATTGAAAACCAGACCTATAAGGTGTTATAAGGAGAGGAAGAGGAAATCTTCTTATGTGTGCAAGGACACTTAGCTAAGATCTGCACTCTTTCGTAAAAATCAGCTGCTGGCTGCAGTGAGCCATCCTGGTCAAAAGAATTATTCATACCTTTGGAGTTACTGTATTGACAGTGGCAAACAAAACTTTGCAGGGGATACAGCACTGTGTGACTGCCCTATAAACCTTTCTGGGTTTGACCACATCTTTTAAATGGAAATCTTTTGCATTGTCCATCAGTTTGAGTACTCTTCCCTGAGTCCCTTTCATTTTATCTATAATTTGCTAAGAGATAAAACCATTCATAATAGAAGTATTCTGACAGAAGACTTACAAAGCCACGTTATGGCTGTTCTGCCACATCCCAAAGTTTATTTTCTTACTTCTTGGTCTGTCCCTGTCTGCGGTTTTCAAGGAACAGCTGGTAATAATGTTTAAATTACAGCTGATATGAACCTATCAACAGAGCTTTCTTATTTAAATATGCATTTTTAATACTGTCCACAGCTATTTTTCTCCATTCATCATGCTAGAAAATGATTACTTTTTCTTTTCTAATAGGTTTGTCTCTTATTTTCTCTGTTACTGACTAATCAGTATATTTGGACCTATACACATTTTCTATATCACTGTTTACCTATTTTCCCTATTCATTCATCAATGTTTTTGTGATTGATATGAGTATGTATTTGTAGAAGCAGAAAGCAAGACAGAAAAATTATAAAACAGAAAGTAGAAAAATAGGAAATAGAAAGGTTTTCTATTTTGGTCACAAAGACAGTTTATAAAATGCTAGTATTTGCACTGATCTTCAGGACATCTGACTAACCCTACCTTTTAGTTGAGAAGTATGTAAGTCTTTCTCCATATATTTTCTCATTAGTTCCTAACCCTGGAAAGTAGTTTAGTTGTGATAACATTTTTTTGATAATCGTAAAAAAAATGTATGTATCTTTCAGAGACTCAAGACTGTAACTTAAGACATTCTTGTTTTGTCTGCTAGTTTTACTAATTTACCTAATGCTGGGTTTATGTGTTTGTAATTCTTAGGGTTTCCCACATCTCCTTCAATCTCAAAGCTAAATATGCTATTACCTATACTCTTCACTCGTCTTAATTTTGGTAACAGGTAGTGTATGTGTATTTGGCAGCACCTCACATACTTGGATTTTACAACCATTTTTAACTTTTCTGTTTCTGATTTGTCACTTCATTGTCTAAGAGCTCCCAAGTACTAATATATCATTATAACAACCTTGTTACAAAGAGAAGGATTATTTAATTCTGTGCTTTTGATGGGAGGCTATTTAGTTGTTGACATGAAGTACTGGACAGAAGTTTCCTGGGGTACCTTGAATTCCATGTTTCAAACTGCCTTCATGATGGCAGGATTCAGAACCTCTGTGATGATCATATTATGAATTTTTTGCCTCATATTGCCTCAGTTTAACACCTCATTTTTATTACATGTGAAGGATTGTTCTAGAATAAGACTTTCCCATTGCTTTTAGTATTGAAGACTAATGCAAAGGGTTCTCTGGGTTACCCTCATTCTCTAATCTTCTAATTTTTTAACCTGTCCACTTCTTTTGAATTTTTTTCTACTGCTAGCATATCCAAGTAGCAGGTTTCATTCTTAAGCTATATTTGAGACAAGCAAATGAGGGTCATGGTTATGTTTGAGATCTACAAAGATCAAAAGAAATAAAATCCTGCATCTTCATGTAACATTTATAATTTAGAATAAAATAATAATTTAATAATCTTGCAGCAGCTTACAAATGACCACCAGCAGAAGAAGATTGGGTTTTTCATTAAGTTACTAATTTCCAGCAAGGGGCTACCACAAGGAATGATAATGCATGAAAGGCTCTCTGCAAATTGATGAGTCTGCCAGGGGCCACCGCTCACAAGGTTTTTTAGTAAGCAATGAATTTCTAAAATGTGACAAACCAGTACTTTTGTGACTTTATGCTCATAGCCCACCTGTAGCATCTTTATTTTGTGTTCTAGAAAGCTTGCTGTGCTAGGGTTTACAACTATATTTGATGTATTTGTATGGCACATACCATGAGGAAGACTTTAAAAGGAGCAACAAAAATATTAGCATGCAAAAAAATAGTAGCATGTGAAAAATATTTGTCAAAGCCATGGAATTTTTAAATTGTTTACATGTGTAGTGTGGAATTAGCACAAAATGGTAAACAGAGCTGCAGTGCTCTTTTGTGGAAATAACTCATTATCTTTCACTTAAAACCCAGCAATGGTGTGAAATTGAAAAACAACAAAACTCAAAACTTTGCCTGAATGAAAATTATCCCATGTTTCTAAAAAGTGTTACCAAAAACTACATCCCTTTGCCACAGTCTGTTTAATTTCAACTGTGTGCCAATTTACAAAAGTATTTTATAGTTTTCTGGTTACTTTCACCAGTAACCAAACACAGTCTTGACCCTTTTCCATACATGAAAACAGCCAACCGTGAGTGCAGCAATGGGAGGTCTGGCCTTTCAGGTATGTCAGCTGAAGACCACCCTACTGGAAGAGGTAACAAGAACAAAAAGCTGAGGTCAAACAAGGCAGCCCCATGTAATTAGATACTAATAGTGGATTTAGGGTGTAAAATTCACTTAAAACCATACCCCAACAGACTAAACAATCCCAGTAAGAATGGCAAGTTTTGTTCTAAAAAAATGTTTTTAATACCAGAAAGCATAAATAAAACATACATAATAACCTTGACTGACAGACTGCACTAACCTGCAGTAACATCTGCTTTCAAATTATTTACTATAGGTTCAGGATAGTATAATTATAAAACACTGAAACTCTACTGTAACTTATAGTACAGCGTGCATCCAGTTTCATTAATTTATTATTGAATTCACTTGTTTTCCCAATAACAATTTTTAGAATTTAAATTCTGACACTAAAATAAATTCCTCTCTTAAACAGTCAACATCAAAACAAAAAATGCAAGCCTAACTCTATCTGATGCTAATGGGGAAACATGCTGAAGTAGATGCTGAACAAATAGGCAGTTGCTTTGGCAGAAGTCAAAGTAATTAATACAATAAACTTAATTTTTGATGCCTTTGCAGGATGGATGTGGTATCTTTATGTGCCACAGACTTGGTCTGATAGAGCAGCAAGATCCATCATGAAGACAATGGTATTTCTCCAGCTAAAGTGAGTACCTGCTAGTCATCTGCTCTTACTGCTGCTGGGGCCCCTGGGTCACACTGGCAACTGACTTTTTGTAGTCTTTCCAGATTTCCTAATATTTTCATACCTCTAGCTGATTTGCAAAGATCACATCTAAAGAAACTCTGGTTTGATAATTTTCATTTATCCTCATTTTACAAATGGTAAATGAGTCTAAATAATTAAACTAATCATATTAATTCCATGTCTTATAAATCATTTGAGTGGGATTTGTAAGCCTTTTGGACACAGTGCTTTAAGAACTCTTAAAGAATTTAGTGTATTTTTGGCACAGAGTCCAAGGACCGAATGCTCCAGACCTCTCTGGGGAGAGACAGGTAGATGAAGGGGTATGGAAGGATGTTGAAAACTAGTAAGCAGTGACAATTCACACCCCCTAAGGATTCAGTCTGCTGCGTTATTCTCCGTTGGTGGTATCTCCTATACAACAGAGGAGATGTTTGGGAAAGATGAATTTGTCCCTTCAAGCTAACTTATGGCAAAACTGAATTTAAGGAGACTGGAACTGACCGGGGATAGCTTGTATGCTAGCTAGTACTGTACCATTTTTTTTTCTCTGTAGTAGCTTTTCAGTATACAGAGTAGGTATTGTCAGACAGTACTAACCTTTCGAGCCAGATCCACTGTGCACTGTCCCAGCACAGTGGCAGGTAAGGAAGCAGTAGCGCTGGGGAGAATACCAGCATCTGCCTTCCATTGATGCTGTGTAAATCTCTGTGGTACCTACAAGTCATTCGGCTTCAGAACTACTAGGAGTATCTTTTACCTGTACTGGTCCATGTGGTTCCACATTAAATATGTCTACACTTCTAGGAAAACATGCAAAGAACATGAATCTAGGTGGGAAAGTGGACAGCATTTAACATAATGTCAAAGAGTAAAAATTTCCGGAAGTTAGTGTTGGTTGCACCTCTGTTGTCCTGACATTCACTTTCTGTGAGATAGTGATTACTTATAGTGAATATATTCTGCTGGCTGCTGATGGTATATTTTTTGGGAAGCCCCCTGCATTGAGAATTTCCCTTCTTATTGAATGTCAGTATTGCATAATTCAGCTACATGGAAAGAACTATATTTACCTTTTGTTTTTTAACTGCTGAGGGTAAGACTGATCTTAGTAAGAAATGCAGTGCTCACCTTTTTGGGTCAATGATCTTGTAGAGTTTTCCACTGTGAGGCTGTGTCATACTTTTACTGCTTGATAATATATAAATCTCACCTGTTAAAGAAATCAATGCAATAAATTAGTTTTCTCCAGGAGAAACACCCATCACTGAAATATACAATGGAATCGTTGCTATTTGAAAATTTAAATGAGTACTTTCCCCAAAGTGATGCTAAAATGTGAAAGATACTTTTTAATGAACATTTTTTGTTTCATACTGTATGTAATTGGTTAAAACAATGGAAGAGGAAGGGAGAAGAGGGGGATTGGTCTGCTCATGCAATATCTTTCGCCCTTAAGTCTGTAAAGTTGGGAATGAAAGCAAGTATATGACACATCATGTCATAATGAGTGACACAGTTCACAGAATGTGAGAGACAGTAAGGACCTTTGCCCCTTCCAACAACCCATTTACTTCTCAGTTCTCACAAGGCTGTTAAGGTGTAGCTGAGATCAGTGTAGACAGCTTTGGCAAATATAGCCTTTAGGTTTCTTCTTTTTAAACATTTACTATAATCTTGAACAGTTCAGCAGGCATTAATGATAAGGGTTATGATTTCATAACATTTTTTTTTTCTATTTACCTAATTCATCTTCACCAAATCCCAAGACAGGGCCTGAAAAGAAACCTCTACATGAACCAGTGTTGCCAAGACAGAGGGGTTTCTCTTGCCACTGTTTGGTTGCAGGACTCTGTTGCAGGGTTAAAAAATTTCTGTATTCAAAAACACATAAAGCAAATTGTTATATTACATTTTGAATAGAGAGTTTTCGCTGTCCAGATAAATAAGTAAACGATGCAAGTAGCTCCATAGATACATCTGTGCAGTTCAGCACTTTATGATTTCCCGCCTGTTATTTTTCAGATGCTTAAAAAGCACAGTATTTCCCTGCCTGTCATTCAAACATTGCAAAGTTGGGTTCAAGCTATACTATATAGGCCTTTGTGGACACTGAGCTATTTGGCATGGGAAAACTATGCCCATGAAAAACATTCATTTTGCTCCATCAGTGATGTTTCCATAAAACTTCAAAGGTTTTCAATGTCTTACCAGTTAGACCTGCTTGGGAAACAGTTCCGCATTTAACATTTGTTCCCATCGTAATGTAAATGATGTTATGTAAGTGTTTGTAAGACTAAAATCTTAAGAGCGCCTTGGTGTGTCTTTGTCTGTACTTTTTTCCAAGGATTGTATATGTCACCATTCATTAGAATGCTGTGCTATTTTATTTCCAAATCTAGAACTGGATCTGCCTTGGCACACCGCTAAATTGGCAAAGCGACTCAACATACAAGACTGTCGGTGTTCCTTTATACAGGAAGCTCAACAATTAAATATACCGTATTCGCATTTTTGTTTAAGAGTGAGTTAGAAGAAACCTACCCATTGCGGTCTCCAAATACATAACTTCCATAGAGTCTTTCAGACTGGCATCCTCGATAGACAAATCCACCAACCAAGGATCCACTGCTGAATGGTTTGAATTCTAAAAGTGAAGGCTCACTTTCTAAAAAGGAACTACCGTAGCATTAGATCATATGCAGTTTCATAGTTTGATTCACATTTATGAAAATGTTATTCCTTCAAGAAAAGAGGTTAATTCCATTTAAACACCCCTCAAAAGTTAAGATTTGTTGCTGGAAATGAAACATTAAAAAAAATTCAGAAAATTACAGCAAAGGCTGTTTGTGAAACAATCGGTTAGGGATTTAGATGGGAGAGGCTATTAATTGCTTTCTTCCATGTGCACAGGCTGGGAGAATAAAACCATGTAAGGATTAGGTTGGACTTTCATTGAAGTTGATGTGATTACTGCTATTAACTTTTCCGTGCCAATACAGTCTGCAGAATGGATGTCCTCAACATCAGGAATACAATTAAACCCCCTTCACTGTAAAGTCCTTCCAGTATCTACACACAGAAATTCCAGTGATTTTCAGCAGAACTTGTTTTCAAAGCCTTTCAATGGTTTGAGAAACTCTTTCAAAATCACAGCTTTAAACGTGGTATCTGTGTTATGTCCCATAAAACACTAGTATTGCTGGCCATAGATTCTTGTGGTAATTAATTTCATGCTGCTGCTGTACTTGCAGTTCCTACACATGTTCATTTTTTTTCTTTTTTTACAAAATTTCATAGTTTAGTCATGTCAAATAATGTCTCCAAGAAATTTTCAGTGTACATGTTCCTGTTCATGCAATTAAATACTTGCTTAGCAAAAAAGTAGGCTCAACTTGACATGCTAACTGCATAACTTTAAATTAAAGACACAGCCAGTAGACCTTTTTGTTTTATAGGAGCTTTTTTGGTTTTTTAGTCAGAGGGCTATCTGCAAGTATTTGATAAATGAATTTCCCAGATTATTCTACAAGAGTAAGAGCAGAAATTTTATGTGGGAGAAAAGGACGATGAGGTCTTTCTATTGAAGCAATTGACCCACAGCCTAGTATTCATATCGGCAAGCTGTTATGGATAGATGCAATACTGCTTAGTTTACTCTGCAGTAAAGATGCAGTCAAAATTCCATTGGAGTAGTCGTTTACCAAATATTATTCTTTGGTTTGGCTTTTATAAAATGAACACAGAAAATACATGCAATAACTGAAGTAGAACAATTGCATTACACTACTATTGTACTAGCCAGCACAGCTGCTTTGCTTTTAAGAAAAGTGCAGGTGGGAGAACTAGGGATATGAATAAAACCAGAAAAATGCTACTTTCCAGGAGATAGACTAGTTCCTGATGCCTTTACGTGCCTTTGGCATTTATCACCTTTTACCATTGAATTTACAAACTGCTAAATGGTCAACCAGGGTAGATGATAGCTCAGAGTAACTGTCACCTGGCTTGCCTGAACTAGCAAGTGATCTTAAGGAGTATCAGAGTTAAACATTAAACTAAAACTGTGACTGACAATCATACTGATTCAAGAGAATATGAAACGCTTTAAAATGTTAAGTCCCTAATTGAGTAAGTTTATCTTTTTGCGATCTAATCTAGTCATTTATTTTGAAGTAGTAGCACAGTGCATTTTTCTAAACTTTTTCTTTTTAGTAACATTTAAACAGAACTCAGTCGTTTCCCTGTTTGGTTGTGGCCTGTTGTTTATCTCACTTTTTCCATTATAGGAGGCACATTACATGAGGATTCCATTCTGTATCTGTGAATGGCTAAGAATACATTTTCCTCACTTCCTGATATTCCAAAATCCTTTCTTTATGAACTATCATATGCAGCAAGTGAGATCTTTGACGGACTAGCAACTGGCATATTTCTTAAGCCTGTCTTACATGATATTCTACACCAACAAAAGCAATGTTGAGTCATTTAAATTTTGTTTTGTCTTGCATTTTTTTATCTGCTCGTACCATACTTTCCATAAGTTCTATCTTTTTGTAGGTTACCTATCCTGTCTTTGCTGTAAATTACCTATCATGGCTATACAGTCCTTTATCTATTTTCTTCGGCTTTTTATTTATTCTTCCATAGGCATAGAAACTGACTATTTCCAGTAGCTTTACCCTGGATGGAACTTACCATAGTCTTTACCCTTTATTATTTGTAAGATTCTTGCTGAAGATCTGTTCTTTCCATTTGAATCCGAGCAAAGTATAGTTAAATTGATGTTTACATCTGTTGGGTGGCGGTCCACAGCACATCTGTAGAACAGAAAATATATGAAAATCCATGAGATAGATGAGTTCATAGTATATAATTATCAATAGTATGATGCATCATATTTTGAAGGATTAGTGTTTCTCTGTGTGCCTACTCATTTGAGCACGTCATGCCTAGCCAAAATAGAAGTGCGTCATATTTGTATACAAGAAATAATACACCTTTCCCATCCATGCACCATTTTTTATATAATGTGAAGTAAAACTATTTTTTCCTAGTGCTAGAATGTACTTTGATCAATAGCACCTGAAATGAATAGTGCTTTAATCAAGCTAAATGAGTTAACTTACATGTTATAAGAATTTTGGACTGTTAAAATGTCCAAGGATAAACTACTTATCTGAACAACCTGACTCTCTGAATTTTTTCAAACCATGAATCTAAATGTCACTTCAGTACTACCACCCACCTAATTTGCTGAATTATGTGTTGTTTAGATAAAGCATTGTTCTCCTCCTTGTTATTTAGATATCACCAGATGTTCTCATTTGTTTTCCACGTTCCTTTTTTTTCAGTCAAGATTCCCATCTCAGCTGTGTTTTACCAACTCTATGCTTTAAGTTATCTTCTTTCATAAAAGTAATGATTTTATTATTCACTAAAGCCAAAAAATCCTGTACTTTGCTTCTGTCATTTCAGTCGACTTGTAATAGTTGTGCCTGCTCTTCTCCTTCCCCTTTGCCAATGTACATTTATTTCTAACTGTAACATATGTGTGGAGGTGGAGGAGTGGAAGTTTTAAAAAATTAATGAGTGCCTTTGTTATTAAAATTTTGTTACCCAATTTATGAAAGACTTCTGGTTGAAAACAGTATCTGCTCCAGAGTAATTGAGTTTAATTGAAACTTACTTACCGGCCTGGATTGTGGAGTCCATGTGCAAAAATCTCAGGAGGTTGGTTTGTGCTATTAAAATGTGGGTTGCTCCGTGGTATGGAATAAGGGACGTTGCACAGGTCAGTATTTACGTCAAGGCGCAATACAGAACCTGTAAAATCACTGAGAAAGTTGAAGGATAAAATAAATTGGATTTAAAAAGTATTTTACTGGTAGATTTAATCCATATAATACTACAGTGAACCAGCAAAATAAACCACCCACTTTACTGAATAATCACATATAGATTGGTTTTATGGTACATGCAAGTCCAAAGAATAGTAGCAGAACCTGTCAAAGATTCAGTTTGGCCGATATGTTGCCTTGTTATGTGCACACTAGAATGGCTCTGACCATGCTGTTGGGAAGCAACTTGATAATAAGAACAGCTTTGCATACATCAGTATTGTTTTATGGCTTCAAACATACAGCTCTTAACTCTTTTATACTGTATCTCCTCTAGAGTAACTGCAGATATATTCACTATGTAGTCACATAATGCTTTTCGTTAACACTTAGGATGCTACTCTTGATTTCAATGATTTCTAGTCACAATACAATCTAAAGATTAATTATATATTAATTAAAAAAATATATATTGGTTGAAGGAGATGTGAGGGTGTAAGGTGTTTTTTTTTAAAGAATCAGAACTTTCTTATTTCATGAAAAAGGACAGAGTGAAATGTTTTGCCTTACATTCATGACTGTGATGGAGGAAGGGAGGACAAGAATGTAAGGAGTAGAAAAGCATCAAAACTTTTTTCAGAAAAATGAAAAATGTGATATTTAAATTGATTCCTTTCTATCTTCATCATGAATCCATTTCAGTCTCCCCTTGTTTTACATTAATTTAAAATTGGAATTACTCTCTGGCCTTGGTTTTAAGCATATCCTCACTGCAAAGGGCAGGAGCACCTGCTCTTCTGATGAACCAGAAGCCTTTGTGCATGGCAACTCCTTTTAGGTCTCTGTGGACACTTTCTCTAAATTAAGGCAAATGTTGCAACTCTTACAGAAAATAATGAAACAGAGGGAAAAAGCAGGTTGAGAAAATTGTATGGATAGAACCGAAGTAGGATTGCTTCCTATGCTCTCTAGATATTTTCCCAAGTGATAGAGTGTTGTTATTGACTCTGGTATGTGTTTGTAGACACTTTTTTAGAATGTTTGCTCAATACAGTTGTCTTGTTCATGGAATAATAGTTTGGAAAAAAGAAGTCTAAACTGTGCTTAAATACAATTGCATTTACTGATGAGGGCTCCAATATTTAAATGATTTGATAGCACACAGCTACAAGATGTATTTAAGCAGTAAGACTTCTGAAAATCAGCAGTTTACTAAAACCAAGCAGGGAAAATATTTAGGTTATGTAGTAAAGGAAGATTTGTCCTAGCAAATTCTGATCATTTTTGATTCAGGCCCCAAATACTGTGCAAAACCAGAAGATAATAAAAGAAATCTATTCATTGGTAGTTTTTGTACCTTAAACCATCCATCTCCTCCATATCATCTAGAGTGATCATGCCATCTCCAAGAAAAATGTATAGGTAACCATCTGGGCCAAACAGAAGCTGTCCTCCTAGGTGTTTTCTGTGTAGTTCTGCTACTTCTAAAAACACTCTTGCTGTTCTCATATCAACTTGGTGTGGATTTTTCCTGCAATATAAAGATATGAACACAGTTTTCACAGTTCACTATTATTGTTCTTCTCTTTAAAAATAAACTTGAGTCATTCAAATTATACTTTAAGATGTGGATATTGTAACTTGGTGAAAAATGGCAATAATTTCTGAGAAATTTAAGTTTTCCAGCATTCACAAAAAAAATTTTGCTGCCTATACGCAATAAGTAGGAAATAATTATAATTTTAAAATGGCAGAGTAACTGAAAAAAGTCTTAAAAAGAATAAACCAGTGTACTTACTGGTGTTCCAAAACTACTGTTTGAAATAAAATCAGCAATAATTTTTCTGCAAGTGCCCCACTATACCCATTGTAAATCTGATAGTTCATTTTAGAAATGGGAAACACTAAAATGAAAAGGTTGTTGAGAAATACAGAATTTGTGAATTTTAGACTTCTACTGATACCTGGATACTGTGTATTCTACGACCCTAAGGATGTGGTCATGAGGTCCAATAGCCCACCGTTCTTGGTTGGTGGTATAAGACACATACAGCTTTCCATTTTTCTTGTAATTGGGATGGAATGCAAGGCTTAACAGTCCTCTTTCATCTCCTCCCTGCAGTCAAATGAAAAACACAAAGAATTGTGAAGTTAATTATGTTCTTTATTGTGTTTCAGCTGGAACCCCCCCAAAAAAAAAAAAGTTTCTTTCTTGTGGATAATCTTTGCCCAAACTCTTTTATTTCTTTCCTGACTACTGCACAAAAAGGATTATAAAACATTTCACTTTGGGGAAGTCTTTAAAAGTTAGAACAAGACAATTGCCTTATGCAGTTATCTATGCACAAGTCTCTTACGCCACTTTTGTGGAGTGATTTGTGTATGTAATCTTTGGGAAGCCATGAAGACAAGTTTAAGTGCTGTGAAGGATTCTTTGCTGGGTTACTAGGTTGCTTGTAATTCGTAGAAGACAAATAAAAAGGTCTATAATCAGCAGTCACTTCTAATCCAAGTATCCAAAACCTAAAACACAGTGCTGGCTGCCAACTCCCACTGTCTTGGCAATATGTTTAGAAAACAGTTAAATTGCTTGTGTAATATGTAAACCTTTGTTTTACCCTGGAGGCAGCAACATCAGTTGTCACAACTATGGTGGTCTGTTCATCATAGCTAGTATACTGTAGGTAATAAGCAGCCTTGGTCTCTGTGCAGAGAAACCATAGTTTTACATGTGGTCCTTCAATGGAAAGGTTTTTGTTATTTTTAAAAATAAAAATAGAAGAATTTCTGAACAACTTTCTTTTGTTATTATGTTTGCCACAAAGATCAGTACAGTTATATGTTAAGCATCAAATCCATCTAATGTACTGTGACAATGCAAATACCCTGTGTACTGAAATAGAAGGCAATTTTCTCTTTGGCTTCTAAAAATGTCTGTAATATTGCTATGCCTAAAATTGTATTTGTACAAATGAAAAATAAAACTTTGATTCATTTGTTGCTCTTGAGGTAATACAGGGGAGAGAAACTGAGACATAGAAGTAAACAGAGTACCTAATTAAAAATTCAACTTAAATTCATATATGTGATTATTCACAAGCTGATAGTTGTTTTGAAGTTTAACTCGGGGTTTGCCAGCCTTTCAAAAGCAGTGACTTCTGTTGTAGATTCAAGTGCTCCAGCTCTGCACCCATAAGGAGACAACGTTTTGCAACTCTAACCACACCCATGATAACTAATTATGAAATTTTAAATTATAAGAGAGAATGAAGCTTTTAAAACGTATTTGCAATTCGGAGTGATGGATGGGCCTGTCTTCCTGTTGAAAGACATCCCACAAAAGACCTAATTGGGAAAGTGCACAGCTTTAATTTATTTTAATTCAGCATGATTGCCATACTTCCTTTTTAATCACAACCACGAAAGAGAAACCTGAGTCAGAAATGGAGACCTAAATAGGTCGAGAAATTTCCATACAAAGAGATTTGTACAATGAAATATGGATCCTGCTAATTTGTAGGCAGCCAAAATTTGCTGGTTTGTTTGCTAGAAAAATTTAGTTTCAGGGAGTTATCAGAGAGGTTAGTTTTGAAAGTCTAGTTAGCGCTGCCAAATCAGTTGCAGCCATCACGGATGAAGGGACTGGCAATCTAGGTCTTTCTCCCTTATGAGCCAAAAATAATTCTGCAGCTGAGTCTGAACTGATGGTAGATACTATTGTATGAGTTTCTAAGAGTTTTGACCAAGTTGCTCTGATAAAGTCTGAAGCAAAGGGAGGCAAATCAGTTGCTTTGGGAACAGTAAGGCATATTTCAAAGATTCCTGATGAATGATTCTATCTGTTGTGCCCAGACAAAGACAGTCCTATTTTTTTCTCCTGAGAGATGAGTTCAACTCATTTAAGGGCCCAGGAATGTCAGTGAGTCACACTAGGCCTGCCATTCAAGGTGAGCTATTGAAAGTATTAGTAAGAAAAGATCTTTCTGTTACTAAGCGGAAGATTTTATTTAGCACTTGATGTCATGGGAGCAGTCTCAGTGTGAAAGTGAAGTTGTTGAAACCGTAAACAGGTGAAAATTAAATTAAGAGCTTGAAGTACACATGAAGCAAGAATTTGACAAACGAATGAAACATGGGACCTGCAAGGTAATTAAGTGTGGCGGGTTGTATTCATAGGATTAGGCCAATATTTCTACTAATTGCTGTCTTGCATGATTCTATTAGACTGTAATATATTACTTTCGTTGTTTGTAGAATGTATCTATAGCTTTCTGAAAATTCATGCTGCTTTCTGTTTTTCAAAGTGAACCAAACACACTGTTCTGAAAAGTCTATTTACTTGTGCACTTAACAAAAACTTTGGAAATATCGCTCTAAGATACTGAAATCAGTGCAGCATCGAGCCATTAGTTGGCTTATGGTCAACTAGAAATCCAGCTGAGTTTTTCCATACTGTTTTTTTTTCTGGTTTTGGAAAACAATTGTTCATGTGTACTTTCAGCTTTATCACTAAATGTTGTTTCCATTTAGATCACTGCCACAATTTCCACAGCTTTTGAAATGATCTTTGTGGTGCCAGAAAGTATATAGTTTTCTGTAGTGTTATGTCTTGTATGTTGTGGGGTAATTTGAGAGATATCCAGCAAAATCCCTTACAAGCAGTCATTTTGGTAC
This sequence comes from Athene noctua, assembly GCF_965140245.1. Classification (NCBI taxonomy): domain Eukaryota; kingdom Metazoa; phylum Chordata; class Aves; order Strigiformes; family Strigidae; genus Athene; species Athene noctua. The sequence continues at coordinate 36,065,715 of NC_134040.1, forward strand.
TGTCAAGCTGAATAATTATGTACCAAGTGTAAAATTTTCAGGTTTTCCCTAAAAAGTAATCCTTCCTTTTATTTTTTATCAACAGACTTTTGATGCCTACTGTGAAACCAGCATCCCAGGCTTTATAGTCTTGTCTTGTAGTTACCATGTGTCAAATATCTATATATTTCTCTTGGCAGTTTAATAACTTATTGACATCTTTTCTTTCTAAGTTTGCCCTTAAATGAAGCCAGCACCAACAAACTGTAGATGACATAGTAGCTTGTATAAGGTTCTGCACTACACTATTTGATGGAATAACCATTAACTTTTGTCAGTTGTATAAGGAAGGGCAAGAAGAATGAGACAAATTTTTGTATTCCATTGGGATGTCTGTTGAAGACAAAGAATGATGGTTGGCTGACATGAGTATTAATTACCTAAACATACTGTGGACTGGGGCCAATGTGAAATCTCTATCGTAACTAAGCCTGGAAGCTCACACTTCCAATGTCTGCCTGTGCAGCAATTTAGCTTGAATGCTCCTATCTTCTACTCACAGTAATTGTATGTTTTGCACCAATACCACACTTGTTTCAAAATTGATTTTCTTTGGGCCAGATTATAACCTTCAGTTAAGGAGTGCTGTGAAAGAAAAAACATTGCTTTAAAAACCAGTTTGGTCAAGTTTAGGACCACAAGCATCACAATAATTTAATCAGAATTATGTTAAGTCAGTACAAAGCCAAGTAAAGATTAATTGTATGCATTAAAGTGTTTCTTTACTTTTCATTTTTAAGTGGTTGGTTAGGTACATTATGTCAGTTCTGAAAGTATATTACACCAGTAAGTTCTCAACTGAAGTATATTTTTAATATTTCTTTTTGCATTGTAATATCTGTTGTAATATATTTATGCTTGTAAAAATCAGAAATAACTGTACAGCACAATCCACTTTGTATTCTAATGCTAAGAGGAGTAATTGTTGCACATGAATGCTGGATTTTTATAGAAAGATGCTCTTTTTGCATAAGGACTCCTTAGAAGTGTTCTGTACTTTCAATCTACATGTTTCCAAACATACTCTGGTGTATCTCTGACATTATATATAGAAATGTTATTATATTATTAAGGTATTATACTTCTTCTGTAATACAGAAACATATGCTGTAGTTATTTTTAAGACATGCTACCATTTCATTATGTCAATATATGTATTATTTCCTGTAGTAAAAATAGAGAAATACATGGGAATGCCTTAACTGGTACTGTTAACTATTTCATTTAACATAGATCATATTGTAAGCATGACCCTTAATCATGTAACCTTAATAGTAATTAATTTTAGTAAGGAAAAGAAGACATGACCATTTATTTCCATTACTCTGTGTGGCTTAATAGTGAACAATATAGGTAGCAGATTCTGAATTTTCTTTTAAAATTGATTTTACAATTCACTCACATAAAATAGAGGTATTTATCTGGCCAATGTCACTCTCATGTTGGAAATGAGTAACAACCTTTTTTAAAAGGAGTTATGCTTAAATATATATACTCAGTGGTCCTTTGTGGCAAAATATTAACTCTAATGTCTTTATATCATTTGTTTTCATCTATTATAGAGCAAATGCTGGGTAACTTGTTGAGGTAGTATGATCATTCTTAATTTAGTTTATTTCCTATGTAATAACTGCCATAACTAATATGCATTACTATGTGTTTGATCTTAAGGAGTTTTATTTGTAAAAAAAATGGGCGAAGGGGTCATGGAACATAAAATCTCTTATCAGGCAATACCATATGAACCCTTCAGAAAGGGATTTTTAATTAGGAGATCCCAAAAGAATCTCAGTTTATTTGAACCTTTCTTTACTGGATCTCTCTGTAAGGCTGAAGATCAATGTCAGGTATTTTTCTCAGTGGGAAGTGTTTGCTTAATTGACATATTTTGGAAATTTGGCCCCAGCACAGGATAGAAACTTGACTACAGCAGAAATAGATGCCAGCAAAAGGTCTGCTGCAAGGACATGCCTTGCTTTAAAAGCTGCGTCAACTAATTTGAGAAACACAAGGTGTAGGTGCCTCTGACAGGTGAAAGGGGACAACAAATACAAGATGAAAAAGAAGAAATTGATTGGGCTATAGGTATGGTTGTAGGAATAGAGCTCCTATAGACCTCTTGGGTGTTGAGAACTCATGTGCTTTGCTATCCGAACATCTGTGGGGCCTGAGGCCTCTGGCAAGGGAAGAATTTGTAACATAAGACATTTACCTTAGGGAAAATACTTACACTGATGTCATGGCTCAGTATAGTATATATACTAGACCCTATCTCCCAAGCATTTCCTTTTTCCTGTTGTGCTGCAAAGGTTCATTATTTTTCTCATTTATAGATGGCTTTTCAGTCATCTAAGGATTTTTTAAGAACATTTTCAATATTTTTTACTGATTTTAACAAAAGCACTATTTTAATACTTGACTTAAATATAACTTTAGATGCAGGAATGCTTTACAATTACATTTATACAGGAAAAATACTTAGAAGGCCATACTCTTCCTTGGAATTTAAGCATAAATCTTACTGAAATTGAAGGTGGTTTTTGTTCAGTTAGCTGCAGGGCAGGATTTGGCTGAAAATCATTGATGGCCAAAGTGCACCCGACACAAAGTTGTCTGCTCTGATGTTTGCAGTGACATTTAAATGCTCATTTTCTTTACAGGACAACTGAACTCACAATAAAGAAATTACATCCTACTCCTTTAGTGCTCAGTGAGTCAAAAAGTCAGACCTATCAAAAGGTACTAAGAAGGTGATTCATAAGACCAGTTCTGCATGGATTTTGAATGGGGCTTCTCTGCACTTAGGGAGAAGTCAGAGTACCTATTCACAGCAATTACACACTCATATTTATTATGCAGCATAGTTTTCCAGCAAAAGAATTCTTGAGTGACCATAACTTGAGCACAAAGAATTAAAAATCGTTTAAGATCTAAAGATTGCACTGGAACATGAAACCTAATTCTTTTTTCCTTCTTCTGTTGCAGCAAAGACAAAATTTTGATGTGGCCTTGATAATTTTTTCTTTTCCTTAACTTCATAGTCCTTTGAAGATACCAGTCACTAAATGCAGGACCTTTCACTTCTGGTCCTAGTCCTCTGTACTTATTTTTTTTAATTCCTCGACTCCAGATTTTGTTGTTCTGCTGGGCAAGTCTTTAGTTTAATCCAAATGACAATCCTCATCCCCTGATAATACAATTCTTTCTTCCCATTCTCCTAAAGAAAGTATATGAAACTTATAAATGCAGATACCAACCCAACACAAACCCACAGCTTGCCTCCTTCACACTCTTCTAGTAAGACATGAATCCTGCTTTGACATCTCTCCCAATTATTGGTTAGAAGCAGCTAAAAGCTTTGAGACTGCCAAGAGCCAGCCAATAATTGAGTGGTTTTGGGCAGAGTGACATATGACTGTGAGTGTGCTTGCAAGGAGGTGGCCATGAGCCCATGTGAGGTCTGCATCTGGACTGCGAAACTTTATGTACTACACTACTTTAGGAGAATTGGAATAACAGAAGACAGTGGAAATCAGTCCCGGAAGAGGGAGATTCAAATAAAGACCAGATGATTATTTCATTCAGTAAAGCTGGCTCAGGAAGGTGTGAATTACACACTTTCCTGCACCACAGAGGCCTCTTGAGATGTAAGCAGCATTTATCCTCTGGGAACACAGGTGGTGATTCCACCTCTGTCCCCAGCTGGATTTATTTTCAAGGAAGCTTTACATTCCACCAGCAATTCAATGAGTGGTTCACCAGCGGAGGCCACTAAGGGAAGGTAAAAAATAAGCATGTTCCTTCTTATTTCCCTGGCATGCCTCCACTTTCTGATATTTATTTATTTATTTGACATATCCGCTCTCCTATACTTTTCAGCATTCATTCTTCCACTATAGACTGTCTTCTCCTGACAGCTTTTCAGCTACATTGGTCTGAGTCTATTGTTTTGTAGAATTAGCCTACTAGGAAAGCGAGGAAGCTTCCCTCAAGTGAACAAGATTGCAGTAAGTGTTAAGAAATTTACTGACCATGAAAATCCTTCATTAGTACGGAGAATAGACTTGATGACCTTTGTATTTTTTCTCCTTCTTTCTGTTGCTTTTATGCTTTACCCACCTTTTCATCCCACTTCTGTGATAAAGGCAAATTTTACAACTCTCTTTCAGTGGGCAGTCCAATAAAATTGGCTCAGATGATACCCCAAAAAAGAATAGACTACATTACATTAACATTCACAAACAGATGACATGATGACAAGAGACTAATAATCCCATTTTCATTCACCAAAACCATGACTTAACCTCTTCCAATCAAGAATGATTTCTTTTTTAACTTAGACCCTATTTTAATGCTATCTAGCAGTATTCATCTGTAAACACACAAACAATACAAATTAATCTTATGAGTGATTTACTTTCTACCAACACTAATTGTGGTCCTCTCAGACATTTACTCTGGTTTTCTCATGCTTTCATTCCTTCACTTATATATATAAAACATCTTTATTTTTCAGTGGCATGTTTCATAAAATTTTTCTTTTTGATTAAAATACAGGTCTAATGACAGAGAGGTATAAGAATTATAATTCAATGTATAAGTTGCTTTTATACTGCATGACACTTTAGCCAATCACTCCTGCTTTTCTCATTGCTAAAGATAAAAATACGCTATGGAAAAAATAAAAATCTTACTGTGGTGCAAATATCTCTCTGGGCTGCTAAATTAAGACTTTTCATAAATGTCCACAAAAAGTCTACAGCACTTTCAAATGAACTGTAAGACTTTTTTTTTTTTTTTTTTTTTTTGTGCTGAGGGAAAAAAAAGAGGATGTATGGTGACACATAGCAAATTTGACAGTGCTTATGTAAAATGAACCAACCTACAACAAATTCTATACTCCGATAATTGAAAACAAATTCATGCTGTTTTACCGTGACCACTTTATATGGAAATTTAGGGATGTAATTCAGAACAGAACAACAGTAATTATCATACTCTCTGCATTAAATTAAAACCAGAAATGTTGATCTGTCTAATTGTAGGCATTAAAAAATAACTAGTTTCAAAAAAGAGAGATGCAAATGGAAAGATGCCCTGATGACATTACTCTGTCTCACAAACAATTCTGCCTTTCTCCTTTGGCTCTCAGTAATGAACTGTTGTCTATTAAAACAGATACTTGCTTTTTTTGGTTGCAAGGCAAATGTTACATTGACATGAGCTATGTATTTAAATATTGTGGGGCAGGGGGAGAAAGCAACAAACCACACCCAGCTTGAAGGAAAAAACCTACAGATTTCCACTTAGATTGGTCCCCATGTCTCTACTGTTGTCTGTATGCTAATGGATATTAAAACTTGCTCAGCAAGTGATGAAAGTAAGTTGCTAGCAGTCTGCATCTTGCAAAAAAAGAAATAAATGCACACCTTAAACAGGATGCCTTTTGCCAGAAGGTAATAAAGGACTTGAGGCACTTCATTCAGTCCACACCATTTGTGTTTTTCCCCAAGCATTACTATGGTGATCATTCAAGTTTGCAACATGAACTGGATTAAACTGAAGCCTCTATGAGCCTGGCTCTGTCACTGTTTTAAGAGAAGAGTGAGTTCAGTGACTTATCAAAATTATGCTAATCTTCACTGTAAAAGACAAAGGTACTTTTGTTCACTGAAGGTGGTGTTCACTTCAGCAGATTTCGAGCTTGAGTCATACGTAAGTGGAACCAAACAATAACAAGGACAATGGCTCATCTAGCATGGAGATGTCACCGACGTTAAGTCAACCTATGCCTTGTGTAAAACTGCTTCCAGAAAGAAAAAAGAAAAGATGCATCATTATCATAGCAGACTCCCTTCAAATGGAACAGAAGGCCCAATATGCTGACTGGACCCTCTTCTTAGGGAATTCTACTGCCTCCCTGGGGCCTGGGTTGTGATGTGAAAACTCCCTACCCTGGTACCCTCCATTATTTCAGGTAGACAGAGATGAAGTTGCAACAGGAAGTCTGAGAGACTGAGTCAGGTCGACTGGTTAAAGAATAAGGAGCACAAGTAGTGTTCTACTCTATCCTTCCAGCTGCAGGGAATGATGAGAGAAGAAACAGGAGGAACATCAAGACCTGGCTCTGAGCTTCGTGTCACCAGCAGAATTTTGGTTTTTTTTGATGATGGGTTGCTCTACATGACACCAGGCCTGTTGGTGACAGACAAGGTACACCTATCTCAAAGGGAGAAAAGGATCTTAGTGCAGAAGTTAGCAGGGCTCATTGAAAGAGCTTTAAACTAGATTTGAAGATGGAAAGGGATAAAACCAGGCTCATTAGAGATAAGCCTGGTGGTGACATGCCAATGTTTGAGGGACAGTGTGCTAGTGAGATCCTTCGGTCTGCTGTCTCAGTGAGGGTAGGGCATGGGGATCCATGTGGCAGCAAAGACTCAAGGGTTATTGATGTTTGAAACCACAGAAGCACCTGAGAATGGTCACATAGGTATTAGGGCTTCTCCCCTCAGAAGGGTGGCGGGATCAATAGCCCAACGGAAGTGCATCTACACCAATACATGCAGCATGGGCCACAAACAGGGGGAGCTGGAAGTCATTGTGCAGCAGGAAAACTATGACACAGTTGCCATCAGGGAAGCATGGTGGGATGACTTGTACAACTGGAGTGCTGCAATGGTTGGCTATAAACTCTTCAGAAGGGATAGGCATGGAAGGAGGGGCAGTGGGGTAGCCCTGTATGCTCGGGAGTGTTTTGGTAGTCTAGAGCCTAATGATGGTGATGGTAGGGTTGGGTGTTTATGGGTAAAAATCAGGGGAAATTCCAAGAGGGCAGATATCATGGTGGGAGTCTGTTATATATCACCCAACCAGGATGAAGAGGCAAATGAAATATTCTCTAAGCAGCTGGGAGAAGTCTCACGATCACTCACCCTTGTTCTCGTGGGGGACTTCAACTTACCAGATGTCTGCTGGAAGTACAGTACAGCAGAGAGGAAACAGTCCAGGAGGTTCCTGGAGTGTGTGGAAGAGAACTTCCTGACACAGCTGGTGAGTGAGCCAACTAGGAAAGGTGTCCTGCTGGAGCTGCTGTTTGTGAACAGAGAAGGACTTGTGGGTGATGTGATGGTTGGAGGCCATCTTGGGCACAGCGATCATGAAATGATAGGTTTTGATTCTTGGAGAAGTAAGGAGCAGGTCAGCAGAACTGCTACCTTGGACTTCCGGAGGGCAGACTTTGGCCTGTTTAGAATCCTGGTTGACAGAGTCCCTTGGGAGGCTGTCCTGAAGGGCAAAGGATTCCAAGAAGACTGGACATTCTTCAAGAAGGAAATCTTAAAGGTGCAGGAGCTACCTGTCCCCGTGTGCTGAAAGACAAACTGGTAGGGAAGATCAGCCTAGCTGAACAGAGAGATTTGGCTGGAACTAGGGATAAAAAGGAGAATTTATGACCTTTGGAAGAAGGGGCAGGCAACTCAAAAGGACTATAAGGACATTGTGAGGTCATGCAGGGAGAAAATTAGAAGGACCAAAGCCCAAGTAGAACTTAATCTGGTGCACACACTCTTTGCTTGGTAAAAAACTGGCTGAATGACTGGGCCCAAAGAGTGGTGGTGAATTGGTGGTCAGTCACAAATGGTGTTCCCAGGGCTCAGTACTGGGGCCAGTTCTGTTTAATGTCTTTATCAATGATCTGGTTGAGGGAATTGAGTGCACCCTCATTAAGTTTGCAGACAACACCAAGTTGGGCAGGAGTATTGATCTGCTCGAGGGTAGGAAGGGGCTACAGAGGGATCTGGACAGGCTGGAGCGATGGGCCATGGCCAATTGTATGAGGTTCAACAAGGCTCAGTGCTGGGTCCTGCACTTGCGTCACAACAACCCCCTGCAACACTACAGGCTTGGGGAGGAGTGGCTGGAAAGCTGTCCAGCAAAAAAGAACCTGGGAGTGTTGGTGAACAGCCACTTGAATATGAGCTGGCAGTGTGCCCAGGTGGCCAAGAAGGTCAATGGCATCCTGGCTTGTATCAGGAATAGTGTGGCCAGCAGGGACAGGGAAGGGATCTTACTCCTGTACTCGGCACTGGTGGGAATGCACCTTGAATACTGGGTTTAGTTTTGGGCCCCTCACTATAGGAAAGACATTGAGGTGCTAGAGCATGTCCAAAGAAGGGCAATGAAGCTGGTGAAGGGTCCAGAGAACAAGTCCTGTGAGGAGCAGCTGAGGAAACTGTGGTTGTTTAGCCTGGAGAAAAGGAGTCTCAGGGGAGACCTTAGTACTCCCTACAACTACCTGAAAGCCAGGTGGGTGTCAGTCTCTTTTCCTAAGTAACAAGCAACAGGACAAGAGGAAATGGCCTCAAGTTGCACTAGGTGAGGTTTGGATTAGATATTAGGAAAAATTTCTTCACCGGAAGGGCTGTCAAGCATTGGAACAGGCTGCTCAGGGAAGTGGCTGAGTCACCATCCCAGGTGGTATTTAAAAGACGTGTGGATGTGGCACTGAGGGACAGGGCTTAGTGGTGGACTTGGCAGTGCTGGGTTAACAGTTGGACTCGATGATCTTGAAGGTCTTTTCCAACCTAAATTATTCTATGATTCTACATTTCAAATTGCCTTTTCTTCTTATTTTAAGAAACTGGAAAATCATATTATCTGAATGGTTTTTGGTGAGGGAGTAGGAGAGAATTTGAAGGATAGAAGTTCAGGTGACATAAAAACACAGAACAGAGACAGGACGCATATGAAAGATTAACTGTAATTGATGCTTATATTCCACCTATCATTTTGTCTGGGATTCTCTCCTGAAGGCAGAGCCACCATGTGGAGTGTGAGGCCTGTCTGCAGGCAGCGAAAGATGGGAACACATCACCATTTTTTTGTTGTCAAAGTATGTGTGTGCAAATTCTAGAGATAAAGCAAATGCTATTCTATTCCCTAATACCCAAAGAACTTTTGGACTCTGAAATCTGGATGCATGGAGAGGCACATTTCAGCCTATATTTAACATCAGCTTTCAGCGTAGTTTTGATAATGATGTGTCATATCTTCAGAGCAAATACTGGTTGCATATGTTGCTTGTTTTCTCAGTAGATGATTATGCTAAACTTAATAGGTAAAATCAGAATTTGTATTCTTAGAAGTTCTGTAGTATTCTTCAACATTTTACCAGTAGACATACAACAGACCTACTGGATGAAGGCTAGACAACTATGTTATGTCTGTTTACTTCAATATTAAAATTGTTTATACCTATGTTCTTTGTCCATGCAGCTGTTCCAAAAAGTAAACAGTCTTGTCTTGTTGGCACAAATGCAAACAGAAAATCAATTTAGAGGTCCAGCATCTGCTACTGAGTTTTGAGCTTCCACATGTGAGCATGAGCACTGGAAGTGTATTTGTTATCCAAAATCCAACTGTTTGAAATATGAGGACTGCACTTGCTGGAGTCATGATACAAAGGCAGTTAGAAAATACAGAAAATGCCATTATTGCATTATTTTTTCCAGCAAAAACCGTGCATGTACATCATGTTTGTGTGTGGATCAGAAGTATATTTAAGCACTGCACCCTCACATTTCTGAAAAAGCACTGAATGGGAGCTGGGAAGAAAAAAGTCTTTGAATCCTCTGATACTGCCCAAGCGTTTTTCTCACTGGTACTTTGCCAATCCCACCAGCTTCATGGTGCCTCAGGAGCTGTGTAGCCTGAGGGCAGAAAGGCTTGTCTGCAATTTACCTGCACTGCTGCAGTAAAGCAACAGCTTGGATTTCAAACACTTACTCGAGTAATCAAAGAATTTGAGTTCTTTCAGTAAGTCTTAAAAATATATATGTAATTTGCCAGCTACCTGAAAACAAGGAGTAAATGAATCCAGAGAAATCCAGATTTTTTCCACAGACATTTTGCAAACACCAGAGGAAGCTAAAATAATCAAGGATTTTTGTGCATCACTCATATATATCTCATCTTTACCTCTCAACTAAAATAGTGAAAAAATATTAATAATTTGAGGAGAGACATGAATATTTTTATGAAATGTGCCAAGTGGAAAAACCAGGGTGGTGGAGGATATACGGTTTGCTCTTCATGACTAGAATCTGTATATAAGAGTAGAATGATGGCAATCCACAGCCGTGTTGACAATTCAGACATACAGGAAATACCCTTGTAGGAAACTAATACCATCTGGGTTTGGCCCAAGATGTGTGAATGAGAAGTATGTTTCTTGTTGAGAATGCAAAGATAGTTTTGGACATTGCAAAGAAGGAATGCATTAAGCATGCACAGTTATAAAAATGAAATAGGGTGAGGCATTGCATGCATATGGAATAATTAGAGGAATATGTTTGTGTGCGTCAATAGCTGATGCAGACTTAGAACTTCAGAATTCATTTGTCCTAAGACAACCAGTAAATTACTATGAAAAATGTCTTTGGTATAAATGGCCAGGAGCTTTCTGAATAAAGACAGTATTTGAAAATGCTGATTTGTCTAAGCCACCACGTTCACTGATAGAAAGGGAGGATTGCTTGTGACACTTTGTATTTCGGGGAGAAAAGTAAAATAGTTTTGAAATTGTTAAAACGTCCAGCTCTAGTATTTGTATAAATGGGAATTTTGATTATTTCAGTAAGTTGTTTTCAGTTTAGAAATTAGTTTTAGTTAAAAGAATGTCAACACTGAAATGGAATATTTCATTTGGCCCTTCCTGAGAACCTTTCAGTCCACACTTGGTGAGAGTATGTTTTCAAAATCTCAGAATATTCTCACTCCTCTCTATCCTGTTCTTGCATTAACTGTCTGAGATTTTAGTGTCTGTTCTTGGCATAGGAAGGCTCTCTGGTTTCTAACGAAGCCATTGCCAGCATTCTGAGGTTCCTGAGACTCGCTGCCTGCGGGATGGATTTTTGCCTCTCCCTTGACACCCTCATATACTTGTGAAAGCCCCAGCAGTGCTGATTTTTCTGTTATTTGTGAGGCTAATGAATACCTTGCATGGACAGGAAAAAGTTCCAGACTCTCTTTTTGGTGCACATTTGAGTTATTCTCCAAACTAGCCCTTAGACTACCCTCCATTCCCCTAAGTTCAGGGTCTAAATGCTCTATTTAAAGAAAATTATTGAGGTTAGAAGTTTTGCTAGTCTTTCATGTCTGTCAAGATCCTGGATTAACCCTGTTCCAGGTTCAGAAAGACACTCATTCTACAAATTACCTGTTCCTTAACTGAACAATGCTCATACAGTGACAGTAAACTGTCTTTTATTGTATCTTGGTCTTTATCCGTTTTTCAGCAGATTTTTGACACACCTGAACAGGATTATTGTTATCCCTGTAAACACTGCTGGAGACATTTATTTAACATGTATTAATTGGTTTAGTGCTTACCAAGAAGGCACAATGCAAAGAAAGATGGAAAATTAAAGTGGCCATTTTGATTCTTTTATTTTCCATACTTTTTTTAGTACACATTGAACCTGCATAGCACCTGAGATGTTTGGACAGCATGATCAAAGTCTATTGAATCGAATGTTATTAATACACTAATGGGACACCATCACCTATCTTTGATTGATGGATTACATTCAGGATGACATGGGCTATCTGAAGAAGCCTGCAGGCTGCCCATTAGAGAGTCCATTGCAACTGCAAGTTTGAGCACACCATCAGGGTCCAGTTCTGTGCTTGCTAGCTAATGGACTATGAATATATGACTTGATGGTACATCCATTCCTTGCTGTTTGAAAATGAATTAGGACCCCTTTCAGCTTCATTATAGAATTGTGTGATATTAGTTCCTCCTTTACTAGGCTGTACACACAAAGCACTGCTTCCATTTGCATCTACTGTGCAATGTGCACATCTGCCTTTCAGGAGAGAGTTTATGACTGTGCAAGGCTTCAATTTTCCAAGCTGTTTATGCTTACATATTACATATATACTCACTACATACACATATAAACATGCACATGCATCCTGCATTCAGGCGAACACAGATTTCCTTGTCCCTGTAGGTTAAATTATCATCAAATTTAATTCTTTTTTGTAGTCCCAAAAGCAAAACATGACTGGATATAAGCAGTGCACACATGCTTGATTTTCATATCTTAAGACCTAAATAAATGGTGCTTGAACTACCTTGGATAATTTATTTTATAGTATAAAATAAGTTAATATTGTTATGCCTACAATGTTCAGTTAGGGAAGAAGTGTTTTGAAAAATGTGCATTTCATGTATGTGACTGCGTTTTTTAAAGAACTCATTAAATTATGGTTGTACTACGTATTTTAAATATTGACATTTCTGAGTGGGGTTTAATTTTTATTCTGCCAAGCGTTGTAAATTCCTGTTTTGAATCCTGAGGATTTCGGTGGAGGTGGAAAACCACTAATAATTTCTTCTTGTTCACGCAACTTATATTCACTTGCATGTTTTAACTTGAAGCAGACCTTTTCTGTTGATGCTGATAATACTGTTCTGAGTATAAACGAAGCGCCTTTGGAGTAGGAACGAGTAAAATTTCCTCTAAGTAATGGCAATGATAATTACCTTGATATAAATTTTTTTTTCATAAGGCCTTAATTCAGCAAGTATTTAGGCACATGCCCAAACTCCCTTGATTTTTTTTTTTTTTTCCTAGTGCAAAACAGGATACCATGAGGCAGCTGATTCTCTCCATTTCAGAGTTTACATGACTTCTGGTGTCAGCAAATGAGATCTGATACTATGGTGATGAGGGAATTTATCAATCAAAAATGCTTCTGCTTGAGGGGAAAAAATTACTGGAAAAAAATGAGACATTTCACTTAATGAATCTGACCCTGAGATTTCATAAAGATTTTTTTATGGTCTGTAGCTAACGTGGTGGTTATGCAGCTAAAGGCATTATCTTCACATCATTATAATGAAACATAACACTGGTATCCTTGACTTTATTAGCCAGGCTTCATTGGTATCTGATGTTATATATTTCCTATTATAAATCTAAATAAGAACTTACATTGACCTGCATTAGACCAAACATTAAACAATTTACTAAGATTACAACTTTGAAAGGGAACTTAAAAAAAAAAAAAGTCTTTTAGACCACCAAGAAACAACCATAAATTTAAGGAAATATGAGGTTTCCACCATGTGACTTCCCCTGCAGAGTTATGCAACAGACTGCTGTTACTTAAAGGTCATACATAAAAAATTTATGGTACATTTTTTAAGAGATTTATAGTGTTTCTATTTATACAACTTATATGTCAACAATTTAAAGGTATAGTATACTAAAATAACAAATTAAAGTCTAATCCCTTTGAATCCTTGATAAAACAGAATGCTCTAATATATGTCACATATAAAAGAGTTTAATAAATGTATCTATATTAATTGATGTGTGATGTAATGCTTAGCTGTTTATTATCTATTACAGATAATTTGTTCATTTTTATCCTGAAAATCGTTTGCAAATAGGGTTGATTAGGGGAGCATACTTTGTCACATAGGCCCATGTTACATGGTGGTGTAACTCCCTTCAGAAGAGCTCTGCAGATCAGTCTCAGAACTAACTTTCTTTCAGTGACGAGATGAATGATGCCACTGATACTACCTAGACCTCTTGTTTTGGGATATCTTTGAACTCAAATACTTATCCTTTACCAAAGACTATGTTGGATTCTCTGGAACTAAAAATTTGTAGCACTACATGATGGGACTGCCCCTTAGTTATTTGCTTTGCTCTGAAACAAAGTGGGAGCAGTTACACAGTTAGTCAGCCTTAGCTGAGGCAAGAGAATGACAATGAAGACTTGAGAGGGGGTATTTTCTCACATCACTAGAGCTGCTTTACCAGTAGGGTTTGAACTCAGCCATAGGAGTCCCATTTTCAACCTTGTCTTTGCACACTTAACCCATATACTTATGTATATTTACATCAGGGACTTGAGACTGCAAATGCATCATTTTAGGCCATGAGTCAGAGCCGTATGCACAGATCTGGCAGTGATTATTGATGTTAAATTCATCCCTTAATTTTGCATATTAAAATAATGCATGAATATGAAGGCCCCATTAGGGCACAGTATTTAAGTACCCTAATATGTGTAAGCACTTTGACACCATAAATGTTAATTTCTCATGAAAACAAGTCTTCATAGATAAACAAAGGTCCTAGTATGTAAACCACCCATGAACATGTTCAACCATAAACACTTTGATAATTCCATTGCCTTTGAGGTCAAATGTAAACACATCGCTGAATGGGACAACAGCATTTGGAGAAAGGTACTAATATGGTCGTGGAGATTTGTCTCTACCTGGTCCTGTGGCCTAATCTTGTCCTCAGTAAAGACCCTAAGAATGCAGTCTGGTGGTGGCAAGTTCCTAAAAATAGGAAGGGAAATTCTCCACAAAAGACAGACTCTGTGTTGCTGTGCCACCCACCAGATTTTAGTTATGGAGTCTCTACTGACTTGAATCATGATATCTAGTCCCTTGATGAGTCTCACAGTATTCCTTTAGGGATACCCTTTGTCTGGGCTTGAAAAATGTTTGTTGCCTTGCTGTGGGAGGTACTATTCTATTGGTCTCCTTGGCTATTGCTATCTCCAGCTTTGAAGATAACATACAATGTCTGGGCGGCCCTTCAGAGCTGGAGATGATCCAGTACTTCTTGGTAAGGGGTCCTCAGCAAAATTACCCAATAGACCTTTGCAAAAGTACTTGTGCAACCCTGGATTATGGCGGTTTTTTGCTTTAAAATAGAGTTATTTTATTTCAGCGGATTTTAGATGTTTCTAAAGTTGTGGCACACTTCGATTTGCCTTTGCTGACTGAAGAAACATATCACTGTTCCTAAGCTGGTCATCACCCCTTCATCAGCATAATTCATTTACATAGTAAGAAACTGTTGCAAAGAAATTTGGCTGCAACTGTTCCAGCAGAGTTTATAGGTTCATAGGCCAACCCAAGCAGCAATTAATTTAAAAGAAGATGTGATCATTTCCTATCTTTTATGAGCATTAAATAATACTTTTTTTTTTTTCTTTTGGACAAAAAAATATTTGACATGTCAAATGACTAGAATAAGAGCTGATAGTATCTATGGTATTTTAAAATATTAATATATTTTCAAATAAGAAAATCACAAAGTGTTAGAAAAGAATAACAGGTACTGCATTTTAAAAACTGTTTTTCTTTATAACTGTAAGTCTAGAGTTTCAGAGAGAAAACACTAATAAAAATTAGTCAGTCATCATTATGATGTCATTCTCATAATTTCCCTTGAAGTAAACTAGCAAGTACAAATAATATTTGTAATGTCTGACATCATCTATGTAGCTTTCCATTGCTCAGAGTTTGGGTTAAATTTAGTGATGTTTCCCATTTGTTAGAGAGAACACCTTCTGGGTGGAATGGATTCCATTAAGAAAATCTTTCTGAAGTTAAGCCATCTTTGTAACTTGTTTGAAACAAAACAAAACCCAAACAGGCCAGGAATGATAGGAGTACAGGAGTAGCAATTTGTCAAAAATGTGACCGTCTGTAAGGTTTCAGTCTTGATTCTGAGTGCTCACATGAAAAAAGGAACCATGATTTTCAGTCATGTACTCTTTATAAAGAAAGAAGCATCACTGTAGTTGTTTCACTCAGGAAACAGTATTCCCTTCCATGTGATATATGCCCATTTATCATAGTTTGACCTGAAAAGGCTTCTTCGAATCACTCAGACTTTAAAAAATGTTTTAGAATAGCCATGGATGCATGTTTTGTTGCTTCTGCTTTGAGATGTTAGACATTAAAGGACATTTCTGAAAGTGATTCCTTGTTTTCAAGGTTTAACTTGAAACAGCTATAAAGTGTGTAGGAATCACAGAAAGAGCGATTAGTGTTTCCTCAAAACTAGTCTCAGATTGACCACAAGCACTAACTCACATTTGAAAATCTTAGTCTTACATTTACATTAATTAGAACACTGTCTATTAGGTGATAATTTATGCATACAGAATGGCCAGCCACTGCCTTTCATCTTCCTTTTTTTTTTTCACTCTAAAGTTTTCTACAATTTTTAAAATTGTAATTCCATTTAATCCTTGCTCTTTATTAGTCACAGGAGACATGTCAGTACCACAATATTATCACAATTCTGTGCAATATATATGCTAATAACATTATGTAGAAGATGAGAAAGTTGTATTTCACATGAAACATGTCTTGTTCCACTTGTGGAATACAGAGTCTTGCTTTTTCTGTCTATTGTGCCCTGTGTCTTTTCCCAGATGTAGGCCAATGACATCTGAGCTGCGTCTCCACTCTCAGAAAGGAGCAAAGGAACAGAAGAGATGGTGGTGAGATGTAATCCCCATTGCCTTCCCCAAACCATCTCTGCTGTTCTGCTGTTCTGCTCATCAACATCCTTAACATACTTTTGATCTAGACAAATATGTACCAATTGAGTTAATTTTTAATTAAATTATCAACTGGAATTTTTTATTTCATTTCTAATCATCTCTCAAAGATATGCAGTACACAGATAATTTAGACCAATTTAATCCTAAAACCCGCATAACTTTTTCAGATAATATATTGCATTACTTAATATAAGCTTGAAATTTAAATAAATATTCATTATTCTGATTTTTGTTGTTGTTGTTGTAAGACTTGGGCATCTGTTTTAAATGGCATAATTATTTACACATGGTGACTTCTGCATATGAATGGACATTAGCTAAATGTGACAGCTATTCCAATTCAAAGCAGAAAAAATTACTAGTTGTCAGAATGTTGTGATACATTGATTCAGTATTCCTTGATAAATGCCAAAATTTTCTATTCCCTTCCCTCCCAAAAAGAGGAATAAGGAATTCACCCATTTAAAATCTATACTTAAGTACTGAATGGAACATTTTCTGAAAGAAAAATAGCTAACATAAACATAATTTCTTTAGAAATATGAGGTATGTACTAATTAGCAGAGCCTCACTGAGCTATGAAAACCATATTCCCTTAGGAGAAAAAGAACAATAACTACTGAAAAGTGACAGGCTATACACAATTTGTTCTATCTGAAGAATACAAATATAACTGCTTAAACATATTTAAAACGTGGTAAATTCACTTCCTCTACAAATTCATAAACTCACAAATGTTTCCTTGCAATTGTTCTTGGAGCTGATAGAGGAAAATCTCCCAGGGACACACAAAATGCAGTAAGTGTAATATGAAAATTGCCCTTTCTCATATGCAGATTAAAACAAAACAGATATTCTCCAGAAAACCAGCAGGTTCCCCTATTTTCTTCTCATATGGGCTCTTCCCACAGTCTCACTGCATGAAGGACTTATGAACTTTGTCAGAGCTGACTGTATGGAAGGAATGTGGACTCAAACATTTTTGAAGGCATGCCACAGAACCTCAGCAATCCAGTCTCTTGTTAATTACAACTAATACTGCATTATGTTGTGGAATTTTCAGCTACATAGATGTGTGTACTCAGTATAGCGTGTAGCCAATGCTTGCAGTTATATTACAAGCCTTGCAAAGCATAAGAGGTGTATTGAAGGCTGAAATCAATAGAATAAAACATTGCAGTAGGTTTTCAGCTTTTTAATCTGAAACCTTTAGACTTCATGATTGCAGAAAGAAGTTTGGGAACACAAATCAAGCTAAAAAGAAAGGAGGCAGTGAATTTCCACTCCCCCTGTTTCCAAATGGATTTTTTTAAGCACATGGCTTTTAAGCCAATTTCATGATTTTGGAGTCTGCCTCGTGAGTGTCTGAATTGACAGGATTGAAGGTACTTTATATGGCTTATTTAAAAATAACATCCTAACCCAAGCTATAAATCACGATAAGTATTTAATGCCTTATGTATATAATAAATATTCAAGTCTAAGTATCTGGTTACACAAGTGATTAAGAGTTCTGAAAATCAACCCTTAAGAGACACTCTTCAGTGGAAAGGCCGTTAGTGGTGAGGCTTCTTTCACACCTTTCTATGCATATGTACAGTTCACATCTATTAAGTTAACAGTGGGACAGCACCTGTTATTTCTGAAGTGTTGTGCAAGCATATGCACTTGCAAATCTCATTTGAATATTGTTTTTTGAGAAATTAAAAAAAATCTTAAGAGAGAGAGGAGCCGACCTGCTACGAAGCTCTATAACTGACAGTGGTTAAAGTAACTGGGTGGGGTTTATGGTGGGAAGAGGAACAGAAGGATAAGAAAGATATCTCAGGAAAGGCTATGTCTAGATTAAGGTTTTAATGAGAAAACTTGATCTTCAGTGATGTGGGGAAGAACTACATCTGGCTGGGTAGCCACAGTCAGAAGGAATGAGTTGGAACTACAGATGTATAGTATTGCAGACTTTTTCAAATCCTGTTACATTTGCAACAATACAGGCAGGGTACTGACTGGCTGGGGACAGTTCTGCTTGAAAGGGACCTTGGGGTCTCGATAAACAGCAAACTGAACACGGGCCAGCAGTGTGCCCTAGCAGCAGAGAAGGCCAACAGCCTCCTGGGCTGTAAGAACAAGAGCACAGGCAGCAGGGCAAGTGATCCTCCTCCCTTTACTCTGCACTCACTGGGCTGCATCTAGAATACTGCATCTGGTTTTATAGGCCCCTTGGTACCTGAATGATACCGAGACACCAGAGTGAAGGGTGGTTGGGGACTGGAGCACTTGCCCTGTGTGCAGAGGCCAAGAGCAGAGCTTGTTCAGCCTGGAGAAGAGAAGGCTTTAGGAGCTTGTCCAGCAAGTGGGGCAGTTAAGTTAATTACATCACTAATGCTAGTCTAGGATTTTTGGGAAAACATTTCTGTAGCAGTTATTGTTGGAAAGTCCTAATCAGTAAAAAAAACAGTTCACACATCCCACATAAAGGCCTAACCTATCAAGCTATTGGCTATGTTCTTATGGAATTTCTCTCATTTTCTTTTACTGTTTTTACTAGAATCTTTAGTCTTGACCTGAGAAGTTTCCAAACAACAGTTTCCTTAAAGTCAGACGAGGAATTCTGCACTTGATTCATGGCAGGGACTACAATCTGTAACTTGCATATCCTGAATAACTTCCTTGATCATCTCTATACAGCAATGAGTCTCTTTTGCCAAACAGTATTTAATTACACAGAGTAGCAGAGCAGGTCCTTGTATGAGTAAGTACCATTGACTTTATATATGCCTTTGGAGCTGCTTCTCTGAATTTCATCTGCCTTAGTGTATATTGTGTCCAATATTTTGTAATTTTGTAACTGTCCCCAGAAGTAGATCTTGGCAGGCCTTTGCCACTGTTGACAGCCTTGGAAATACTTACTATTGCATCCAGCCCTGATATAAAGCAGACTTTACATGTGAGTCTGATAGCCTAAATGAGTTCCCAAGCCACCTAGCTTTGCAGCTTATTTGGAGTTTCACACAAAAGATAATTTTGAGATGTCTTGGTTCTGCTCCACAGAGGAAAGAAAGCAACAAACATTAACACTAAAATATTTCTGGACAAGAAATCTGAAGCCAAGATTAAAGGTGGTAGTTGTATAGACTCCCACACCAGCAGAGCTAGAACGTACCTGCACCCAGTTTTATTGACATATGACCCCTTTCCCTATCTGGAAAGCTACATGGCTGCTGTACCTTTTGTAAACAACTGGATAATGAATTATAACAGTAGGAAAGCTACAGGCAAATCCTTAAGTAATTTGAATCAAAACTATCAAAGCAGCAGCATGTAACGGACAAGTGATTATGTTGCTCAAATGTCATTCCTTTTATGTGTGACAATTCGTTAAATTTTTTCATCAAAGAACAAAGAGAAGGCAACATTGCCTTCTCTGAAATTTATTACTTCACCTATTTCTGCTACATCTTATTTTTTCCAAATTAAATATATTTTTTAGATGCCACCAAACAAAACCCCTTTTCAACACCATTTAATCCAATTGTGTCTTGCTGAACTCCTGAGGATGCTGCTGGCTTATATAGTGACAGTGTTCATTCCCCTAAGTACTTCAAACTCTCTTTCTTTTTCTCAGCCTACAGGTGGAGAAACAGAAAACTTAAACACCAACTATAGGCTGTGTCTTTCCCAGTCTCTCTTATGCAAAGAAATCAAGCTCTATCTTTTGCTTTTATACTCCATTGGTCTAGCTATCTGGCCTCTGCTAAAGACCATCACCTAGCTTGAGGAAGTTCTCTTTTATCACAATGTATAAAAATTTCTTTGTATTTTCTCCTATTTGTCCTTTAAATTTCCTCTTAAACCTCAGAATGTTGTTCTACCATAAATGTTTATGGGAAACTCCTACTTACTTTGACAGTGAAACAATGGCAGGATATAACCCTTACTCTGGTGTTCTGAATTTATATTCTGCTCTATTAGTGTCACTTGAGTTGGATTTCCATTTTATTATAGGATTATTATTTTTTGGGGGCCTGAACATTCCCTCGTACCTTGCTATATTTCTCACCTTCTTGATTCCTAATTGTTCCAGTATATACATACTTTCTCTGAGTCTAATAAGGTACTTTTAAAGAACCTCCATGCTGCTTCTATGGATTTTAATTTCCTAACTTTCCCCTTCAGGCTATTTCTAACTTCCTCAATATAAAAATCTTCCTTTTTTGAAAAAGTACTGTAATATTATTACCTCATGGTAGGATCCCATGGGAGGATGTTGAACTTAATTATATTATGGTCACTTTTATTTAGTGGCTCAACCACGTTAACTTCCTGAATCAACTCATACATTTAACTCAAGACCTGCATCAAGACTAGATTCGCCCATTCCATATTCCAGAATTCTTGTAACAAAAATTATTGTCTTCGGTGTCTACACACTATTTCAGTATTATACCGAGAAGGCTTAAAAATACGTGCCTGTGATATACATGAAAAAGTCACCAGGAAATACTTGTTTATTCAGTGCACTTTTAAGAGTGCCTAAAGTCTAAAGGGCTTAATTGTCAGTGAAACCATATGGAGTTTTATAAATTCAAATATTCCTTTTCTGTGCATGAATCAAACTGTATGTTCAGGAGTTCAGTTACACATCTAACTCTGTGTGTGTTGAAATTAATGTTTGTGCAGCATGAATTCTTGAAGGTTAAATATTCTATGGTTATTTAAAATCAGCAAATGCAAATTTCTCCCATGGCTTGAGAGCCCAAGCCCAGTGAAACAGCACTGGTCTGGTTCCTTAAATTACAAAAAAAGCAAAATGAAACCCAAAATGTAAATTAATTATTTTGTGACCTGTAGTAAATAGAAATTGTGACACCTTACAAGTGTAAACATGTTATGATGGACAATAATGTATGTCAAGTAATCAGTTCTCATTAGGCTAAGATTCAGCTGGAAACAAACTTTAGTAATGAACTATATGGTAGTTTTGAAAAGCAGATTGAAATATGGTTTGTCTTTGAACTAGATCCACTGCTTCTCTGAACTTATAAACATGACTTTGAAAGAATGTACACTGTTTTCCTGATTAGAAGTCACTTTCCTTTTTTTTTTTTTTTCCATTACTCATTTATTTCAATCCCAATTTTAAAATCTAGCTCATTAGAAAAACATTCTCAGTAACAGAAGTTGAAACAAATATAGACATGTGTATCCTCGTTCAGCACAGTACAAGACAGCTATTACTACTACATGTTATAAGAACACTAATATTTGTCTGTACTAGACTAAATTGCTTTATTATTTTAAACCCCAAAATGATTACTCTTAAATCTAACTTCTTCTTAAATTTGCCAAGTGAGGAATGTTTGCTTCATTTATTGTATGAATAAATATAAATTAATGTTATAATTCGAATTAATGTTATACATTTCGAAAGAAAGATAAAAATGGTTCTGAAATAGTGTGTCTTGCTGACACACAGTTAACTTATATTTTTGCAGTTTCCAGAATTGTTTCACTTGTATAAAGCAGTAAAAGTATTCTGCTCTTTCCATTTTTCTCGTACTATAAGAACCAAGAAAGCAGGAATTTGTTTAGCTCATTGGCTCCATTTATCCTGAGCCAAGACCATGATCTTGGAAATCCTGTAACTTGGCTGAATTCAGTACAAAGTTCTTTGCAAAAAGCCAGTGCAATTAGAACAACACGATGTATGTTCAGTCTCAAAATTAAGATGATAAAATTTCAAACAGCTAGAACTGAAACACAGAGTATCATGGACTCAGACCTTTAATCAGTTAAACACAAATCCTAACTCCACTAGTTTTTGATCAAATGAAGAATTGTGCAGTTGAGGACAGCACTGAGGAGACTATTCTACCTTTTTGCAAACGGGCAGAGTTAACAGAGAAAACAAGGAAACTTAATGGAAGAAGTGTAAGTTTTATGCAGTCCAACCTTGAGAGCTTCTCTAAATACTCCAGACAGAGTGATAGTGTAATACAATACTCTTTGCACTTTCTATTTTATCACTGATTACTGTTAAGTGATAATATACATTTGCTAACCAAACTGGCACATTGCAGAGCCTGGTTTGAAATCTGGTGATTCATTTTTGAAGCTATTTTTTTCCAAATACCTTTCCTTGACTGCATATGTATTACATCAAACACATGAATAAGGTATTATCTTAATTTTCTATGAAAACATCTGTCATTGATGAATTGCAGCACTTAAGAAAATCAAAGAAATCGAATTCAGTACTACAGATTCTAGTTCATTATGTTTCATTTCACCTCCTAAATTATTCACTCGTTGTTGAAGGCACCTTTTTGTTTTATTGAACAAAGGTGGAAATTCTCAGGCCTTATTAAAATATAAGTTTAGCAGTGCTCACATTGCGAATAGAGTAGTAGTTTCTTTTATGCAATTTGTTTTGAGGTTTTTTTGACCATTCATACAAAGTGATTTCAGAAGTTACTAGTTAGTAAGTAGCTAATTAAGTTCATTTCCCTTAGTCATTTGCCACTGTTCTTCCCTCAAATACTTACTCCTGGAAGTTGAAATATTTATGCAGATAGTCAAATAAAATAAAATTTACACACATTGATAAAATGTGTATACATTTTATACAAAATAGAGTATTATATGAATTGTTTTGAACTATGTTCCTCCTTCATTTGTGCCACTTACATATTTATCATACTATTTCAAAAGGTCCATATAATTTGTAAGGAGAATGTATCTCCACAAGAAGTGCAAATCTTGCAGGTTGCAAAATACTGACTCATTAAACTACAGCAAAAACACAGTTTTGAATGCTTCTGCCTCAGGAACTGAAATTACTTTTAAATTAAGTAATCAATTACACATTTTTTACCAAGCACTTGTAAATAAAGGGTTTGATCAAATTTTATTTGTGGCCTTCCCAGGCCCACAGGTCTTTGCAAAAGCATGGGTACTGTCTGCAAAATAGTTTTGATTTGTCCCAGTCAGGGGCAACCTATAATAGGGGGTAAAATCTGACAGAGGCTAGTTTCTCCCAGGCAGTTCCCTAATATTCTCTACTTTTGGATTTGTCTGTTGCTTCAAACTTTTGACATGACATTTGGAACTTCACTGTATTTGGCAGGACTGTGATCTGTAACTGTAGGGGCAAATTTGATTAATCTCATAGGTGGCTTGTTAAGTTTTGCTTGATCTTACTGACTTATTTACACACACACACACACACACACATGCTTGTTAGATGAGAACACCGACTTGCCCCTTCCCTCAAAAAAATCATTATAGCAATAGTGTCCTGATAAAATTGTCCTGTCATATCCTGTAAGGCAATTATGGGGAAGGAAAACAGCAGTAATGGAAACTGCCAACATTTTGTATTGCCTTTCTTCTAATCTGAAATTCTATTTATTTTACTGGATCTTTAAAATGTTCAAGGTTTAGTGCATGCATTAACATACCTAAACATTGAATGATACTTGAAAAGGAAAGTCAATAGTGCTTAGTCACATCTTCATCTAGGCTCCTACAAGGTGTACAATATTATTTTACATTCATTAGTCACAATAAAGCTTCCAATTTGTAATGGAAAGGTATTTGTTTTCTTTAAGGAAGAACTTGAAATGATGTCCTGAGAGGAACTAATTTCCTTCTAATGTGGTTCCTCGTGAAAACGGATCACAGTTCCAAAAAATTATACGGATACTTCAGTTTTAACTAAGTAATTTTCTTATGTAGTCTGATATAAAAAAAAAATTTTCTTCTCTTTCACACTGCAGTGTGACTCAGATCCATTCATCAACTAGCACTTCTGGTATGTTGTCTCTGGGCCTTTACAGTGATTGAGAAGCTAGCTGATAGAGATTCACAGAATTTTAGGAATGTCAAAATATAAAAGTTTCTGGTAATATACTCCCTCTTTTATTTCTTCTCAAGACATTCAGTTAGCATAAAAATAATGATTATTACATAAATTAAAGTTGTTGCAATTCAGCTGTAGGGATTGTGATTCAATGCCAGTGAAGATAGATCAAGGTTTTAAAAAGTATCTACTGTAAATTAAAAACAAATGGTTGAAAGTATTTTGCAGACCTCTCTCCCACAGGTTGTATATTTCATTTTCCAAATTAGATCTAAGAGAGAATATTACTTTATTGAGATTTATGGAATAATTTCTTTTAAAATTCCAGCAATATGAGAATGCAGGCAGACACTGACAGTGAACAAAAATAAGTGTCAGCTCCTAAGTGGTTTCATCTTTTGGAGAGGGGTTTTTTTTTGGTAATGGGAAAAAATTGGGCTGGTTTTTAAA
This sequence comes from Athene noctua, assembly GCF_965140245.1. NCBI lineage: Eukaryota > Metazoa > Chordata > Aves > Strigiformes > Strigidae > Athene > Athene noctua. The sequence goes on from NC_134040.1 coordinate 36,090,463, forward strand.
ACTAAAATTATATATAAACCGGTAAATTAGGGACAGATCGTTTGTCCAATTTTAACTGCAAAGGGGATAAAATGGGTGGAAAACATGATAATATACCAGTGCTCCGTTGGAGGAAGTGTTCCTCCCTCAATCCAACTTGCTGATCCTGCCTAAGGAATAGGAGTTAAGAGCTTGTGAGAAAATGTGTGTAAGAGGATATAGAGGAAAATTGTTCTGTGGCATCTGGGGGAAGTATGTATAGGAATAGCAGTTGGGCTGTATTAACTATGAAAGTATATATGTCATTCAAATTTTAATCGTTTTCAAGACAAAGACATGACCCATTTTCTGTATGGCATAGTACAAGGATATAATACCAGAGGAAATCATATAGCTGTGATGGACAGGAAAGTACACAGAAGAAGTCTCAAGGACATGGTACTGTTTTTGCCAGTACTTCATGTGTTCCCTGAAGTATTCTAGGACCTCATTACAGATTTTGGGATGTCCAAGAGCTTAAAGGGATGATGAATCTTGGAGCCTTAGTGGACTGTTAAATCTCCTCCCATTAAAGAAAAACATGTGGTTGAAACTGTGTTGGCTAAAACCCATGGAATTTTCTGCGTAACTTTATTGCTTCTTTGCCATTTTGTGTTGGATATCATGATCTGCCTGTTATATTTCAGCAAACGCAATAATTTCCTTTTAATTAGATAATTACCATGTTATTCATTGGTTTTGATCACTTCTAAATTCAGCTTTTGGTTTTAACAAATGCAGTTTTAGAAGATGATGGATTTTTACATTTTTAAAACCGCTAAATGTTCAGAAAGGATTTGTACACATAACAAAATTAAAGTAGGGATTATCTAGCACTGTGTGTGGGATACAGCTATAATCTATACAGTGCATGGAAAAGAAACTGGCATTCTCAATTGCACTGCACACATCTCAGTAATAACAGGGTATGAGGCATACAATTTCATGGAACACCCACAATGAAAATTATTCTTTCCAAACAGAGAATTGTTTTGGAATAAGTTAGGTTAATTGGCACCATGGGATTCCTCTCAAGGAAACACAGAACATTAAAATCTACACATGTGCATGTAAAATGATAAAGTATTATCTTCTTTCCCCTCTCAGCTCCTCAAATCTAAGACACGCTACCCAAAATCAACAGAAACTATTATGTTTTGTTGATTCAAATTTCCTTAGAATAAACTGGCAATTCTTCATCTGGTCAGCTTACAACCTAAGAGTCACTGCGCTGTTCCACAATTGCTAGCTTGGGTATGGTTATCTGGTGCAGGCTCTCACACAAAAATAGAGGTCTCTAGAGCTTTTGGCACATGCTTTTCAGAATTGTAAGAATCTTTATTTTCTGTGCAAGCAACAGACCTATATGGTGGTAAGATACAGCCTCTTTCAAAGGACTGTTGTTCCTCTATTAGGATTAGAACCAAAATCTGCAAATGGTTAATGGGGAATCCAGGCACATTTTGCTGTCATTATATAGTCCTCGGTTAAAACTGATTGTATTTTACAGAAAACTGATTTTATTTTACAGTTTCTGAACACAGTTGAAGCATATTAAGTCCTCACAAGAGCATTATCACCCTCACAAAAATCATGAAGAACTTATCACTAATGAAGAAATAAACCTTCCTTTTCATGAAGGAGGCTGAATTCTCATGCAGGCTGTTGTGCTGTGTGCATCGTGTCTATTCCATTGATGTTTAAGGTCATTATAAACACAGACATTCTACTTGGTTTATCTTTAAAATGTCCTGTACTTTCATATTTCGCCACATTTGCACACCTTGACCATTATTTCTTTCCTAGTTTTCTGCCCCAGTTATGTCAAGACATTCAAACTCAATTAAATGTGATTCCTTGTGGGCAGTTCACAGCGGAGGTGTGGCCTTGGAAATTACATCTGTTGTCCTACAAGTCTGACTGCAGCTCTTCTGACCTCTTGAATGAGTGAGAAACCCCCATGTCCTGTGACCCCACATGACTTCACATGTAAGTCCTGTGCTGAACAATAATATAGTCTTCCTCACTTCCTTCTCTGCAGTCTCCAGTGGAAAGCTGAGGTGTATATTGGTTGCCTTGTCATTTTTGCAACAACACAGACAACATAGCATTTCAGCTTCTCACCAAAGACATCCTAGAGTCTCTCATTTCATACTCTGAAAGAGGAGTTCCAGGACACCAAAGAATACCCCGAAACGGTATCACTGTTATATGCCAGTAATCTTATTTCCCTTACCACTCTGTCTGGCCTATGCACATATCTTAAATGGACTTACCATTTAATTAGACTTTGAAGTACAGGAGCAAGACAACAAATAGAATTTGCACTCACTATCAGTGAAATTAATTGTAGAATGAAACAAAAATGAAATCTTACAGTGTTCATAAAAGGAAATTTGTCATATTTATATTCTATACTTTAACTGTTATTTTAGAGTACTATCCCTATTCTTCATATATAGATGAGAGCTTTGTATGGTAGAACAAAGAGGGTTTACTTTCTAGGGTTTTCATAGACAGTGTTTCTGAGTACTTAAGAAGAGTTGCAGGCCCATTAGGTTGAAGAAGAAAGAAATTTAGGTAGGATGTCCCAATTCTCCTTCCAGTCCTGCAGAGAAGTACATCCTCCCACTGCTCCCCTTTCTCTCCATGTATCAAAATAATCCCCTGTTTGGGAGAAATTGATCACAAATTTAGTAGCCATTCTAAGTTTGGCTTTCTAGGGAGCAGAGAGCAGAGGATAACCTTTGCCGTGGGTACAAATTGGTGCTTAGTGGAAGAGAGCCCAGCTTGCTCTGTGATATCAAAGCAAAGAAGTTCAAGAAAAGTTCATTGATTTCACCCTCATTCATGTAAGAATTCAGGGGAAAATAAATTGAGGGAAATTACTGAACTTGGATGGAGGATGAACTGTGTGAATTGTGGATCTTTTCTCAGTAACATAAGTCCTGTGGGTATTGATGTACATCAACATGATGCAAAAACAAATGTACATGTCCCCTGTCAAGAGGAATGTTGAGAAGTTTTATCAATGATAGAACTGATCATACTGACACAAACAATCTGATTCTATTCACACAGTAAGTTTTAAATAGATTTTATGGCTGGTTTATTGTAGCTTTCTGTAGCAGCACTCCTCACTGCAAAGGCTGCACAACCTTGAAACATGCTGTGCCAGTGCTGGAGGTAGTGGCATTTTTAAATTTTTTTATTTGTATTTTATATTGAATAATGCGTAATATGTATTCATGTGATTAAATGTTATGTTGTGATACAAGCATGAAGACGTATAATTTTCCCTACTAATCCTGCATTCTGGCAAAAAGGTGCCTATGGTGACAAGGTGCTCATTTGACCCTGAGAAGATCTGGAATAATTAGCTCATAGCAGCATCATTAGCATATTTAATACCTGACAGTCTACCTTCATAGTCTTATACTGAATATACGGATTGCTATGTTCCACAGCACTCCTCATGGCATCACAGAAGATTCTACCTCAATCACTGGATCACTTGTGAATATGACTTTGCAGCACTGAAAGTACTTGTGCTCTGATGCAAAAAATAACTGACATACAGTAAGGAATATAGCTAACTTTTAACTCTTCTTAAGACTATTACTTGGAAATTTGCTGAGCATACACTTAAAATAATTCTTGACAGACATTTCTGTATTTTTTTCACTGCAAAGAGAATCGGCTGTTAAAATATTTACAGGGAATTATGTAGGAATATAGCATTTAAAAAACTTTGGGAATTAAAAGAAATATAGTCTTACTGAATGAATTTGAAAGTAAGATAAAATAAAAAGATAATTATGACTTAGGATTTAGGGGATGTTTCTGTTAAAATTTAAGTGTTTCTAGCAAGGAAAACCTTAGTCTTAGAGTAGACAAGGTGATAGAGGTCAAGGAGTCTAACTCATATTCTTAATGGTGATCTCCGACACCATTTCACTGAGATTATCTGTCCCTTTTCCCTTCCCTTCCCTCCCCTGCCCTGCCCTTTCCTTCCTCATAGGCTTTGCCCTTTATCACAATATTCCCATGAGATGTACTAGGAATATTGTATTACTAGCTCAAAAAAGAAAAAAAAAATGTCTACAGAAATACAAGTGGTAATTCCATAACGGCGGTTTTAAAGATACCCATTTTGAAGGAGTTTCTACTCTAGGCACTGTGTGAGGCAAAGTGCAACAGAATGGAGCCATTCTTGCTGGCTACAAAATTTATGTCCCTGTAGTCAGCAGATACACACCAAAGCTACACCAGAGCTTGGTCACAATCAAAAAAAAAAAAAAAAAAAGTGGCAATGACCTGAAAATAACTTAAAGACCAGTAGATCTTTAAAGTAGATAAGATATCATGTAACTAAAGTAGATAAGATATCATAAAATAAAGTAGAAAGATACCGTGTGACTACAGGGACTTGATTTTACCATTGGCAGTAGTAAGATATAAACTTGGCTACTTTGTACAGTTCTGAGGTCCTTCATTTTAAAAGGATGTTGGGAAGATGAATGATTATGGGGAAGGACCGCAGACATGATTTAAGGACTAACAGTTGCAGCCCTAGAGCTACTTAGCTTTTCAGAAAGGATTTTGAAAGGTCATTATAGCATTTAACTCCCAAGAGAAGTGGTAGGCTCTTTCTTTTTTTGTAGTTGCCAACTCATAACTTGATGCCTTCCCTTCCGAACAATGTATTTTAGAGCAACATATTTTAGACCTATACATGGTTTTGGGCTCAGGAGATGAGAGTGAGTGAAAATTGATGTGCTACATTTTATGGTGGCTGCTACTAATCTAAAAGTTTCCAAATCTTAGGAAATAATAGAGTTAATAAGGTGAAATACAGCCACAGGAGTAAGGAAATTTGGAGAACTGCTAGAGCATTCGGCATTTTTCTGCAAGTTAGATACAATCTTGAATACAAGGTGACTGATCTTGCAATAATAACAGATTCAGCACTACTACATCTCAAGAAATCATTAAATTCAAATATTCAGAATGTTTTGATTTTTTTTTTTTTCCTGCTGAGTGCATTGCAGAATAAAATCACATTTGCCTGATATTTTTAATGCATTTAATTATTTTGCCTAACTTTTTGGCAATAGATTCAGATACATCAGACTATTTTTTCTTGATAATTGATTAAGGTCTCCTTAAATGCCAGTGAAATCGAAGTGTTACCATTATTAGTTAAATAGCTTCTCATTCAAACTTTCTACTTCTCTTCTACTTGGCAACAGTTTAAAACAAAAAGTAAACAGTAGTGAACATCAGCCTGAAAGAAAAAATGGGTACTAATATTTTCATTAGAGAATTGCCTTTGCTACATAACTTTGAAGGAACAACTATAAAATGTTGCTCTGTAACTAACAGCTCTCTTCACCACAACATAATGGAGCAATAAATCACCAGAACAGGGAAGCAGAGTTTTTCTGGTACATGTTTATTCTTTTCTTCTTACATACATGCCACATACTCAGGGTACTTTGTAATATTAATGAGCACAGGTGATGGAAGCAGCATTTTCTCTACTACACTAGGCTATATATTCCTAAATAGGTGAGTGCAGGTGCATGTCCTAAATTCGAGTTACAGGTTCATGTCTCACTCATGTCCTTACTCAACTTTGGAGCAAGACTGGGGTGCACAGCATCCTTCTTCTCATCACATTCTTGAAATAGGGAAGAAAAGGCTAAGGCTAATAGGAGGGACTTGGGCAAGTGCCCAATCCATCCACACATACTACAATAGTTATGTAGCCAGTGTGACATAAAATACATCGGAGAGGGCCACAGATGTTGAATTAGTAACTTCTTCATTGAGATCCATTCATGGCTTCCAGCAACTAAGCTGAAAAATAGAAGATCAAAAAAGCATTCCTGCTAACTCTGCTGTCAAAGAGGATTACAAATTATGAGATGTGCAGAGAAAAGTTGTTTTTTAAGCACTTCAGAGCTTTTTTTCCGTTTTTTACAGGAAACCTGCATCTATTTTTCTATTGAGTAGGACTAGCAGGAAGCACAAGCTACCATCATGGCACCTCTCTCTGTTGTGAAATACGTCTACATGCTTCTGCTAATTCCTTCTCAGATATTGGCAGCATATAAAATTATCACTTCTTATTGTTCATTTGAACTTCTTAAAATTAAATCACATAACTGTCAGTAGATTTTACCGCAGCAACAGTTTTCAAGCAGATACCTCAATAATTTCAGTGAACATTAAAAGCCAATGGACCAATAAAACATATCCATCGGGTTGTACCGTTCTTCTCACTTAATTTCCATTTATATCCACAGACCTTCACAGGAGTGACCGACAAGAAGCAACTCCAGATAACCCTGTTTATGTGCTTAGTTTAGCAGGACCAGTGAAGAAGCCCTGCAAGCTCGCTCACAGCAACATGAGGGGCTCCAAATGAACTTCATCAACACAGGGACCATTAGTTCCATTAGAGGAACCAAACAGCATCTTTTTAGGAGGGTATCATGGCTGATTGATTGATATACAATGCAGTCACCTCTCTTTCTCTGTTTTTGTATATTGTTTTCCTCCTTATATTCAATGCTGTGATGAGTGAAATGATGTTAGTGAGATCGGAACTAAAGTCCAGGATTATTTTTGTGAAGGAAATATGTCATTTCTGTGTCTTGGTTATATCAGCCTCAAGATAGTTTAAAATATATTCTTTGGAAAGTCATCATGCCACAGATTTGCTGCTTTGTGACAATATAATTATTTTATCACTCCTAAAATATCCTCTTTACTTTATAAAAAGAAGAGAAAATCAACCACCACTATTTTACTCCATCTATCACCATTAAAAATATCTTACTGGGATATCTGTCTAAAACGCTTTTCAGAGGCATCAATTTAAATTACCCTTCATTCAACCACAGCTGCATAATTATAATTATTATTATTATTAAATTATTATTATTATTATTATTATTTACTGGATACAACATATATATTTATATAAAAGTTTGAAAAAATATTTTTACTGTGTCACTAGAATTATGTTATTGTTCGTATTTCAGATACAGACCAAAAATTAACAGAGCTGCTATTTTCGGACACTTGGGTATAAGAGGGAAAATTTTTACACTTATTTTTTGGGAAAAAAACCTGTTTGCCTTTTCTTGCTACCATTGCTCCAAGGTTGGAAAAGAGGTGAACAGTTTTTGTTTACTTCAATGAAGATTCTCTGTTTATTCAAGAATAGCATTATATGGAAGATGTTATACAGAAATTGGCTAGATGTTTGGGTTAACATCTATGGATCTGTGTAAATGAACAGAGGCCTCAAAAAAGGCAACATGTTACCTAGGCAAAACACTTCACTTGAACACATGGGCCTAAGTTTGATCAGGGACAACCAAAAATTCAGTGCATTCATTTTACTTTTTCACTTACACCACTATATGAGAAGAATCAGGCACATCGAGCAAAATGTGTACATACAAATTAATCTACCTGACACTACAAGCATTTCTTGAGTAAGCACAGAGGACACATTTAGTGATTCTCACACTGCACAGGGATGCAGCGGTTTAGGTACTGGGTTTTTTTAATTGCTGGCTGTACACTGTCTGCACTGCCTGCTGGAGGATTGTCTACCCACAGAGTATTCTCCCTTACTGATTTCTAGTTTTAAAATGTATAACCCGTAAGTAAAATCAAATACCCTTCAAGTAGTCTATTCTGATGGAATAATTGCTACCATTGTTACAGCATCATTGTAGGTAAGGGACTGTGGACAATGATTATAAGAATCAGACTGCAGAGGATAAACATAAAAATGGTTAAGAACCCTTGTTTTAAAACTACAATTTGGATTATGTGGAGTTTGTTTTACTCTATTTATTTATTATTTTATATAATGTACTCATTCCACAAATTCTTCCCCCTTTCTATTTAAGAGCTGGAGTATTGATTCTAGGCACATTCTCCTTACCTGTGAAGTACAATAAACCCTCCATTCTTGACAGCCTGCATTAAACACTGCAATACAATTATCCTCAGTCACTGGACTGTTATCTCAGGGAATTAAATTAGACTTTCTAGCTTAGAGAACATCAAATTATTTACACAAAATGTTATCGTTGAAACAGATCCAGTTTAGACTATTATATGATGGTTAGGCTAGTAAGGACTAAAAACATCAGGTCACTGATTTAAAACAGAACTAAAAGTTCAATCTGAATCTGAGAGTAGCTGTTGAGTCTTATCAAACAGGCTGTTGCCTATTCAGAACTATGGAAAATCAGTTTTCCATTCAGCCTTGCCTCTAAGTTCCAGCTGTAAAAGTTTCCTTGACGAAGGTTTGTTTGGGACCAATAGTGGTTCTGTGGAAAGTTTCAGTTCAGTTTTTCACAAGTACAAACTATCAGAATTTTCAGTGAAAAAATACAAAACAGCTTTAGACTGATGCTCAGAAATACCCCCGGTAAGTCACTTCTGGTTTGGTATTTTGAACATAACAGTTACCTACAGAGGTAGAGAGAGAAGTGTTCAGGAAATCACAGAATCATATAAATTTGTTCTTTTCCTCAAAAAGGTGTAATGTATTTCATTTTTCTCTCTCTTTCAACACAAACCAAAAATCTGTGAGATTTCCTCTCAGAAAAAGACTATCTTAATTGACTTATTGCACTTATAGCTGAAACGCAAAATGATTAGTTAGCATGTGCTATGTATTTTAAATCGATATAGTTTGTCACAATTATTATTTAAGATTACTCTGTCAAGAATATATCAATACATCTTTCATCCATGAAGGCTTTATGATATATAGTCCTGACTGTTCTAGGCAAAACCTGGTTACAATTTAAATTTGCTTTATATATTTGGATTTTACTTGTATTACCACTATAAAATGTGACAAGAAATCAACATGGAACAACACAATATTTCCAAAGTGAAATACCCCCAATAGATTTACACGTTTTCCATTAGTACTTAGCATTAATATGTAATTTCTTACGTCCACCCTCCAATGTACTCCCATCATGCCCACTCACCACTCACTCCCCTGACCATGGAAGTCTTCCCATTAAACACAATGAAAGCTGTTGCACCAACCTGCCCACATGTCTGAATTTAGAGGGTCAGTCACTTTTTAGGTGCATCTCCAATACACGCCATTTTAAAGCAGCCTACGTCACATCTGCGGATGAGCCAAGAGGGGGTGAGCATCACTTCCCTGCTCCCGGGGGTCCCTGAGCACTCCCAGGCCCTTGCTTGTGTCCTGCTCCCGGGGAATCGCTGAGCACCCCCAGGTCAGGGGATACCCTGGGTCAAAGTTGCTCCCACTGGAATCCCAGCAGAACTCAGCTGAATTCAGTGGGATGGAAATGAGCCCAAAGGATGAAAATACAAATATAATGCTGTGGGATGCTGGTGTTGGATAGTTTCTTCTGAATTTAAAGTGAGGAAAAAAGGAAGGGAAAGAGCAAAACATGATGACAGTTACAAGATGCTATGTTTTCCCTTCCTGATACAAGGAATTTTTCACTTCTCTGCCAGACAGAACCGTAGTGACTGTTGTCATTACTCTTCTTTCTTATTATTTGAATTGAAATAATTTCTGAAAAAAAGTTTCTTCCCTTTTTCCCCATATACAGGCTAAAATATAAACAGGTAGAGATAAGTATAAAATCCAACCTTTATTCCACTTTGAACAAGCTTGTGTATATCCAAAAAAGGTTCCTTGAGTATGTCTCCTTCAGGACTGAAAATCTTCACATAGCCTTCTTTCTCAAGAATAAAGAGACGATGGGATCCATCCCCACAATGTACTGCTCCAACAGGCTGCCTTAGTCCACTCACAATCTCCTGAATACAGAAGCAGTTGTGCTTGTGTTTTCTAAAAAAATTTTAAAAAATAGTGAGAAACTTGTTCTTTCTTGCAACCACGACACAACAGTGTCCCTAAAAGATAAAATGATTGTCCTGCAGTGATATCAAAACCACAATTAGACAATCCAGAATAAATTATTTCCCTGAATATATGCAAGCAGATAATACTGAAAACCAGTTTGATCTTCACCTGAGCAAAATTTGATTTGTATACACGAAAGAGAAAATTAGTTCAGCTTAGATCTGAAATGTAGAGGAATAGGAGAAATAAAAGTTGGTAAAAGAAGAGAATGATTTATAAATACAGAATTTCTACTGTACAAAAAACACAGTAAATTCCATCAATTTGACTTCTAAAATGCATTTTTAAATAATGACTTATGATGGGACAATCTAATTTAGTTATTTTCACAAAGAAAAATATATGAACTAGATAAATTTAAGATAATGAAATATTTTACTCATAAATTTATTGTAGTTTGTTTAGTAATACTAAACTCAGGTAGAAATGGCTTCCTAGAACTATGTATGATCCACAGGGTGGACCATAACCAAGATCCACAGGGTGGATCAAACCAGGATTCTAACACCTTTTCAGCAACACAAATATCAAATGGTACTGAAATATTGAAGCTAACGTTACTTTCTCTTTTGACGTACACCAGCAGCAGCAAAAGAAAGCAACATCTGGAAAACACAGCTGCTAAGCATAAGCACACACTGAGCTGTTTCACTGTGAAAACCACAGGCTTTGGTAGGTTTTTTTTTTTTTTCAGATTAAACAGCATTTATCTTTATGAACCTGCTGATCTCTTCCTCTTTGTCATATTCTTCCATGTGGTCCAGGGAGTTAGAAGCTGGGCCTCGCACTTGTTTCCTTGGAAAATCTGGAAAGCATACACCACCATCTTTTCTTGCATAGTAGAAGCAAAACTCGTCAGCTGTAGTTTGGAGAAAACCTTAAAAATGCAAAAGAGCATACAAATATTTAGTGTGTTGTCATGTCTGCAGTTTTGTGCCCTCAAACTAATCTCTAAATAGATTATATATTGAGTGGGAAAAGAAGTAATTTTAAACAAAGTGCTAGCTGCATAAAAAGCCTGCTCTGAATAAATACAAACTGAGTATTACCTTTTACAGTTTATTCATCTGTATTTATATTAAACCTTATTTTCAGTGTGCTTAACTAAAAATACCAATTCATTCAAAATACAGTTTACTCATTAAAAAATTAAGAGACAAAGTTCAGAGTTGAGGCTGTGATACACTTTTCCCTCATTTTAACCTTATTAATCAAGTGTAGTACCTGCTGTAAAATAGCTAGAGCAGCTTTCACTTAATTTTTTTTTTTTTTTTTTTTTTTGAGGTGGCTTGTTGTAGTAAAAATTTCAGTAAAGACTTTGGTAAAAGACACGCAACAAAAACTTCGTGGAATGGTGGCAGCAAAGCACATCAGTGGGAGAGGTGAATAATTAGTTGTCTCAGAAAGCAAGATGTACTGCTGAAAGCTGCACAGTGTTGACATGCAGTTGGTCTCTGGTTGACTCCCAGCATTAGAGTGGGTGAACAGAGTGTCCCATCGCGGCGTCTACTTCCTCAGCCCCCATCCCCTGAAAAAGGCCGTGTGTCTTGTACTGCATTGGAGCTGGCTTTTAGCTGGCTTGGATGATAGGTGGTCTTTAAGTTTCAGGTTAAAATGGGAAGAAGGAGTTTGAAGACCTAAGTTGGTAAAATGAGAGCCTCTGAGGAAAAACTCTGCCGCTACTGCTATTACACTAGGTTTAATGACAACAAGAATATCTATTTTTGTCCACAAACCTATTTCTAGTCATTTCTATCCAGTTTTTAGTCTTTACTATTAAATGATACGTATTACTGGCTAGTTATACATGTACTGTTTTACTAAAACATTGTTAATATGGCTTAAGTTACCTTCATTCCTCTTTGCATTATTGGCACACTGGGCTAGGAGGTACTATGGTCCAGGACATAACTCATAGGATACACAGAATTAGCACTTAATTGGAATTAGAGGCCTAATTTATGCATGGCTTTACCACTTGTGAATAATGCAGTAATCCATAGATCTTGGCCATAAAACCTCTAGCATACAACATACAAGACCTGATCAGGGACAGCTGTGTTTCACTGGAAAATGCCAATTTCTTAAAAGCAAAGCTTTTTCAGAAACATTATCAGTTTTGACAAAATTTTAGTTAACATGATGTGTCTGGTCCAAATTCAAACTTCTGGTGTAAATGAAAAGGAGAGAAACAGATACCAAACCTTGTATCACTATACTCCAATGTCTTGTAATTAGGGCATTTCATTAGGAAGAGGAATATTCAGGTCAATGCCCCTCATCTGTCAGGCAAGAGTTTGACCCCAAGTCTCCCATTTCCCAAGTAAATGTCCTAACAACGACTTTATTAGCTATCCTGGGGTGGTCTTTCTGTGGCTTTCTTCATGGAAAATTTCGAAAGAGTTCAATTTCTTCCTTATGTGGAATAGGAAAATTTTTTAGATCCCAGAATTTTTGTGGAGTGGAAAGCCTTTCCCACCCAACTACACTTCTTTCCATATGCATCTTCCTTTAAAAATATTGGAAAAATAACATGACAAAGCCTGCCTTTGATTTCTATAAAATAATATCTGGAAACACATGGAAGTGTGTTGTGGTGTAAAAGTTTAATTACCATGATTTGGAGCTTCAGTAAATATCATCTCTGAAGAGCTGGTTTTAATTTATAGTAGTTTTTTGGAGAAAATGAGAGATAAAATTTCAAGTGGAACAACTGAAGAGGAACTCTGATATAATCATGGAGTAGTATTCCAAGCCTTGTAGATATAATGCCAAAATCAAAGGTAATTAAAATCTTGCTGTTGAATTATTTGACTTAAGAATATACAGTTTTGTCTTCAAGAATTTATTTCTCTAGACACAGTGGATCATTCAAGAAAATGCAATAGCAAATTTGAGGTGTACAGTTTCTAAGAATTTATAGAATTTCCCAAGTATGCCATCTACTATTTACTAAAGATAAACTACACTTGGCTTGAATGTCATCTTTAGTCAGAAAAACTGAGAGCATATTATGATCACATTGTTTACTCAGTGCATGTTCATTTCAGGTAACAATCAGATAGAAACTCAAGACTAATCCCTTACGAAATATTTTATCATGCACTTAAGTACATGTTGCACTGCAGTTGCCTTTTGCTATTTAACAAACCCATCAACCATCAGCAGGTTCCAACAAAGGATAAGGCTTATGTTCCATTTTCTTTAGAAGAGCTCATAAAAAATGGGGTTTGAATTAAACTATGAAAATCTTTATTCAAATACAGCTCTGTCACTGTCCTCTATGACAACCATGCCTGGTAAGGACTGCAACATTTGGTCTTGTGTGAATTTCTGTACTTACTACTTTATTTTCAAAGACTCATACATATCATTACAAATTTCCTACCAGCTGTGTATGTGTTGACAGAGCAGTGCCCATGTTAACAAAGAAAACTGAAATCACAAAGGAAGATTAAATGTAATGTTTTAGTGTTGTACATGTCAGATTTTGCACAGGCTTGCCTTTCTGTGCTTTTAAAACTTTCTGTCTTGCAAACAAGGATCAAACTACAGACTTTTCAAACTAGAGACTTTTCAGTTAGTTACAGTAAAGGCTTTCTGTGTTACCTTTATAAAAAACTGTGGGAAAAAGTTGCATGATTTCAAGCCTTTTCAATGGAGAACTGCTCTCCACTGATCCTCACCTCCTCTCTCCACTCGTATTTGCGGTCAGTTATTCCTCACACTGTATATTCCTTCCTGTCCTACCTTCACCACATTCCACTTCGCTGGATTCCCTGCATATCCACACCCCCGGCTCTTCTCTTTGATACACACCTCAAATGTCATGGTAGCATTTGTCCTGGTCTTTACAGCAAGTCAAATTCCTATTCACTCCCTTCCTTGTTTGCATTGCACACAAGATTGAATATTATCCACTCATCTGAATAGACCTACACTGGCCTAGAGAGCATCTGGAAATCAGGCTCACCTGCTTTATTCCTGCTATGACCTCAAGCATACAGTTTATATTTTATATAAGAAGCATTTTCCTGGTTTGTTGGGGTTTTGGGGTTTGGGTTTTTTTTGGTTTGTACTTTCGACAGCTAGATGTGAATTTGTTCACAAAACCACATTTTCCTCTCCCTTCTCAACTCTCAGTGGAAACTAAATCAAAGAGGTCATTGCAAACTGATTGTTTCAAAATGTAGGAAGCTCAGCGGTAGCTCACATAATTTCCTACTAGTTTTCAAGTGACTAGTGGCCCTCTTCTCATACTCACACATTGCACGCACCTATACACAGGTAGTGCCAGTGTTAATCCCCTTGATCCTCTTGTTAGCAATAGCAATAGTGACTATGAGTCACTACTATTTTTCTGCAGGTCGACTATGTCGACTGTGACTATTAATTGACTATGTTAGAACTTCTGGAACTGTTGTGTGGGTAGCAGAATATCTTAGATTCATAGCATTTTGGGCTGGGGTGCCCACGTTTGGAGGAAAAACATTCATATCAAGCATCTGTTCTGGTAATGCCTGGATTCAGATCTGGGCCTGAATTTACCCACAATCATGTGGAACCCATTTCTTCAAATGAAAATGAAGGAGAGAACGTAGTTCAAAATCCAACTGATGTCCTTGGATGGCAGAATGCACCATGGCTGTGGCACCCGTTGGTTCCTTAGAATATGTGACTTCCACTGGCATGGATTAAGTTTCTGCTCATGCCTAAAGGTGCCTTTCTTTGCTAGCTATATTAATAATAAATATTAGACAGTCTTCTCTTATGACCTTGGAAAACTTAAAATTCATATTGATAGAAGATACTTCATTAAGTCACTTAACTCCAGTGTCTCCATCAGTAATCACTTAAACTGAGGCTTTACAGTAAAGATCAGATGAGAAATAATGAGAACAGTCACCTGGGATGAATCAAGGAAGTTCTAATCTCATAGACTTTGTGAAACATTACACCCCCCTGCATTGACATATCCATACAATCCTACCAGCTGTTGTTATTATTCTGTCTGAATAAATAATTGGGTCCATTTTTTCTTTGGATATTCCTAAAGAAGTCAGTGGAAGTTCTGATACAGTCATAATTGGTGGGCAAACTGTTGTCTTCAAAAGAGTCAATCAAGGATCTGCTAGAGCTTCCATTTTTGCAAAAAGAGACAGAAAAATAAATAAATTTCTGGAGCTAGCTAATGAAAAAAACTGATTTCCCAGTCTTCTTGGTTAACATGTACCACTTAAACTTCAATTCCAGAAAAGATGCTTGCTATCTTAAATTGCTAATAATATTTCTCATTTGTGCAGGATTTAAAGGATAAAATTATTCTTGTAGTCAGCAGTTTCTTTAACCTCCTTTGTATTGGTGTTCAGAAACAATTAGCACTCCCTAATGGAGGAAGAGTAATTATCTGACTTTTTAACAAATGCACAGTGACTCATTGCCAGAGACCTTGGGTTTAGGGGCCTGTTAATTTCCAACTCTTTGTTTAATCCTCCAGGCTAAGCATAGAAAACATAGCTTCCACATTTTCTGTTTTATTCTTTCTTTCACAGTAAAGTAAAATAGAAACCCCAAATAAATTGTTATTTTAATTATTTCTATTTTAGAATGTATAAGACTATTAAACTAAAACTATATAGGCCATCTTCTCAAAAAGAGAGACCTGAATCTTACTTAATACGTTCAGGCAATCCTAGTATAGGTACCAGTCAAGTCACCAAATTAACCCTGTTGGTGGATGTAAGTATGCAAGAACTTTTTGTTAGTACAACCCACTTTCAGAACAAGTATTTAGAATGATTATTAGCATCTGATTGATGTAGGAAAAATCCTATTTTAACTGACGCTAAAGTATGTAAGCTCTTTTCCTGCAAAGCACAGTGCTCTGTCCAGTGCTAAAGTTATGCTTTCATCTGGTTATCTTTCAAGGCAACCTGGGTGGTCACAAAAAGCACTTGACATCTTGATGCACTTCAGCAGTTTTACATATACACAAACTTTGTAGAAAAATAAATTTGTCATTCATCACCACATATGTTGATCTGCGGAGTGAGGTTCCTGTGGCTATAGCTCCTGTGCTGCTCAGCACTTTCTCATTCTCTCTCCCTCCCTCTGCCTCCTCCTTTTTTCTCCCCTTTTCCTCTTTCACTTTTTCCAATTAAACAAATTGTTTCCTCAGAAACACAGGATTTCACAAAACAACTATGAGGGACTTGATCTGCAGAATATGTTAATCATTTGCACTAGCTACAAACTCATGTCAAAAAACATCTTTGTGCTGACTTCTTATATGGGCCAAACATTTAGAATATCTAATCTGTTATCGCTGTTCAGCAGGCAGTCTTGGCAACTGTGATCTATTCTGCTTTGCTTTGGGGAATGTGATAAAGAGCAAGAAACAGCTGGTTTAAGAAAGCCCTAGAAACATCTCTTAGTTTATAAAGACAATAATAATATTTTCATATTTGAATGGGTTGAGATACATGTTAAACCACAGCAAAGGAAAAAGTAAGTAAATTCAAAATGTTTTCTCAAGTCAGTAAAAGAATGCTGCAAAAAACCCCTGCACTCTTGGGATTTCAGGGAAAACAAGTACATACTGTACACACACAATTAAAAAACCCTCCTCCAAATCTCATCCACTTAAACTATCCCCTTTACTCAAACATGTTTATATTATATTACAAAGCTGTGTTCATATGTCAAAAATGACTATTCACAAATTCATTTTTCATATTGCTATCAACTCTTTTATTCCAGTCTGTGTTGCTAGTAAAAAACCACCATCTTAACCAGTTTAATTATTTTCCCCTGTGTGGCATTATTTCTAAGTAGAGTTTGGACAGGGAAAAAAGCATAGTTTAAAAATGACAGTCTTAAACATATAAATAATTTACTATTGAGAATACCAAAGATGTTATTTAATATAATAGTATATTAAGACAGCATTTCTAAAAGAACCATCTTCTGTCGTTATTTTGTTGATACAGTTGCAAGTGATAGCACACATTTGGTGACCACCTTAGACAACACAGGTCAAATTCTGGTTTTGGTTATGTCCAGCTAACTCTACTGATTACAGTGAGGAAGTGTCAGGTTAGTTAAGAAATTGGTTGTTAACAGCATGTTGGAAGTGATTCAAAGATCGCAGAAGTCTATCGAATAGCTCCCTTTGATTTCAATGGGCTTTAAACGCTGTGAAAAAAAGCATCAGTTTCTAGGGTAACAAAACCAGAAAAAACACTTTACGCATCAGCTTTTAGAGTTTACAGCAAACAGCCAGCACCCTTTATTTCTTGCTGTTTAAAGCTATCTATCATTTAGAATCGCCTTTTGGATGGCAAGCTGCTTGTTTACATAATTTGAATGAACATGCTAGCATTTCAGCAAAGGTAATAGTTTCAGGTGCCTTTGACAACAAGCAGTGCTGTGTTTTGTGGAGAGTTTAATAGGAGGGTGGTGAGAAAGCACTCAAAATATTTATCTTACTACATAAGACCCCCTGTGAAGACCCTGAGATATTCTGTCTTTGCTTGGGCAACATCCCCTCGATATCAATCGGCATTTTACCTAGTGAAGAGCTGGATCTATAACTGCTCAGGCAACTTCAACATTTCAAAACAGACATCCTTTATCCCCGTACTTTGTTATAGGTTTTACCTGGTATGTGACCTCTGCAAGTATAATAGAATTCTTTACAATAATCTTTGCACAGGTAGGGAAGAGTTAGTTCTCTTTCAGGTGTTTCCCCTTTCTCAGGTGAGTGGAATAGGTTCTGAGCATGAGGTGAGCAGTGTGCACATTTGATTTCCTCCAGTAGCTTCGCACATTCTGTGTTGTTGGTAACAGAAAGTATCTGCAAGCCACAAACCAGAGACAAATAAACATATGACCTGTTGCCCCATCTTACACAAAAAAAAGATTGCATGATCTAATGTAATAAATAATGCTAGCAGAACCAATACAGTTAGTATAAATGCATCATGTTTCATGTCACAGTTCTGGAAGTACAAAAATTATTACTATGTAATGTGCAGTATGTCATTAGTACAGTGGGATTTTAAGCACTTGTCTCTCTTTCTCAGATGTGAATAAGAGTACTCAAGCTATTTTATGGACCCATGCCTGCAATCTCTTAATCACATAGGTCCCCTCAGAACTAGAGGGTTCATTTACATAAGGAGGAGCTGCAGCAGGCAGCAGGCCTTCTACCCACTTCTCTTACGAGAGATGCTTAGAAACCTAACTTGCAAGGTGACCTGTTCAAGTATCTAGAGACTAAAAATTAAAATTCTACCATCAAAACACATCAGGAAAACCATATCAGGGTATTTGTTAAATAGGTGTATCTTGAACAATACCACAGTCTGGCTACTGAAATGCCTGCTGTGGAGTTCAGCAGGTGCCGTGGATTTTTCATGCTTTAAATGCTGCTCTGCTCTTTGCTCTCCCTAATGCAAACTACTTGGAGGTGGGAAAAGCTGTATGTTTTCAGACATTTCTTTTTTGTAATTGAAAAAGTTTGTAACATCTTGTTTGTCTTGATATTGAAACAGTAACTTTGTCCTGAAAAAAGAGCATATATTATGCATAGTACTTGAAGAAGTACGAAACCACGATTGATGATGTGTTTAAGTAAACACAGGAGCCTAAGGAGCACAATGTCATCAAATCGTGAAAAATAATGGAAAACAGCATAGTCGTCTTTATTAGTCTTTGAATGCAGTGTGCTTTGTTAATCTATTGTTAACCACATGGATTGTTTTTTGATCATTCATCCCAATGGTGGGTAGTGGGAAATGTGTTCTCAGTTGAGAGGGACTGAATCTGATCCAATGCAAAAACAAAGCTCAGGTTCTTTCTGCTCTTCGTTTGACACAGTTATAAACAAAGACCGCAAGACACTTATGTTAAGAAATACTAAAACAGTAAATATTTGAGTTCTGTACAATTTGTAAATATTTGTAAATAGCTCATTGAAAATATTGACATGGTTTTGCTACAGTTCATATCTCTGAGTTGATTTGTAGAAGGACTTTCCAATGTCATTCCCTTGCAGCATAACATTGAAGGGAATTATCTAAATTACTTTTAATAAAATAAGTTACTCAGTGTACGAAGACTCTTGATACGTTTGAGTATGCTGTCTCAAAGGTCAACTCTCTTTTAGGATGCAGTACTTTGATAACACAGGTTAACTCAGCATTTATTTACAGATCATAATTATATAAACCTAAAACACTTAAAAGAAATGCACTCTCCATTGCTTGAAACAGATACATATTCAAAATATTACACAATATATGGCCTGTACAGTTACACAAAATCCCATTTAAAGGAACCTTAATTTAGAAGACAAACTGTTTCCAGGAAGATTTAGTCTTACCATATATATATTGTCAAAAGGACATCTGAAATAGGTACTAAAGTTTAGTGGTGTAAGTTGGACAACCGATTAGAACACCATTTGGCTTCTACCCTTATTCTGGAAGAGCTGCCATTGGCTTCAAAGAATTCATCCAGATTTGCCAGGATCGTTAAATGCATTAAATGTTCTGTTCTTTAGACTATCTGTTCTCAGACTATCCTCGGCTTCATAGCACCTGCAATTAAATAGACTCATAGAATCATTTAGGTTGAAAAAGACCTTTAAGATCATCAAATCCAACCGGTAATGTGATTACCATCTGCCACATATGGTTTATTATCTCTCTCTTCAGACCCTTCTTGGGAATATAATTGTCTCACATCTTCTTTTTGGAAAGGGTTTGTCTTCTTTTTTTTTTTTTTTAAAAAAAAAGCCCTTGAAGACAGTAATCAATTAATTGCATGTTGCATGTATGTCAAAAGGATTGCATTGGCCCTGAATTATTTGGGGAATTTTTTCCACAGCCCCAGCCCCTTGTCTGCTGAGAAAGTTTAGATTCTTTTTGCCAGGTTGCTCATTTGAGCCATAGCAGCAGAACTGTTAACCTCAGTCTTCTTTCTTGGTTTCAGATGTCGCTCTAGATATGGTAGACCTGGGAGGAAATGCCTTGAAGACAAGAACTAAAAATATAAAGATAACTATAACCAAAATGCATAATACCTAAAAATCTGAACTGGACTTAATACTGCCTAAGACTGCAATCCAGGTAGTAAAGAACATACTTTATATGCTTGCAGTAATCCAAACTGCTGAAGCAATCTTCTGCATTAGCTGGACTTTCTTAAGGGATGATGGCATCCTGACCTTGGTACTGTGCGTTGCTGTGGTTCCGATGGGAAGCAGCCTGTATAATTCAGTCAAGTCATTGTTTGCCAAAAACAAAGTCTGAAGCCAATAGGGGATGATGGAAAGCACTATCCATAAATGCTACTTTTTAAGAACATTGTATCACCAAAAAGCTGGGACCTCCAAAGCAAGGATGAAATGACCTGTTTTGGTGTTTCCACTGAAGGAAAGTGCACCATGACTACAGACTCCCCAAAGTACTTGCCTACATTCAGTAGTATCACCTGTTTTGCAAAAGTCTCAGATGTTTTCATCAGTGAGTTGATCTCTGGCAGTAGGCTTTCTTGTGGTAGCAGTATGATGGTGTGTTTAAAAGTACAAGTAAACACGAGGTATTACTAGGTAAATATTCAGTGTGTTTATTGAATTAACTCCATGGTGATGCAGATAGAAAACTGTGCTTCTGCTGGAAGAGTCCAGAACGCATTGTGAACAGGGGAAAATAAATAAATAAATTACAGGATAGCAAAGATAATTTACTGTTTCTTGTGGAAAACGTAATTGACATTGCCTGGTGATACAGGAGAAGTAATGCTTGCCAACATTTCAGTCCTCAAAGTTAAGACAAAAGGAGCCTAATCCCCCTGAGCAGCTGCTATCCAGGAATTAACCACAGGAATTCACCCCCTCATGTCATTTCTGGAATGAATCTTGGTCATATAATAGCTAATCAGAAGATTAAGGCATGAGAGTCAATCAATTATCTGAAAATCAAGTACAATGTTATTTAACTTTTAGAATGCTCAAGCAAAGTAGGGTGGTAACATTTGCTCTGTGTGAGGTCTGATGTATAACTCTGTCCTGGCTGGGAGATAGGGCAACCATTCTATTCTGAATTTCAGTAAATCGATAATGTACTTATCCTGCAGTATATTAAACCAGTTTTAAGCCAAAACTGAAATACTTATTTGAATGAAGCTTTTTCTGTTGGATCTCTACTTTGAAGATGACCTTAAAGTTGACAATGGCTTTGGTGTTTTGAAGAAATGTAAACTAATTTCCTGCTTCAATTTTTAAAGTTGTATGTGAAACCATCAAACTGCAGTGGTTTAAACTAACTGTGCTCTGGAAAATATGTAAAACTTCCAAACATTTATTGCAACATGCCTAATAATGATTATGACTGCTGCTGACTAATTTACAACATCTGTAAGATCATCCTTTAATCTCTAGCCACATGAAAGTAAAATGGGTAGACTAAAGGTAAGATAAATCCTGGAATGTGCAGGAAAGCAGAGCATACTACATTGGTTTATCAACAAGAAGAATAGTGCAAAGAAGAAACATAAGATGACACAATAGACAGAAATTCTTTACGTTGGATATTGTCATCTGGTTTGTGTGCTCTTGTCATATCTGGCTTGAGAAAGGCAGTGTAATTTTGATGTTAACAGAAAAAACACCAGTAAAATAAGTCATTGCATTAAGTTGTATTTGATATACAAGCATTTATGTCTAAAAATCATATGCTTATGAGATTGTTCAGCTGTTGGGTCGAACATATGCTTCTTCTGTATTATAGTGCTGGATTATGTCATTAAAGAGTTCGGTTTCAATTTTAGGGTAATATGTAAATAGATCATTGTACTAAGGCAGCTGTTAAAGGGACCCCAAGATGAGTTATTTGTTTAGTTGGATGTGTTCAACAATAGCCTTTGTTCGTGAAAGAGCCAGAGCAAACAAATGATTGTAAAAGGGCACACTTGAAAACAATTACTTTTCACCCATTCCTTGACAGCCTTGGCTGTGAAACCATCCAAGGTGGAGAGGACTTCTTTGCCTGTCGGGCTGTAAGCAAACTTTTAGAAAAACTGGTATTACAGTGTTTGACTGGGATGTAGAAGCCCTTCATAAACAAGGGGATATTGCAGAAAACTAGAAGGAAAAGAGTTAAATGACAACAACGGATGCCAAAATCTTGCTTGAGCCAGTGCAGTGTTGTATCTGCTCATTATGGTAGCTCTGTTTTTAAGTTCCTAAAACTGTAGGCAAAGGTAGTGTTTTCATTATAAACACAGATCAATAATTTGGTCAAAAATTCTCAAAGACACAGCATCTTAACCAAGAAACTCATGAAAATGTCTACTGAGCATGCTCAAATCTCTTTTTTTTTTTTAAAAAAAAAAAAAAAAGAAGCTAGATTTCAGATTTCTATTAATGTCATAGCCGCTCCATTGTGTAGATGTATGATGGAGTTTGAAAAAGCAGGTTTTGGAACTGTAGTAGAACACAGCTTAGAAAAACATGCTTTAGAAAAGTTCCATTCAAATGTATTCCATAATAGTTTGCCATGTCTTTTAGGGAATGACCATCTAATTCTGTCAAGTATAGATGACATATATTTTGATATAAATGACATAATTTGACATTTTTTTCTAAACATATATTGATATGACAAAGTAGATTTGCGAGTTTCATAAACATTAATCTTTGGTGAAAAACAGTCTGATTTTAAACCCTGTAAAAAATATTCCTTAAAAAATGTAATTTATATATTTTTTAAAATGGTTCAACAGCTCAGAAATAGCTAATGTGGATATATGGTCAATTCCTCACATTTATATCAGGGTTTAGTGCTGTTAGGAAAAAAAATAAATCTAAAGGGAATGAAAAGATATTTTCTAGGTATAGTAAGAAGAGAATAAACCCTTCAACTGCCTGGAGATTGAAAACTAACCAAAATTCAACTTCTAATTTACTGCATTCAGCCAATTACTACAAGGGTCTCCAAGCACTGAATAATCTCAGTAGTATATATGCCACCAAGACATTGCAAACAGGGTGAATTAAGGACATATTTTCCAGTCCTTTTTTTTTTTTTTTTTTTTTTTTCCTTTTTTCTTTTTCCCAGTTAGATCTTTCAGGTTATCTGTGTGTGGTTAGTTTATAGTTTAATTCAATTATCACACAGGAGCTTAATGACACTGTCTCTAGACAACATGAAGAAATATATCTGCCTTGAATCTCAAACTGCTGCTGCATATGGTATGAATAAAGAGAGATCTGCAGCTGAAAACCTGCAGTAAGACAGTTCTCACTCATCTGGGAATAGAGGGGGTAGGACAAATGCTCCCTCAAAAGGCATGAACATTTGGACAGAGCTGGGGACTGAAGGAGAATGATGTTCTCCAGTTTCACCCATTAGTGAACCAACTAACAAACACAATGGTGTTGTTGTTATTCTTTTGCCATAAGCAACAGGACTCTGTGTGTGGGCAGCAGTTTAGTGGGGAGGAGGATAAGTCGACCCCTTTTTGTCCTATTGATTTTTTCCTATTTGCATGACTTGAGCAAATTAAATGATGCAATATGGCTTTTTGTTACAAAACAAAGTGAGAGATACCACCCAGACACATATGTTGATTCGTAGAAGCTGTTTACATGAGAATGGAGTGAAATCTACCGTGAACTGAGCATAAAAATTCGATTCAGGCTGGGTATTTTTTTTTTTTTATTATGCTTGGGCCAGCAAGACTGAAATGCAAGTTTTCCAAGAGTCTCTCAGACCTTGACAACTACAGAGTTGTAACTGAGGAATTCTTAATTAAACCTAAACCGGGATGAAATAAAAGCAAAGCAAAAAAAAAAAAAAAAATAAAAAGACACCTGATTGTTTATTTCACGTGCAGTGATTCTTAATGACATTATTCAGCAGCTTCCCTCCCTGTGCCTACCCCTGGGTGCAACCCTGGTCATCCCGGCAGAGCTTATCAAGCGCAGGGTCCCGCAGGGTGAGGTACCGACGCGTTTGAAAACCGAAGCAACAGGCAGATAAGCAGAATTTAACTGGCCAAAGGAAGCAGAGAACTGACAATTTCAAGAACCCGGTGAGCAGAGAAGGTGCTTCCCTTCACATGACCGCAGCTTGAAATTAGGCAGAGGGGCTGCCAGGTAATGGAAAAGGAAGACCCGGTGTGAGAAACCGGTTATCAGCAAGAAATATTGGAGCAGGCTCTAATTTGGGGGCTCTGCCGCAGCCCATCCACGTTACCTGGAGCAGCACATGGGTCTCCAGGCGGCTGGAGAGCACCGAGGGTTCGGTGCTCCGACACCACCTACTATCCACAGACCTTCCCGACTGAACACGTGGAGCAAATCGGACAAGATTTTTTTCACCCCAGAAAACCAAACCGGACCCAACGGCCAAGTGAACGTCCGGCCCCGGAGCTGCCGGGGCGGCAGCCACAGCCCGCCCAGCGCCGCCACCTCTCCCCGGAGCCGCGCCCGGGTACCTGCGGCCGGCGGGACGGGGACGGGGCGACGCCGGGGGGCCGTAGCCACCGCCAGGAAACTCCGGCGCTACGGACGAAAAAAGTAACTTCCAGGCACAGCCCTACCGGCTCAGCAAAGCGCTGCCCCCGCGGAGCGCCCGTCCCTTCCAGGGCGGCAGATCCGCAGCCGCGGCTCCCGGGGAAAGAAATCAGCACCAGTGTCATGTTTCTGCTTCGCCCTCACCCCCTCCAAGGCAGAAACGGTCCCCCCCGCCCCGCTGCATCCCCCCCGCCCGGGGACCCAGCAGGTTAGCGGCTAGTGCGCGGGCTCCACGAAAAAAAAAACCAAATAAAACCAACCAACAAACAAACAAGTGAAAAAGGAGAAAATCTCCCCCCCAACTCCCCAGCTCCGAAGCAGCCCCAGGTAGTGCCTACCTTGGCCTCGGCGTGCAGCAGCCCCTGCGCGTCGGTGCGGGAGCAGCAGGACAGGCGGGGGTAGAGGCCGCGGCACATCGCCTCCCCGCCGCCCGGCGCCTCCGGGGACAGCACCCGCCGGTCGCGCTTCTTCAGCCGCCTCGGCGGGGTCCCGTTGAGGCACCTTCTCCTCCGGGCGCCGCTCTCCCCAAACTTGGCATCCCCCTCGAAGAAGCAGAGGACCACGGCCACCAGCAGCAGCTTAAACGGCAGCATCTTGAGCATCATGCCTGAGGGAGCGTGTGAATGCACCCAAAACCGGGGGGGTGGGGGGGTAGGGGGGGTGGGGGGAGAAGGAGGGGAATCCCACTGACTTTGCTTTGCACTTCAGATCAGGAAACCACCTCCCTCCCCCAGAAGGGGGGAAAGTCTGGAGGAGAACGGTAACAGCGGCAATCAAAAAGCTCTACGGGGGGGGGGTGGGGGGGGGGGGGGGGTTGGGGGGGGGAAAGCGCCTCGCTCAGCCCCGCTGTCCAAAAAGGCGGGCGCAAGGCAGGAGCGGGAGAAAGGAGCCCCCCGCGCCCCGGCGGGGGGATGCTCGAAGCCGGGCGAAGTTGTGCGAAGGGGACACACCAGGTTTAGCGGCTGCCGCGCCGAGGCGCCGAGGCTCGGGGCGGGCCGGGCAGCGGGCGGCGGCAGCCCGTCCCTTGCCAGCCCATAGGAAGGGTGTCCCCGCGGTGGGACGGCGGCGGCGGCCGGGCCGGGCGATGCCCCCCTCCGCTGCTGCTGCTGCTGCTGCTGCCGGCGGCGGCGGCGGCTCACCAGGGCTCTCATGTTTCGCTCCCTCTTTTCTTCTTCTTTTTAAGCCGCGCGCGGGGAGGTGCTGCCACCGCGCGCCCTGCACGTCACCCGGCGGCACCGGCCGCGCGCGCGCGCCGCCCGCGGAGCGGGGAAAAGGGGCGGGGGGGGGGGGGGGGACGACGGGGGGGGGACGACACCCGGCGGGAAGCGGC
Organism: Athene noctua; assembly: GCF_965140245.1. Lineage (NCBI taxonomy): Eukaryota > Metazoa > Chordata > Aves > Strigiformes > Strigidae > Athene > Athene noctua. Next base: position 36,116,350 of record NC_134040.1, read on the forward strand.
GGCGGTGCCCCGCCCTGTGGCGGGCTCCCGGCGGTGGCCCGAGGGTCGCCCCCGCCTCCCCCCCCCCCCCCCCCGCACCCCGCCCTTCCTTCCCCCCCTCCCCGGTGAAGCGGGAACCGGGGTCTCCCGGGGGGCCGCTTCCCTCTCCCGGCCGGCCGGGACTCGGCGGGACCCGGCGGATCCACGTCGGTGCCCGGCGGAAGGTGGGTGCAGCTCCCCTGACGGCTGCGGTGCCCGCAGAAACCCCTCGGCGCGGCGCAGCCACCGCTGGGGCGGCCCGGCGGAGGCGCAGCTCGGGGTCTGGCGTGGCCGTCCCCGACCGCTGTCCCCCGGCTCGTCCCCACATGCCAGGGAAGGTTCCAGACGCGCCGACGGCCACAGGGGGAGAGGGAGCGGCGGGAGGTGCCGTCGAGCCCCCCGGTGGCTTTTTAGCGGCGCTCCAGCATCATTCCTTCCACCCAAGCTGCAGGGGGTGGGCTCCGTGGTGTTGATGGGTGCAATGACCCTTGCGCCTTCATTCTGGCCTTGCTAAGCAAAGCTCAAAGCACAACCAGGTGGTGACTGCGGCAGTGGACGTGGTGAATGGTGGTGGTGGTTGGAGGGAGCAGGCGCAGAGGGGAGAGCGTCCTCCCGGTGTGCTCGCAATGGTAGGCCGGGATGTGGGAAGAGTGGGACCAAGTGAGTATCTGGCACTTGGCGGGAAGAAAGCACCTGGGAGGTCAGGACCAACCCAATGTGAACGGGGATGACGTGAATTTGGGAAGGGGAAGGATGCCAGCCCAGGGTAGAGGCTGATGTCCCTGGGAGGCCGTGCTGCAGAGCCCCGCAGGTGGGAACAAGGCGCTGGGGCACAGTGAGGAGGTGTTGGCTTCTTCTCATGGGGAGAGGAGGGAGTGGAAGCACTCAGAGGCAGCTGTAACGTGGCTGCATCGACGGCCACTGACCCGGAGGAGAGGGGCAGCTGGACAAATACAGCCCCAAGGTGTTTTTACTGAGAACTTGCTGTTAATCCCTGAGATAGGGGAAGAAATGGCTTGTACCCAAAGACCCCCTTTAGGAGGGAGAAAGGGGGAGAAGCATTGCACAGTGCTCCTGATGTACAGTAGAGTTGTTTCTAAAGCAACTCGGGCCTGTTACTGTTCTGACATTTATTTTTAACCAAAGAAAATGAGTCTCTTCAGATTTACGTTTGAACTCTTAAAACAGTCCTCACTGAACTAAATAGGAATTCAGCATGGACAAACAGTACATCAGATAAATCACTGAGTAGACATGAAGACTGCTTCCTCTCCCTTTAAGTGCATTTCTTGAAGGCTCGGGGTTCCTAAACTCACGACAGCCACTTGTCTTACCACTGACTCTGATTCGGCTGAAAACGTTCCCAAGCAAGGCCTGAGCTACAACAGGAATGAGGGAGGCCTGTGGTACAGCAAGGGCCCCAGCACTCACACTGATGAGTGAAATAAGCATGGCACCCTTAGGATATCAACAGCACTGGTGAGACAGCATCCTTGCTTTGTAGTTTTAGAAGAAAGTATGTGACCATGTCCCATGAGCAACCTGACTGGCAGAACTGTAGCAATGTAATTATACTACAATAGCTATGACATTTTTATTACTCTGGATCATTACATAGATTATTCTGAAGTAAAAGTGATTCTGGTATAAATCAGAATAACGGCATCAGAATAAAGTCACGTTTATTCCCAAGTAGACTCCTTAATGGAGGGTTACACTGGCAGAGTTGTAGTGGCAAAAGGACCCAGGAGGGCTTCTGTATGTCTCTTGCCCTGTGTAGGCAGGTGCTCATACTTTTGAAGTAGATTGCGTACTTCTGCCCTGCATTTCCCTTATTGGAGTGGAACTCAGTGGGAAGAAGTGACTGTGGGACAGATACCTGCTTGAAAAAACAACTGTTCAGTGAAAATTTCTGTTGAGCAGTTGTGGCCCAGTCCTCACAGTTCCTGTGTTGCTGAAGGAGAGAGGAAGTAAGGAGTATAAATCTATATGATCAAAGTAATACAGCTATTAGTAAATAACCTTTCTTCCTCCTTCAAGTGCTGCCTGCATAAATATCCGTTTCTATGTATACCTGTACCAGTTCTCGGAGGAGGTGAGTTTGAGGTATATTAATTAAATAATGATTTTCCGAAATGGGTTTTAGATTGAGTTGCCAAACTAAGACAGAGCTGACAGTTTGTGAAGGTCAGTTTCTACATAGAATTTTTACACAGATCTATGATGGAGACATTTCCCAGAAATTCTGTGGAATGAACTGTTGACCTTGTATAATATAAAGTGCTCAAAACTTCAAGCTCTGTAGTGATAGAGTGATACAAAGATGTATAAGCAAGACTTGAAGAAGGTTGAATGTTCTTTAAAACCTCTCAATAGAAATTGCTGGTTCTTGCGGTTTTGTGCAAGAAGAGCTGATTTAATCTTATGTTCCTTTCCACACTTCAAAAGTACATGATGGCTTCTTTAACAAAATATTTTTTTCAAGCTGGTTGATACAAGATTTTATTTATAAACCTTTTTAATAATGCAAAGTCAAGGTCAGTATTAGTATATGCCAGTTTGGAGTGTCAACTTCAGGTGACTTCCAGCCTCTGATAAACAGAGATAAGGGAGTACTTATGAAGTAAAATCATATGCATATGAAATACGGTTAATAAACACATCAGGTTTTTAAGACAACCTGGATTCTGTCATATGAAGCTCATTACTAGAAATGATTAAATATGGTAATGCTGTAAGTGAGCTGCATAAATTCTGTAAACTGTTCGGAGTATGTAGGATGTAGGTTACAATAAAATTATGTGTGAAAGCGTTAGGAAGTTTTAAAATAAAAGGGAGCTGTTGCTGCTACAGTCTTTGAATGTAGTTAGATTTTCTTCTAGTTTTGCCTAGGAGATAAGCAGACTGTGCTTATTTATGCCATTACCTGCATTAACTATGTTATTATTAGTATCATGATGTGTCACGGTACCTGTATCGTGTGAATTAAATGTGTCAGAATACGCTTCAAAGGGTGTAAGGCTGATTGTGGCATGCACTTGAACTTATTCTTTCTCAGATTTTTCAGTGTTTCTTTTCAGACAGTCATACATATTTTGCAAGGGAAGTTAATTGCACCAAGAAGCCTGCTTTAAGGTTTGTTTAAATTAGTGAGTTCCTCAGTAGTCTGAACAAAATAGGAAATGTGTAGTTACGTGTAGCAGCTAGTGTCAGTTTTGGGAATTACAGTTATCACATGAGTTTGCAGATAGGAGCAGAAGCTGGACAAAGTGATCTCACGGCATCAGGTTTGATGGAAGCAAAGCAAACAGTAGCATCAGATTATTCCTAAACTCCAAACAGATGTTTTCTGATGGCACATCTTTACATATTCCTACGATTTACAGAAGAACTTCGCATGTGGTAGCCTTACTTTTACAGCTAAGCTCATGGAATACGAGATGGGTGTTCTTAGTGACACCAGGCTAAAAGTCCACCCTTCCACACTGGTGGCAAATACCTGGCATGCCATGAGGAAGGAATGTTGCAGTGTTAGAGCAGAGTAGGAGGCAAACCGACACTCACCTCGGTTTGCATCTGAGAAGTTATGGTATTGAAGGCACTAGTACAGGAAGATCACCCCTCCATGTCAGGGACACTTCACTAGGTGAAGCAGGTGGACTTCAGCTCTTGGAGAGTGGCTCTGCTTTTGTTTTAGCTGTCATTTGAGATGAAATTCTGAAAGACACTTTTGTCTTAACATTTATTTTGTTACGAGAAAAAAGCTTTTTTTTCAGAACCACTTTCTTATCAGATGAAATGAGGGTGGTACCCATATCTCATCACTTAGTCCATTGTAACATCATACTTGTTATTTTGAGCACCCTCCCTAAACTGTGGGATGTGTTGTAAAGCCAATGATTCTACTTTATTTCTTAGTTTTAGGTAGTCCTGTGAGAAGCAGGGAGTTGGACTTGATGATCCTTATGGGTCCCTTCCAACTTGAGATATTCTGTGATTCTGTGTTCTTGTGGAGGTCACTCTATGTCACAGACCAGTGAAAAATGTTGAATCATGGGTTCTCCGCTGTGGAAGCTCGAAATTAGAGTTCCATTTCTAGATTCAATTCTGAAAAAAAAGCCTTTAATTTTTGAATTTAGAAAGGAGACAAATCTGTCTAAAGTAGTCAGATAGTTCGTTTAAATTACTTTGAAACAAAACTCAGCTTGAAGTCCAAGCTCTGAGGCTTCTGCCTCAGCTGTGGCTTCTGAAACTTAAAGGTCCCATCTCCCCGTTTTCTGTCAGCTAGATGGAGAGAGACCCAGAAATCTGGAAATTTGGAGGAAATGAGGACTCGGGCAGGAATCTCAAGGTTTGGCAGTCTGGGCTCCTGTCTTCTGGCTTTTTTTGGGTGAAAGCCTAACTGTCCTGAGAGTCCCATTAGAAGTGAAGTTGAGAGTTTTTTCTGGCTCTCTGCTGCATCACTGGGGCTAGGGTTCCTGTGGCTTCAAGGCAGAGAACTGGAATATCAGGAAACCCTGACTCTGGGACAGTCTTTATGGCAGGAGTTCCCCACAGCTGTGAACTCTGCAAGTCCATTCGCTGGAGCAACTCCTGGTAATGAAGAAGGAAAACTGCTGGAATGGTTTTATTAAAGCATCTTGTGGTTAGTCAGGAGTTTATAAAACCATTATATTTTTGCTTATGTTTCTGTTTGTGATGTAACATAATTTTTTCACTTTGGTCAGAATATTTCTGGTTGGTTCTATTCACCATATACTATAGCCCACATCATTTCATGGGGTTGAGAATAACATGTTGCTTGTCTTTGCATACCACAAATACGAGGTGTGAAAGCTGGTATAACATGAATGAACAGGGCTTGTTAGGATATTTTTTAGGGGAAAATAGGTGCCCACAGACAGGTTTTTAGGGTGTGTCTTTACCACAGAGTTCCCCGTGGCTCTTAGAAATCCTCTAAACCAGCTGAAGCCACCTGGACCATTTGGGACTGTAAACGAATGCGTCTACTCTCTAAACATGACTTCAAAAAAATCTGAGTCCCGTCTGGGTACAAAAGCAGTATTGGGCTGATGTTAACTCCACTTGATTGGCCCATCAGGGAATATGAACTACAGATTATTTTAGCACATCACGTCAGCTGCTAACACAAACCTTCAATTACGTGTGTTCAGTTTTGCAACATAGGCTAGGCTGACTAGAAGGCAGATAAAGCAAACCATTTTGTGAGGGAATGAAGACTCAAGAGGCCCTCTTGCCTATGGTCTGCATACTTTTACTACCTGCTGTAATTCACCTCAACAGCTGGTCTCTATTTATGTGTGTTACAAAGAGACAAAAGAAGCTGCCGTGGGAAAATCTGTCTTTCCTACCAGGGACTGTAGGAATCCCACTGCCTGCTGCAGTTTACCAGCCATGTGTATACTATCTCTTGCTCCAGTGTTTGAAGCATCCTTAACTTGCTATAGGAACAATTTGTGTAAGATGTCATCAAGGAAACTGAAATGCTTGTAACAGTTATCAAAGGGTTAAATGTCTTTTTGAATAAGTGATCTTGTGCATGCCAGAACTAAATAATGGGCCTAAATATTTGTGCCTAGTATTCTTTGTTGCCTGCTAAGTGTGGGGATGGAAGCTGTAGCCTGGCAGCATTAAAACTAAGCAGTCAGGAAGCTCTGCTCTGAGCTGCTCAGTGACTGGGATGCCAGGTAGAATTCCACGGATTTTCTCTGTGTTGATGTAGCACATGCGCCCTTTCCTCTGTTACATAAATCAGTGTGAGTCAATTCATATTTGATATAGAAGCTTTGGGAAGTTCTTCATAGTAGCTTTCACACAATAAATGCTAAGGCACCATGTACAGTATTGCTATATATAGAGCATATATGCTATATTAACTGTGCTATTCGAGGCTACTTTCCAAACAGTAAAAAACCTTTTCTTCCACAGGTAGAAGGTAACAGTGGAGTCAGCAACCATTGTCATATTTTCCTAGGACAGCATGTGTCCAATTCGTGTGTGTAAGGTAGCTTTCAGAAAGAGGTATCTAATTCAGTAGTATAATTTATCTTTCAGAAAGCAGGGAGTTCATCTCAAATACATACACTCCTCAACACATCGTTCTCAGAACTACCAAGTGCCCTGGCATATGGAGAAGAGTACCAGTGTACCTAACAATCGTTCTCAGACACATACCAACAGCATGCTGAAAATGATGCTGAAAGCTTCCTCACGTTTCTGGCATCGCACATGCTTCTACAGGCTCATGGGCACCTCTAGGCTGTTTTCTCTGTGCCAGCGTAAAGCATAGATAGCACCATCTTTCTGAGGTGTCTGTTAGCCTCCACTGACCTGCCGTTACAAATTTTACCCTTAATAACTTTTTCTATCCTGCTTTCCTGAAGGGGCATTGGGAGCCTTTGTGTTAGCAGCCTAAATCCAGACCGAATGAGATCAGTCTGGAGAAGATTAAAGTTATAGTCCCAGTCATGCAAAGAAAAATTTGGAAGAAGAAAGTGATTTTGTAAACAGCTAATTCTTTGTTCTTTGGGAGCCCATGGTTGAAGTGACTGAGTTTGGCCTGCATGTCCTCCCTCACACTCCTGTGATGCACGGCAAATTCCTACTATGTGGATCTTAGATTCTTTACAATAGTCAACCTTTAACTAAAAGACAGTGCTTCAACTTCACTATAATTAAAATGGAATGTAGACACCAGTTTGGCTAGGAGTTTAGGATGTGGTCATAAGGCTCCTTTATCTGTATGGAGCACTGTCGGACCATCAGGTTTTGGGACTCCCTGGTTCTCTAGGCTGATACTATTTTGCCGGGAATGTGGTCTTCAAAGACCACGTATGTTCTTCTGAACCTTGAGATGAGGAGTCCATTAACTTTGGTGAGAAATAAATCTAAGCAGGTGTTGGGTTCGCACACAGGTGGCAATGTGTGAATCTTTTCTTTCATTTGACCGTGAGATGTATGAACAAAGAAGATCCTTGGATAAAGATGTAAACTGATGTGGATGACAGATGAACTTTGACTGAACTTAAGGCTGAACCATATTTTAAAATATAAATAAATAACCCAGGATAAGGAGACACGATAGCAGATGCTGGAACCATCTGTTCCTGGACAGCTCTAATAAAAAACTTCTTCTAATCTATTGGATGTTTCCCCGTTAGTTGTAGTATTCTCTGTATGAATGTGATCTGCCCGTGGTGAGATATGAACGATAACGGCCCTGATCTCCAGGTGAGATCTCCTCAATCCCAGAAGTTTTATATGCAGCCTGGCTTCTACAACATTTGAAATTCTGTGTATAATCAAGTGATTGAGTTAAGCACTCCATCCTAACCTTAAAGCATGTATTACAATCACTATCAAGCGAACTTTAAGGATGAGCTGTACTGCTCCATGTAATTTGTTACAGATGTGAGGGAATCCCTAATTTCCCAAGGAATGGTCACTGAAGACTAGATGTTGTTTGAATGAGGCAAACATACTGCACTTAACCCTTACTGCAGAGGTTCGGTTCTGATTCTGGCAAAACCGATTTGAACTGGTCATGATTCTAGAGTTTTCACCTTTCCTACTCCCCATATGATTTTTTAGAGTAGGGCCTAAATTATTCTTTAAGACAAGAATTGTAGTGTTCCAGGGATGGTACAAAGTACAGACTACTTTCTATGTCTGGGACAAGATTAGTAGGTCACCACTAAGATATGTTATAGCAATTGATGGATTAAGTGTTGGCTTCCATAAAGGATGATAGTCAGGATCAATTTTGCAGACTCATCCACTGGAATAATGATGTTGAATGATTTTTAATTTGGAAATACATTGTTTGCAGGACAATGTGTATATCATGTATATCATGGATGAGTTGTTGAATTTTGCTAGCAAATCAGCAAAGTATGGGTGGGAGTCAAATGAGTTTCTACTGCCATTCAACATTTTTTTGAAACTCAAGGGTCAGCTCGTTGTTCACAAGGGAATACTTTGTTCCAGCAGTCTTTTTTTTTTTTTTTTTTTTTTTTTTTTCCTAATATAAAGTCTGAGATGCTAGCACTGTACTTTCAGTGGAACTGTTTATGATAAACTTATCTGAATACATGTAATGAAGGAAGGCCCTAAGGACATTTGAATCTTGTGCCTCTGGCAGCTTGAAGGAGCAGAGGGAGTGCGTGGGCTGCTCTCTCTGGACCTATGTTTTTTTATATAACCTCACACTGAATGTTCTGTTCTTCTGGGAGGCTTGGGTATCGCTCCACCAAGCATGGCTTTCCAAAGGGTTTGAACTTTAACATCAAGGGCACTCATATGTCTCAGGAGTAGGTAATCTGTACAGACAAAACTTTGGGAAACACTTCTGAGTGGCAGCTGTATGTTCCCTGAGAGTGCTGTTGTACCAAGAAATCAATGAACTAGTCTGAAAGTCTGCAGAATTAAATTGTTTTGACAGAGCTGAGTGGACAGGTAATAATTCTAAAGTTTCCAGTATTTTTGTGTAGACAGAGACAGAGTTTTTAAAAGTTTTAATAATAATTTTTAACATGATGTTATAAACGTAATTTCAAGCAGATAACAGTAATTATGAGCTATTTATCTTTCTGATTTCCTGCAGGGAGGGAGCCATATAGGACACAAATAGGACACTTTTAGAAAAAGAACTTGATGGCGAAACAGTCCTGTGCTTCTCTTCTTTCTTACTGATCCTTAATTTAGAGATTTTTCAAATAGAATTCCACACTGTATCTGGAGATCCACCTACCTACAGCCATTAAGATGAGAAGGAATTCTGAAAATATGTAACATTTAAATGGGTTGATTATGATTTTTTACATCCTTTCTCAAAGTAGGCAGCTATTCATCCATTGATGGGTAGAGCTATGTAAGCGTCCTTTTATTTGAAGAAAATAAAAAATTATGTATAAAAGGAAAATGAGGCTGTCACTGAAAAATAGTAAAAAAAAGGATAACAATTAAAATAGAGAATGAAAAGTAAATAATGGTTCTTTCAGATATGTTTTATCCTTCCCATTGTGGCTTGATCTAGAGCCCATCGAACAGGTTTCCCTAAATTTTTCATTTCTTTCTTGATCATCCCCATATTACGTACATCCTTCTAGCCTGGGCCTGAACTTCAGCATTACAACACCAACACAAAAATGTTAGCTAGTTACGTATCCAGTATCTGTTTACTTATGTACTTATGTTTATCTTTATACTTCTGTTATTAATATTACATTAATATGGAATGTTTTCAGTCATGTGTTGATAGGACAATAAAATTGGTTCATGTACCACTTTTGCACAGTCAAGGAAGTCATGGTTTCTGGTTAGATCTAAAACAGAAACCATTGCAATGTATTTGGATTCTTATTTGATAAAACATTTATTTTTAAGACTTTCTTAGAGAAAGATGTCTATTTCAGTTGCCTTACTTGTACAATGAGCCACATTACTTACATGCTTGTTTGGGGGGTATTGTGAAAATACAAAGCACTTCATAAGTGCTAAGCACTGTTTGTAATAGGAAAATTTTGTTGTCTTCCCAAATTACCTAAGAACGTTCCATTTCTTCATTTGGCATGTAAAATATAGTCATTGTGTATGGCGATCCACAAACTAGAAAAGAACTGTAGTACTGTGGTTTATATTATTAAATGATTATACGTGATAAATCTGCAGTTTTCACTGATATCAAGTGCTCTGAATAACTGTTTTAACATAAAGCAACAAAAATGAAGATATCTTATGCTTTGTCATACAGGTTTAATTCTTTATGAACCTGCATATTCATAAACATTGCGGAAAATTTATTACTGACCTGATGGAAAAGAACTGAGGTTCTGTTGGATCAATATATGTCAGAAGCATTTGAATGCTCAAATATTCCTGTTCAAGTGAATGATAAATTTTCACAGTTACAGTTTTCCATTTTCAAAATATGTCAAATACTCTGGAGCTGCAATTTCTTGAATTTGCTTTGCTCATGGAAATACGTCCTTGCAAAGAGTCATATTGGTTGATACTATGATTTTGTTTACATATCTTTAGAAAGGAGACAACTGGAAATGATGATATCACTGTTTTACAGGTAGCCAACACCCTTGGCTGTGTGGATTTTGGCTGAGATGGCGACGAGTGCTGCAACCCAAGTATGATTCTACCGCCAACTCCATCGATGTTTCATACTGAGAATGGGTAATTAGCTTTCAGTAAAAAACTTTAGCTGACACTAAAAAATACAGATATTGCTACAGAACACCATTTGCAGGACCTATATTCCGTTTCTGGTGTAATGTGCATAAAAAATAATTTTATTTTCACATGGTGGCATGAGTAAAACAGGGTCTGAATCGCCTAGCTTTTGGAAATGTACTGACTACAGTAATGATACTGGAATGAGACACATAATAAATCAGAAAGCTGAATACAATTATTTTAAGAACCTTTATTATTTCACTTAGTTTAATATATCTCTAGTCTTTTGTTTTAAGCCCCTTGCAAGTTAATTTTCCATGTGTGTTTTCCATGTGCTTATATGTTGCCCTGCACACAGCCCATTGCTTCTCTAAGAGACTGAAAATTTCTAAGTTACAGAAAAATTAAAAAATTCTAAGCTTTTGAAGTGTTCATGCTCTAACAATTAAAGAAGTAAAAATAGCTGAGCTTCATTAAAACCAGTAGCACATTTGCTAAAACCTGTACCAGAGACAGATTTTTGTCCTTGCTGTCTGAGGCATGGAAATTCTGTGATGGGACTTTCTGTGATCCTTTTCTGGTAACATTCAAGACCCATTTGTAAAAGAGAAGAGGAGGCTCATCAGATGTCTGGAACTATCATGTCTCTCTTGATTTCAGTTATGATAATTTCTACTACGTAAGAACATGTGCCACAGTCTTTCTGTAAAGACCCTTCTACATTATTTTCTTTGAAAGGAAAAAAAAAACCACAAACCAGCAACAAAATGCCTTGTCCTCTATCTTGTGCATTATCATTTTAGAATATTAAAGTGTAGTGGTACTTCAGTAGCAAAAGAAGGGAAGGTGGCTTGCCAACTAAGGCAGGATGCAGTTTCTACCCACCATCTTAGGTGGGTTTATGATGTCCTCTTTGCTAACCAGCCTCCCTTGTATTGAATTACTGTCTTCTCATTACTTTAAAATCCAAATATAGAAATATTGTTAGTAGTCATATGGCAAAGTGAACCAGAAAAATGTAGTACCATTTTCAGTTTATACTTGTAGCATCAAGACTTAAAAAAAGAAACCTAGTGCTGATTCACCTGCAAGCTCCAGAGCTTTGGAACAACGGGAGAGAAAGTTCTCACTTAGAGATGCTATGGAAATACCTAAGATTCTGACTGTGTTGCTGGCCTTAACTGTAAGGAGAGTTCACCAAATCCAAAGAACTCTGAAGTGATACTTCCCCAGTTTGCTGTCCTGGATGCTTTGCATTCTGTATGTCCTGCAGGAAAGGAGTATCTCCGTTTTGTTGTTGTTGTTGTTCCCCCTGTCCCCCCCAAGTGTTATCCAGTAGAATTCACCTTACAGAACAGGAAGACTTTTTAAGGCTCCCAGTCTGCTGCACAAACATATGCTGAATATGTTGTTTTGGTTAGCAGTTCAAGTATCCTAGCAAGTCCTACTTAATAATCTATCTGATAAAGCTTGATTGTGCTTCACTGTGTTTAAATTTTTTGGGGAATTGTTTAGATAATGAAAGTGCTCCAGTGCCCACATTTGTGTAAAACTCCAAAATTAGAAAACACAGCCTTTACTGTCTCAAGGTCTCAGATGAGTGAAATACCAAGAGGAATTGCATATTGGAGTATTTTACTCAATATCTCAACATTAGCATACACAGTATATTCTGTAAATAATGTCTGTTTATACCTCATCTTCTGTATTACGTCGGTGTGAGTGTTAAATGGAATGGCCAGAAAGCAATTTCATAGCTCTTTGCAGTCACAGAACCTGCAGAAGGGAAAGGTCATGTGTAGATCATCTACGTTTCATCTTGACAAGAGACAATTGTGCCCTCTATTTTTTGAGTGATTCTTCTGACTTTTCCAGCTTTAAACAGTGCTATCAAATTATAGGTGGTGCTATTTCTTTTTAGCATTGTGTTTCCATTAAGTAATGTATATTGAAAATAATGTGTCCTCACAGACTGGCAGCAGCATCTTATATCCATCTGGAAAAAATATCTGCATTAACTCTTAAAAATTGATCCTGGATAACTAGTAAAGAATTGTTATTATGCAACAACTTTCACCTATCTAATTGCTCATGTTTATGCAGTAAAAATGATAGAATGCAAACTTTCATTATGTACTTGGCCTGAGTTTTAATGTCTCAAAGCTATTATTTAAGGGAAAAAAAAAAAAATCAAGCTACTGACCATCGCTGCTGTGACAAATAAGGAATTCCAGAGGAGGTTACAGGAACCTTGTTAAAGTTAACATGTTAACCTTCAAAATTCCATACTTCTGGACAAATTCCCTTACCTCACATTGAAGCTATCCATGTGTGGTTCTAGTGATAGCATCGTTGTAGCTGTGATTGTTTAGGTTGTTTTGTTTGAATATAAGTCCTTTCTCTTCTGCTCTGGCATTATTTTCACTATTCCCAGTGTTTTTACTTAAATTCAGCATTTTGATAATTTTAACTGGACAATTCTATTTCATGTACTTATGGCACTTCATGTGAAACAGTTCTGCCTTCATTTCCTGTTTATTTTTAGTTGCTAATTTTCAGACTTTTTCCATCCCCTTGGGTTTTTTAAAATCCTGTTTGGTACAAACCAGGGTGGTCCAACTGGCAGCCCAAGGAACAGTTCCATCTGGCCTGCTGCATTTGCCAAGGAGGAGCTAGGAAATGCCTGTAAGGGCATGCACTGCCCTCACAAGCAAATGCTACCTTGCTTACCATGCTTAAAGCCCAACTGTTGTGCCATGTCCATATGGAAAAAGGGATTGGCACTAGACATCCCTTCTCCCGAGCACAGCCAGGTGTCGAGAGGGGCAAAGTGTCCTTTCAAAACAATCTTCAAAGAGGGTGCTACAAGTGGAAGCTAGCACCTGTCCCTAAAAAAGCAAGGCCACTGTTTTTTTTCCTGGTTAGATTGATAAATTAATAGACAGAGAGGCAGGAAAATGGTGCTTAAGCCCCAGGATGCTTTGAGCTAGTTAGAATTTTAATACCAAGTTCAGCAACGCTGATGTTATTAATTCATGCTGTTGGTGCTGGTTTTGTGTCTGACTTCTGTAAGTGCCCTCTGTCAAGTCACTATATATTTTTCCCTTACACAAGATGAGTATAATGATAAAAACCAAGCATTGAAAGCATCCTAAGAACCAAATATATTTTGCCAAACTGACAATATAATTTCAAAGGATTTCATTTGGCTACTTTGCACTTTTCTTGTTGTTGGAGAATATTCTACCTTCAGATGTGCATGGGTACCTCACTTGAAATAGGTGCATCTGCCAACATGCAATTCCTCATAAGAAATTATCTCAAAAGCTGGATTTATCCCATGTACTCCATTATGTTGTACAACAATAGCCCGTCTGTAGCAAAATGAGCCCAACTAAGCATGAGGTCTAACCAGTGCCTCATAAAACAATAATATCCCATCTTTTGATGTGTATTCCATTTCCATTAAAAATATTTATAATGTTTAGCAGGAATGGGGCAGAATACAGTTTGGCAAAAGGCTGAAATGAGCCATCAGGAGCAACATACCTAAATGTAGGTTTACTGTTACCACGTATCACTGTGTGATTACAGCAGAGCTCTGCTAGTTTTACTCTCCTTATTCAATACACTGTAGCACAGAGTTATCAAAGAGCATAGAGTAGAAAAAACCCCATCATAATACAGTTTCTTAGTTTTATGCAGATGCCTTTTAGCATCCTGCTTACCTTTTTAATTGTAGAGAAACACCAGATTAATGCTCATAAACCTTTCCTGTTTAGGATGTACAGCAGCACAACTGCTCTATTCACTCTGTGCTCATTTATTTTAAAATGTTTCTTCTGTTTATTGTCCTAGGCCTTCTACTATGGTCTGTAGTGTTCCACATTATACTGTGCATCTCCAATTTTGGTTAAAAACACCCCTTATTTCTGATACAGATCATCTCCCCAGGGCTTTTTTTTTGGTCTTGATTAATCTCCTTTGTTTTCTGTCTTCTCTTTGTCTGTTCTTTCTTATTGTCTAGTCTTTATGCCATCTATAGCTATGATGTTTTCCCCAAGTCTTTAATTTTCCTTTTCCCCTTTCATGCTCAGCTCTTTCTTTCACACTGATTTACCCCTTCTTCTTTTGGTGTTTCTCTCCCCTCCCCAGTTTTCTCCCCATATCCTTCAGTCTGTCTCTTCCCTTTTCTTTCTGCTCTGTTCACTTTACTGCACTATCCTACACCACTCTTTGTTTTCCTTTCCCTTCCCTAACGTTGTCTTACAACTGGGAGTTAACTGATGATGACAGAAAAGTAGACAACAGCTGAAGGAATTAAGATAAAGGCTAACTTTCAGAGCAGACTTCTGTTCAGGAATAAATAATTGAATGGAAGCATCAAACAGGGTCAGCAACAAAAAAGCCTGATTATTTATGGCTAATTATTTCGTAGTGTAACTGAATTTTACTTGAAAATTACAGTCAGCAATGTTGTAGGACTATGTGACAGCATACTTAAAAATAGATAAAACTTACATAGAGGCAAAACATAGTTATAGTTATTAAATATACTTATTAAACAGTTGTAGGATCTGTGTCTCTGGAAATGTTCACAGAGAAAGAAGTGGCACTGGAGGATAAGGAGAGTCTAATAAAAGAAATAAACAGAGAAGTAAGATGAGGAAACTATGCGGTCATACATGAAGTATGAAAAGATGGTGAATCAGAGGCAATAAAGACCTGCATCAAGTATTTGAAGCAGGCTGAAAAACAGAAAAAATAGCACAGAAAGAGAACAAGCAGTGATTATTCTGTTACACAAGATGGAAAAAACAGGAGCAGTGGAAATGGCAGCAAAACCAGTTTACTGAGGGTACCAAACACACACTATTCATTAATTTCAAGCAGGATGCAAAACTTTCTAGATAAGACAATGAAGTGCTAGGAAACCAGAAGGTTTGAAAGAGGTTATGGTTCATACTGATTAAATTCTTCCTTATTTGGATGGCAGAAAGTGATCAACTGGTGGAATTTAGGTCACAGCTACCCCTTGGACAGTGGTTTGTCAAAATTTTCACATTTTATTGGTGTTAGCATCTAAATTTTTGCCAGATTTTACTACTTGTATTCATGTTTTCTAACAGAAATTTATTCTCAGAGTTGTTACCCTGATTTAGTGAAATCACAGCCACAGGCAGAATCTAGTCGATCAGTGGCATAACTGAAGTTAATAGTCCTGTAAAAATGTCACAAGCTTTTCAATTGCAATATGTGCAAGGACTCAGTTTCCAAAGTAAAGGTCACTTTTAGTACCTTTGTCAGCATTTCTAAAATGCTAGTCACCCCTCATTGGCTATCAAAGATTATGATTAGCTGATGCGTATTATAACATTATGTTGCTTGCTGAAAGCTTGATAGTGATACCAGTGAATCCTCTGTAGTTTCCTAGCACAGTGAATAATTGGATAGCGTAGCCTTTGTGTCCAGAACATTTTTCTGCTTGCAAGTCACATTTCCTGGAAGCATTATGCTAGGAAATGGTATCATACTCCTGAGTACCATGAGTTTTGTTAAATTAAGGTGAAGGAAGCATATTCTCAACTGAAACATCAAGGTATGCAACCTTTTACAGAAATTAGATTAGAGATGGCCAACATGGCCTCACCAAGGGCAAATCTTCACCAAGGGCAAATTGTGCATGACTAATCTTGTGGCCTTCAACAATGGAGTAACTGCATCAGTGGTCAAAGGAAGACTATCAGTGTCATCTATATGGACTTCTGTAAGTCCTTTGACATAGACTCCCACAGTATTCTTGCCTCTAAATTGGAGAGATACAGATTTGATGGATGGACTATTAGATGGGTAAGGAATTGGCTGACTGTATCCAGAGAGTTACAGTTAATGGCTCAATGTCCACATGGGAACCATCAATGAGTGGTGTTCCTCAAGGGTCTGTGCTGGGACCAATATTGTTTAATATCTTCATTAGTGACATAAATAAAATGATTGAGTGTGTCCTCAGGAAGTTTGTGGATGACAAAAAGCTGAGTGGTGCAGTTGATACGCTAGAGGGAGGGGATGACATTCAGAGGGACTTGTTATACTTGATGGCTGGGCCCATATGAACCTCATGAAGTTCAATAAAACCATGTGCAAGCTCCTGACCCTGGGTTGGGGCAATCCCCATTATCAGTACAGACTGGGTGATGAACTGACTGAGAGCAGCCCTGCTGAGAAGGACTTGGGGATACTGATAGATGAATAACGAAATACGAACTGGCAGTGTGCACTTACAGCCCAGAAAGCTGATTGTGTTCTGGGCTACATAAAGAGAAGCATGGCCAATAGGTCAAGGGAGATTACTTTCTTCCTCTACTGCACTCTCATGAGACCCTAACTGGAGTGCTGCATCCAGTTCTGGGGTCCCCAGTGTAAGAAGGACAGGGGCATGTTCTGTTAGAGGAGGAGGCACAAAGAAAGGTAGCAAAAATTATTAGAAGGCTGGGACACCTCTCCTATGAAGAAAGGCTGAAGAAAGTTGGGATTTTACAGCTTGTAGAAGAGAAGGCTCCAGGAAGATCTTATTGTGGCCTTTTAATACTTTAAGGGGGCTTATAAGAAAGACAGAGAGAGGGACATTTTACCAGGGCCTGTAGTGACAGCACAAGGGGTAACAGTTTTGAACTGAAAGAGGATAGATTTAGATTGGATGCAAGGAAGAAATTCTTCCCTGTGAGGGTGGTGAGGCCCTGGCACAGGTTGCCCAGAGAAGCTGTGGCTGCCCCCTCCCTGGAAGGGTTCA
Organism: Athene noctua; assembly: GCF_965140245.1. NCBI lineage: Eukaryota > Metazoa > Chordata > Aves > Strigiformes > Strigidae > Athene > Athene noctua. The sequence continues at coordinate 36,133,364 of NC_134040.1, forward strand.
AGGCCAGGTTGGACGGGGCTTTGGGCAACCTGGGCTAGTGGAAGGTGTCCCTGCCTATGGCAGGGGGATTGGGACTAGATGGTCTTTAAAAGGTCCCTTTGAACACAAACCATTCTAGGATTCTATGAAAACCCAACTTACAGACAAAGACAGATACAAAGGAAGACATCACAAAATACTGTAGCCTATGCTTATTGTGTCCATGGGGATTTACATATCAAGAATGAAGAGTAAGAAAAGTTTTATATGGTAATTGTTTTCAACTGTTGTATCAAGGAAGAGAAAAATAAAATAGATAAAAATGTTTTCTTCATTAAAAAACAACGGAACATATTACCTGGGAAAAGACTGCATATTACAGGTTCATTACAGTAGTGTTATTTTAACATGTAAATGATTAATTTTTATAGCAATTTAGAGACAACAGGGGAAAAGAAAAGGCAGTACTGTACTTTGAATGGTTATGGGCGCTCCATCTCCAGACTTGTCAGCTGCAGTAGGAATACATTATTTCTGTATCCGATTGAAATATGCATGTATGTCCCTTGTTACTATAACATATATACCTAAACAATTTTCATGACAAGTTCATCTGTTCAAGTCAATAGCCACTTGACAGAAAAATAAAAAAACCTTCCTTAGCCATAAAGTGATTGGGGTGAGTAGGATGGAGAATGGTTACAACAGCCCTTGGATTTCCATGCTATTCTGTCCCCTTCCTTGATGTGCATTAACTTTTCTTTGAGGGTAGACAGGGAGTGAAAATTACTCCAGCATGGAGTTGTAATCTTTTTTACAGTTGTAAGTGAAGACAGAGAAGATGAGCAAAATTGAGACTCACTCTTTAGACGTGCCTTTTTTAAAAATATTGATTCTATTACATAGTCATAGTTGTAGGAAAGATATGAAGGGGATTCTCTCCCCCAAGTGAAGCAGATGTTTTACTGAGCCAAGTTTGAGATTTTGTTCTCTGTGAGGAAGCAGAGAGAATGCCTATTTATGGTATTTTGCAGCTGCACTGAAGGAAATATTCTCTTCAGATTATGTTGAGTGGCTCCATAGTATACAACGTTTGTGGTCCCTCAGTTGAGCCAAGAGCCATGTAAGCAACTTTTGCGCAAACTCGACCTTAAGAATCAGATTCTCAGACATGAAGACAGTCCTTCATAAGTTTAACATTCTGTGAATTCACAACTCTTTGCAATAAGCAGAATTTACTCCTGTCCAAGCAACATAGGTTACCAAATCAGTCTCTGGTTGTGTTTTTCAAGTGTAACTCCTGAGAGGAAATTACATATAATTGCAGCTCTCCAAAAGAGACAGAATTGCAATCCATACTGTATCTCCAAAATTATTCAAGGTGCAAGCAAAATATGTTGTAGTTTTATGTTGTGCTGCAGCAGATTATAGTGGAGGGCAAAGCTCTAAGGGTTCGTCTGCTTCCCAACTAAATGTTCAGAAAAGCAGTAGCATTTGAGGACACTATTCTCTTGGTTACTTCTGAACTGACATGGGAGCTGTGGATGTTTTAGTGCTTTTGGGTTCCTGTAGCCCTACATCCTAGTTCCTGGTGTGCACCTGTTATTTACAGGAATATCAATAAATTCTGGACAATGAATTCATTTTCATTAATTCAGAAATCTTTTATCTTTATAGCCCTATTGAGCAGTAGGGTGTTTTGGCCCAGAGGGAGCAGTGTCTGTCATTCAGAGCCAGCTTGTCTATCCGTATATGGTACTGTGTTGCTCCAGTTAAATATACCTCAATTGAGTTGACAACACAGCATAGTTTTGTGGTTGCATAATCAATGTTTTTTCCTTCTGCTTTGTTTGTGACCTCTAACCAAACCCTGCTTTGGGTAACTGATTTTCATGTGGGATTTCCTATGCAATTATTGCCATACAAAATGAGCAAGAAATAATTTATTTTGTGAAATGAGCTACCTCTCTATACCCCCACAGAATTATCTGTGTGCTTGAAACGCTGAGAAAGCAAATCCTGCTTTGTCAAAAATGCATAATTCTCAGAATGCAGGAGACCTTAGGCCTAACTGCTTGTACGGTTCGAAGCTGCTTATAGAGCTTGAAGTGTGAAAAATAGAGCTCTTCTTGACTTAGGCTGCTGTTGTAAGAATTCAGGTCTTCTGGCAGACTTCAGAGGCAGAATACAGTTCCGATAAAGCAGCCTTCCATTGCATTAGTGAGACTTCGCTTTCTCTTCCCGCACCTTTCTCTTGACACAGTCTACTCCCTCAAGGGCTATAGTACTGATCCTTCCTTCTGGATCTCCTCCTATTCAGTTCAATACAGACTTTTGAATTCACAGTCAGAAGAGAAGACAATTTTTTTATTTTGCTTGGGCCTTCCAGTGCACTATCTGCCTTCTGGAGCAAATGAGACAAAAGTCTAATGACAACATCCTATTCAAAGCCTAAGCGTTAATCGTTCCCTAATCACTGCACTTCCTGGCTATTGAATGAAGTAGGGATCCAGGACAGAATATATTCATGTAAAAAAAAATTAAATGCAGTCATTATGCACACAGGAAGCAATTAAAGATTGCACAGGTGATCTTAATACTGATATGTTATAAATTTTGAAGAAGACTTTGCAGCATGTATCATGTTTTATCCAGGTTTTAATGTACCATCCTATCTTACAAGGTAAGATACATTAAACAAAATAAGACCTTCCTGAAAACAGGATTTTCATTAGATGCAGCTACATCGATATTAAGTAGAGATGTTACTGACCTATAGCACAGACTCTTGCATGTCTCCAGAGGAAGTATTTGGCAACAGCCATAAGCTATCACTTCTTTTGTGGGTTGGTCACAGTGTGGAGAAGGTACAAAGGTACATGCAGTTAAGCAATGACTTTCCTCCTACACCAGAGGAATCTTAAAATTGAGAACTGTGTGTCCTGTTACAGGTTGTTGTGAGAAGTAGTTGTACTTAGTAGTATTAAGTTGTGATCAGTAGGACTAATCAATTTTTTGCACACTTTTCCCAGCAGTTTGCCCCCTCTGCTATTATCCCTTGGCATATCTCACACAACCATCAGTTTTTTCTGGTAGTCCTCCTTCTCCTGTCAAGTCTTCCCATCCACTTTTCACTCTTTTTTTTTTGAGCTCTGTGTCTTCCAACCCAAGTGGTTCTTTCTCTGATCTGTGAGTATAACAAGAGGAACATTTTGAACACAGGAAGACTTTCCTCTTTTCTGTTCCAGTGCCCAGTGCCATAACTGTTTCTGGCAGCCATGAGGAGCTGTTGCAAGGAAAAGCTCTGTTCAGTTCTAGAAGACAAAATGTGAAAAGAGACTCTGTATAAAACATTGCTTGATACCCTCTAACGAGCTTTCATTGAGCATGTGCAAACTCTTGATTTTTGACAGAAGTTTATAGCTTGTCCAAACAGGGTGAAACTGCATAGTGACAGTGAAGAGCATCCTGCCAGATTTTAAGTCCTTTCTTCAAAGAAGGAATGTTGAAGACCCTCTCAGTGAAACAGCTATAACAATTTTTTAACACAAGCAGAAGTGTGTAATTAACCTTCTTTATTGGTTCTTCTACAGAAATGGGGTTAAATCCATAAAATCAAAGTATGTAATCACACACACAGGTTTAGAAATCTCCTAGAGACAGCATTATTTGCCTAACATTACAGAAAGTTTGAGATTCATCCATAGCACAGGAGTTTCTAGGAATAAACTTATTTCTGGAAAAAAAAAACACAAAAACAAACACCAACAAATGAGTGGGAGTTTTTAACATGTGTATCTGACTACATGAAATAAAGGCTGTCAGGCCAGCTCTCCATCTGAGGTAAAAGTAACATAGTTCCACTAAATACTAGCTGACACTTGGTCTCATTTCAAGAAAGAAATCGTAAAGGAATGACTTACCCTGTTGTTCAATAAATACAACTGTAAATTAATTCTTACATAGCAATGGGACCACTTTGCATTCCTTGAAAACTCTTTGGCGATTCATAGTGTGGTCAGCTCCAGTATCTGCCGAGAATGTATTAGCTCTTGAGTATAAAGCCCCTCTTTCCTCAAGAGAGCCATGCAGCACTTAAATGATTTGTTAATCGCTTCCATGGTCGGCGACTGTTCTGAAAGCTATCATTGATAGCTAGGTTTATTGAGGAATGGTATGGAAGAATTTCAGAGAGAACAGAAGAGCAAGTCCCTGCCTATCTGATTAATGGCTGGGGAGAGTGAAAGGACAAATTAACAGTCTAACATCTTCTGCTGGCCATTCTGAAACCAAACTGTCATTCAAGAAGAGACAGCAAACAAGACCCTGCCTAACGCAGGCTGAAATGACAAGACTGCTACTTCATCTTCTGTTTCTTCTGGGAACAGTACAGCATTACAGTAGCCCTAAAATGTATGAAGGGTGGGAAATGAAGATTACTGAACTCTTTGCCACAGTATGACCCTGGGTTTTTTCCTCACACCCATGTAAATTGCATCCAGTTGTTTATTATTACCGCCTTTTGCTTGGCCCTTTTCCCTATAGTGTCATATTCTCTGCTCTCTAGACTCCAGGTTCAACCAGCTCAGGGTGCAAACGGTTCAGGAAGTCATGTGAAAGCTATGTGCTAATTACAACCGTGTAAATTAGCTCACCGTTCGCGCTCCAGATAATTTGAATAATCAGGTACCTGCCTTTCTCAGGTCCTAAAGCAAAGGTATCATTTTAGATTGTCTATCATTGATAAGATTATTTATTCTCCATCTGATTTTGAGATAGTTTTAGTGAAGTATACACTCTTGATTTGAAGAGAAATTTTTACTGGATGGAATTAAAGCCAAATTCTGATGACTAGCAGCAGCAGCAATCCATGAATTACTGAGGTATACATTTAATGCCTCCCTTGAGAGTAGAAAAGTTCTTCAAATGTTGAAACTGGCTTAAATAATTTAAATTCATATGAGTGGTGAAAATTCTTTGGCTAATAATGTTAGCTTGATTTCTTCCAATTTAATCTAGAATATTTGTTAATAGTATGTTGATTTATTTGAATGTCTTATTCAACAGAATGGTTTGCATCCTTATACTCACACCTTAGAACTGTTTATATTAATATTCTCAAGCTGCTTAAAATAAATAAATTTTTATCAATCAATGATAACATTTTTCATGACATACCTAGTTTTGCTTTGTGCAGTAAGAGGAAGCAAAATGCCTGGCTATTTCCCTCTTTGTTTCTATGAAATCTGTAGGGATTGATAACATTTTTTTTTTTTTTTTGTCTGTAAATTCTAATTCATTTCAAGAAATAAATCAAAAAGGAATGACTTACCCTGCTGTTCAATAAATACAACTTTAAATTAATTCTTACATAGAAATGGGACCACTTTATATTCCTTGAAAACTCTTTGGCGATTCACAGTGAAGAAGAAAGAAAAAAATAAATGAAAACTATGAAAAATGAAGGGGACACTGTGACCAGGTTAAAGAACTCTGAGTTTCCCATCCCTGCTCTGACTTTTAAATAAAGGCACTGACAATGATGCCTTTTTGCTGTTCTGGAGTCTCTCTTCCTTGCTTTTATGTGGAAAAACTTTTCTGGGGTTAAGTCTAATGTGGGAAGAAATAATTCCGAGATTTCAAAGTTTCACAGGAAGGGAACTATTTACCACCCATCTACAATGTCAAGAAACAACATGAAGCAAAAAAATTGTCAGCAGCAATCCCTCTAAATAATTTCTTGTCCAGGTTTAAAATTTCAGGTTCTTACCCACAAAATACACGGGTTATTAATTGGAAGGTGCTTCTGATTGCTTTGCAGAAGTTGATCCATTTAGTCTAATGATAATGGAATATTTAGGAATAAGAAATGGAGTTTAACATGAAAACTGTTAGGTAGTACAGACAGTACATTAAGTTTTTATCTGTTTTTTTCCTTAGACCCATCTATTTTGTTTCTGCATACTTTGAAGACCTAATATTGCTATACTTCAATGTGTGTCGAACATTGCTATCTACCCCCTTGCAGAGAAAAAATAGCAGCACTATATCTCACAGCCATTATATTCAAGTTCTGCAACAGAAGAACTTGAATATAGCTTGTTTTAGGACTTCAACCTCTGCACTACCCCTATCAGCCCTCCTTGACTTTCTTCATGTCCTCCTTCTTTAGACCAGCAGATAATCAGGTCTTTCTGTTCTGTCATACAGTCAAGCCACATAGCTGCAATTTGCTTTACTGTAAATAGTGTAAGGAGGACTTCTGCAGTCTCTTCTTCAACTGCTGTTTTCTTATACAGCCAAAACCAACTTTTCATGTCTTTACAAAGCAATTGCTCAGCTTTCTTATGACCAAAATCACGTTTAATATTTAGCTTCATAAAATATTCTGAATTACACTGTCAAAGGGAGACTACAAAATAAAAGACATGGCCTTGTCCAAAGGAAGGGATGTGAGAAACCTGCCCCAGTTTTAATGGTGATAACCCAGTAATGCACCAGTGCTAGGTACCATAGGGGGAAAAATAACGCTTAGTGTGTTTATAAATGTTAATCGCGTATACGATCCAGGTATCAGGTTTGCAAACTAGGTATCTCCACGCGAAAAAGGAATCCACTGTCCAAGTTTATAGTAGCAGCAACATGGCAAGTGCTGTCAAATCGTGAAGTCTTGTTAAATTCAGTCAGGGTCAGAGATGTGTAAATGTAACCTGCACATTCAGTGCAATGTAAGGGTGTTGGGATTCAAGAGGACTTTCTGCGAGAGAATGGTCACGTGAGCAATCCTGCGTGAGAACAAGACTGATAAGAGTCTCAGCTGAGCAAGAATGTGATAAGGATGTGACCCTGAATGAGGGGGGAGAAACTCGACAAGACAAACAACCCCCGGAAGGGGTTGGGACGGAAGAGGAAGTTACACAAGGCAGGAAGCCTGGCAAGGCTGATGTGGCACTTTTCATCCAATCATAAGAAGGTTTAAAGCGCGGGCTAAGTTAACTGTCCAATCTTGAGGACTTGTACTTCATGTTACTCACGTGTGCGGGAGAACATTATAAAAGCGCTTTCTTAGTTGTAATAAACGGGCACTGCTTGATCACATTGGTCGTGTGCATGCTCAGCTCTCCCGCATAAGGGTACCCAAGTACTGTATAAATAAGAAAGTTTAGCCAGCAGAAGAAATCTTGCTGGGGAAACATGGAATTTTTCTGTTGAAAATAAGCTGGTATGTTCCTCCACGGCCGTATAACAGGCTGGCTTCTTGTAGCTGGCTTAAAGCGAGCTTGGACATCTCTGCACTCGTCTTTTGTACAGACTTTTCTATGATGTAAATTAGCAGTGTCATACTAGTCTTAAATGTTACTTCATTGCTGTGTAAAAAATAATGCATTAGAAGATTACCTCCAGAAAAGGCATAGCAAATAAGTACTTCTAAAACAAAGCATAATTTATTGTATGGGTTGATCAGCAGTTGGGAACACTTTAAAGAACAGAGTTAATCCGATGCAGAAACTGTTAGATAAAACAATTCTCATGAGTCCCTCAAAAGGCATAACTAGCACAAGACTTCTAGCTTCCAAGATTGTATAGCTTTTCAGTTATGAAAGAGAGGCAAAACCAAATTCAACTCCTGGGAAGGATGGCTTTTGACATTCAAAAATCTTGAAGCTCCTGCCTGTAAGTCAATATTTTTCTGCTCATTTTGTGTTGCTAAAAATATTGTGCAGTAGGGTCGCTAGTTGGTAACTACTCTGGGAACCACTTTTCATGTCTTCTAATGTCATACATGATTTATGTCACCGTCTTTAGTTAGCTACTTAGGGCTGCTTAGTACCAAAATGCCTTTTAATAAATATGACAGACACTATCACCTTCTGACAGGCAGCATGTGTCATTGAAATAAAGGCAGTCATACAATAGCTTTAAAAGAAGAGTACCACAGCTGAACAAGCAGCTTTTATGTTCTTTTTTTGTTGGACCCCCTCCGGGAGTAAGGGGTAAGTTTAGTTTATTGCCTTAGTTTAGCTTTTAGTTTAGTGCTAAACTGAAATTTTCTGGCAGCAAGCTTGAATAGGATCTTAGTAGGGATAATCTTTCAGAAAACACAATAGAACAAACGTAGTGAAACACAGCCATACACAAAATGTAGTAGACATAAATTGCTTTGTACACTCTCTTTGTTATCATGTTTGAGCGTGCAGGTACATGTACGTATACAACTCCATGTGTAAAACCTGATGTATGTGTGCAGGTATTTATCTGTATGAAAAGAAAGCAATAACTTACTGTCAGATTAATATGCATCACATATAATAACTTCACTGAAATCAAAGAAGTTTTGTAGTGTAAAGCAGTGTGAGAAGAGCATCAAACCTCCTGTATAGCAAGGGCACAGATCAAAATCAATTTTATTGTAAAATAAATCACATACAAACACAGGCACATAGACACATAGACTGTATTAAAAGAACACTGTTAGTGTTGTGAAGTTCGGCAGTCAAATAATAGGACTTTATATATTAGCATGACCTGCGCAGCTTGATTTGAGCTTTTCTGTATGACCAATGTTTAATTATATTACCTCACACATTTTGTTCGACAGTGCTCAGAGCAAACACATACTAAGGCATGACTTTCACTGTTGAAGGCAAGCTGAGAATATTGCATATCACTGACGTTGCTCAGTTCAACCTATGACAAAATCAAGTTTTCAGTTGTGTTCTACTTTAGGTACAATAACCTTGAACTGAACTCTTGCATTGTAGATGTACGTTCCTGCACTGTTTTAAACTGGATTGGATCTAGGTTCTGTCACTGGAACAGATCGGGGAATCTATTTTGGACGTGCTGTTTGTTACCCCCATGGAAACACAGAGGAGGAGTTGTCATTGTGGAATGCAGAGGGGAAAAATTCAAACATATATAAATAAAAGGAATGAATTGGGACAAGAACAAGAGAGGGATGGACAGAGGGATAACAGAGCTGCAATAACAGATAGGGAGGAGGAAGGAGAAAAAGCCTGGGAAGTTTTGATGGAGTAAACTTGGTCCCTCATATGTTTACATTTAATTATGTGATTACACTGTTTTTCCACAGAATGCCTACCTCACGCAGGATACACTTAATGAACAGCTATTAAATATATTGCTTTGCCCTTATCATGCATGGCCCTGAGCCATACTTACTGCAGACATTTCAAATCCTTGTCCAAAGGCAGAATTATTAATTTTTTTCAGAGATTTTTGTAAGACCTCTGTCACTCTTAACATTTTAAGTAGGGTTTCACCAAGAACATTAATTCCAGTATTTCCTAACTTTTCAGTGCTTAAATTTGTAGTCTTAATATTCTTTTAAATTTTCATGTGTATAATTGTATGTATGCATTAATAAATATACAACGTAGTGTGAGCAAACAAACAGCTGTATAAGTGCTACTGAAGGACATAAAGCTGCTTAAATTTTACAAGGACAGAAAGTTATGTGAGGGTATGAAGAACTCTGAAATGACTAGCAATAAAAGAAAGCAAAGATACTCCTTACTATTTTTAACCACTGTGCTATGTAGTTCTGCAGCAGATTAGTCATCACATCAAAAGGTTGATGGAAATAATAGTGAAAAGGACTTGGCGGACTTTAAACATATATGAGGTAATTCAGTAAGAGTGACAAATGACTTCTGGCATTTTAAGGTGAAATGAAAAAACTACAGCCAGAATACCTGACTCTTTTCTGGTTTGGGGTTTGTTTTTTTTGTGGTTTTTGTTTGTTTGTTTGTTTGTTTGTTTTCCCCTTGGCTGTTTTTTAATTCCTGACTGCAATATGCTGATATCAGTGCAAGTTTTATGGGTCTCTACAGGAATTAGGTAGAGCAGAGCAGAAGAACGTAAGTTACATTATAATAGTTTTGTGATTTTAAGTATTTTAGGTAGTGTGGTCTAGCGGGTCCGTGGAATAAGCAAGATGAAGTTCTTTCTGGAATAGCTAGGAATATGGTATTTGAGAGAAGGAAGCTAGTGATTTCTTAATTGTATCAGTATGTTGGGACAAACTTCTCCCTAGTAATATATAATAGATGACAATAGTCTTCAGTATTCTTTGAGAAAACTTGCTTTGATTTTTCAACAGAGTTCTGCAATAACATTTTGCAGTGCTGACTTAAAATTATTGACTAGCTAAAATTGATGGTGCAGAGCTGAGATGAGGGTCATTATCCACTGCCAGCAGTGAATCCCAGGAAATGCTCCATGAAGCTGAGCATCGTATACTTAAGATGAAAGGGATAAAAAACAAAGTTTGAACCTCTTTTTTTTTCTTTTAGAAGCAAAATAGTTTCAACAGATATGAATAGTATCTTTCTAGAAAACTACTGCCATGTATCCTAGTCAATTACATTACTTGATGTGTCTTGTTTCACATATGCAACATCCATTTTTGTTTACCTGTTAGGACCTTCAGTGGGGCTAAAACCTATGGAAACAAATAAAGCAAAACATGAACAGTGAGGAGGTAGATTAAATTTGTTCATGAATGTATTCATTATTATTGGACAGATCAAAATAATATGTATCCAATTTTTAAAAAAAGATATAGCTGGTATGTGTATAGTAACAGTAACAATTATTTTTAAGGGAATTGGCTTGACATAAGACAAGCATAAAATTTATTTAACATTTTCATTGTGTAATGAAAGGGCAATCCTGGCATTTTTGTAAGGTAGGTATTAATAATAAGGTATGAATATTAATATTTGTGAAGCAGTAAAAATAGCTGAGGGGCAAAAATTAATCTAAAAGGTCCCTTTTTCAGTAAGATCCTAAAGTAAAGATGAATATAGAATAGTATGCGTTGTCACATTAACAACTGTTGACTATTTAGTATTCAAAGTGGATCGGTGTTCGCTCCCATTTTATTTATTATCCCCTTTACTGAAGAAGATGGTGATCAGTATGTTCAGTTAAGTTAAATGTGATTTTAAGGCTGCAGTTTCACAATTGGTGTAAAACAGTTTAAGTCTATTCTGCTACTGTCCCACCACTTTTCTGCTCCAGGCAATGGGTTATAATGCCTTTCTTCTGCTGGCACCAACATTCATGCAGCTGTGTAATTGGTTGGATCAGAGAGCTGATCTGCCTGAAAACTAATTAATTAATTTTGGTAGTTTTCAGCTGAATAGAGTCAATCCATCTGATCCCAGCAATCCAGTGCTGGCACAAAGGAGGGGCCAAGGACTTAAGGAAATAGGGAGAACTTTCCCTTGTGGTGGCAACGTGGACGTGGATTGTGAAATAAACTAGTTGTGAAACTGTGCCTGAATTGTGATGAACAGCATGCTCGAGAGAGGATGGAGAAATAAAAAATGAACTAACAAGTTGTAAATGGGTACTGCATAATCAGTGGAAGTGCTTGTAGGAAACAGAAAATTCAGTTTTGAAGTTTATAGACTGTATCATGGAGTGAAGAGGGAATATTTTTTCTCTGTGGACCTAATCTAGTTCTCTTTAGAGTCCATAGAAAAACTATCATGTTTTCAGTGTAAGATGGATCAATTCCTGCTTGATGCTAGCATGATTCAAATTGAATAGCTAAATGAAAAATAGTAGTGAAAAGTTTGCCAAGGAAAAAAATCACAGAATATCCGTAAGACAGTGAAATGATTTTAAATACTGCTATTTGAAACTGAAGCTATTATAAAATATTTCATAAATATGGAGTATAATATGGCTTGCTGTTTGAAAAAAATATTTTAGAAGTTTATTTGGCTACTAGTGGTTAGAAAACATACACAGTATCACTACTGTGTCCTGGTCAAATACATGATGTAATTCTCTTAAAGTCTAATTTCTGATGCAAATGCTTAATTTTGCTTTTCACTGATACTTAAGTTTAAAATTAGTTCCTTGGTCATAATGGAAGTACTTGCTGAATTGAATGCAATATGAATGTTATCACAAATATTTTATTTTTACATTCAATATATCTTCACGTACTTCTAAGGATCAAAGTTCCAGAAACCTTGGTGTGCAGTAAAGAGACTAGGCTACAGAAATGTTTTAAAAGATAAGATTATATATTTTCAGTATAGCTGGGTGAGTAATTTGTTTTTCTGGCAAAGATTCTTGATGTTAATATTAAGATTCTCTTTCTCATTTAGCTCATTAGGTGAAGGTCAATAGCTAGAACGTGCTGTCCATGTCATCTGTCTTTTTTCCTCTTTTCCTTAACACCACCTCCCAAGGATGTACTACTCATCTTAGTCAGATAGCCTTCCAGAATTAGGTTTATAAAGTTCTCTGGCCTTCTAAGTTGCTTTTCCCACATTCATACGATTCTCTCCTGCCAACTTAGCCTTCTGTCCTCCACCCATCCCTGTTTTGATTCATTTGCCTCATGCCGCGTGCCTAAATATTGCCCAACCCATGTGGAAAGTCCTTAATTCTTGTCAAGACAGGGTCATGACTAGCCCACCCAGGAAGATCAGAACCAAGGCTCCCAAACTGGGAACAAGGCTTGCCCACCAGTATAAAAGCCATTATTCCCTCATGCTCATCCAGGCCTTTGGGTTAGCAGACAGTTTGAGCAGAGGCACAGGAGGTATGTGTTAGGAGAGATGGAATAGACTGGGAAATAGCAACAGATTTATCAGGGACATGAGAGGGACCATGCAAGGGACAAGTGGGGTGGTAAGACTGACTATGAGTCTGTATACAAGAGCAACTAAACTGAGGTTAGAGGTATAGGACAGGGAGGGTCCGTGGGTGAAGAGTGTAGGGAAAAGCAGACTTGGTAAGTTAGACAGTATGTTTTCCCTTAGTTATGTCTGGACATTTGGAGGAGCTGGGGAAATAAGCTTGGCAGAGGACCAGCAGGCCACCTACTCCAGCTCTCTCAGCCCCATGGGGGAGGCTTGAATTGAAAAGAATTACTGAGCAGACTGAGGCTATGCAGTACTTAGTTGTGGAACAGGCCCACCCTCAGTTCTGTGATGCCTTTGGCCACCTCCATCCAAGTCTTTGATGAGTATTGCCCTTGGTCCACTGGCTTCTTTAACTGCACAGCCTCTCAGCCCGTTGACCAATCCATGGCCTCTAGGATACTTGGAGAATTAAAAAAGCTAGTAAATAATAAGAGGAACAAATCAAGTTCCTTGGGGATTTGGAAAACATGAAAACTGACCGTAGAAGAATTTTCAGGAAAGGCAACATTTTGAGGAGAGCACGGACATGTAGCAGGACCTGAATAAATATTAGAAAACTCCATTAATCCCAGCTGTGCCTTTATCAGATATTACTGGGCATATGGTAGGAATATAATTACCATCTCTGATACCAACGTTTATTTTACATACCTGTGTCAAGTTTCTGAGATCTGTGTATGATCTGGTTCCAGCCAGGTTTTTTTGTACTAAAGACAGTTTTCTAACAGCTGACATCTTTGTTAAGGCTCTTCAGGCAGTAGACATGTCCAACTATTCTGCTACCCTGTTTATCTGCTCTCAGGTAGCAAAAATGTGTTATGCATAGCGGTATCATTTTTTAGGCACATTTTACTAGATGGTAGCTTCCGTGGCTTATCCTGAACGTAGTCTCAGCATAGCATCCACTAGAACTACTCTGCACAATAAACTGGTAAACACCTACCTTCTTGGAAATTAATGGGAGGAGCCAATGGTCATGCTGGGGAAGCTGTCATTATTTGTTAACTTAAATATGTTTGGATTACAAAAAATAGGCTAAACTATGTGCCTACCTGCACCCATGTTGTTTTTCAGATATTTCTGTTGTTACCAGAGAGAGAAGGCCTATAAAACATAGGGAACCCCCAGATCTATAGCCTCAATCTTTCTTCTTATGCAGTCTTCAATTCTGTGGTATGAGGAGTCCCATTTCCAGAGTCTAGTCATCACAGTGGAGTTTATACAGTGCTGAAAATTTCTGGTTCAAAGGCAGTTACCTCATTCCAGTCAGGCTACACTATTTAATCCTTTCTAGCATACTATGTTCTATGGCACCTGGCCAAGTAGCCTAAGTTCCTGTGACATCTTTTGAAGTCCTTCACCTTTCTGATGATTGCCATACAGCATGTAATTAACTGGACCAGCAGGCCCTAAATATTTGGCTCTCCTACGTGACTTTTGTGATCTGGAGTAATCAGCAAAGTGGCTTATTTCTCTGTAAAGGGAATAATCTCAGTTTGCTGTTGTGTTTATTGTAAAGACTCCTATATAGACCTTCATTTTGGTCATCTTATCAGTGGTGTTTGTGTATTAGGAAGTTCATTTCAAGAAACCTCTTAGGAGAGTGGCTCCATGAACACCAGACATCTGCTGGTTTCCTCTCAGAACTCACAGCCTAATTGCCCAGTTCACACAGAATTACTACAGGGATTGAACAGCAGAAACCAGAGCAAGACAAGGATGTGTATAAGAACTGTGCATTGTACAGATGTAAAGAAGGGCTAGGGAGAAGAAATAGTGTCCCCAGCTCTGCTCAGAAGTAGTGGCGGGCCATGACTCTGGGAGTTCACTGATGAAACAGCCTGAGAATCAGATTCTGGTGGTGATTCATCCTGGAACTGAAAGAATGGGAAATAAATTGTGGGTGGAGAAAACAGAGCAGTTAAGAAATGACCTACTGTCTTATCTTGGAAGGCTGTCTATGTACATAAATCAGTATTCTGCTCAAATCATTGATTCAAATTGTCTTGAATCCTCAAATCCTAACTGTACAATTAGAATGCAGCATACTTTTCAGTTACAGTACTTTAGGCAGTGACATAAGACTCAGGACAACACATTACCTCTCTTATATAACAAGCCGTTGTGACTGGTTTGATGCAGTCCAGGATATTGATGAGGCAGATACTTGGTAGAGTTCATAAGGTCAACATTCTTGTTATAGGCTACACATGTAAAGTGTAGTGAGACAGTTATACAGAGAGTTGTGCCTACCTGCTTCCCTAACACCCTTATCATCAAGAGAGAGAATCCACATGTGGTTGCATTCAGTAGAATTTGCATGTGATGCAAATTAACTATCTTAAAACATGGACACATATTTAGAGAAGATGTTTTTTAACACTTTCAATAAAATTAATAAACAAATATAGAAGTTTATCATAACACACAATGCCATGATGAGCAGAATCTTAAGAAGAATGAATAGAAAGTTAATGTGACATGTCTGATAGGACAGAATGCGTGAAAGGTAAAAATATCAAGGAGAAAATAAAATGCTTCCTAGGAGCTATAGAATAAATTTCTGTAGGAATTAGGAGAAATCCTGTTGCTTCAGTCTACTCATGGTGGAGCATAAGTCAGTCTACTCATGACAGAATATAAGTGAAAGGGAATAAACAATTCTGAATGGACAAGGGCTGGATGAGGTGACCTTTTATCTCTGTCAGCCATTAATATCTCATAACACACAGTGCAGCAATGCTGGTAGGAGCTGAAGTAAGAAGAAAGCTCACTACAGCCATTCATGACTGGCTCATCTCTGTTAAATGTTGGAACAGAGACACTTGTAGAGTAAAAGTTCATGTGCATGACCAATATTTCTGGCACACTCACTGAAAGTAGCAAAAGAATGTTGCTCTCCTTCATTGCAGTTATCTGTAGTATGTTTGGGTTTTTTTCTGCCTCTGATGTATTTATCCTAGCATTGAACATCCCATATGGTTTATTTGGGACCAGGATGTGAAAAATATTTTAAGTAATATTTTAGACATGATACTTCTCCCAGTTAAGCTGATGATTAGCAAAATTGACTTCAGTCCTATTAGGGCTAGGCTCCGAGATGGGAACTAAGAACTGTAAAGGGCTTATTTTGTTCAGAATTAGTTTTGAGACATGAGTGTAATGTCTTCCATTCTTTGGTGTATGCCTGGAACTTATCTGCTTATATCATAGGACACACTAGTACTGTTTTAATTTTTATTATTAACATAATTCTTGTTTCTTTTGGCTGAAATTGGACTGATGGAAATTACTGCTTATAATGACATGCAATTACTAATTACTGGTGTAGATGATGAGACAACATTTCTCCAGTGTTTAGGAGCTTGAAGTATAGTCATGTCAAACAGTAAGTAATAATTCTTGAAGTCTGTTTCTCTATTCATGACTAGCAGATTTGATTATTTTGAGTAAGACACTTGCTAAAGCAATAGAATTACAACATCCAGGAGTTTTTGATCTTTTACTCTAAATTTTCATGTTTTGAATTTTAAGTAAATTGGACTAACAGAAAGTGACTTACAATATCTGTTTCCTTCATTTCACTAAGAATGCTATTTTAGTGTGGATGTTAAAATCTTTAATGCTTGCTTTCCATATTATATGATAAGCCAAATTATTTAAGGTAGTTGGAGACACTATTTCAATTGACAAAAATTAAAATAAATGTTTATTTGGCTACATTATAAACAAATGGACTTATTGCTCTACAAACTGCGGCAAGACATAAACTGACAATACCATGTCTTTGACATCAGTGAATGGTGCAATTCTATTTTAGTCCTGACCCTGAAAACTTAACATTACTTTCTAGAACATTGGCATTTAAACACAAAGGACATGATTTCTTTGAAATATAACACGTACTTTTGTGGATGGCAACTTGGAAGTGAAAACAGTTGTTTTTGTGAATGATGACAATTCAGCAGCATAATTATCTGACTGTACTTCTACAGTTTTAGTCTTTAGACGAAATAGGAGCATTTGTACCCAGGTGTTTCCACTATGCAACACGTTGCTAACCTCAACAAATTTAATCTAAAAGTGTAAGAAAAAAAGAGAAGAAAGATTTTGATCACCTTAACTTTGATCACGTTATCAAGCCTCCTACTGAAGCCGATGCAGTTGTTCAAAGGAAGTAGAATATTAAAGCTATAGAATTAAATTTCTTTACCACAAAGAATGAAGGGTTGTCATCACATGGACAGAAATGGCCTCTCTGTTTTGTTATGTTCTGTGACCTACATGGGAATCACTGTTACTTCTGAAAGTTACCTCTAGATATGTACAGATGTAGTTGTGCAGGAGACTGAAATTGCTTTCCTCCTCCCGCAGGGTGTACAGCAATTGTGCCAGTAAGCATAACATTAAGCTATGAGTTGATAGACAGAGACACAACTGCCAAAAAGCAAATATATTATGACCAAAGCAAGTATGTACATACACAATATATGCCTATGTATATCTTCAGACATATTTCTGCAACTCTGTTGAGTATTTTCTATGATCTGCTAAAGCTATGAACCAGCTATATATGGCTATGGGAATGGCTCTTCATGTAAATTATAATTTTGTATGCTATTGTCTTAGCCTCGTCATATCTGCTAGTGTTTTGGAGCTGTCTATGAGGGAGCTAGGAATAGTTTTCTGAAAGTACTGAACGTCTTTAATTCATACTAGAAAAGCTGGCCCAAAATAATGTACAACCCCTGAGCTCAAACAGAAATATACATGCAACTTCAAAGATACAAATAAAATGTATATACAGACCTACCAGAGAAGATGAAATGTAGACTTGCGATATGTATCAAAACATGGAAGAAATCCAGTGACAAGGTAGTCTTCTTTGTTTTGAGGAAGAAGTGACTTGGCTATTTCTTAAAGAAGGACAAATTTATATTTTAAGATGGATTTCTTGCACCAAATGGTTGCAGGTGACAAGAGAGACTCATTGCAAATCTAATGGCTGAGATTATTAAATATGTATACTTAACATAAGAAGAGGTATTACAATAACCTGCAATGCAATTGTAAACGGAGAGGCAAATCAAATGCAATTTTTATTGTATTGATGTTTTCCGGTGAGAGGTAGACATTCCAAATATTTGTACATATTGTACTGGAAGGAAGTGGGGAGGATAACTTTTGGTATTTACCTCTGTGACAAATATGAAGCAAATAAAGCGTTTAGAAACATCACAACTCGTGTGAAACTCATCATGTTTGCTTAAAAACATTTTCATGAAATGTAATGTTGCATTTTAAGATAAGCTGGAAAAATCTTGGGATTATCATTTGCATTTAAACACTAAATCATATTTCTTGTATTCTGATGTCTTAAATTTTCCAGTTTGATTCCATATGCTTGTCCTTTTCCTGGTGACACTTGACTAAAAAAATATTTTGACAGTTTATTCTCATTGTATTTACATTAATTATCTGAATGTTTTATAGTATTCTGTAATAGCTTCTTTTTGAAAAAAAAAAAAAAAAGTCATATTAGCTTAGAAGAAGTATCACTGAAAGAATTTATGTTAGAAAAGAAATTAAAGGATGTATCAGCAGTACCTTACAGCTGTATCTTACAGCCACATTTAAAGATTTTTTTATAGACAGTTGGAAATACAGTACTAAAATACATAAACAATTAACAAAATGCGGAACATACCATGAATGCACATCAGTGAAACTCTGGAAAATGTTAGAATGAATTATTTTTGTGCAGCTTGGTGTGGCTTTTGCTTTGGAAATCAAGCATCAATTTTCTAGTTTTGACTGAAATAAGGACCACCCTGAAGCCAAGACTAATTGAAATAAATCCCTTAGGAGGTTCTATTTATCACTTTGTTATAAATTTGGCAGCTAAAAATACATAACAAAATATGCAAATTAGAGATGAAATAACTTTTACATTAAAACAAACACTTAATTTTGGGTATTGAATTCATCACTGACAACTGATTCTTTGGGGAGACAGAAAACTACTTA
Source organism: Athene noctua (assembly GCF_965140245.1). Taxonomy (NCBI): domain Eukaryota; kingdom Metazoa; phylum Chordata; class Aves; order Strigiformes; family Strigidae; genus Athene; species Athene noctua. The sequence goes on from NC_134040.1 coordinate 36,152,062, forward strand.
AAAGTAGTTCTGAAAAGTTATCAATCTTAAGCAGGATACATGGTACTAGGAGATACTGGTCTTCACTACACCAGATCTTAGTAATTCTTTCATAATGAAACACTTCTGAAGAGACATAAATATAATTAGAAGCCTAAATCCATTAATATTTACCAACATGCATAACTCTTTTAATCTGTTCCATTATGTTGATGAAGGAGATACTCTTTGAATAATTATCTTGTAAGAAAAAAAAAAAAAAAACCAAACCATGACCTCAGTATGTTTAGTATCCGCTATTAAGAAGAGTTTTGAAATACTGAGCCAATCACTGTCAGGCAGTCTAGATTAGGAACTGATATGGAGTGTGATGTTAATCTCTGTTGGAATGCCTTTATAATGAATAATTAGAGTTTGGAACTGAAGGAAAATGTTATTAAAAGTATGACATCACTCTGACTAAATATCAAGGAGATGTTGGTAATAAATCGTTCCCATTTTTGTGTCAGTTTATCTAATGGATGACCACTGTAGAAAAAGGGTTCTTGCTGCTACGTACTGTTGGTTTAGAAGCAAGTTGTGAAAGCATTGAACATTAGTTGGAAAGTAGTTTTTAAAAATAACAATTTACATTTTATTTCCTTGTGTCAGCACGACTGAGTATCTTTTACTGATACTGCATTTTGAATTGGGCTTTTTTCATGCCAAGGAGATGAAACAAGGTTTTCCTCCTCCTTGCTACTCACAGAGCAGTAATTTAACAGGTAACTTGAAAGAATACATGTAAATGAGGAAAAGCACACAGCTCAGGTGCTCTGATCTTGTTCTTCTGATCCACAGAAAGGTCCAGAAGATGAAGAAATTCTTGTTCTTCATTGCTCAGTAGCAAGAGAAAATATTACATCCACACTGCTTTCAGCTTGCGATGTGGATTTATTGTAGTTTCTTCTTTCTGTCCTTGCTCATCTTTCAAAAGTGTATCACTGTTCATGACAGCATTCTTTCCTGTTATCTGATGGTTAATAGTTAGGATAACTTTCCTTTGATTCTCCACCAACCCGTTTTCAAAAACATGTGTGAAATACTTAAATGGGTGGTCCATGTAAAAGTATTTAAGTTAGGTAGTTCAGAGTACTTTCAGTGTTTCTTGGCTCTGGTTAGGCACTGTATTTTTCTACTACGTGCTTTGTTATATATTGTCGTATTTTGCACAAAGCCATTTTTAATAGCAAGATGTACCTGCACATTCATTTGCTTGCAAAGAGCAAGTTTTGCTTACAGTTTTGAGCTATTGACTGTGTGGTTACCAAGTAAAAAATAGATTCTGTACATGATTACTTCTATAAACAAAGTAAGAAGAATTAAAGTTGGAATAAACAAAGAAAATCAGCTGTATTTACAGGAAAGCTGCATACATATCTGATAATAAATATCATTTGATGAAATACATTCTGAAGTGCCAGACACAGTAAGAATAGTCATAGGAACATGCTGCTTCAACAGATACAGTCATGGTCAATATGGTAATGGTACTGGGTGTGAAGAATGATAACAGATAAGGTTCTAGGCCTACAAAGTGACAAGTTGCTGCTTATTTGTCAGAGGCAGATAGACAAAAGTGGCCAGCTTTACAACATCCCTAAGAGACATACATGGCACGGTTTAGGAGTTTGATTTATAAAACTCCCATGAATTCTGTGATTAATACATTCACATAATACACATTCACATTAATAATACATTCACATACAATTCATTCACATATAATATAATTCACATATAATACATTCACATATAATAATTCACATATAATAATACATTCACATTAATACATGAACCTTTTGATGCAAACACTTTACTCTAGTGACTCCACATTTAAGTACAGGACTATCCCATTCCAAATCACCTCACAGAAACAAATAGCAATTGCACTGGATCAGACATGGCTCTGGAGGAGGATTGATATAAGGAGGTTGTACTGCTAGGGACAGGTTATTGCCAGTATAATGCATCTCCTGAGATGCGTGGTAAATAGTATGGTGAGATGACAGGCATTTTACAGCCTGCTCTTGCAACAGCTTGAAGTCATAATTTTTGCGGTATTTCATGGCCTTAATAAAAAGGCAGGATTAAGCTCTTTTGCGCTTTTCATTTCTTTCCTTATTTTGAAAGCAAAGTGCTACACATAGTAACGTGTTCAGATTACTCACCCGAACAACATTAGCCCCATCAGTTAAAATTCTGTGCAATGAAATAATAACCATAACTCTTGCCTCTTTTTAATGTGTAAGAGCATGAGAACTGGTAATTGTTTATTCTTATGTGTAAACTTAAAACAGTTAGAATTATACTACAATAAATTTTAAATTGTTCCAAGGTTTATGTTCACTGAAATTACAGGAGCATTTTCAAGGAAGTCATTAGTTTTGAGAATTTGCAGTCAGTTCATCCCTAGAGTACCCTGCATATATCACTTTTTATTCTAGTGACAAAACATTATTTGATAGTTTATATCAGCAATAAGTTAAGTTCTTATATAGTTTCACTGCATTCCCTGACAGCCGTTGTCCAGATAAACCAAGCAAAGGTGTGACGGTGGGCTCTATTCCTTAGCCAGGTTAAAACAGGAAGCTAATTTATATTTGTAAACTTTGATCATTATTTTCCATTTCTACCATTCCACTAGAACTTTGATTTATTAAAGTGCAGATGTAGAAATAAAATTTAAAACAATTTAATTAATCCATTTGTTACCAGCTTCTTAAGGATGATCCTAGTTCACTGCCAACAGCAAGATAGTGAGATTAGTCAGATCAAACAAAACCTAAAATATCGTCTTGCTACATTTCAGCTGAGTGAAAACTGCCACAAAGGTAGATGAAGATTCTCAGGGGGAGAATGCAACTGAAAAAATATTGAGGAAGCCTGAAGTGTCTTTATATATTACACCACAGAGCATATAGTATTCTTCAATTCTTGGTTTCTGATTCAGCTGAGCTCTTTGAGTTTGGACTTGCATGGTCAGGCCAGGAAGAGTGCATCTGTATTTTACAGAGGTAGAACATAAAAGTGAGTGGTTATACTGATATATAATAAGAATTACTTGAAAAAATTTCTGTATTTCCATACTTAGCCACTTGCACTTGTTACTCTGTGCAGCAGGACATTCCACAGTATTCTGTTCATTTCACACTATTTTAAAACTTCACCTTGATAGACTGTTTTCACATTCAACTGTTTTCTGATAAAGCAAATGGAATCACAGACTAAGAAATATTGATTTAGAAAAGTCATAAAATGTTGGATCCATGTCTGTTGAATCTGTGTTAACAGGCTTGTATTTATTGGGAAGCGATTACATGAATAATCCCATTATTTATTATTTCTGCATCTTTAAAATGCTGACTGGCTTGCAAGCTGCTTTCTTGGAAATCCTAATTATACAGTAATTCAGCCTGTTTATAACATGTTTTCAATTTTCACTACATATTCTACTGTCAGAAAATCCTCTGACATTTGGTGTTATGGAAATATTTAAATCATAACAGCAAACTACTGCACTGGAACTCTGGCTTTTGGAGACAAGGATGGGCTGGTGAAATTGTTCTCTTGTAAGTGGGACATTCAAAAGAATTCCCAACTGATTTCCATAACAGATGAGTTAAGTCAATGTGGACAGCATCTGAAATTTCATTGTATTTTAGAAGCATTTGTAAAATGGAAGCAACATATAAAAATGCTGATGAGCAGTGTTCAAATACTGATGTAAATTGATGTTTTGATTTATTTATTCAGAACTTAAATATATCTTTATGACTCAGAATTTATTAAATTGCTCCTCATGTTTTAACACAGCTGTTTTTCAAGTATGTGTTACCAGATCAATCTTTGGCTGTATTTTTTATAGTTATATTTAGAAGGCCAATTTTTGCTCACACTAAGTTTCAGTGGAAACACCTTTTGCTTTATATTGCAAATTGATCTGTGTTTTATAATCGTACATGGCTTCTTTCAAACTTCTTGGTAGTTAATAAATCAACATGTGTAGCAACAGCATGCAATATTGGCAATGTCATTAAAATAAGGCCTTAAAAAAAAGGTAACTGTAGACAAGGGCCAGGCTTGAGTCCTCTCCCAAAATACCATCTGCTATTGCCACTGTTGAAAACAGAACAGTGGGCTAGGTAGACCATTCTCTGTCCCAGTAAGGCATTTATTTTCTTATGGTGTTAGCAGCTCGCTTTTGTTAACTAGATGTGAAGTTTCTATAAGAAAAACCCTTAGCTTTTGCTACCACTGACAGTGTATAATCTCTGCAGCTGCTTGAATTTTCCCTTCTGAGTATATGCTCTGTTCAAGTCTAGAATTGCCTTAGTCTTGACTGTCCTAAATAAATAGCCACGTTGATCATGCTAACATCCCATCAAGATTTGTATTGCTCTCTCTGTCCTGTGTGCAGGGCCTGAGAGCTGACAGTCATTGGTATGGTAGGACTGGAATCCTTTCCTTGTTGAGTTGCCCATTGTCTCTAGAATTGTGGAAGTGTTCTTTTTCCACTTTAATAAATAGTTAAATGTTAATGCAGGGTGGAACAACTTCAGTGCAAGAGAGCTGACAAACATTCAGACGTTAAAGGCTGGTAATTAAAAGTCTTCTGGGATGTCAACACATCAGAAGGGTTGAAACTGGAATACTTTTGCTGTCTTTATTACATTTCTCAAAGTGTTTCTTTTGTTCCAAAGAGCTTCTGGATGAGAACATTTATTCCTACATTTGTATGTATAGTCTAGGGCTACAGTCTTCAGTCTTTTCTGTTACTACTTGGAAAGAGTTGAACATTGCTGACCTGCTGTTACATGAGCAGTATGTTAGACATTTCTCAAAAGCTGATAGGGTGTGTACTTCAGAATGTCCCTGGAGAGTCTCACTAGTCTCCTGAAAGACCAGACTTTGACTTGCTGTATCAGAATAATTCATGTAAATACCTTCCACCTCATCTCTTAGTGATTTTTTGGTAACTTCCCAGAAGAAAGTATAAGCTAACCATTGCATTTCCTGAGTGTCTCTTGATCCATATTCCACTGCATGACGAGAAATACATTCAAAATAACAATTTGACTTAGAATCCTTCCTGGACCCTTTGCCGAAAAGGGATGCCAGGAGTGAACTTTGTATAAGGACTGAACACTGTATAATACATGCAGGTGAAAAGCTCAGCATTTTGATCTATGGATGTGTTGGGTTTGCTTGGAAAGGTTTTGGTAGCCGAAGGGCTGCAGGGGTGGCTTCCATGAGAAGTTGCCAGAGGTTTCCCCAGTGTCTGCTGGAGCCAACGCCAACCGGCTCCAAGACAGACCCACCACTGGCCAAGGCCGAGCCCATCAGCGATGGTGGTAGCACCTCTGGGATGATGTATTTAAGAAGGGGAAATAAACACCTGTGCAGTTGCAGCCAGAGAGGAGTGAGAATATGTGAGAGCAACACCTCTGCAGACCCCAAGGCCAGTGCAGAAGGAGGGGAGGAGGAGCTCCAGGCCCGGAGCAGAGATTCCCCTGCAGCCCGTGGTGCAGCCCGTGGTGAGGCAGCTGTGCCCTGCACCCACAGAGGCTGTGATGGAGCAGAGACCCACCTGCAGCCCGGGGACGGCCCCACGCCAGAGCAGGGGGATGTGCCCGAAGGAGGCTGTGACCCCTGGGAAGCCCACGCTGGAGCAGGCTCCTGGCAGGGCCTGTGGGCCCGTGGGGAGAGGAGCCCACGCTGGAGCAGGTTTGCTGGTGGGACTTGTGACCCCGGGGGGGACCCACGCTGGAGCAGTCTCTTCCTGTAGGATGGCACCCCGTGGGAGGGTGTGCATTTTTCTGCTTCATTAAATTTACTCACGCTTCACATACTCTTCCTGTGCATAGTGATACTAACTCTGTTATACTTCAGAAATTTTCAGTGAGATTCCTGTCTCAAATATCCTATGGAAACTAGACAACAAAACTCCTTTTTGAATTTATGGCATACTTTCTATCCTATGTTTATCATTCACCAATGCAAAATGATAAATTTCTGTGATGTAAAGTGTTACCATTTGTTTTGCTATTATGTAGCCAGAAAAATATGTGGTAGATTGCTCCAAAATTCTGAGAAACCATACTTTATGGATCTGACAATAATGATTTTCAATTAAAACATTCAATCATTTCCTCATTAGTCTATATAAAGAGCTCGTATTTTCAACAGGTAGTTATTTAGGTGAGGTAGTGCTATCTCAGAGGCACAGAAAGCAATAACTGCTTTTTCAGTTTTTACCTCTGAGATTTCCAGCATTCAGGATCTTATAGTGATAGGGAAAATGTAAATTCACTAACAGACAAGCAGACATCTCTATCTAAAATCCTATTTTCAAACTGTGCATTCCTTTGCATTCTTAATCCACACAGATTTTTTCTCTGACCTTTTACTCCTTTCAGTTAATCTCCCAGTGCTGAAGTCACTGCCACCAAAACTGCCCTCTGCCAAGTTTTACTTCCTGACACTGTTCAGATAAATATACTTAAAAGACTTAGACTTATGTAAAAAACAGACAAAACTGCTCAAGTTGTATATGTGTAGTAGCTCATTATTCCCATTTTCATCTGATTTTCTAATAGCCATATATTTCCATAATCATGCCCTGTTCTCTTTAAATCTCTTAAAGCTTCAAAAATTTACTTTAGATCCATGATGTGACAAACCAAAGTCCCACTGTTACTTCACAGATTATTTTGGAGTAAAGGTTTTCTTGCTCCAAAACATTTACATGATTTAGGCTTAAATCTATAAACTTTTCATGGCTGAAACATGTTCTTTTCTTGCAAAAATATCACACACCAGTTTCTTCCATGTTGAAGAGACTATTTATATGGAGAAATATAGGGACAGAGCTGAACTGAATATGCATGAAGACCAAGTGTGCTATACGAAAATATTGTTAGAAATATCATCTTCTTTTGAGAGATGTTTTAAGACTTTTCTCTAGTTTCTAACTTTTCCAGGTAATAAATAGGAGTTAAATCCACTGAAAAGAGACTTTGGCAGTCAGCATAATATAATGGGTTATAGCAAATTTCTTGTCTTACTTTTTAGGACATTATCAGATTCATTTTCAGTAAAATTTCTTGATTTATGGAAAGTCTAAGAATCTCAGAAATGTGGAAAGCAGGAAACTAATTCAGGATGGTTCTATGTGATCTCAGAAGAATGTGAGTTTTCAGTGTCATAATTCTGATATTTAGAATTTTTTCAGTGTCAGGATTTACCCCATCTTTTAAACACTGTAGAAAGCTTGCCCACAGTAAAAAATGCTAACAGGGCTATTACTTAAAAAAAAAAAGTAATGCATTCATGTTTTTAGAGTTTCAAGTAACAAAAATCTTTGTATTAAAACAAAGCTGTTTGTAAGGTGGCATAACAAAACATTACTAGGCCAGGGATGTCAGTTCAGCTCTTTGAGCATATAAAATTAAATACTGGGTTTATTTATTGATAGCTTTCTAAGATCTATATTTTCTATTGTAACAGTAAGTACTGTTACAAGTGCTGTCACTCTGGGAAGGGAGGATGAAGCTTTTGCTTTCCCCTATAACAAAAGAATTTGAACCCTGTTTGCAGGGCTAGACCTTAATACAACTTGAATTCTGTTTTTTACTTCCCCACTAGTCCTGCCCCTACCCCAGGATTTAATCAGAATCTGCACTCATGATATCCAGCAGAAAGCTGTTTGCTCCCAATGCCACTGTCTTATCAGGACAATGAAGAAATCATATGTAATTTTCACATATAAAATCTATGTTTAAAGTGATGAACCATCACTTAAGCCTGAACCAGGCTGCCCCCATGAACAGTAGTGCTAATTTCAGGTCTCTCCTCTGAATCTATAGCAAAGCAAGTCCCTTAATACAGTGCTTTCACAGTTAGAAGGCCATATTCAGTTTCTCCTGAAAATGGCTGGAATTGCATCCCTTTAGATGACAGCTGACTTGGATTTCATCAGAACCGTAAACTGGTGGTGTTCATCACAGGCAGTTATTAAACTGTATCTACAAAAGCACAGGGAGTAATGTGGCCAAGCTCCAGGTTTGATTTGCCTGTCTGCATCCCCTTTTTTAGTCTCAGTTAAGTTCGGTTCTTTACTTTGCTTCTTGTCTAAACTTTTAAAAGTGTTTCTGAAGCTCACCACTGTTTAACAATTGCCACATTTCCTCCCACAGGCAGTTATGTTTCACTTGTGGTTTAAGTAATCCATAACATGTTATTGGTTACTATGAGTTTGTCAAAGCATTAGTATTTCTTTGAGTTACTAATATCATTGAGAGACAAAGAAAATCTCATTCATTTCCAGAACTGAGTACTACTGGCACAGAAACTCACTAAGTGCTAGTAGTTTCTCTATGGCAAGGGACTATTAAAAGAGAGGGATAGAGAAAAAGAAATATTGTTCTGGAACGAGATCCCATACTGCGTCACTCCTCTGGTATACCATGAGAGAGAAACACAGCTAAAATACAAACAAAGGCTGGGATTTTTTGGAGAACTTCTGGCCACAGTAAATTTGGGTTTGGAACTGAAAAAAAAGATGTGGAAAGAGAAGACCTGCATGCCTAAGACTGAAGGAGAACTTGTTTGTATCTAACATATTGGAGAAATTGTTCGAGAACAGTTCATTCTAGTGAAAATATTACTTTTGTAACACTGCCAAGATCAGTGTTTTCTCATTCATGAATCAGTTCTTTGCTCATTTGTGGTTGCTTTCTTCTCACCCTCTTTCTTTTCCTACTGTCTTTTTACAGCAAAAAGCCATAAACAGTTGCCTAGCTAAGCACTTGCTCAAGTATCAGTTATGAGGGTCTATAGAACAAGTTAGCTGGGCCTCTTCCATTTACAGAAAAGCACTGCGCTCTGATTTGTGCAGTCCACACAACTCTTCAATTTTGTGCGGGTTTATTTGCAATTATTAAGCTCTGCTGCAGAAGAACTTGTATGTCTTCTGCTAAGTGTGAAAAAGTTGTTGAAAGGCTGTCCTTACTGCAGATGTGGGGTCCAGCACAATCAAAAGCATGATGTAGGCTCTAAGTCCTGCCACCAACTGCAAGTAAGTGTGTGTTCAAAGAGCAAGGAAGTGTATGCTTTAAGATGTGGAGGAACTGGGCAAAAATACGGAGGACTGTATGCATAACATGGGTGTAGGTGTCTCTTAGAAACAGCTATGTAATGACTAAATGTCAGTATAGGTCTGTCACTACAGGTACCCAGGGCTTCCTTTTCTGAGATGGATTTACTGGTTCCATCTAATTTTGTTCATATGAAACCAGGAGACTTCTGATGATTACATAGCTGTGGATGTTCTGTGCAGAAGAATATTGGCCATTTCATTATAACTAATCCAACTAAAACAAAATGATAGTTGGGGAAGGAGGGAGGGAGGGAAGGGAAAGGGAGGCATTATTCCTTACCACAAAATGTTCCTCACTTTCTCTTCATCCCCTAAGCAAATTAACAGAGTCGGTCTTTTATGCATGCAGGCCTGTGCAGGAAAGTTACTGAAGCACTGAGACAGAAAGAAATCATACTAGATACTGTACCTGGCTCCAGTAAAATTTGAGTGTGTGGGTGGCAAGGAGCTTAGCTCCCTGTGCTTTCCACCCCACAGGCAGCTCCACAACTTCCTGTTGTGGAGGTTTCTCCTCTTTCATATGTGGCTTTGTGCAGTAGGCTTGCCTTTCCCTTGGTTGACATATTTGCAGCCTGTGTACAGTAAGTAGCCTTGTGCACTTTGCTCATCCAAACAGGCTGCATATACATTTGACTTATGAACTCTGTAGGGTGGTGTTATGAAGAATTATCTCAACTAAGACTAATTTTTCATTAGTTAAACAGGAGATGACATAGTGCATGATTTTTTTTTCCAGACTTTTCAGTACGTCCCATTCAGGAATCAGGACCAAAGACATTTTTATTATAGTTATTTTAGTTCTTTTTGGAATATATTTACTCATTCCCAATGTGTTCTGTCCTTCTTAAAGTGACACATGTTTACTCAGAAAGGAGTATACCAATCACTATAATTGTATATTTTATGCTTTAATATGAAGTGTCTTCTGGCATCCTGAAAGAAAATTCTGAGACTAAAATCTGAGCTCACAGTCAAAGTAATAGGTCCCGGCTTTAATGATTTACAAGCAGAATTATATACCTACTCCCTTTGCTTGGGAGTTTTTGAACTAAGGGTCAACATGAGGGCAAGCTATATCTTGCTGAAACATAGACAAGTGTGACTGAACCTTTACATTTATTCCTTTTTTGAATCCTCTTGATTTATTAAGGGAGAAGACAGCAGAATGAATGAAAGTGTAGATCAGAGCCAAGATTCTAATCTTCATTGTGGATCAGATCTGGATAGCAAGGTAAATGTTTTGTGGTTGAATGACTGTCAAGGAGTAGCTAGGGTGATTAAGTAGCTCAATGTAATGCCCATGTAAGTAATTTTTTAAATTATTGAATATCTATGTGTTTTAACCACTAAAATGAAGAAGTACAGAAGCCTGTTTGATGTCAGAAGACATGGATAAAGAGGATGGGGGGGTCTTCCAACATTTTATGTTGGAAATATTTATCTGTCAGTCATAATCAACAGGCATTCAGATTCTGTTGACACAGCAGTATTGAAGTTGTTTCAGCTTCAGTATTGTGAGGTTGTTTTACGTTTCAAGGGATTTAGCTAAAAATTAGTAATGAAAACATAATACATACTTCCATTTACCATTTTGGTTTGACTGGTACGGGTCAAACAGCTTTGTATTTTATTGCCTTGAATGTGTAGAGTGGGATATTTCATGGTTAAGACAAACTAATGTTTTCCAAATTGAAGGCAATCACATTAAATTTTTATGATGTAAGTAGCATCAATAAAGCTTGAATAGGCACAGATGTCAGTTGCTTCATATACCAGATAGTTTATCCAGGGTACTCAAGTTAAATAACAGTTTGGCTAACTTTGAGGAAACTATTTCATAGGTCTAAAGAATAGGTATACAGTCTTTCTGGAGAAACTATAGATATGATTTAAACATGTAAACAGTATAGATTATATACTTTTAACCATTTATTTTACTAGCAGAATTTCACTTGTCTAACTGGAATCACATATAATTTAAATACAGAATATAAAAAATATTAACCTATTTTAAGAGTGATACTGGGTGCTACTAAGTCTATTTTTTTTTTAGCCCGTTAATCCTTTATATAGTTCAAACAGGCTTTATACTAAATACTTTGGAAAGAATGAGAAAGTTTACAGATTTTTATCCTCCATGCAAATCTGTCAGAACATTTTGTTTAGTCACCAAATAGAGTGCATTTGGTGGGTCCAAGTACCAGGCACATGAGTCCCAACTGGCTAATTTGTGTGGGACTGTGGGTCTTTCATCTACACACCTCATTCCAGGCCACTATTTTTTCCCTTTATCCAGTCCTCAATGAGCAGCTACATGCACATTAATTACCCTGACGCTTGGAGAGCAGACAAGGAGTCTTTTCTGTTTCTACCATAAATGCCACTCGATGAACCAGCCACTAGGTCATGCTCAAGTGCAATGGAATCTTGTTTTTTCCCTCCCAAACATCTATCACCTCCACCGTGATTTCAGCTTCTGTTAACGCCAGTGAAGTTGTTTCACAAAAACACTTATTGTCGTTGGTATAAAGAAAATTTTTATAGATGTAAATACCGAAAACTTGTAAACAGGAGCTGGATCTAGAGGTAATTGTGGAATTTATCTTTTTTCCTCCAAAACTTCTCTCACATTTTAAAAATTGCTTATTTTATCATTGTGGAATTAAAGAATACTGTAAAAAGCCTCATAAGATTCAGCTTTTCTGAAACCACCTAAGGGATTGTATCACTAATATTTTTTCCCTCATGAGGACAACAGCAACTGAAATGTAAGATTCTTTGTCTTTCTTTGTGCACTTTCATCAACAGAGATTATTAGTTATCTTCAAATTTTCATTAACTAGATCTTTTTTCAGGAGTTATTTCAGAGAAAAATAAAATAACATTTAATGAAGATTGCCTCTGAAAACAGATCAAGATGTTAGTGTAAATATAAATTTTAATTGAAAAAATATAATCAAGAGAATAAGTTATGAAAGTGCTGTGAAACAAATAGCAGAAGCTTCTGGGAGATCTCCATGCAGAAGAAATTGCGATTTTTTGGGAGCAGTTCCTGAGTCACTAGTATGAAGAGAGTCTTTTGTGTGGAGAAGATCAACAGACATATCAGACTGAAGCATAAATCCATTTACTTCATATGTGGTTTTGTAGCTTTTCCTACAGCCTTTCTGAAAATTAGAGAAGACATTTGCTTTTAAATAAGATTCTTTCTGATGTAAGACTATTAAATCAGCAAAATCATGCCTTAGCATTTTAAGCTTATTTGAAGTATGTTGCACATCTAAAATGACTGAGAACCATTGGCTTGCACAGACATTACCTAACCCTGAGAAGTCTGTGTTTGTGGAATTTGATGAATATATGGAGAAATACATTTAGTGCAGCACTCTTTCCACTGGCTTAATCAGTCCTATGGAATTACCTCACCTTGATGATTCTTTCTCTAGCAGCTTCCCTTTGAAAAATGTCCTTGCTTTTGGGCAACAGATCACTTGTGACAGTACCAATCTCTTCCAATGACTACTGCCTCATTCTGTGGTTTGTACTACTCATTGGTGACCTGTTTATGCTCTGCCACTTTGGATGCAATCTGGAAACAGCAGAAAAGTTGAGAAGCCAGTTAAATCGCAGTTCTCTGTTTAAGACATGGTGTAGAACTTACACTCTAGCCAAACTGTGGAAAAGGCAGCCAAGAAACAAGGGCTATCTAGCAAATCAAGTATAGAGCTAGGATCAGAATGTAAGTCTGCTGAATCATGATTTTAGGATCTTTTCACTATATCCTACCTCTTTTCTGAGTTCTGGCCAATCTTTATCAAACCTTGTTACTGACAGGCAGCTACTTGGCCTATACATTGCTTAGTGTGTGTCAATTGAACGAATGTGCATTAGAAAGCAAGGTGAGAAAACTATTAGGTAAAGTGGTGAGTTAATCAAATTTTTATATATAAGACTGTGGAAAATGAAACTCGTGATTGGTATTTATCATCAAAAGCTTCCATAAAAGCCCAGCTGGTTGCTAGGAATCACCATGGAATGAATATTTGTCTGACTGCCAGCATTTGGTTGAAGAATGGCAGAGAGTTGCTACTCACGGGGAAATTTTACTGATCTGATCTGTATTGGAGGTTACAGGAAAGAACTTGAAGAACACTTGAGGCTCATCCATTAAGGATGCTAGACACAGGACTACTGGGAAGGTGATTCTGAGAGAAGGATCAAAGAGCATAAAACCCAGTAGCTTCTGAGAAGGAGATTTAAAAAATCTTCAATAAAATTTTTCTCTGTCTGAGAGGTTTAAAGGGACCTCTACTATGACATTAATTTAGTAATCACTTCTCAGCTGTGGATAATAGGTAAAAGTTTATTAAATCACTCTAGAAGAGGTCCACAATGACAAACTGTGACTGGAGACTGTCTTGAAATAAGGTACAGTATAATTTTAAAACTCTTAAAAGCAGCAAATATTCTATAGGCATTCTTTCTATTCTCATTACACTGCTTTCATTCTGCTTAAGTTGGGATCAGATCTTTGTGGATTGAAGCAAAAATTTGCCTATGTTTTAAACTTAATTATAGTCTTATCTAAGATCTTAAATTGAGTTAGGATAAATCATCCTGTGTAAGTGTCCATCTCTCTGAATCTTCTAGAAATGGACTTTAGCTTGTAAATTTAGTCTAGATGCAGTTATTAGAGTTAGGTGAGATGAATGCCATTCATAATGTAATAACATGTTTTTTAATGGGTACCAAAGGTTTATTGTTATGACTTTCTGGATTACAGTAGACCAGATCATGTTCTGCTGATCTGAGACCTTAGAGGCAGGATTTTTTGTACTTTGTTGTACACTCACTACTAAATGTATAGGTGGTATTTAATAAATACTGAGTCTGTGACCTTACACTGTGTAATACCTTAGGTGTCTTTCTTAGATTTACACAAATCACCCATGGGTAAAATCAAGTAAATACATGTAATAATTGATAGAACAGCTTGAAAAGTCACATGAAATTAGTTGAAAATTACTGATCTGTGACACAGCAACTAACTGTGCATACTCATAGTTTCTTTCATGATAAAACAAATTGGACTTGCATACTCCACCTTCAAAGGTTTTTCATCTGTTCATAACTTTAGCATGCAATGATCCTTCCAGTGAGAAATTATGATATTGTCTTTAAACGTAAGCCTACTGATGACATGTCATGTTTGAGTTGTATTTTCTTCAGGAAAATTTATGGGACTTGTGGAGTAAATTGCTACTGTATTAATAAGGCCTTCAGATTTTAGCCCAAACAGATTTGATTTGGAAAAAACATACACTTTATTTGCTCTTTCTACATAATTTCCTTGGGCCAATTACTGTAAACATTTAAAACTCAATGTTTAATTACTAATTCCATTATTTTAAGTGCCTTACTTAATGTGCCTTTTTGCATTACAGCAGCATCAAAGTTAATTATGTTAATTTTTGCATTCAGTGCTCTAAAGCAACATGCAGTAGGTTTTCTAGAAACAACAGATGTGTAGAGGTAACCCTTTTCACCACCCACACTATGCTATGAGTACAACAGGGCATTCTAAATGCTTTGGCAATGAACATGAAAAAAAAAAAAAAAAAAAAAAGCTGATCCTGAAAATACCATTAACTTTATTTGTTTTGAAATTGACACTGCTCAGTTTTCAGGCTCACACCCAGATTTATCTGTGTATCTCAGATAATCCAAAACATATACAAATCGGCCTAAAATGTCTTTTCCTTCATCTCTGTTCTAACCATTTAATTTTTGGAAAAGGTGAAGAAAACATAGATCGAGAAAAAGAAATCAACTAAGGAATTTTGTTTATTATGATTGGACAGCTGCAGTTGGTCCACTAAGGATCACTTTATGTTTTATTTTGATTGAGGAGATACCAGTCTGCCAACCATAATTTGTACAATGCTGCTATTGCAGTTGAAAATAGATGACCTTTTGCAGCTGACAGTGGTACTGATTAAGGTGTCATTGCTGGGCAAAATTTTCCATCCATGACATAATCAGTGGTAGGTTTTTCATTTTTATTTCTGCATATTGATATATTGCCAATTTAATCAGTTAACCTTTGTCAAGAATCATAGTGTCTCCCCTACCTTGTGTGAGATTTAATTCTAATCTTCTTATATTAAGTTAATCTCATATTTAGTAAAAGTTGCTGAATAATTTACACATATGTTCAAAGTTAACAATTTTGCTGAATCAGGATTATAATTTAGTTGTTCACAACCAAATTTAGTTGGAGAACAAATGTTTGTCCAAACAATATTTTTTAAAACTTTCTTCAGAAAATAAAGATACTCTTCTTTCAAATTTCCATCTTCGCATTTTTGGATCTGCAGTCTTTGGTCATGTGGCTATGCACCTTTTCTAGACTTTGTACTATGTTTTCATCCTGTAGGAAGACATAGTCATCCTATTAGTCTTCAGTTTGTTTCTCATTTCATGCCTGCTTTTCCAAATCAGAAGACAGACATGGAACTAAATTATACTCTCTTTGCTAAATCATAGCTACTGAATCCAGTGATCACCTTTTTCTTTGTCTGTAGCTCTACCACCGTTTTTAAGTATAAAAGAAAAAAGCGAAATGCCATTCTACAGCCATCACATAAATTACGTCATGTGTCTGAATTATGCAAATTTATTTTGTACTGGGGAATGATTTCATTCAAACTAATGCTCATACATCAATTTAAATTAAGAAAAAAGTAAGCAATACTTTGGGTTTCAAAGAAGAAAGTAATATACTGCTTTTGATTTATAAAAGCCATGTTTGCTGTTCCAGCACCTCATCTCCTTTGCTGACTTTCTCCAAGTAACAGGAACATGTGAGATAGGACTATTTCAATGTCCATTTGTTTTTCAGTAGACAAGTCTCAGAGCTGGAGAAAGAGCAGGATCTAGCCTTTCATGAAGGAGAAACTGTTAGCAACTTGAAGAATTCTGGTTCTGGAATTTGCCCAGAGGGAGTTCAGATTTATTAATTTCTTGGTCATGATCCAAAACCCATTTAAACATATGTTGTGCATATGAAAAGCAATTTTTTTGCAGAAAAAAAGGACAGTGGGTATGACCGGCCTGGCGTAAGATACTCTCTAATGGGCTTTACTAATTGTCAGCTCTATGGTAATATTCTGTTGCTATAAAACAGTTCTTTGAAAAAGGCTATAAAACATTTACAGAGCAGCAGTATAGCCTTGTTGCAATTCTACATCCAGGCCAATTGAGAGGTAAAACAAAAGTACTCTCAGAGATTAGAAGCTCCTGGATTGCTGCACTACCCTGTGGTGTTTCTCTAGGAAAATATATTTTAAAATATCAATTTTTAAGGTGTTAGTCAAGCCTGCTCATCTAATTTTTACTCCACTGCTGAATTTAATGGAAGTTTTCCTTGGTTTTATAGGATTTAGATTTTACTGTTTCATCAATATTTATTTCTTTTTAACTAAATCTTGAAGTATTTTCCAGTTTGTTTATTTTTTAAATTCCTAACTTTCACAAAATTCACACTAAGAACTGAGAGTTTTGTATTACTGAATACATAGTAAAATAGTAAGATTTCAGATTATTATTAAAGAATTATAGTATGCACTTCTGCTTCTTTGTGTAGGATGCTAATTTTTTTCAAAGTACTAGACACATTCTTTACCTGAAATATTTACAATAAAATATAAAACAAGGATGCATGTTTTGGAGAATGAAATAGGAAAGAAACAGATGACTTACAAATCCCATAATACTTTTATTTCTAGTATCCATCAGGCACTGGACTATATGGATTTCAACACTGAAAAGTAATAAAAGATTGAAGACCTAGAGGAGTACTTCCTCTTCTTTGCAGTATACAGCCTCTGCCTTTCCTGTGACTCTGTCAAAAAGTTGTATATCAACCAAAGGTATCAAAGGTCAGAATTAAAACTACTAACTTTAATATTTCCTGGAGAAATATCTGAGGTTGTCTCTTCAGCACTGGCCAAGGGCATTTAATGAGGCGTGTACTTAAGGATAGGAGTAGCTCCGTCGATGTCACTAAGATCAAGCCTGTATTTACTTGCTTAACAGAACAGACTTCTAAGATAATGCTGATGTATTTAGATTTGGAATTTGGAGAATTTAGATTTAGTCTGGTTTTGAGGTCTTTGTGCTGTGATACTGTGGAACAGCCTATTTCAATACAATTATTTAGAGGGTGTAGCTTGAACACATTATTTGCCTCTATATCCAAGTTTTAGTGATAACTGAAACAGAATCACCATCTCTCACTATTGTCTGTGCAGAATTGCAATGTATTGTAAATAATTTCACAATGAAAAGTATTAATATGAGGAATTCTATTTTTATTGGCC